>NC_141698.1:895711681-896376681 GCF_964263255.1 Lissotriton vulgaris | reverse complement strand
GGTGGCACAGAACAAAATGGAGTCAGACTCGAGAATTACAAAACCTCATTACTATACAGATTCAAACCTTTGGACCTCTAATTATTAGCGTTCTATGAGCGTGCATCTCATATTGATATAAACAAGCCGAACTAACTGAACTTAACTTATACTACCCACTCCCACCCTCCACCCTCTCCTGGTCAGTCCTTCCTGAGCCTAAACCGCCCGCATTGTCCTCGAGGTCAAGCAGCTTGATAGCGCCTTGGAATCCAAAATACCTCGCTTGCATACTCACAAAAGGGCCATACAGAACAAAGTTTCAGAGGGCTATGGCATCTCATTGGGACATGGTCAATGCAAGTGGGGAGAAATCCATTGCTTCTAAAGCAATCACCATAGCATCCCACTCCAGTGCTATAGGATGTTTGCATAACCCTCTTTCTTCCTCTCGTCGGAGGGCCGATCCCTCCGCCTTACTCCAAAGTAACATGTCAGTCTGCCACAGCATCACTGTAGGGGGTCTAGGTGACTTCCATTTTATAGTAATGACCCTGATAGCCATAGCAGTGTCATTGATAACCAAAGAGAAACAATGGCAAGTATAAAAGTACTTCTTTAATTTCAACACCCTTACAGTGCCTTCATTTCAAATACTCATAATTACAGAGTTCTTCGATTTCTAGGGTCTGGGCTCATATGGGGCCAAGATGTGTAGCAGGGATTCTGCTCAGGAACAGAACTATGCTTGGGACCATATAACATCGGCATGTAGGGACTGAGTCACCATACCACCTCAGTACCTATGAGCCAGAGTCCAACTAGCTATACTGCTTCACTTGCCATTCTAACCATACTTGGCCATCTTTCCTCTACTATCTTCTTCATTCTAAAGATAATTAGGAAATTTTGCACCTTCATTCTGCCGAATTCAGTGAAAACACTTGTGACAGTCTAAGCCCTATCCTGACTCGATTACAGAAATGCCCTTTCTATGGGCTGGCAAAAGCAGCATTAACTCAAGCTGCAACGTCTGCAAAATGTAGCAGCCAGATTGTTGCTGGATATGCCTAAAATTCAATCAATCTCCCACAAACTGAGAAAGCTACACTGGCCCCCAGTGGAAAAAAGGATAACATTTAAATCCTAATGCCTCACGTTCAAAGCATTGCATGGGAATGGTCCTCAGTACCTAACACCACATCTAACCTGGTATTTACCTGTCAGAATATTAAGATCATCACAGAGCAAACTCTTACAAACCCCCTAATTCATTAAAGCTTGTTGGGGCAAAAGAAGGTTTATTCTGGGGACAGTGAAATCTTGGAATTCACTCCTGACTGACATAAAAAATATTCCAACACTGCCCTCCATCAGAAAGGCATTAAAAACTTGGCTCTTCACTAACTAAATTTCCACTCCTTTTTGGCATCTTACCGCTCAGGGCCTTGATGCTCTTGGGCATTCGTGTGCTATACAAATTCTTAAATTAAATCAAATCAAATCAGAGAAGCAGGTGAATTGGCATCACAGAGCACAAAACTCCACCCTCTAAGGGATTGCGGTAACAGAACACATCCTTTTGCTCTCACTCGTACTTGCCCACTATGAGATAACCAAGAGACACGAAGGAAGTTTACAATATTTATTTAAACTATTGTGCTCTGAAATGCAGTATTTATACCACACATAGAAGTCAAATGCATACCAAAAATACTGTTAGTATTGTTAATAAACCATATATCATAAAAAGCTGTTATGAGATAGGTAGTCTTAACCCTTCTCCCCTTCTACCAAATCTAAATGATTATATATCAAAGATCTCTGGGATCAGTGGCGGACCCAGTACCTTAGCATACACAGATGGATGTTCTACATCTCAGCTGATGTAACAATCCTGTCTCAGAACCGTCGCTCAGTGTGTTTGCTAAACTCTTGTGCTCAGTTATATGACAAGCTGTGTGCTCACAAACAGCAGCTGTATTCTCGTGTTCTGTATAGGTGCTAGTGCCTGACCAGTTTGACCTTGTCTGTGGCGTTCAGACTAAATCCCAGGAAAAGAAAAGATCATATGCAGGTTCTGTGTGCAAGTACAATGTGACACAAAAGCAAGCGTGTTTATATAGTAATGTGTGCCTTAGAAAATGTGCCCCACAGCATGCACAATTCGGCTAACTACAATGGGCCATACAGTAAACATGTGACATATGACTCCTGCGTGGTGACTCCAGTCTATCCATATTTTATATTTCTGGGGCACCACCTCACCAGATATATCCGCTTTTGTAGGCTTATGCACTGGTCCAGTATTTTTATTTTATCCTTCTAGCCTCGGACGGTCTATCTCCTTTTGGAAGAAAACTGTATCCCACTTGCCAACCAGGAGCCCAAGGCCAATTTATATCTATTGGAGTTCAAGTCAACTTTGGGTCAGTAGGTTTACCAACCCAGTACAGCACCAAGAATAGAGAGTACGCCCTTCCAAATAGGAGCAATTTTATAAAAAGCTAAGAGACCATGTATTGCTTACGTATATTGATACTTTTATTTGCCATTGTTGACGTTGGTATTATTAGAATATAATCAAAGCCTGAAATAAAAATATTAAAACAATGGCATATCATATGCATGAAATCCTTAACCTTTAAACAACATTTCAAACACAATGGTGAAGAGATCAATCCACCTTTCCACAACTTTTCTCGTGTAAACTATATTCTAGGTAAGTACTTTATTTGAATAAGTCTATGTTGTGATGTGTTAGACTGACAGCCTTAGGGTGGTCTCCCCCCTCCATCTTTTTGCCTACCTCCTTCATCTTTCTGACCCTGGTTTTGCTAGCTTTAGGACTATGGACCTTACCACTGCTAACCAGTGCTAAAGTGCTTGTGCTCTCTCCCCTAAACTTGATAATAATGAATCATCCCCAATTGGCCAATTTAATGTATTCATAAGCCCATAGTAAAGTGTGCTAAATATACTCCTGTAAGTTAAATGCTACTAGTGGGCCTGCAGCCCTTATTGCTCCACCACTTACATAGCCATCTTACCATGTTTCAGGCCTGCCATTGCAAAGACTGTGTGTGCAGTTTAAAATGCCATGATGATCTAGTAAAATAAACCTTGTGCAAGACCCAAACCTTCCCTATTTTTTAAATAGAAGTCACCCCTAAGGTAGGCCCTGGACAAACCAGAGGGCAGGTTGCAATGTATTTAAAAGGTTGGACATGTACTTTTAGGTTTTATATGTCCTGGTAGTGACAAACTCTCAAATTCCTTTTTCACTACTTCAAGGCCCATCTCTCCCATAGAATAACATTGGGATTGCCTTATTACATTTTATAAATGTAATTCCCAATTATGAGGAGATAGACTTTTCAAGTTTGGTTTCTCTGGAATCACAATTTTATAATCCAAAGTTATGGTGAAGTCAGATTTGCAATTCTGAAAATGCCACTTTTTAAAAGTTGGCATTTTATTCCTTTAGCCATTGGTGCCTGCAGCCTGTCTCTGATAAATGTCTGGGGGAGACATCAACGCAGCTACGAGCAAGGTACTTTTGTTCGGTGGTCTTCACTGGGTTCCTACATGCAGCCCACGAGCCTGAAGTTTTAACTTTGTCCCGGTCCGGCGCGACCAGTAAGTGCTTATTCCTTCTAAGCACTATTTCAGTTTGTTCTTTAAAAAGTCAAATCTCAAGTACTATTCATTGGATATTTGTCATTTTTGTCTTGATTTATTTATGAAATTAAGTTCTAATTTTCTAACCTGGTGCGAAATCTTTTTGTGTGATGTTTGAAGGGTTGCACAAACACTTACACATTGCCTCTAAGTTAAGCCTGACTGCTCTAGGCCAAGCTACCAGCGAGTGATCACAGGTTAATTTAGGGTTTGCCTACTTTGTTCCCTGGCCAGGATTGTGGTTGTTGCTTCACTAGGGCTTATGCCCAAGTCAACCTCAAACCCAATTTCTAACACGAGACAATAGCAGATTCTGTTGATGATGCCAGTGCATTCCATTCTTGATCTGAGAGTGAACTCAAATCTTGGTCCCGCACTTAACAGTGTATCCCAAATCTGTTATTTTGTGATCTTTTTTTTCTTTCAATTCACCCATCAACAGTTTTGCCTTCAATGGGGTAAAGTCAGAATTAGCCGCCAGGTTAGTCACATAGGGGGTGATTGAGTGTCAAAGCTAGAGGTTACAAAACATTATTTTGTGAAGCTCACATTTCTCCTACATGTCCACAAATGATTTAAGCCCCCCCTTCTGACATCACATCTCCTGGGCGGAATATGCCTATTGTGTCCCGTTGTTCAAATTCCTTCAGTATTGTCACTTCTTTCTATTTAGTCCCCACCGACAGAGAATTTCTGCAGTGACACTTATGCCAATTTCTCATAGTGAAGTCGTCAGCTAGGAAACTGCCTTCTCCTGTACTCTAATTGAAACAGGAGATTGCAGAGGTGCACAGATGGTAACTGTGCAATTATTTGGCAGATGTCCTTTTACTGCACACTTCAAAATGAAGTCCTTAGTCTCTTGTTTTACACTGGCTATCAAATAAACCTCACTACCTTTATTTATTTATATTTTTGAAAATCTGTTTTTTGCTGCCCTCTCTTTTAAATACTTTACATTTTTCTTCTGATTGCTGAAGAGAGGCCCAAATCGTCCTACGTTACCGGCTCTCAAATGTAGGTGAGCTACTCCCAGAATATCACCTTGAAATGATGATGTATTGATCAATAAAAGTAGGTTTTCTTTTAAAATAAGAGCGATCTGTTGTCATTATATTTACTGATCTGGAATACAGAATATAAACTCATGTAAAGCAAGTTATCTAATGTTTCTCCAATTTTTACAGGTGGTCACTTTGTGGTATAGAGCCCCAGAGGTTTTACTTCAATCCAGTTATGCAACACCAGTTGATCTCTGGAGTGTGGGATGCATCTTTGCAGAAATGTTTCGTAGAAAGTAAGCACAAACTTTAATACATTTTGCTATACTTGTGTATTTTCTTTAAAATAGGCATTGCACTGGTAGGGATTATATAAGTACTTGACCAAGCCTCGAAAAATTATTAAAATGTTACTCAACCTAAAGGGCTAGTGACTTGAATAATTTTTAATGCGCTTGATCAATAAACTGGTCTCAGATTATGTGATTCTAGGCAAATATTTTGTTTCACCAAGTAACCTTTTTGTTCATTATCATATATGAGAGCACCTTCAAATATGAGTTTGACATGTCTGCAGTACAAAAAACTCTTTAGTTTGATTTAGTACATCAAACATTTGCTCCATGTATACTAAGAATCTAGCCGACGTACAGGGTACACATGACTAGGCCTGGGCGGTAAATTCCGTTCCGCTCGCAGAATTTGCGTAATTTGCATAATTTTGCGTTCCGTGGAGAACGCGAAATTGCCCAAAATTCTGCATTCCGCGACTTCACAGCATTTTTTGCTTGTTCGCGTTCTCAAATGCGTGTTCGCGAGATATTTCCCCCCCGAGCACGCAAACAGCGATTGCAAACAGTAAAAAGGCATTGCGAACAAGCAGTTCCGCGTACTTGCGGAATTTTTGCGTGTTTGCAGAGATTTTTTTTACCGTTTCGCAGAGATTTGCGTAACGCGATTACGCAAATTCCACCCACCCCTACACGTGACCCCTGACTTGCCTCTTAATTCACTAATAGCATTGTCATCAGGATTGGGGAAGGCATATTTATCAGTTCATGATTATAAAACTCACTTTTAGTGAATATATCACTATAGTATGATGTGGTAACTTATTGTAATTTACAGACAGCTCATTTCCATTGAAGTGGCCGCAAACTATCAACTATGAGGTTGCAGCAAATATTTATCATTTGCACATTAGCAAGTAATATGTTCTGATTTGTTTTGATCCTATTAAAATCTTTGTTCCCATCACACTTCAGGATTACAAATATAATGTGCTGATATATTTTAAAATATTTGTACAGTTAATATGCAAACTATTTAAAGTTTGTATGTTAGAAAAAAAAGTGATATCCTAAAGCTTTTCATTTAACACTGTCTGTACCCCAGGATGATTGTCCGACAGATTACTTTACAAAATCCTATAACTTTGCTGTCAAAGAAAGAAAAGTAAATACAAATTTCCAGAATAAAATAAACCGCAATTTGTAAGAAAACATAAGCTGATATGACGTTTGTCTTTGAAGGCACAGCAAATGCGACAAGATAAGAACATATATTTAAACGCATCTTTATTGCTCATTCACTTTCTGAATGAATAGGACACCTGTTCTTTTCCAGCTCTATCTCTAGAATAGGCTAGAAGGCCTTAATAATAGCTTGTTTGAACTGATAACATCTGATTTGCATTCTTTAGTGGGAAAGTAGACTTTTCCAGGCCTGTTGGCCTTTATAAAACAACTCCCCAGAAAGTGCTTTACTGTATATAAATATTGCTTCTTATAATATGTTGAAGCTTCCCCTTGAGTTAGGCACACAGGATATTACATTTTCTTTTAATAGTGAGAAATTAATATAGTGACAACCTCACTCAAAGTCATTACTGACACTGTCCCCAGGCCTGCGCTTTCCAGGTACAAATTATTGTTTTTATGTGTCTTAGTCTGATTGTTCAATGGAAGCAAATCAAGACCTCAACTTCCAGAATTTATTAGGTTATCACACGAAACCATTACCGAAAACAAGATCCCGACTACCCTGAATGGGGTTGGCCATCCTACTTGGATACCAGATTGGAGAAGAAAGTATAAGGGCAACCTTTTCGATTATGCCTAAATTGACAATATATGATCCTATTTACTGATAGGCCCATATTGTAATGGGTTATCTATTCTGTAGCGCACACATCTAATTGTGATGCACATGTCCCTTTAGATGTCTTATATCTGTGTTATAATTGGTTAAATAGTTTCTCAAAAGAATTTATATTTTTCACATGTTGTCCTTCCATCAGCACGAGGAATGTGTGTGTTTCCATGTAAACAATAGAATCATTTTAGGTTTGGTTGCTTGAATTGCATACTAGCAGAATGTTTGCCAAATCTACTGATATAAGAGACGTAAGAGGGCTGGTGTAGAAATCAGAATCCTAATCTGCATGATTGGTGCTTGGCGATAAATGGAACCATCATGTTTTATATGTAGAGTTTAGCCATTGCACCATAAGTATATAATATTTCCTCAGGTCAATGGCCCCTGATGATAAAGTAGTGTTTACAGCTGGATGCTGAGTTAACTTTAGAAGCCAGAACTTGGTGTGTCCGAAGTAGAGAAGACTACTTCCTGAAGCTATGATGTATTCACACAGGTGGAACTTGTATTAAACAGGTGTCCACGAGAAGTTATATCTGATAGATACGTCTAGCCACAGATTCTTTACCCTAGAATATTCCCCTGGCATCAGACTGGATCCGGAAATGTTTTGTGAGCAGTATCCCTGCACGCCATTATTGGCGTCATTCAGCTCAATGCGGCGTCATCCGCACAGCAAGTGACATTTACTGTGCTGATGTCAGTTACTTTCCACGCCAGAAGTGCAGAGGTACGAAATACACTAACCACTGGTCTGGAAAACTAGTGCCCTGAAAGGGAACTACCCTGTCCCTAGAAATCAGTTCACAGAACATTTGGTAAGGAATCTGCGGCTAGATAGAATCTTTACCAGATATGGGGTCACTGAAGGTAAGTAACTTGTTCATCTGATAGAGAATACTTGCCGTACATTCCTCACCTTAGAATAGATAGGCCAGATATACCTCCCCGGAGGTGGGTCTGTGGTCCAGTTTAACACGAGGAAGTCCTGCAGGAGCAAACAGGTAAAATGCCTATCTCTACAGACTTGACTGTCCAGACAGTAATGTCTGGTGAACGTGCGTAATGAGGTCCACGATGCTGCCTGGCAGATATCCAGGACCAGAATTCCATGAGCTAACGTAGTGCAATGAGCACACAAACTCTCTGGGGGTTCCTTTTTTGCCAATGTGTAGCAGATTTTGATGCAGAGCACAATCCATTGAGAGATGATCTGCTTCTGCACGGCCCATACTTTCTTTGCTCCGACATACTCCATGAAGAGTTGGTTGTTCACCTTGAACTCTTTCTTGCGGTCAAGGTAGAACGACAACGCTCTTTTTGGGTCCAGATGCTGAAGTCGCTCAATCAATCAGAATTTTGTATAGCGCGGCTACTCACCAGTGAGGGTCTCAAGGCGCTGGGGGGGGGGGGCAGGAGCTGCTGATCTGTCTGGGTATGGAGGTTCAGTTCCTCCTCATCAAAGGGATGAGGCAGAGCAGAGCATAACCAGTAGGCAGAGTGATCGTCTGGCCTACATAAGGTTGAGTGATCACTTTTGGAAGAAAGGAAGCTCTCGTACGAAGCAACAGTTTGTCTGGGAAGATGTTAAGAGAAGAAAGCTTGGATGACAAGGCCTGAGGCTCACTGACTCTCTGGGCAGATGCTATTGCCATGAGGAAGGCAGTCTTGCTGGTAAAGAGCCTGAGTGGGCAATTGTGCAGAGGCTTAAAGGGAGCACACATAAGGAAGGTGAGGATGAGATTCAGATCCCACTGGGGCATAACGAAGGAAGTGAGGGAGAAAATATGTTGCAAACCTTTCATAAACCTATGTATAATATCGGATTTGAAAAGGGAAGGTTGGAAGAATAGCAGAAATTGCAGATATATATCCCTTAACAGTGCCCAGAGTAAAGCCCTGCTGGGCAAGGAAAAGAACAAAGGGGAGCACCTGAAAAAGGGGGGCAGAAAGGGGATCAATGTGTCTTTCTGAACACCATGCCACAAATTCAGCTCAATGTCAGGGATAAACCATCGTAGTAGAGGGATGCCTGGCCCACTGAATCATGGGAACAGGGCAGACCAAACTACCAAGCCAATTCTTATACTGGAAAGGAAACAAGCTTCCGGGGACCGGTTTCCAGTAAAAGAATTGGCTTGGTAGTTTGGTCTGCCCTGTTCCCATGATGCACTGGGCCAGGGACAGACTAATTTGCATGTAGCCAGGCTCTGAGCTGGGATAGTGCAGTGAGCTAAAAAACGGTGATGGATCAAGCCCTGATCTGTTGACTGGGTAGGAGTGTTCTGCTTAATTCAGATACTCTGTCCATCACCACCCCCTTGTCTGAATCGTTTTGTCCACCATAAGCGTGGAAGGGTATGCTCAGACATGAGTCCCTTGCTCACTGCACCATCAGGATTCAAGCAACCCGGGCCGAAGACGGCTGTAATGCCAGAAACCGGTCCCCGGAAGCTTGTTTCCTTTCCAGTAAAAGAATTGGGTTGGTAGTTTGGTCTGCCCTGTTCCCATGATGCACTGGGCCAGGGACAGACTAATTTGCATGTAGCCAGGTTCTGAGCTGGGATGGTACAGTGAGCTAAAAAACGGTGATGGATCAAGCCCTGATCTGTTGACTGGGTAGGAGTGTTCTGCTTAATTCAGATACTCTGTCTATTACCACCCCCTTGTCTGAATCGTTTTGTCCACCATAAGCGTGGAAGGGTATGCTCAGACATGAGTCCCTTGCTCACTGCACCATCAGGATTCAAGCAACCCGGGCCGAAGACGGCTGTAATGCCAGAAACCGGTCCCCGGAAGCTTGTTTCCTTTCCAGTAAAAGAATTGGGTTGGTAGTTTGGTCTGCCCTGTTCCCATGATGCACTGGGCCAGGGACAGACTAATTTGCATGTAGCCAGGTTCTGAGCTGGGATGGTACAGTGAGCTAAAAAACGGTGATGGATCAAGCCCTGATCTGTTGACTGGGTAGGAGTGTTCTGCTTAATTCAGATACTCTGTCTATTACCACCCCCTTGTCTGAATCGTTTTGTCCACCATAAGCGTGGAAGGGTATGCTCAGACATGAGTCCCTTGCTCACTGCACCATCAGGATTCAAGCAAGCCGGGCCGAAGACGGCTGTAATGCCAGAAACCGGTCCCCTGAAGCTTGTTTCCTTTCCAGTAAAAGAATTGGCTTGGTGGTTTGGTCTGCCCTGTTCCCATGATGCACTGGGCCAGGGACAGACTAATTTGCATGTAGCCAGGTTCTGAGCTGGGATGTTGCAGTGAGCTAAAAAACGTTGATGGATCAAGCCCTGATCTGTTGACTGGGTAGGAGTGTTCTGCTTAATTCAGATACTCTGTCCATCACCACCCCCTTGTCTGAATCGGACTGATGAGAGGCGGCAGCTGTGATGAGTAGTGGGAGTTTGTTCCATGCTTTAAGTGCGACGTATGAGAAAACTCGACCTCCAGCTCTATTTCTGTGTATGCATGGGAAGTGTGCAAGTAGGAGTTTTTCTGAGTGGAGGTGTCTGGTTGGTGAGTAGAACTTAGGCTGAGTGGAGGAGTCTGGCTGATTGATAGAAGGAGGGGGATTGTTCAGGACATTCGAGCCTGTGTTATGTAGTGTTTTGAATGTGTGGGAGAGGTAGTTTGTGTATTGGGAGCCAGTGGAGCTACCTAAGGTGTGGTGTTCATGGATAGTTGGGTATGAGTCTGGCTGCAGCATTATGGGTGGTTTGTAGTCATCTGGTGAGTTTCTCGGTCATACCAACATAGAGGTTGTTCCCGTAGGCCTGAATTTATGTGAAGAAGGCATTGGTGACTGTTTTTCTGTTGTTGCTCATGAGCTAAATGAAGAATCTCTTCAGCATCCTCAGAGATTGGAAGCAGGACGTTTTGATGCCATTGACTTCGCTAGGCATGTCCCACTTGTTCTCAATGATGATCCTGTGGTTCCTTCAATGGGGGTGGCCCAGAGGTCGGCCGGCCCCCAGGTGGAGGCCAAGGGTGAGGTGTTTTTTTCTGAAGATAACTACTTCTATCTTTTTGGTATTGAGCTTGAGACAGTTGGACTACATCCATTCAGTGACCTCGATCATGCAGATGGTGAACTTGCTCCTTGTAACGGGGATTTTGTCCGAGAGGGACAGTAGGAGTTGTGGTTTGTCAGTGTATGAGAGGATGTTGATGTTGTGGGTGCATATGATGTTGACTAGTGGAGTCATATATGTGTTCAAAGAGGATGGGTCTAAGGATGAACCTTGAGGCACTTATCCGATGAGTTTCGGGTTTCCAATAGGTATGATGCTAGGCTGCCCGTTTGAGTTCTTTCCATCATAAAGGAGCTGATCCAACAGAAAATAGATCCTTGAATGCCCATAACATGTAGGTATGTGATGAGGGTGGGGTGTGATACCATGCAGAATGCTGCCGAGGGGTCCAGAAGGATGAGGACTGTGGTCTCCTTTCTGTCCGGGATCATGCAAATGTCATCTGTTGCAGTGATAAGTGTGGTTTTCCATGCTGCAGTTGGGTCTAAATCTGTACTGAGTGGTAGATAGGAGCTGGTGGTTGACAAGGTGGTCAATAAGGCATCTGTTAATGATTTTCTCTCAAACCTTGGCCGGGTATGGTAGTTGGAACATCTGTCTGTATTTTGTGAGCTTGGTTGGGTCTGCCACGTGTTTCTCGAGGAAGTAGGTGATTGTGGCATGTTTTCAGGCTTCCAGGAAGGTGACTGAATCGATGGAGAGGTTGATGATCAGGGTGAGGACTTGCCTGCTGTGCATGAGTCCCTTGTTGGAGGTAAGGTGGGGACGGGGGTCTGACAAGGCTCCAAAGTGCATAGACTTCACAGTGGCGGCTGTTTCGTCTATGGTGATGGTGAACCACAAGGTCAAAGTCTGACCTTTGTTTGAGACTGGGAAAGTTGCTGCGATGTAAAAGGGGTCTTGTTGTGGGTCGAAGCTGTTGAATATGGATGTGATCTTGGTGCAGACAAAGTCTGATAGATTGTTGTAGATTTCTTGAGAGGGAATGATGGTGTTGGAGGTGGTTGCAGGTCCTGTAAATTCTTTCATACTTGGCATTTTATATGTAGGTTTTTCTTTCTGAAGGTCCTTAATACTTAGAAATTGCTAGTAAAATGGGGAATTAGTCATAAGGTCTAGATAACTTCCAATTTTATTTCAGTTTTAGAATTTACTACCGAATTCATGAAAACTATTCCAAATACATGTTATTGTTTATCAAACAAATATATCACCCGGCCGTGGCCCACAAAACCAGAGCTATAACAAGAATAACCACGGCCCATGTTGCTTGGAAAAAACACATTGTTCTCGATGGTAAAGACATAAAAATAGTTATAAAAGTTGGCAATTTACGTAATTCGTACATTTTAATAAGCATCGTGTTAATTGAGAGCCGTCTATGCTCAGGTAGGTAGTTTTAGCATCTGTACATTTCCTTGTGCTGATGTGGATGAAAATGGTTAGACATAAACATCTGCGCTCAATGAATAAAACCAGACATATTTATAAAATGTACACTAATGCCCAGATAACTTACAGCTTTTAAGTTAACGATATTTATTGGTTCGCAGTGCCTTTGAAGTCTTTACAGTCTGCCACTTGATGGTTCAAAATGTTATCAATAAAATGTTGTCTCGTAATGTTGAGGTGTCGGCAAGTTGCAGGCCACGGCTGTGCAGTCGCGGTTTGGAGGGTAGACCCTTTTCATGCCTCCACATAAATGCGATTTGTGGTTCGCAACCCCCCTTTTATAAGGCTTTTCTGACTCACAAAAAGGATTTAGTATTTTGCAGTTGCAAAAACGTGTAATTTTGGGAATGTCAGAGTTTTGGACCACAAAATGATTAGTACATCCGGTCTTTAATTTATTATACATGCTGTTCAAATCGACAATGTTAGCATTATTAAACCCTATACAGGTCATAAGAAAACGTATATAACGTTTTGCCTCAGCTCCGTTTTTCCCTGAAAATTCTCAAAACCACTTGTTGACAGTTATTGTGTTAGGCCTCAGCAGCTGGGCTGAATCAAAGCCGTTGGTGGCGTTTAGTAACATCACTGTGGTTTGAGATGGCTGTTAGCATGATGCATGCCGGTAAATCATGCCATCGAACTGTGGTTAGGGTCGTAACTTCCGCCCGCGCCAGACTTTTATTTAATAAGAGGTGTTCATGCTTAGATGAGGCAGGCAGACCATAAACTAAGGAAACTGAACAACGTCTTAACACCTACCTAGGACTAGCATTTGCAATGCAATCGGACTCGCCTTTGGGACCTTATATGTATTTACCTATGCAGCACATTTGTGGGTACAGCCATATTCACTGTTCTAATGTGCACGAAGCAAGGAAAGGGTGCAGTACCACAGGCTTCCCATCCTGTGATTCTGGATAAATCACTTAATCTCCCAGTGCCTACAAGGACAAAATAAAGGCGACCTTGTGTAATGCAACTGTTGTGAATGTATGGCGCTCCAAAAACCTTGGGGCGAGTTTGCGCTACATAAAAAAAATGCAAACAAAAAATAATGTATGAGGTATTTATACAAATTCCTGCCCACTATCTCCCTTTGTCTTCATTTAATGCATTCACTTTTTCATATTGGGTGTAGAACAGAATCCTTTGTCATTTTACAATTGTTTACTCTCCACTGACCAGCTGGCGATATCCATCCAAGTAAGTCGAAGGTGTTTGTTATTGTTAAACGTCTTTCAGAGATGGCTGCCTTAGGCTGACAACACCATAGTAAATAAAAGACACAATGTTTTACAACTGTAACTGCGTTTTGATGTTTTGCTTTGTACACACTACACTAAAAAGTGGTAATCCTTGATCGGCACCCCACATATGAGAACCGAGCCATGTGCCCTCTCGTACAGACGATGCCAGGCCCTAAAGTGCAGGGAAGAGATCTACGCTCCATACTGTTCACTAGAAGCTAAGATCAAACACCCGTGCCATGCACTCTCTCGTGACCCCAGAGTGAGGGTAACCGGATAATTCAGCAACAATCACCAAATGGGGTGAGCTGCCATTAAATAATGCCTGGGCCGGGATTAAGTTTAAGACTTTGACACTGCAAAAGTAGTTCTCTTTTATAAGGACATAATGGACTGGAATTTCCCCCACGTAGTGGTGATCCCTGCCACGAAGAACCAGCAATGTTTAGAGATAGGACATGGTGTAACATCCAAAGCTGCTGATTTTGGAGCTGCGGACCCGGGTTCGAGTCTCAGAGTCCCCGCCTTGATACAAAAAATTAAATTCACAATGTTAAAATAGAAGAAAAAAAATTGAAAATGTCAGCCCACTATCTTTTTTTGTCTTCTTTTAATTTATTCACATTTTCATTTTGGGTGAAGATAGAACACAATCTTTTGGCTTTTTACTATTGACCAGCTGACGAAATCCATCCAAGTAAGTGGAAGGTGTTTGTGGTTGTTAAACGTCTTTGAGAGATGGCTGTCTTAGGCTGAGAACACCATAGTAAATAAAAGATACAATCAAATATCCGAGCATTACACCCTCTTGCGTGAACACCCTGTACGACCCCAGAGTGCAGATAATAGAACCATTCACCAGGGGTAATAAACACTACATAAATGCTAACACCATACCATTATAGTGTATGACTTAACTGTGCACTACAAGCACAGTAGACATTCTAAGCCTTGTATTTCACTTAGTATTGGTTGGTGGTTCAATATTCACACAACCTCCTTCATATTGTGAACTGGCCATAATAGTCAGTCAGTCAAAAAGGCTTTATTTCGACATATAAAATATCTTAAAAAGCGTACATACAAGTAAAATTCATTTCAGAGCATTAAAAACTAAATTCAAGTTTTTGTTAAAAAAAACCCTTGCATGATTTAAGACTGCAATTTATACTGTTATTGTTTGGGGGAGAAATAATTAAATTACCTAAAATAGGCATGGTTTTAAAGCAGACCATAAAAATAAAAACTTAATTAAACAATTTGTCTGAGTCTTTTTGACCGAATCCGCCATGCCCACCCAAGATACTTCGAGGTGGCGCATACATAAAAAGTACGAGTGTCTGAAAGAAGAATCCTTAGTGCCACATTACAGTGTCTAGTTCCCAGTGTACGACACATGGGTTTTAGCCATTTTGACCGTGGGACTTTATAGGCAGGACACTCGAATAAAGGGACCGATTCATGGTGCTGTGGGCAAAAAGGGCACCAAGGAGCAGTCTGGTAGGGAATTTTCCAATGACTAGTAAATTCCTTGACGGGGAGAAGGCCAATTCTAAATTTAAAATACAGAGATCTTTCCCAAGGGGCTGAAATAATGTCCAAATACAGTTCTCTAATGGGGACATCTTTGGACTCCATGAAGATTCTGGTCGACTTGCAAATCGAGGTAGAAGAATTCCTTCTATTCGCCACCCAGTTCCAATAAAGCTGTTTTATCGTTGATTTGGGCGGGGCTGTCTGTTGGTACCATGCTTCTTCCAGCCCCAAATTGGTGAGTAATGCTTTGATGTCCGTTAGCCACTTTATTTTCGCCCAACCTGTCGATCTTAATATCTCCCGCAGACCATCCGCATAACTTGAGAGTTCAGGGACTCTCCAGATGCGGGCCCACAGAAGCAAAGGGCGTAGCTTTGCTAGATCTTCAATCGCCCGACAACCCATGTCCAGTTGCAGAGGCAAGATGGGGACAGAAGGGCCAAGGGACATCAAGCTTCTCAAGAAGGTGTTCTCAGCTCGAGTGAGATCTTTCAAGTTCGACATTCCCCACAATTCCGCCCCGTACAAAGCGGCGCTTACTCCTCTGGCTGAGTAAATATCCAAAACTGCAGCTATTGGTTTGGTTGAGGCTGCTCTCTGCTCTTTCAGCAGGGTCCCGGTTACTCTTTTCAAATTTAGCAACATTTTGGTCAGATGCTGGTCCCATTTCATGGAATCCACCAGCCGGATACCCAGATAGTCAAAGGTCTTGGTCCTGTCCAGTGCGACAGAGCCCAATGTTGGTGGAGGGCCATGTTTTTGCGGAGGATTCAAGATAAGATACTTTGTTTTGTCTGTATTTATACAGAGTCCTCTTTGTTTGCAAAAATCGTCAAATCCAGAGAGAAGCTGTTGTAGGCCCATTGGCGATTTTGACAGGAGCAAAGTATCGTCCGCAAAAAGCAGGGTGGGAATTAAACGACCTGCCAGGCGAGGGGCATCTGCTGGTATCCTTGACAAGTGTTCCACCACCCCATTTACATAGAGCGAAAAGAGTGTTGGGGCAAGAACGCACCCTTGCCGCACTCCTCTATTCACATCTATTCTTCGGGTCTTTTGGCCATTCGGACCCCAGCGAATTTGGGCATAATTGTTTTCGTGGAACTTCATGATCAAGTGAAGCAGATAAGGTGGCAGGCCAAGATCACTGAGAACTTTCCATAAGTTGTTTCTGGGGACTAAATCGAAGGCCGTCCGGAGGTCGATAAAGGCAAGATATAAAGTGCCCTTCCCAATCGTGACGACCTTCCAGTGGATCATAAGTAGCCTTAACGATTGTTCAATTGTTCCTGTACCAGTTCGGAACCCTGCCTGGAGATCCGAGAGTATCCTGTTTTCATCTGCCCACTGCTGTATTCTGGTTAGGAGGACCTTGCCTGCTACTTTTTGCGAACAGTCTATCAGGCTAATCGGCCTGTAGTTCGCTGGGTCTTCTCTTGAGCCTTTTTTGTGCAGAGGGACCACTTCGGCGGCCATCCAGGAGGCGGGCAGAGGAGCACCCGCCAAGGCAGCGTTCAAAACAGATGAAATTAACATACTCCAATCGCCTAGGTCTGCACGGAGCAGGTCGCCCGGGAGACCATCGGGGCCAGCCGCTTTACGCGGGACAAGAGATTTTATTGCACCTTCCGCTTCTACCTTGGTGAACAGACTTTCCTCAAGTCTCTCCTTAACTCGAGGGAACTGAGGTAATACGAAATCCATTGCTTCAGCTGCAGTTGCCGTGTACAATTTCGAAAAATGTGAGTACCATAGGTCCTCAGTTATGTTGCAGGTGATGACTGTGTCAAGGGGTCTGTTTTTTTTGCGTAATAAGTCCCAGAAACCTTTTGCGTTTTCTCCAACACTGGCGATTCGAAGTTTCTGCCAAAATTCGTCTTCCCAGTCTCTCCTTGCTGTTTTAAGCTCTGCTTTATAGCTTTTACGTTTGGTGGCTATTAAGGATACATCTCCACTTTTTACAGCCAATATCAGTGCTCTCTTTCTAGCACGACACTCCTTCGAGTACCATCCGGGTTTGCCCTGCCGCTTGTCGCGGTTAGTGTTTCCCTTTTTTACTTTGGCCTTGAATAGGTCCCCAATTGACAGCGAGACCTCGCAGAACAACGCTGTGATCCGATTTGGGCTGACAGGCTCATTTTCTAGAATGGCACAGGCTGTAGAAGTAACCGCTCTGATACATAACAGTTTCTCTTCATCTATTGCCACTTTGTCCCATTTCAGGCGTCTTAAGCAGTTTGAGGGAACCACCCCTCCCAATGGCCCTGTCGCTAATGTATCAAGGTTTCCACAAGCTGGGTGAATCTTCCTCCACCAATATGATAGGGTCAGGGAGAGAGCATTGTGGTCGCTATCCAGGGAAGGTAGGACTATCATATCCTTCATGTGAGCCCACAAGGAAAAGTTTAGAAGGATATAATCAATCCGGGATGAGTGACCAACCCTGTTATATGTGTGTGCCCCCGCTAAGTCTGAAGGTGTCCTCCCGTTGGCTGCTCTCAGGCCATGCTCCAGTGTGAGGGAATTTAGCTGGATGATTCTGGGGGTCCAACTGTTTATAATTGGAAGATCAAGTGACGGGACACCTCTCCTTGAATCTTCGTCATATAAATCCAGGGATTCATCGGGCAACAAGGGCTCGAATGTACAATTAAAGTCCCCCATGACCATAATTAATGAATCGCTGCTACACTCACCCAAAACTACCTCCAGGTCCGTGAGCGTTGGTGACAAGGCTCTCCCAGAGGCCCCTCGAGTGTAGATGTTAATAATCTCCAGTTTTTCAGCTCTCCTCGGGCATGTTACAGTGAGGCGCATCAAGTCTGGAGATTTTTGGGGATGATGGTGTACCCTCCGACCCAAGGAAATGTCTACCCAAACTAAGAGACCACCATAAGGGCGACCTCTTCCCGATGTTGGAATATCTGCCGGGACAAAAAAGGAGGTATGGCCCACTCGGTGCCTTGGTTCTACGCACCACGTCTCTTGGAATGCACAGACTGAGTGGGGTTCAATAAGTGCCACCCAGTCCGGGACATCTAGCTTGCTGTTTAAACCTGCCACATTCCAACTAATGGCTTTCAGGGATGCATGATGCAGGGACTCATCGCATCCGGCGTTCCCACCCTGTGGACCGGGAGTTTGAGCTCCATCCACTAACTCAATATTCACTGACCCGTCGCCTGGGAGAGGGGACATAATTAAGTTAGGCGGGGATTGGGGCACAACAATGCTGGACAAGGGTACCTCCCCAACTATGCGTATTGTATTGACCCTAGGAGGGGAGGCATTGGTTACCGCTAAATTATCAAGTCACCAACCCCAACCCTGTGGAGGGGCTGCTTGAGTAGGTGTCCATGCCCTTGCTCTGGGGTCCAAAGTTGGATAATGCGGGAACCATGCTCCTCTGCCCCCACCTTGAAGGGATTTTTTAGGCCCCATTAGAGGAGGGGGGTGATAGAAGTACCCCAAATCCCTAGTTTGTATGTCGCAGAAGTTGTAATGCGACTGCTGACTACAAATCATGCCTGCTGCTCTGGGGTCGTTGAAATTGATCAACACACAATCCCCAGTAATATCCTTACGTCTGTTACCAATCCAACCCACGCGTCGGACGAAGGCTATTCTACCATCGATATGCCCTGGGAGGGGTCTATTAGCTTTGAGCCAGGAGAGCGTCTTGTGTTTAAGGTCAGAGTATGACTCACAAGAACCCTCTTCAAGCTCAGGGACCCCCGTTAAAATTACCACATAAGGCTTACAGCCAGGGGGAAGGCTAGCATTTGGCGTGTGCCTTCTTGCCCTGTCTTTAGCCGGAGATTTTACAGTGGTTTTTGTTGGAGGTTTGGGCTCGGCCTGCTTAGAAGGAGTTGGAGGGGATGGGGTTGTATCACCCTTCGTTGCGATCACTGTGCTTCCAGGAACCTTGGTGTTAGGCACTATAGGCTTGGGATTTACAACAAAGTTAACCTTAAGTGCCTTGGGAGCCTGGGTACTATCTTTATTCCTTGGTCGGGCCAGACTAGACTCAGGGGTAGGAGTTGGTGATGGGGGTGTGATTCCGGAGTTGGGTTGCTGCAATTGGGGAGCCTTTCCCGAGGCAGACGTCTTTTGGCAAGATGTAGGCTCAGGGTGGGCTATAGTAATAGAGGGGACTAAGGGGACAGCACCGTTCCTTAGCCCTCCATTTTCTTCAACCTGGGCCTTCGCGTGAAATTTGACTAATGATTTCACCGCGTAAAAATTGTCCAGCATTGACTGTTCAAGTGAGGCTAGTTTGCGAGTGAGGCCATCAATCTTATCTACGAGAGGCATCACCACAGACTTAATTATGCTCTCAACTTGAGGGAAAATGCTAATATCTAAAGGAGCCATTTGGCCAGGGGTGCCCTCCAACGAGAGATCTCCGGTGTGGGTCACGTGTGATTTTGGGTGAGAGACCTGATTTGAACTAGTGCCCCCTTTAGGTACAATGTTCCTACTTACTTTACTCTGGGGCTTTAGAGAGCCTCCCCTGCGGGGGCTAGCGGGACGCTTTCTCTTCTTTTGTAAGACTGGGCCCAAAACTAGATTCTCTGCAAGTGTGGTTTGGGGAACTACGGCTCTAGGAGTACTGACTTCGGTGTGTTCTACAGTGAGTGGGGAATTCACAGCATCCCTAGAAGGCACAGGGGGGCTAGAAACTTCATGGGTTTCAAGATTGCAATCCAGAATTTGTCCCCCAGGTGGTGAGATACTTTGGACAGAGGAATTGGAGTGTGTCGGGTCAAGTACAATGCTTGGTGCAGTGGTAGTTACCCTTTCTAAACTAGCCCTAATCCGACTTACTCTCTCGTCAATTGTTGGGGAATCAGTAATCAGCAATGGAGTTAGGGGAATATGTCCAGGGCTAGCAGCTAGGGCAATGGCACCCAGAGATGAGCGCTTGTTAGACATACTCGTAGAGTCCCGGGATAACCTTCGTTCTGCCAGGATTATCTCCTTTTCGACTATGGAAACTGCTCGAGTTATAAACTGGTCCATAGTGCCTAGAACAACGTCTCCTGCAGATTTCTTTGTCTTACAGGATCGAGTACCTGAAGCCATAGTCCAATACGCTGGGTGCACACTTTACGGAGCCAAGGGATATGGCCCAGCCCGGCCTCTTCCGGCCCCGGACGGCCACAGACGGCCCGCCCTTTGCCCGGGCTTCGCTCGGCGTCCCGCTAGCGTCCCGCTAAGCGTCAGGCAGTTTGTTATATAGAGGGCGTTGCAGGTGGGGGCGTGTCAGAAGGTGGGCGCGTCCGCTCTCCGGTCTGGGGAAGCAGGGACTCCTGGTCTACTGAGTCCCTGCTTAGCGCCGGCGAGATTGAGCTTCCAGGCGCCTCCCAGGTGCAGCACGCAGATCACCTCTCCCTTCCTTGACCGCGAAGCGGCACCCGCGGAGCGGGTGCGGCGAGGTGCAGCGGTGATTTCAGAACCCAGCAGCAGTAGGAGTAGTGAGGGTCCAAACGGGTCCAAAACGGCAGCAAACAACCACTTTCAGGTGGGTCCCAGCGGCTACTGCACACGCCCGCCTTTTACTCCTGGACAGGCGGGGGCGTGTCAGAAGGTGGGCGCGTCCGCTGAAGGACTGGGTTCTTTGGACCCAGCGGTGCCAGGGCACAACACCTGAAACCTTCGTGGGTAACCTGCTCCGGCGTACAAGTCACAGAGACACGGGACACTTCCTTCGGCGTCAAAGAGTCAAGGTTTATTTACTGCAGGGAACACAGAAGTCACAGGAAGTACATCGAGTGTAGTTCGGGGAGACTGCTTCAAATTGTATTTGTGGATCGCTCCTTTTATACAGTTTTTACCCATAGGATAACATGATACACAATAGTTTACAACCTGGTTCCCACAAGTCGCTCTCAGAGGGGTCGCTTAGATCACTTTGAAACACACAAGATCCGGAACATAAGTGCGGAAACATTTGGCGATTCCCAACTGTAAAAACCCATCTTCCCACCATTAGCAAATTCCAATCAGCAGTAAAGTAGATCGAAATAGGAACGAAGACAGGTGCAGAGGAAGACGGAGACAGTAGGGAGATCGAAAAGGGTGTAAAAGGGGAGTGTCAAGAAGCACGAGATACAGGCATCAAAGGGACGTGCCTAATGAGATGCACGACTGAGACAATAAGCCCGTGCGGCAAGATGAGCCTCGAGCGGCGCCATCTGCCTTACAGTAGCATCCCCCTCGTCATAAAGACACTTTCAAAGGACATGTGTCTTCCGCCATATCTTGGGAGTCCCAGGGTCGCGAAGCGGACAACGTCCGTTCGCTGGCTACTTGAGGGCAAGAGACAAAATGGATGCCGTATCTAAGATGGAACCCGTGGGTACAGATGACAAACCCACATAACAAACGAACGGTTTAAGTTAGCACAGCGAAACTGCGCACACTTACAAAACTCGTCATTTGCGGTTCATAGATACTAGACTCGACCATATTCGTGCGAGTTAAAAACACCACTTACAATCGTCACGGAACCTCAGACGCTCCTTTTGCCCTCATGTAGGCAAGCACTAGTCGGAATCATATTCGATATTCATCAGACCATCAAGATGTCGTTGTAGCATAGCTCTGTCCGAGCGATTCCCCTTGGTAGCAGGTGGTTGTCTCATACACGTTGTAGCACAGAGGCCACATAAGGCAGGACCACACTGCACACAAAGGCAACACGTGAACAGGAACACTACCACAACCCCGATGATCGTCAGAATCTTCCAACCCCAAGTCGACATCAGGCCCCAAAACCAACCGAGTAGCGTCCAATCCCCTACATCCACGTGTATGGATTCGGAGATCTTGTGCAACTTCGAGATGGCTTGATAGACAGTAGGAGCATTATCTGGAATGAAAATGCAACAGCTCGAATGGATCACTTTACATACCCCACCGCGATCTGCTAAGACAACATCTAAAACCATACGGTTTTGTAATGTCATAAGTCTCTCCGCCTGAAGTTCTGTGGTGATATTACCAAGGGCACTGGCAGTAATGTTAGCTGTCGATTCTACCACTCGAGTCAAATGTCTCAGGTTCCTACTATTAACCATAGGTCCCCAAAACGGGAGGAAACCCTTGAAAAAGTCTCCTGCCTCTTGACCGGCAGTATCCTCTTCGCTAATTACGCCTCGTACAACTCTAGTCTTATGATAATCGGCATCTACAGTAAACGTCGGAGGCAACAGATTTGCAACAAAACATGAGCCCATGAAGTCTGCGGGCAACCATGTATATGCACGATCATGACAGATGAAGTACGTACCCCTGGCAGCCAGAAGCACAGGGATCGGGGACATTGACAGAACGTAACTTTCAGTGCAAGCACTTACTCCAAGTGAGGCTTGCGAGCCACGACCCACGATACAAAAATTACCAGTGTGGGGTACGACCCATATCGGAGGCGAGCTTTTAAGCTGCTTTTCATTAGTGAACGTACTATATTCCCCTCTATCCGGTGCCCTATAGGCTTGTACCTCTGCCTTAGGGATGAGAAAAGCATCATAGATCTCATCTTCCAAATCCTGTATTATCATCGATACCACCCACTGCCACGAGGTAGGACCCGGTTTGGGGGAACGTTCTGGAGAGGGGTGGAAACCTAGTGCGCTTCGAAGCATTGTTTGGAATGCTCGAGCTGACCCTTGGGAACTATACGGTAACACCAGATATGGAATTCCCTTACCCGTAGTATGTGGCATCAACCCACACACCCAACAATTAGTAGTGTTAACCACTAACTGATGCTGATGGAGGAGCTGGATAAAGGAATTGTTGCGGAATTCTACACGTCTTGCCTGTTCGTGTTCCGGTAGAATATAAAAGGAATGAGGAGAAGCAGTAGAAGTAATGTTAGAGCAAGGAGTAGGAGTAGGGGTAGGAAGTAAGAAGTAAGACATAGTGTAATACACCCCACCCGCCAAAAATGCAGAAGCAGTTAAAAACAAAACAAACAACTGGGATACAAAACATTTCGTACGACTAAGTTTCTGCAGCTTGACTCTATATGCCTGAGCTCCTTCCAAATCATTCAGCTTCGAAAATGCCATTTCCCTACGACCGTCCGCAACGTTTCTTGACGCACTTCGTTCTGTGCAGCAATAGTCAATCCCCAGGAGTTCCTAGGAACCGACGGTCTTTAACCTAGTGTCAAGACCTACTGTCCAGAAGGAAGTACGCGTGCGGCCCTACGGCCCTCAATACACAATATGTATTTTATTTAGCACAAAAATCAGCTGTGGAAGGGAAAAGATACAAAAAATCTTAATACACGTACAAACAATTTTCAATCATACGAAATGTTCAAAGTTGATCAGGGGAAACGAGGATATTGCAGTTATCAGTTTTTAGCAAAGCAAGAAAACAATTTTATTTGTCCTTAGTATGAGAACGCAAAGAATATCGATGTTTCCCGGGACGTGTCTGCACGTCGAACAAAGGATCTGTCGAAGAGACAGCGTCCTGCTGATCAGTTCGTTGGTCTGGTCTTGAGTCTCTTGCTGACAAATGTTCAACAGTGGCTTTCTGCTGCGCTGAGGGTTCTCCAACAAGCTGTGCGTCGCTAAAAGGTACAAACGCCGGCAATGTTTCTGTTTCTGTTGACGCAATGCCTTTCCTTACCCACGGGTCTGCCGACAAAGGAATAGGGACTCGCTTACAATGGGTAGCATGTACCCAATTTTTCCGCCCCTCAAGACGAACGGCAGTCCTCGTGGCCAGGAGCACCTGGTAAGGTCCGGTGAAGCGAGGGTCCAGATTGTTTTTTCGTGAAAAATTTCGGGTAACCACCCAATCTCCGGGCTGGAGCTGGTGGCCTGGACCCTCCGTCTGCGTCGGCAAGGCGTCGTAAACCTGTTGATGAATTAACCTCAGTTTAGCAGTCAAGTCATGTAAGTAATCAATCAACATCGGAAACTCAAGATCAGAGAATATTCCTGGCCTAGGAACCCCCCACACATTCGCAGGACGGCCGAACACTATTTCATAGGGACTGAGCCCTATTCGGGAGTGTACAGTCGCCCTAGTTGACAGTAATGCTAGAGGCAAAGCATCAGGCCACGAAAGTCCAGTCGTAGCTTGAATCTTCGCTAATTTTAGTTTAAGGGTGCCATTGTACCCTTCAACCAATCCAGCTGACTGGGGATGATTGGCGCTATGGAATTTCTGATTTATTCCAAGGCCCTTACACACACTCTTCATCACACTTCCAACAAACTCACTTCCGTTATCTGACCACACGACTCTAGGCATTCCATACCGAGGAAAGTATTCCTTCAGTAGGATTTTCGCAGTAGACAAAGCAGTATTGTTTTTGAGGGGATAGGCCTCGATCCATCGGGAGAATGCGCAAACCACAACCAAAACGTATTTCAGGTTATTGCATCGCTCCATATGGATGAAGTCCAATTGGATCACCTCAAAGGGATACAAAGGAGGAGCAAAACTGCCAGGGGGAGTTGGGGTTCCTTTGCCAGGATTGTACATTATACACACCATACAATTCTTCACCAAACGTTCAGCACACTTAGTAATTCCATCATTCTTCCACACATCAGCCAACAACTTGCAAATACCTTTCGCGCTAATATGTGCTAACCCATGTGCCATTTGCACAACGGCCAGTACATACGCATCAGGCAACATCCATCTTTTCTGATCTGACAAATCAATCCAGCAACCATTCACATCCAACCTTCCCGTACTTTCTTTCCACTTCATCTTTTCAGTGTCGGTGGCCTCATTCTGAATTGCTTTCACACTCTCTATAGTATTCTCACACATACTTGATTCTGTAGGCCACCTAACCGAATTCGTCACATACATTCGAGTGCTAAGGTTCCGGGCAGTCTCCTTAGCAATCTCATCTGCAAACGCATTACCACGACCAACATCATCCGTCACTTTACGATGCGCACTACATTTAACAATTGCAACTTGAGCAGGCAAAGTCAATGCATCCAAAAGATCGTTCACAAGCTGGCCATGCTGTATTTTCGTGCCATGTGACGTCAAGAAACCACGTTCTCGCCACAATCGTCCGAAACTATGCGCTACACCGAAAGCATACTGACTATCGGTGTACACATTCACACGTTTACCTTTTGCTAATACACATGCTCTAGTAAGAGCGATCAGCTCTGCAGCTTGGGCAGAATTCTGACTCAATCTCGCAGTCTCAACAACAGTATTCAATGTCACCACAGCATAAGCAGTAGTCACATCACCATTCGGCAATTTAAAACATGACCCATCCACATACAGGATGCCATCCGGGTCTTCCAATGGGGTGTTTTTAAGGTCCACACGACCTTTTGTTTCCTCCTCTGTCCGCAAGTAACAGTCATGTTCTGTTACTGCATCTGACTCTGCACTAATTGGTAACAAAGTTGCCGGATTTAGGACATTACAACGTTTTATCTGAATGTGGCTTGCCAAGAGCGTCAATTCGTACCCAGATAACCTCGCACTCGTCAAGTGCTGAGTTTTCGTACGGTTCAAAAGAGTATCGACTGCATGCGGAACCATCACCGTAAGCATATTATCCATGACCAATCCTGCTGATTGTCGGATGGAGACCGCAGCTGCCGCAGTTGCTCTCAAACAACTCGGCAATGCTCTAGCTACTGGGTCTAAGGTCGAGGAAAAATATGCACATGGACGTTGCTTACCACCAAAAGGTTGCGTTAAGACGCTTAAAGCACAACCTTCCCTCTCGTGAACATATAACGTGAACGGTTTACTGTAATCAGGGGTACCTAACACAGGAGCCGAACACAATGAATCACGTAATTCAGAAAAACTTTTCTGACATTCTTCCGTCCATGGTAAAGGAATCGAAACATCCTTGCACGTAAGAGCCACCAATGGTTTCGCCAGCAATGAAAAATTAGGAATCCACTGCCTGCAGTACGATGTGATACCTAGAAAGGCACGCACATCTCTTTGGGTTTGTGGCACAGCCATGCGCGCAATCGCTGCAATTCTCTCAGGGGTCAATCTCCTTCCCTCCTTTGACAATAAGTGACCTAGGTAGGTTACTTCTTGACAACAATATTGGAGTTTAGAAGGTGACACCTTGTGGTTTAACTCACAGAGATGTTGCAGCAACGACACTGTAGCAATTTTGCAAATGTCCTGAGTATCAGCAGCCACCAATAAGTCGTCGACGTATTGGATTAAAGCCGCACCAACCGGCAACCTAAACGCATCTAGTTGACCCTTCAAAGCTTGACTGTAAATCGATGGACTTTCACAGTAGCCCTGAGGAGCGCGTTTGAACCGGAAGCTACGTCCACCAAGAGAGAAACCGAAAAGGTCCCTGCTCTCTTCGGCAATCGGGATGCTGAAAAACGCATTTTTCAAATCAATCACCGAAAACCATGAAGCTGTAGCTGGAATCAGAGTCAGTAGCGCCGTAATGTCAGGCACAACAGGGAATTGAGGAACCACAATTTTATTTACCTCCCGTAAATCGATAACAAAACGATAAACAGGCGGTTTGGTAGGATCAGTACGTTTAAGAATGGGCAGTACAGGACTATTGCACATGTTTCCCCGAGTTTCTTCAATGACATCTTTCTCGATCAAATCATAGATGATCGCTAACAAAGCTCGTTCACCATCAAGGGAGATACGATATTGGGGAATACGTGGCAATCGCACATTCGATTTCAACTGAACAACATAAGGGGAGATATCAAGTAGGCCCACGTCATTTGGACCCGTCGCCCACAAAGATGCAGGAAGAGAACTCAATTCCGGTGGAAGCTTATCGAGGGACAAGTACATGGGAGAGACTACCCTCTCTCCTAACGTAAGCTTTACACCCGCAGGAGAACAATACAAAGTCGCATACAAGCGTTTAAGCAAATCCAGACCCAAAAGATTTTCGCCACAACCAGTAGACAAAATCAATGGAGCTTCGAGCTCACGTGGCCCAATTTTAAGGGGCAAAGGGCGCGAAACTGGATTGCTAACGGGGGCGCCAGAGAATCCAACGGAAACATTTGTTAAGCCAGACAAAGGTGCGCCAGGGAGTTTCGAATGCATGATAGAACTTTTCGCTGCACCAGTGTCCAACAGAAAAGGCTCAACGACGCCTGATGTAGCAACTGCGACGTAAGGCCCTCTCTGATCAACCGGAACTGATACCACTCCATCTCCTTGTCTTTGGCTGTCCTAGTAATTACTATCGTCAGGTCCCTGATCGACGTAATAATCGTCTACATTGTACTGCGCAGATCGTCCTCGCGATGATCCACGTTGATCGAAACAGTTATTAGAATTTGATGAATGGTCAGAGCGATCATTCTGAGCACCACGACCTCTACCACGTGATGCGTGCTGTGCACCACCACGACCTCCTCTAGACGAATTACCACCACTACGGTCATTTAAAGCAGGACAATTGAATTTAATGTGTCCCTCCTGTCTACAATAAGCACATTGATTGTACCCTAATGAAGATCTCTGAAAAGATGAATCATTACGCGGCTGCGATTGATTCGATTGCGACTGCGATCTATTCTGCTGAGGCGCATTCTGATTAGAACGCGGCGGATATGCTTGTTGTAACAACACTTTAGTTTTCAGCTCTTTCGTCTTTTTATCGGCACGGTCATTTTCCTCTTTTTCTCTATTTTCGTAATATTGTGCCGTAGCCAATATCTGAGCTGAGGTAGAAACGGCCCATGAACTTTCTGAATTTTTCAATTTATGGCTCAAGTCGGGCAATAAGTTCGATACGAATTTATCCACAAACAACCTCTGTCCACCCTCAGTACCCATATCCTGCCCACTATGATCGACGAATGTTTCCTCGAACCTCGTAAAGAAGTCTGAAACACTCTCATCTTTCTTCTGCTTACAGGCTGACAACTTGTCCCAATTTACCCTCATAGCTGGCATAAGCGTTTTCATTAATGTAATGATTCGCTGGGGAAGAAGTTCAATCAACTGATCGGGTTTAGTAGCAGCCACTTGTCCAGCGTCTGCCGCTGTAATGGCAGCCCAATCACCACCTAATTCATTCGCGTGATCTTGGTGACGAATCTTGGCCCATACCGGTTGCGGTACGACATTGCCAAACAACATGTCGATATCGGCCAGATTCATTATCGTAGCGTCTACGAGCTGCGATAATTCCTTATAATACCCAGCAGGATTCTTGCGAGGATCGGGCAAAGTTTGTTTCACCTGAAGCACTTCCGATCGTTTCCAAGGGAGGTGTATCCACACTCTCTGGAAATGTGCTGGTATTGGAGCATTAGCATTAGTATTATCAGCGGGTACCCAAACTGGCGGAACTTCACGCATAGGATATTGGCCAGACCCATCTCGTTGTTCAATGTCCTCAACGAACAATGCATGAGGAATAGGAGCGGGACGAAGAGATAGCAACCGCTCAATAGCACGTCGGACATTAGTGTCGACTATCAGTCCAGTTGCGAACTGAAGCCGGAGTTCAGACAGGGCGGTCAGCACCTCGTCAGGCGCATTGGCCGCTATCTGATCATGTAAGAACTTGCACATTTCATCAAACACATATCTCTGAGTAGGTATGTTGAATTGATCAAACGTTTCGAGGACAACACGAGGTGGATTTCTAACAGGGTTGATCATCCAACCCATCGCCATATTGTATAGCGCAACACGTTCTCTATTACCAGGAAGCTGGCTACGTCTCTGTGGACCATCAGAACCTGCAGACCCAAAAACAGGTCCGAGCGACTGAAAGAAGTTTGTCGCAAGGGGAGAATCACGATTACGAGTAGAGGGAGAAGAGTAAGACACAGGACTAACAAGAGAAGGAGTAGAGACGTTAGCAGCAACAGGGGTTAACAACACAGGAGCAGTAGCGTGAGCAGTAGCGGGAACAGGAGTATGTGGGAGCGGAGGAGCAGTAGGAATAGAAATAGGCAAAAGAGCAGGAACAGTCGGAAGAGCAGGTGCAGGTTGAGGAACTGGTGGAGGAATTACAGGTGGAAGAACAGGTACGGCAGGGACCACAGGAGCTGCGGTACCCTGTACGTACGGAGGTGGCGACTTCATAAGATAGGACATTAAAGAATCCTCAACTGCCTCTTCCTTCTTATCCGACTCCGTAGGCAAAACAGGATAGCATTTGTCTATGGACATACGCTGTAATCTCTCGAACACTTCCTTATCCTTATCCTCCTTATCACGCTGAAACTGCTCAGCTTTCTTCACTATAGTAGCAACAGTATCTCGCTGACTACGTTTATTTTGTCTGATCTCTTTCTGTCGGGCTTCTTTGCGCCAGAACCGAAAGGCATCAAACATGGCCGGCCTTGATTTACGTTCGAACAACTTTATTTCCAAATTATCTAAGATCGACGCTTCGAAGCTACCGTGAGGTGGCCAACGAAGATCGCCGTCTTTCTTTGTATATTTGATCCAATAATCGTTAAAAGCAATCGGGCCTAGCCCATGTTTGCTATATAAGTCATATGTAGGAGTTCCAACCGGAGGTATCGGACACGAGTCCTCCAGCAGGGAATCCGCACCACAAGGTCTAAAGCAACTGAACAAAGTACTGCGACCAGGCATCTTGCACACTAGCCGAGTTTCACAAACTTCAAGGGTTACGGGATTTCGGGATTTACCAAGTCCCAGCAAAGAACTAAACCCTCGGTCTTTGGCGGCTGCAGTCGTCAAACAAATACAACAACAACAAAGTACGCTAGCAAAGTGTCACCGACAAAAACACTCACACAGCGTGTACAACAAAGACACCCGCTAAAGTGTCTACAACAAAAACACTCGCTAAAGTGTTTACAACAAAGACACTCGCTAAAGTGTCTACAACCAAGAACTCTGGGAGCGACCCACAAATACTTAACTCAAAGATCAATGGCGTCCTCAGGAAGGCCCGTCAATCGTCTCGCTATACCAAGGTCTACGCCAAGCGCCAAAACAGGTCTACAGTCAGGGCAGCAGTCCGTCGCAGCCGTTAGGAGGCGGGAATCTTCGCGGGAAAAGTCTTCGGGCCACTTATTTCGACAACAGGATCGATGAAGCGGGGTGCACCTTCCCTCGGAGATTTCACACGAAGTTCCTCACGATCGTCGGGCTTGGACCGGTACCACTGATGCAGCCCCACGTTGGGCGCCAACTGAAGGACTGGGTTCTTTGGACCCAGCGGTGCCAGGGCACAACACCTGAAACCTTCGTGGGTAACCTGCTCCGGCGTACAAGTCACAGAGACACGGGACACTTCCTTCGGCGTCAAAGAGTCAAGGTTTATTTACTGCAGGGAACACAGAAGTCACAGGAAGTACATCGAGTGTAGTTCGGGGAGACTGCTTCAAATTGTATTTGTGGATCGCTCCTTTTATACAGTTTTTACCCATAGGATAACATGATACACAATAGTTTACAACCTGGTTCCCACAAGTCGCTCTCAGAGGGGTCGCTTAGATCACTTTGAAACACACAAGATCCGGAACATAAGTGCGGAAACATTTGGCGATTCCCAACTGTAAAAACCCATCTTCCCACCATTAGCAAATTCCAATCAGCAGTAAAGTAGATCGAAATAGGAACGAAGACAGGTGCAGAGGAAGACGGAGACAGTAGGGAGATCGAAAAGGGTGTAAAAGGGGAGTGTCAAGAAGCACGAGATACAGGCATCAAAGGGACGTGCCTAATGAGATGCACGACTGAGACAATAAGCCCGTGCGGCAAGATGAGCCTCGAGCGGCGCCATCTGCCTTACAGTAGCATCCCCCTCGTCATAAAGACACTTTCAAAGGACATGTGTCTTCCGCCATATCTTGGGAGTCCCAGGGTCGCGAAGCGGACAACGTCCGTTCGCTGGCTACTTGAGGGCAAGAGACAAAATGGATGCCGTATCTAAGATGGAACCCGTGGGTACAGATGACAAACCCACATAACAAACGAACGGTTTAAGTTAGCACAGCGAAACTGCGCACACTTACAAAACTCGTCATTTGCGGTTCATAGATACTAGACTCGACCATATTCGTGCGAGTTAAAAACACCACTTACAATCGTCACGGAACCTCACCGCTCTCCGGTCTGGGGAAGCAGGGACTCCTGGTCTACTGAGTCCCTGCTTAGCGCCGGCGAGATTGAGCTTCCAGGCGCCTCCCAGGTGCAGCACGCAGATCACCTCTCCCTTCCTTGACCGCGAAGCGGCACCCGCGGAGCGGGTGCGGCGAGGTGCAGCGGTGATTTCAGAACCCAGCAGCAGTAGGAGTAGTGAGGGTCCAAACGGGTCCAAAACGTCAGCAAACAACCACTTTCAGGTGGGTCATAATAGTGATTTGCTCAGTCCATTTACTGCTGTGTAGTCCCCAGCATGTTTCCTGTAAGTCTAAAGTACTTGTGATGGACAGCCACCAACCCACATCGCAGGAGCCTTATGTATTTCATGCAAGCATTATCTTCTCATATTCACAACATAGCCAGTATTGTCCTAATGTCAAAGCTAGCTCCCACAGCAGCTATGAAGCATGTTACAACACCTGGCCTGTTATTTTGCGGACGTACAAACCTGCCCTTGGGAAATGTCATGTGTATGTGACCATCTACCATGTCCCTAGATCTTCAATACCTATTTCCATTCCCATTTTGGGATCATGGCTCATCTTGTATGGTCTCAGCTCACTGTTCACGGCATGTTACTTTGCAGTGGGCGACAGGGAGGTTCAGAGCTGAACTTCAGGAATTGCCTCAGTATATTTTTTTTCCCCATCACTGAGAGTGGGATAGATCTGAGGTTTCAGGTTAGTGGCAAGAACGGCCACTGTGCATATGGATTCCAACAGAATCCGTGTTTACTTCCTGATGATCTGACAAGTATGCCTCTAGGAGCTGCAACACCTTATACAGAAATATCCAGATGAATATTTTCAGTGCCCAAGTGGAAGGCTAGAAAGGGGATCCAGGGGCCAGTTTGGTTGAGCGGCTCTGCTTTTGGTGGGTACTTTAACTCAGGAAATGTACAGATTTGTGTACATCCACTCAGAAAAATGAAGGGAAAACCAGAAGCTGTGTTTTCTCGTGTGTGCTGCAGACAATACAATTTCAGAAAAACAAGTGCATGTCTCCTTCAAAGCCTATGCAGTGCCATGGGACGCATTTATGATACTACCCCAGGATCACCTAGTTCAACTGTTATTCCTACTGCCTCCGAGTCAAAATGAAGCTTGGAACTTATAGTGCCAACACAAGGCTTGACACTTAGCAGCATCACCTGCACAAACTACTTGGACCACATTTAATGGAAGCATATTGAACTTGTTCTTTTCCCAAGGTGAAAAAAATGAACTAGAATAGTTCACAATGCACTGAGTGCAAAGGGAAAGTGCCTTGTGCAACTCTCACATATGCCCACTAGGGACACTTTCTCCAAATTGATTTTAAATAAACAAAGCACCGCGTGCTTGTCTGGCTTATAAATAAACAAAATCCCATAGGCATTGCCCAGAAATGTAAAATAAACTTAATTAACGTGAACATTGACTGTCACCAAATTCCCAATAGCTAAGAGTATACACATAAATTCCTTAGCAGACATCTCCCGTATGACCTGCTAGAGGAGAAAGAGGCCCAGACCAAACAATAATAATACATTTATTAGCCCAGTCCTTTCTTGGTTTTTTAAAGCAAAGAAGACAGTAAACTGAACATCCACAATTTATATCTCATGTCCCCGAAGAAAATCTTAATTTAGTTGATGTTTGTGATTTGCCTGAAGAAGTGTGTAGCAGGAAGGTGTGTTAAGTGCCCATCACTAACATTTTATATGCTACCATCAAATCTTATTCAGACAAAAACACATTTTCATCTATGCACATCCTTGACATAGCGTGAGACTGCATTGAAAGAGTGGTTTCAATCCTGGCAAATTAGACAGTCTCCGCGGTGAGTGAAATTATTAGAAGTTAATTGAAAGAGTAAATTTAAGAAAAATGTACAAAGAAGGATTTAGTAGCAGGAAGGACTAGAAGAATAACTGACAATGGAAATGAGAAAGGGAAGTAAAGATGTCAAAGCAAATTTCTTTATAAGAAATGGAAAAACACCATCCGTGTGATTTTGAATAAAGTAAAAAAGTTGACCTTTGCTAAGCACTAATTTTCATAGATTTTAAAAATCTTGGACAGCACTAAAAAGGCCCTACTCAATTCACAATAAATAGAAAATTGAAAATAGGAAAGCTTAAATATATTCAGTGTAACATTTTTAAGTTGCACCATTCGAAATCCACCATCTACAGCCTTTTCTGCGGTACAGTATGCTTCATCCCAACCCATCTCCTACAGTCTAGCTACATATTTCTACAATCCTAACTTTATTTTTTTCACAGCATCAGTGTGTAAGTAGGTTTTTCACCGAGGTTTTTTTTATACAAGTGACACTGCATCACTCTTCAACAAAGCCAACTGAACCGTATTCTTCTATGTTGACTCATCCTGACTATTATTGAGTGGGTCACTTCCCAAGTTTTGATTACGGATCTAGTGGCAATCGGCAAGGTTTTCACACCCCTACCACATACAGACTGTGTACAAAAATCCTAACAAACTGATCACCAGTGGGCAAAGGTTTTTCAGTGTGCATAAGCATGGTGCATAATTCTGTTTGTTCACCAGTTGGAATGATGAGTAATAATTTCCAATGTTGAAGTGTAACTTCCCCAAATTAAACGTACCTACACAGAGTGGACAAAGGGATACTTAGAGCACCACAGACCCACAAGACTGCGGTTTCTGAAAATAGTTTTTCGAAACGCAAACAAGTGTTTTATGGAGAATAAAGAAGAATTTTGGTAACCAGATCATCTTAAATAAGACAGATTTCCTAGCATGTGCTCCCTCCCGTGTTGGATATCTTGTTTGAAATTATCAAGGAATGTCACCCGATTGTGTTCCTATGCCTGGCCCTATGCCTGGTCAATATACATTTCAATACCCAGGTATCTGAATACTTCCATATTCATCCCAAGCAGGTAGCTCACCAGTGGTCCTGCCGCCTACTTCTCAACAGTGAGCAACTGTGGTTTACTTCATTTTCTATTTAACCTGGAGTGTACCTCATATTCATGAAATAATGTTTAACAGACATGGCGTGGTGTATCAAGGGTAAGCAATATAAGGAACATATCAGGATTAAGAAGTGGCTTTCACTCCCATCACCCTACATAAAACGAATAACTATGCTGCCTCATCTAATTGAAACCGCTTTAAAGCCAGAGCAAACAGTATTGGAGAGAGTGGGTATTTCTGCTTTGTCTTTCCTCTGAAACTCAAATCAAGGAAAGTGGACTCCATTTACTGTTACTTGTGCTCTGGAGTCAATGTATAGAAGTATCCCTCTTACTCCACTTTTAATAAAATCCTTACAAGAAATTGCTATTCTGTTGATTTGAATAATTTCCCTTTGACCCATGAACACATCTCAATTGAACCTTCAATATGCGTGGCACAGTAAATAAAATTGCAGAGTTTGCATAGGTTTATTCTGGATGACTTCTCTTACATATGGATCCGGCTTTCCATGTGCGAAACGATGGTCAAAAACATATTCATTTGAACTTGGCTCAAAAGTTTGGTCTCAAAAGAAAAAAGTTAAATAAAGCGATAGGAGGAGCAATCGTCTATTGCCTTTGCATCCTTGTGAGTCAGAGCAACTTTTATCCTACCACAAAACCTAATGAAGTTCCCTGCCTGATCCGGGTTCCCATCACACAGAGTCTGATAGAATTATTTATATTAACTTGCTAATTCATGTTCCTCTTTATCCTCGCCTATGTCCTCCCTGTTCATGTCTTAGACCATCACTGCGTATTTGAACTTCTTGCTTCACTTGCTCAACCAGGGAATTATATTACCATTATATTCCTAACTTCATGTTGTCTCCTTCACAGATGTCCTTGCTTCCCCATTTGTGGCATTTTGAATTTTTCCCATAGGTTTTCTTACTGGCGATCACGTCTTTAGTTTAGTAATCCATTTTGTTTGTAGATGTGTTCTTTGCGGGCAGGCGAGCAGGTTTGGGCTGCTCTGCCTTCGGAGCAGGACAGGGAAGCAGTGGTTTGCCCACTCCTAATTGCGCAATGACTGTTAGGTCGGCCCTCTCGTGCTGCCCAAACCAGTTGTGCGTACTTTCTCCGTTCTCCATGCAGGCTGCATTAAAGCCTGCGTGGAGAACATGTCCACCTCTCCAGCTCCTGGCTGAGCGCCTTCTCAAGGCACTCATACCAATCACTAACGCTTCATTGTAGCATTGTGATTTGTCAGGGTAGCCTGGGTGCCTACCATTCACAACGCTGCATTGCAACGTTATGATTGGTTAGGGGAGCATGGCTGCTCTTCCTGGCTTCCTGTCCCACAGGGAGAGCAGGAGCAGAGACGCGGGACCAGCGAAAAGGTAAGTGAAGGAATATATATATTATTTTACTATTTCTCAACCCCGTGTCCCCCAGTGAGCCCCCTGCCGCTGCACCACCCGTGAGTCATGCCAGCCATCACTGCCACAGTACTAAGGCTCAAATAAGTTATAACAATGAGCTTCAAACATTCAGCCTTTAACCTGTGTAGAATGGCCAAAGAGACTTCCTGTACAGTAACCTGAAAGAATACCGGCCGAGCCCAACACCCATGCATTGAGTTTAGGGTTAGCAGCTGTGTAAATCTCAGAAAAATTAGTTATCCAGGCCTCACTATTTATGTGACAGCTAGTGCAAGATATTTTCTGGTCAATACCGCGCATATTGGAGACGGCCTCCCAGAATGACTTACTGTCTTTGGTGCATGCTGTATGCGTGGGTGCTTCCCAGTGTTGAGTGGTGATTTTGTTTTGCCTGCATGCTATCACTGTTTTATATTGCTTTTGCATAGTGGCTACCACAACTGGGTCTCTGAGTTTCTCAGCTGTGCAGAGAGTGATTTAAGGGAGAGCATTCATGGCCTAACCATCCAGGAGTCTGAGGTGCTGGTCTATTAGGTTCACAAAGCGATTGTTTAATCTTGGCACATAGGGCCATAAAAGAGCCAACTAAATTCCCTTGACCAGTAGCCTCAGCCAAGCATTCCATAACTAGCTCAAGATTTTCTGTTGATATTATCTCCAGAAATAGAGGGTGGTCTGTAAGTTTCCAGCACAGTGTAAGATTGTCAGTGGACGTTGACAGATTTGTGAGGGTAGCTATAGTTTTAAAATCCTTGCGGGATGGAATTATAAGTTCCAACTCAACTGGGTTGTGAACGCCATAATTAGTGTTGATAACTGTGCAGTGGGATAGAGAGGGGATAACCAGGTGGGAGACAAATATATAATTAATCATTTAGTGATATTCCTGCCTGGTCGGTGTGTCCATTGTATTGTTCCCCACCAGTTCCATCATGTTGAGCAAGTCGATGTAGCAATATATCCTACCAGCTCTTTACCTACTATCCCCCACCAGGCCCCCATCAGGGACACCCCAGTTATAGACATTGGGCAATTTAGCATTAAAGTCACCACCGAAACACAAATACAATTGTTGCCCCATGTTGGTTACACGGCCCATAAGAGAGGAGGTGTATTAAAAAAGGACAGGGAATCTTTGGTTGAGCGTGTTAACAAAGTCATCATTATAAAAATTTACTAGGTGTAAAGACAGGGGCCCCTTAAATAAAACCACTTAAGAGGCATTTCCAGGTACGTTTAGAGCCTCTACATAGCCACCTAACTGCAGATTAATCCAAATAGCCAAACCTCCTGAGACATTCCCTGCGCTGCACTTGAAGGAATGGCTGGAGAGCTGAAGCAGAGGAAACCTTTGAAGGCTACAGGATTCCCATCCCAAGTCTCTTGCATTAGCAAATTGCCAAACATTTTTAGAAACTGTTGCTAGTCCGGTAACACAAGCTTATTACAGTAAAATACAATGAGCACTGGCTATATTACAAATCTTTAACTATCCATATGTGCCAAAGGCCCGAAGCCACCTCAAAATGTGTGTGGTTTGAACTCCACATGATAGCCCTATCTGTCTGACTATGTCAAAGACAACATTAGAGCACATTGGACATGCATGGGTGAGAGATCGAAAGGTGATGACCTGTTAGCACGGTTTTCTGAGGGGACTGGAGTGTTGTGGTGTGGGGTGCCAACTTAACTGTTACTCTGGGAAGGTTAGGAGTGCAGGTAAAGCACTATGCACTGTAGCTAATTCCTGCATCCACTACAACTGCCCACAACTCCATTGAAGTGAGTACTCTATTTAATACTGTGTCTTCTGCTGCTGATGTTTAAATAGATCCACTTTTTTCAGATCCACCTCTTCTGGATTTGCCTGTCCTGTTGCGGTACCTGAGGCACTAGTTTTTCGACGAACTGCTTCTGGGTATTTTTCTTCTGTCACTTTCAGCAGTTCATCTGTTCTTGGTTTTTCTGTTCCTTTAGATTGGATTTGTGACTGTTTTTTTTATCTGCCTGATAAAGGGCCATTACCTTCCAGAACGATCATCTATTGCACTGGTCAACGGATTGTTGGCCCCCCACTCTTCTTCACATAAGCTAAAGAAAAAGCTTGTCCTTGTGAACTTTTCAGTTTTCTAGTAACTTGTCGAATTGTGTGGAATTTTATGGGATAAAGTTCCTTATGACATATTCAGCCCTATGTACATCCTGCAGATACAACGTGTTTAAAGTTTCTATGGGGGAAGTAATAGTACCTGGGTTGAAGTCTGATGAATAAACTCCATGCACTTGGAGCTGGAATATTAAACGGACTACGAATCGGAGGATTTGTACCTTTACTATGCTGAAATGTTCTGTTATTACCGCTAGGGACATCATTATATACATCGAGCTTGTGTTCAATGCCCACTTTTTGATTACACACAATAAGAACATGTGAACATCCAAAACATATAAAGATAAATTTACCAATTTTTCAGGATATGACATATCAGACTCAATATCATTTTATTTCAAGTTGGTCCCTACACTACCAAATAAATACATGCTTACACAGAGTAAACTAACATATACAAACTCATTTGTCACCCAATTAGCTGTCAAAGGCTAAGATTATTGAAAGGATACAATTGACATGAAGTACATTTGGGTACCAAACTTTCAAGATTCCTGCCATAGCTCACCTCTCTTTACTATCACAACATACTGGCATGACTCATATCATTCTCCCCCAACACTTATGAATGAACAAACATCTTGTAACCTGACTTTTGACCATATTACATTCTGTTGGTAATAGCTAGCTGCAGCTGGTGTTCCCAGGTTTTTTTGAAAAGGCTTAATAGCTTTTACAAATGTTTTACCATGCATATGCAAGGTCAGGTTTCAGGAGCCACGAAAACATCCAGAAAATCTACCAGAATAACCATCAAGCAATCAGCATGAATGACCACAACAGCCCTCATTAAAATAATCCCCTGCACCTGTTCCTTGATATAAACAATTAGAATGTGACCTTTGTGAACATTCTAAAACACCTTCTAGAAGATAGCCTCATCAAAATAATAAACTGCACCTGTTTATTTCTATAAGCAAAAAGAACACAACCTTTGTAAACAATCTAAAGCACCTTCTAGAAGGCAGCCTCATCAGGTTAATTATCTGCACCTGCTCCATGTTACAAACCGTTAGAATGTGACTTTTATGAACGTTCTAAAGCAGTCTTAATCAAAGGCCGTCCAAATTCCTCTCCTTCGCTTAGCCTCTTCACCTGCCACTTACATGTTTCTCGTCTTAGAGGACCCTGACTTGCGAGCTCCCTTTATCCTCCCACTTCAACCTCACCGCAAAGAACGTCCTGCACATGGATGGAAAAAAGAACAAGAAGAAATGAGAGATGCATTAACAGACTTGATTTTAATTTGTGCTTAGTTCAGTCGCAACATTGTGCTGCAAACAAAGTTAACCAGTGTTTTTGTTCAATTTTTACATTCTGTTGGTAGGCTCTGCCAGAGAGGACTTGGGTAAAGCTAACCCCATCCAAATTTGCTTGTGGGTTAGATGCTGAAATCGTACTCACTACAGTTTTGAAAATATTGATGAAGAAGTCTAAATGGACAATCTAAATTAAAACAAAACAACAATAAAAATAAAGGGTGGTTGAAAGTTTGAAAAGAGTTTGTGAGGTGATACCTTTAGAGATAGAGTTAATACTGAACTAAAGCCTTATTTGTTTGTTTATGGTACCATATCTGCTGGTACCATTCATCAGACTGGTGTGAATTCCTGCTGCAGTGTTGCTGTTGAGTAGATGAGCCACAGCATCTTTGACTCTACACGCTCTCTCCATCCCAACCCCCTTCCCCTTGGGATTTGCCACTGGAGCAGTTTCTTCTCCTGTAAACCGAGGGCAAGTTTCGGGAGGATTTGGGGACCATCGTCGCCTCCCCATTGGAATAATCTGGGATCCAGGTAGGTGGCTTATGACACACACCTCAGCAAGTCCAGGGTACGGATACTTTATATGAGGCCTGTTTAATTCCAACCAAAATATCTATTTATGTTACAAATAATGAAATTTGCAGATTTTTGCAAATGGAAGCTGCCTTAAACAAGTTGATCAAGATTATTTGGATACAGTGCTTGCTGTTGTTGTTAATAGTATTAATACCTTGTCTCCTCACATTTACAATCTGAATAACATTGTGTCATCTGTTATCGATATCATGCAGAGTGACATGTCTACATTGTACCATAGGCAAAGTCAGCTTAGATCCATATTGCAGTTTAGCTGAACACTTCAGATCCTCAAGAATGGTCACATCCCTTGGCGTTACCTTAATTCCAGACATCTATTCATGCCTTTCAGTCTGACACATAAGCAACAACTCATGGCTGAAAAAGATGCAACCTACAAATTGTTCCATCTTGAGAACTTAGAGCAGCTCCCTTTTACTATCGAAGAAACACCTTCCACTTTGTGGTTAATACATGGCACCACAAGTTTGCCATGGACAACATTTCAGTTTGCCTCTTGTATGAAACATTTCCCTGTCAGTAGATATAAGCCTCTAATAGGCATCTTCATTCATGAACTATGGTCACTCCCATTTTCTTACTGCTGTGAATGTACCAACAAAGAGGCATTCCTTACTGGAAAGGAATGCAACTCTTGGTCAGTCGCTAGTTTGCAAATATGTTACCATTCACGGCGCATGCAATGAATCTGGAGTGAAATTGGCCTGTTATCTTAAAGGCATACCAGCCCCTGCAATACTCTCACTATTTAAGGTCCTTTAAAATGGGAGTTATTTCATGTTTAGTAATCACGACTGCTGCGGGATGCACGCTGGGATACCATTCATTTTATCGGTTTCCCAGAAAGTGATTTCTGTAACAATGTACTCTTCCCTCCCACCCAAGGGGATATGGATAGTTAGTTGTGGCCTTCCATTTCAACTTTGAAGGAAGATTTTAGCATGTTAAGCAGACTCAAAGCACTATTGTTTTAAAATGAAGTAGCCCTAACATCTCTTAGAGAAACTTTTGAATTACTAGTCCCAAGGCCATACAGTCCTCGTTAAACACTAACTTCCTGTTACATTTGAGCGAATTATTCCATCACATTTTTAATACATCCAGTACTGCCGGCCTTGCTCACTTTTTTAGGGTAGTGGGTTCCGGATTGGTCAGTTCCTTCCAAACCATTTTCAGACTTACACCAGCTTTTGTTAATTCCCTTTTTTGCAGTGTGTTCGGGGGCTTTCTGCTGCTGTTTTTCCTCATTTGCAGCATTTTGGTATTATTTTTGTTCCTCCGCAATGGAGGTTGTCTTTACTAGCCCACTAGAACAACCACCACTCCCGCTGTGCCATGAGCTCATGCTTCGATTTTTTTGAAAATCCACTTGCTCCAGGAATTGGACCTTGATTGGTCATTGTCACTCTGAGCACCCTGGTTTACCTGCGTACAACCCATATTACACTGCCTCTGGTGCCCCTTTGAATGGGCACTAGATATTTGCCTGGCCCTGCAGATGCCGGCTCCTGTGGACATAGACCTGCTGATTAGTCCATTAGCGACACATTTTTAAAGTTGTCCCTTGGGCTTACTGCTTCTTCAGAATGTGAGCTATGAGCCACCTCTTTCAGCAGAAATTAGTGCTTTGGCACATGGAATATTAACAACTGGCTTCAGTAAAGCGGATGCAAGTTACTCGTTAATTTCTCAGCGTCGGCTGGGACGGAAGATCATGTAATTTCTCTGGAGTTAGTGAACTGGGCAGATCATTGTCTGCGGAGATGGAATCCATTCTGGATTCATTGGCTTTTGAACTTGAAAAAGACCTCATGAATTCCTACGACATGTGTTAAATTGGCATCCTTTTCTAAATTGACATGATACTTTTTTATTATGATTATAATCTTTTTTATAACGTGCTTATTACCAAAGCTTCAGACTTGCTTACCTTGTGCCTTTAATTTGTATTATTCAACTAGTCGATACGTTACTGTCCCAACCTAAGTGGGGTGTCATGAGTTCACTATAGGGCCCACTGTAGATTTCCCCTATGTTAACCTAACTGCACATGTTGTCAGCTGCATTTTCTTTTCACATGTTACAAAGTAACACGTTTGTTTTTGTGCCACACTATAATTTTTTTAATAGGCTATGACCAAGCAATAATAGAATCCAGGTTATGAACATTTGGTGTGATATGTATTCTTACGTTATTTTATCCTTATCATTAATCCGGGATTGTAGAGATAATTTATTAAAGAGCTTGTCCGTGGATGTCATCCATTTGAGTGGGTCTGCAGAGTATGCGAGACCAGCGTGGTGTTGAGTGGTGTCTTGCGCTCTCTGCGGAGTAAAATCCTGAATTAACTGTAAGGATAAAATAACTTAAGAATACATATTCTCATGTCAGCAGTTTGTAACCTGGATTCTATTATTGCTTGGTCAGATCATGACTGAATGCTTTGCCCTGATAAAGTCTGCTGTGGTTGAAACAGCATAAGACGGAACATGTGTTGACGAAGGGGCGTGTCTAAGATGATTGAATAAAAAAAGACTTCTAAAACCACAACCTCAGTTTGGGATTTCTGTGTGCTTGGAGACATTGTGAAACTGGCTATTGGCAGTAGAGTGGGATGGAAAGAGGAAGTGTGCAAGAAAGTGGAGATATATTCTTTGACTCCTCACTCAGTTACAAGGTAAACTCCCTATGAGGTATTTATGGGGAGAAGCCTGAACAGTGTTATGTCTCCAGCTTGGGTAAATGCTAAATGTTTAGAGAGTGAAGAGGGCAAGGAAAGTTGGAGACGAAAATAATTGCAATCCCAGGAGAGAAGGAAAGAATGGTTTGATGACAGAAAGAAAGTGAAGTTCTCCAAAGTAAAGGTTAGTGATTGGGTGGGAACCAGGGAATAATCAAGGTTAAAATCAAGGGTAGTAATCAAAGTTGGGAAATTCCTCAGTCCCATTCAAGTGGTGAATTGTTTAGGAGTACTGTGAAAACATCAGACTCGAAAATTTGGAATCTGATCTGCGTTGTTGTAGCGTAAGGTGTTAAAAAGGATGAGGGAATCAGCATAAGCAAGAGTGATGGTGAGACTTGTGAAATAAGATGTAAGACTCAGAGAGTGCTTACGACACCAAAATATTTGGAGATGTATAGTAGGATGTAACAAGTTGTAGTTTTCTTTATTTAGTATTCTATATTTACATTGTCATAACCATATTAATACGTTTTGTGTGAGTTTATGGTTGGTATTGTTTAAAGGGTTTTCTCTGTTTTGTTTCTTTTATATTCTTTGTAATAGGAAGGAGTTGTGTGGTATTTGCTTAAATTGAATTATGTTAAGTCATAGAACCTAATGCTGTGACTAGCCTTAATGTTTCATGTAGAATGTGCTGTTTTGAATGAAGAGATAGATCGAGCAGTTTGACGGCATGGCTGGGATGGTTCCTGGAGGTCTTACTTTAAATAAACAAAAACTTCGGAAACTATCATGACTTCAGAGGTTTTCGTCATAAAGACCAACTATCATTCCTAAAACGGCACTAGATACAAGAGGGTGGCAGAGTATGGAAAGAGGGGTGGCTGGAGCGAGATACAAGAGGGTAATGGTAATGAAGTGTGAACAGAAGGAGAGCGGGGGCAAGAGGAGACATAGAAGATGATTATGGGGATTGAGGAGCAGAGCAGGGAAAGTAGGAGTGGTTGGAGGAAACAGAGAGAAGAAATAGAGTGTGACACACAGGAGAAAGCCAGCAGGAATAGAAAGAGAGGGCTACCATTGTAAAGTAGTCCTTGAAGCAATTCAATGAAAGCAGTAGAGAGGAGGCAAAAGGATATTTCCAGATAGGCATTAGGTGAGTAAGAAATACTCCACAGTGCTGAGTCAAGACATGACTGACAGAGCCTCAGGGCAATGACTGAAAGAAGCTGGTCGAAGAAAGCCAGCTGATGGCCACTTTATATATTAATTGAGTAGGACGCCACAGGTTTTATTATCTGTGCATGCTATAACTGTATTAAGGAGGCATATGGGGAAAGTGATTGCCTCATTTGCTTGGGGTCAGGCTCCACTGATATTGTTCACATTGAGTTCCTGTTTTAGCAATGGCTGTACAAACATCTGCAAGCCATTCTGTAATACAGAATTCCCAGTGCAGCTCAAAACTGGGAGCAAACTCTGCTCCAACCTCAAATTTGCAGATATGACCTCAATGTTTGTTTCCAAGCTTCCTTGAGTGCATCAAGAAAGCATGTCTAAACGTGTTTTAGACACCACTTGGAAAGCTTGGTTTTAAATCTATTTTGCTACATTCATCCATTTGTAAAATACAAAAACTTTGAAAATTGCCAGATGAACATGTTTGTTTTTGTATTCTTTTAAGGCCACTTTTTCAAGGAAATTCAGACATTGATCAACTTGGAAAGATTTTTGAGTAAGTATGGGTATTTTAGCAATGATTTAAAATGTATCTTTGTATGTACTGTGGGCTTCCAAAACACATTGATTTGAAGTTTCTTGTGGTTACATAGGTCCCGGGCGCAGAACACTACCATTTTACATGTTCACGTTTAAAGTTGACATCTTTTTTAGAGGTGATTTTTAACACACATTTCATTGTGCACCCTTATTGGATAATACTCTCAGGAATGGATTTGCTTACACTTACATTTCTTCGTAGGCATTACCAAGCCCTTGAACATGTTGTACAAATACTAAGTTCCCTGTGCAAAATGTTTTTTTTTTTGTCTGTGCGGCAACAACCCGACAAGGGTAGAATAAACAATCGGTGTACAAACACTTCAGACAACTCAGAAAGAATAAAGAAGAGCAGCCAGACTAGAACTCCGGCATAGAGAGTATGGGTAAAGTTTATTATAAAAACTCTCCCAGTCCTTTGTATTGGGAGATTAACATTTTGCTGGCACTGTTGAGGTCGCTCCATGCCAGAATGCCAACCTAGCTGAATCCCGTAACCATCCTGAGAAGGACAGCAGCCTGCTCTACACCAAGACGGGCTCCCAGATGACACATACCCTCCGGTAAATAGGGAGTTAGACCACTCTGGTGTATCCTGGCAGATCAACACACCCTATGCATATCAGAATAGGAAGTCCTAGGTAGGAGTATAGATACAATTATAGTATTCATATAATCAATATAACAGCACAATTGTTAAACTGTTTATTTTCTTTACTGTTCTCGTAATGCTGATTACTCTATTTTGTTTCTTAAATTATTGTAACACACATACTTTACACAAGAAGCTTATTGCTTCAATAAATGTTTGAAATGCCAATTTGAGTATTTCTTCTGTCTCCCTTTGGAAATGCCTGAGTTACTAACGTAAGGGTTAAATCGGTTTCCACGATTTCCTTGGGGAGTCAGGGTTTTCACGTTCTGAGATTGCAGACACCATCCAGAACCTTGTTAAGGTTTAGAGGTTGAGATGGCGCACTGTGAGGCAGCCAGGATTTAGGTTGACATATTCGACAGGTATGCACAGACTGAGGGCCTGATTTAGATCTCGGCGAATGGGTTACTCTGTCACAAAAGTGATGATTATCCTATCCACTGAAATATAAATCCCATAGGATATAATGGGATTTATATTTCAGCGGGCAGGATATCCGTCACCATTGTGACGGAGTAACTCGTCCACCGAGATCAAAATCAGACCATTAGTACTGCATAGTTTTGACACTTATGTTGCCCAAACGCACATCTTACTGAAATAGTAGGAACCGTACGACTGAAGTGATTTACAAAGAATATCCCCCATGCATTTAACAGCATGAAAGGTCATGGCATGAATCTGGATTGAAACTTTGTGAAGGATAATAGTAAAGGAATTGGAAGGTATGCAAATAAATGGTAAAACTGAGGAGGGAGGCTAAGAGAGAGCAAGAGACTTAAAGAGTCAAGTTTAGGGTAAGTAAAGTTCATTAAAATGACTATACAAGAAAATCAAGACCTATCACTGGGCATATTTTGCCAAGAAGTTTTGCTTTCTCTTCCAGAATACTATGTTGATGTCATTTGAGATGTTGTCTTTTTTAAAAATAATAAAGCAGTTGCAATACGCACGTAACAATGGTGCCATCCGGTAAGTCCCATACCTATACATCCACTACTTCTTTGCTTAAAAAAGATCTTTGTAAATTCCTGACAATGCCATTCCCTCGCCAGCTCGGAGTCCCCTCACTTTGGGTACATTTTCACCATTTCCCGGCCTTGTCCCCCTCACGCTTCTAGGTCTGTGTTGTCCTCTGCTCCTTTCCATGGGCTCTATATCTTTTTGAACTTATGGGGACACCCTCTCGCTTGGTAAATAACCGCCTCTGCTCTCATGCACCAGGCCATTATTGAGGCCCATTCGGACACAGTGGGTATCTGTACCCCTCCCCAGTGTTGAACTATATCTTTCCTTGCCACCATTAATGGCACCTGTCAAAAGATCAGTGTGTTACTGCCCAATGTCTGCTCCCCACAGATGCCCACAGTCACAAGTTGTGGAGTGTGGGATAGGGAGCGGTTCATAACAGAGAAGGCATTGCCTCTCACCTTCTCCCAGTAACCTCATATTCTTGGACACTCCCTCAAGGTGTGCATCATGGTCCCCTTTGTATTTGTATTTGTATTTGTAATTACACTTATAATGCGCTCAGCTACCCACATGGGGTCTTCCGGCGCCACTTGAGGTAGCAATAAAATGAGTACAACAGTTATCATTGAGGGAAGAGCCAGGTTTTAAGGTCTTTACGAAATTTCATCAAGGATGGTTCAAGTTTCAGTGCAGCTGGGAGAGAGTTCCACAGTTTAGGAGCCAGACAGGAGAAGGAGCGTCCACCCATTCTTGTCAATTTAAAACGTGGAATCCGAAAGTTCCCTTGAGAGGAGGATCTGAGAAGACGAGATGGAGAGTATAGTTGAACAAGAGACTAGAGGTAGGCTGGAACTAACCCCTGCTTGATTTTATGCATAAAGCAAAGGGCCTTAAATTTGATTCGGCTTTCGATGCGGAGCCAGTGTAGATCTTTAAGATAGGGGGAGATAGATGACCTCCACAGGACTTTGCATAGGAGACGGGCAGCCGAGTTCTGAACAAGTTGGAGTTTCCTCTGGGACTCCACGGTAGCTCCAAGGTAAAGCACATTGCCGTAGTCCAGACGCGAGGGGACCAAAGCCTGGACTACAGTGCGCCTTGTCGAGTCCGGGAGCATCCAGAGGATTTGTGTCCATGTGTCCATGTCCCCTGAGGCAGCGGTCACTAACTGTCATTCCCATCTTGAAAAAGCGAGTTCTCGTTTAGTATGCAACAGGGGATGATTTTCAGCTGTCCCAGCCGAAAACCCGCCCCAGATAGCTGCCTCTTGGGGGTACCTGCAGTCCTCCACCTGGGCATCGTCTTCCATTCTGCCCAATTTTTTTTTCTATTTACTTCATGGGGCGTCCAAGGGTGGTAAGCTGTTCGTGAGCAAAGATGCATAGATTTGCAAGACTTTGTGCTCATGTAATAGGCCCCAGTACACAACACTCCAGAGATGTTTCTTCCTGCACACCACAGAGAAGGTGCCTGTAGACCAGTAGGATATGTCTTACCTACTGATACAGAAGATAATAATTCCCCTTCAGATCAGTTTGAGCCTGGAGTTCTGGGAACTGAATAACCTTGCTGTCTTTCCAGATGTCACTCACTATTGAGATGCCCAGCAAGATCAGCTCTCTGTGGCCCTCTACATGCTTCATTCATGTGAACAGCGTGGACTCCCAGAGTGGAGTCTCAAGTGTCACCCAGGCCTTCTAACCCAATGCTCTTATCGCTTTTTGCCATGGCATTACCACCACTTCGATTTGTTCTGGCAGAAGATTCCCCTTATCGGCCCCATAGACTCAATGGGGGTATCCCTCGGGATCCATTGTTCTCCTATTGGCGTACATCATCAGTTTATGCTGAGTCATATATGCAATGTCATTGAGTACCTGCAGCTGGGCCACCCAATAATACAGTTTCAGATTCGAGAGGGCCACTCCCTTCCCCCACCCATTGCCCCCCTGTTTGACCAGCTTCCACACCAAGGCAGAAAGGGCACTCCTCTACGGGCCCAGATCCCATATCAGCAATTTGGTTACCATGTCTATGTCCCTGTAGAACATATTCAAGACTGTGTACAGGGTATTCTGCAGTATGTAGAAACATTTAGGGAAATAAATCATTTTGTATAAGGCCACGCAGCCTAGCACAGAGATGGCGAGTTTCCTCCAATGGGTCACCGCCCTATGTACTCTTCCAAGAAACATTTCAAGTTTTCCAGAAAAACATTTTGAGTCACGTTTTTGACATAAATGCTTAGGTACCTAAAGCCACTCTGTTCTCACCTCAGAGGGCTCCCATATTCTAGGCAGGGTACATTCTGCCAGAGGGAATACAATGGCTGTATTCCATTTCATACGGATCCCAGCATTTACAGCAAACACCTCGAGTATGCAGAGAACACATAGGATTGAGCCCTCTGGGTCGGCCGAGTACAGCAGGACATTGTCTGTATAAAGCGAGATTGCAAGTTCCCAGTCAGGTTCCCATTTCAAATCCCTAATCAAGGTATCTCCTCAGATCCAGGTCTCTACTGGCTCTATTGTGATTGACATCAAAAGCAGTGATAGTGGGCTCCTCTGCCTAGTGCCTCTTCCAAGCCTGGATTCCCTCAATCGTGCCCCATTAACCTGCACCCAGGCTAGAGGTTCTCAGTACAGCAGCCCGACCCATTTAAAAAACAATGGTCTCTCAGAAATGATTTATTCACCTTTATCTCATTTTGCTGATGTCATTTTGTTGTTTCTTATTATTGCCTTCATTAAAGCTTTCAAACACAATGGTCCAAAGCCCATCTTCCACAGGACTGCTTTCAAATAGTCACTCCACTAAATTTACTGCCTTTTCCCCGTCCAGTGATGCAATAACCCAGGTTCCCCTAGCTGGTCCTTGTGAGCCAGACATCCAAACAGGTGTTGGAGGTTTTGTCTAGCCACTCTATATGACATAAAGATTGATTGATACTTGCCTCCACCCCCAACAGGGCAACGGGAAGATCCTTGATAAAACCAGCCTGGCCAATCTGGTTGTCCCTCAGTTATGAGCTGTAAACGCTGCCCAGGTAGTCTACGAATTGCCTGTGTAAGTCTCCCGGGGTTTCAGCCAAGGATCCCCCAAGGGCAGTCACCCTGTATATCCATCTCTGACCAGGCCAGCAGTTTCCCGACCTTATTTCTCAGTTCATACATCCTACCCTATTTGTTTCTATAGAGCATCCTCAACTGCTAATGGGCAAGGACCCTGTATTCCTTCCTTAATACCTCCAATCCCTGCATCCTTTCTCTAGTGGGGTTTGTCAGATATTAGGCCTCGACCCGTAACAACTTATTTTCCACTTCCCTGCATGCTTTCTCTCTCTCCCACCTTTTTCTGGTCACGTGGGCTATCAGGTCCCCTCCCCCCTCTGTACCATCTTGTAGCCCTTCCAGACAGTTGTGTTGGAGCTCACCGTCCCAACATTTTCCTCAAATAGTGCCCAGGGGTTTGCATTATCATGCCATGCTTTGTCCTATCAACACCCAGTGTTTCAGTCTCCACCCCCTGACCAAATGGTGTAAGCTTGTCTGGGGTGTCATCACTACAGGGAATGTAGGTATTCTGTGCCCACAAAACCTCGCATCTGATGGTGCGTTAGCAACAGATAGTCCAACCTGGACGTCGACTGCATAGAATTTGAGGCATAGAACTACTGTCTCGTCTAGGGGGTTTCTGTCGTCCACAGGTTGACTAGGCTGGTTGCATCCAAGAAGTCTCCCAGGTGTTTATCAACCCTTTGGGGGATCCCGGAACTGGTCAGTCAGTCAAGGTCTCCTTGATGCATTAAACTGTGATACCACCACCAGTAACAGGGCCTCAGGGGCATTTGTTATCTAGTTGCCGAGCTTCACTAGTCCCTCCCTCTATAGGCAAGCAGGGAAGTACCAGGAGGCTGTCCTCAAACCTATGCCATTCTAGCAGCCAGTTGCCACCATGCAGCAGCCCTGTGATTCCATCCAGGTGCTGTTAATCTGCAGAGGCAATGTTTTCCGCACCAGAATACCCTCCCCCATTGATCCCCTACAGAAGCTTGCATGGGCCAAAAGCGTGTATCTCCCTTTGGTGAGAAAGCCAGAGTTGTTACCAGCAGGTGCTTCCGCTGCAGCAGAATAGTGTTGGGGCCCTGCCTGGCCAAGTATTTGGTAATTATTCTGTGTTACAGCTTGGTCTCCATGCCGTTAACATTCCAAGACAATATTTATAGGATAAGCTCCCCCTCCCCACTTACAGTGTGTCAGGTAATTTGGCATGCCCAGCCTTCGGGTACTGTCTTGCACTTTGTACTCACTAGATGTGGTGATGGATACATTTGACTTAGTGCTGCAATCTCCACCCCAAACTCCCCTTTCAACTCCCCCCTCCTTACTTCCTCGTGCTGCCGGCTTAGGACTGCCTGCTTTCCCAACTGCTGAGGTGTCTGTTTCCCATTCACATCAAACATATGACTCGTGAAACAATAACAACACTAATATGGAGTCAGGTCATTCCTCAGGTGGGCCTGCAGGGCTGTTTGTATGTCTCCGAACCAATGCCCATGGAGCCTCACCCTGTGTCCGTTTCTGCTGGTCCATTGACCAGGTTCTGTCCTGGGTAGGTTATCTTGTCAGCTGTCATCAGACTAACCCCATGAGGTGAAGATGACCCTTCTGAAAGAACCTCCCTGGTATACTGATCCATCCTCTGTATCCTCCGATTTCACTTCCAGAGACTCCCAACTGTTGGCCACCACCAGGGTCTGTCTTTCCTGTAGGTCCACCGCCACTTTGGCCCTCTCTGAGTCAGTCTAGTCCTTTGTGGGGTCTGATGAGGATCGCTTAAGCAGTCAACGGTGCTGACGAGGTTCCTATCAGCCCCTGTCTTGCGCCCTTATCTCACTGTCTGGTATCATGTTCCCACCAGCTTCCAGCCAGGCCCATGCGTCTGCCACCGTCGTAAAGAAGTGAGAAGCTCCCTGGTCTATGATCCTGATCTTCGCTAGGAAGAAGAGCGTGTATTTAAGATTCAGTTGTCTCAGGTGTTTGTGGAAACGAAGAAGGATTCCCTTTGTTTCTGTCCGCTGTGGTCTAGTCGGAATAGATGTGCACACTTCTTCCCTCAAGTGTCAATGAATGGCGGGTTTTTGCTGCTTTTATGATGCGGTCACTGTCTGCGAAGTCAGTAGCCAAGTCACAATCCCCCTCAGTTGTGTCCCGAGCGCTGGTATATGGCTGGGGACTCTGTTTGCCCATCCATCAAGCATTTGGATGTTTTTCCTTCCAACACCATAAGGACCGCCACTCTTCAAGAAACCGCTCCATACTGGGACCTTCCGCTTACTACCGGACCCTCACCAAGTGTGCGTTGTTGTGGTATCACCCAGTTGGCTCTCCAGGTTGGCCAGGACATTTTCTAGCACCCTGACACCAGCTCCCTCCAGGAATATTGTTGGTCTCATTTGGGTAAGCATGGATTATGTCTCTGCCACCCTGTCTACCAACGTGTTATGAGCAGCTCTCGAGTCCCACATCCGGAACTAGCGTATCGATCATGTGCTCCAGAGCTGTTTTGGTTTCTCGTTTGGCCGCCAAGATAATCAGTGTGGGCCCCAGGTCTATGTCCAGACCTTTCCTCATGGGGCTTCTGTCTATGCCTCCATACAGCCCAGGATTCTTTGGCCAAAATGATTAGATGGCTTTTGTCCTCACCATCTCCGTGCTAACCCGTCCCCGGGCCAACAGCTGCAGTGCCTCCCCTGTGTCAGCCAACCAGGATACTCCAGGTGCTCAGTAGGGCAGTCTAGGGGTTGTTGGGGCCACCAACTCCTTGGGAATCCGCCGATCCTCCTCTCGGCCCCAGTCACATACCACAGTTGCATACCATGGCACGAGCACCCCTCACCCTCTCTTTTCCGGGTCCTCACTCGTGAGTGATAATGGTCCCGGGTTTGCCCAGAGATTCTCACTGACCAGTGCTTTAAGATATATTGAGGAGAGCCTGGCACCCCGGCCCCCTTAACCCTCTACTTTCCTCCATTTCAGGTGCCTTGTGAGTGCATCCGATCTGCAGTTGATTTTCCCTATTGATTCCTCCCCTTCCTCCCTCACAGACTTCCAAACTACCATGTTAGTCATCTCTGACTGGATGGCTCACAGCCAGCTCAAGCTAAATCCCACAAAGACCGAACTTGTGCTGGTGGGCGGGCCGGCCAATCCTTGGAACGACAGCTTCTGGCCCCACTCACTTGGGGCCCCCCTCGACCTGTCAATACTGTGAAAAGCCTCGGTGTTGTCATCTCTGGAGATCTATCTATGAAGGCTCAGATCTCGGCGGTAACATCGTCCTGCTTTTTCCACCTGCGCAGGATTCGCAAGATCTGTAGATTCCTCACCAGAGATGCCCTCATCTTAGTCATCCTGGCTCTTGTCATCTCCAGGATCGACTTCGCTAACATCCTATACGTAGGGATTCCCTCTTATCAACTCCAGAGGTTACAACTGATACAAAATCAGGCCGCCCGCCTAGTATTCCATCAGCCAAAGCACCAGCACGTTTCACCACTACTTCGGAGTCTTCATTGGCTTCCGGTGGCCAAACGTTGCACCTTCAAACTTGGATGCTCTATCTTTAAAGCCCTTCACAATCTTGCACCTGCTTTCATCTCATCCAACCTCAAGCGGTATATACCAACTCGCAATCTACGCTCCTCTGCTGATAATCTCTTGTGTATCCCCCAAATTCAACGCAAGAAACACAGTGGTCTCCGTTTTTCCTTCTTAGCCCCCACCTTTTGGAATTCTCTCCCTTCCTCCTTTCGTCACTGTCTTCCCTATGAATGCTTTCGTAGGACACTGAAGACGTTCCTTTTTACAGCAGCATATGAGTGAAACTCCTGCCCGTGACCACCGTATCTGTTATGAGCGCCAAGAAACCGTTTCGGTGAACGTGCGCGGTATAAGAATTTTTTAACATAACATAACATAACATCCTATGGCCAAGTCAGGGCACTCTGGTGGGCTGTGGGGAGGGGTCATATTAATTGGGGACCCATACACTAACCAGGCTTTCTCTGTGTTCTTGGGCCACACGCTGTACCTCCAGGCTCTCTGAAGTCTGTGGGGGCTGTTTCAGTGTGCCCTTGGTCAGGGCCCTGATGCCACAGTGTTGTTGACAACGCCAAGTTATCTTGAGGCAGCGGCTCCTATGTCCTGCTTGTTCCACCGGGCATTCACTGTTCGGGCGAACCCCTCTGGACCTCCACAGTGGCTGAACTCTCCTGTGCTGGCCCGAGCTGCTGACTGTTAGCTTAGTGCTGCAGCCGCACTTGGCAGAACCAGCACTCTAGCTGCCCAGAAGCCTCCCTAGGAGGTCTCTCTACATCCAGCTGTCACCAGGGGATGCTCCCGGGTTTCCACAGCAGCTGAGCCCTTGTGTGGACACAGTTGTAAAGGAAGGCTGTCTCCACATGCCAGTGGGCACTAGATCTTCTTTCCTACATTACCACCGCCATGCCCTTCCAAGTGACTCCCCTGTGATGTTGTCCTTGATGTCATGAGGAGTGAAATGAGGGGAGTTAAGGGGCCCACGCCACATGAATGGACAAAGTTTGGAAACTAGAGGGCCGCATCTGTTCCTTAATGTCCCTTAAACTGAGGTATTTAAAGTTTTTCTTCTAATGCACCTTGACCCTTCTTTGAAATAATTGACATTAACATCCCTTCAACCTAAGCTTCATCAATGATTGTCTGAGATTTTTAATGATGTATTGTAACGATAGACACTGTGGAAGGTTTTCGATGGACCTCCCTGATTAGCACATATAGATACCCAGGGGCACCACTCATGTATGTTTGGTGGGTTCCCAAAACTTTGTCTGCAACCAACAGCAATAACAGTCTGTTTCATTAAAAAGGTTCAGCCAATATTTAGGCTGATTCAAAAAGCCATTTCAGCTGTAAACGGTACTCTTGGAAATGGATGATTATTATGTATTCACAAAGGGATAGCTAAAAGATAGAAATATGTTCACTCCTTTGGAGTTGCACACCACAACTCCCTACATCTACATTCCATGCAAGATGTGGGTAGACTGGTCAATTTGTGAATGCACACAGACACCTTTTTTTTTGGGCAATCACAAACTGCTCTCCGACCCTTGCCCACCCTGGAAACAGTCCGAGATTTTCATCTGCAAAGGCCTGGAGTCCGATGTGAATACTGGCAGACTTTGATCAGATGTTGGGAAAGGCAAAACACCACCAAAAAGGTGTGTAGCTGCACATCGGCGCTGCCTCTCCACAATGTGGAGTTGTGCTGTGCATATGCAACTTTTCGCTATTCGAGGTGCATGCCTTGAAACCTACAACTGACGCCGTTTTCCAAATGACTCTACCCAGGGTGTGTGAATTGAAAAAAGCATAGCATTACATTCAAAATGAGTCCCAAATCTCCACACGTGCTATGACAGCTCTTTAATGAATCGGGTCCACTGCATGTCACAATGCATAATCAATTGGTCTGCTGTTTGTAGGAACATCATACATTTTTTAACAACACTTTCCCATATGACTTTAGCCCTTGGGTGCAGTTCAGGGTATTACTTATACTTTTTTTTCTCATGCGAACTGTTTTTTCTCAATTTGACCTTTCCTCCTACTTATATATTTTTCTTTTCGCTCTCTATCTCCTTTGTTACTTCTTCATAATTCTCTATCCTGACGCTTACCTTCATTTTCACGTACTTACTTGTGAAGGGAGGGAGGGCTAGGGGTAGGGAGGAAGAAGAAAGTGATAGAGGTGTTTTGTCTCCTTAGTGAAGTAGTATGGATACAGTGAATTTATAGCAAGCAAGGAAAATGTGCTGTCCAGGCGCATTTCTGATTTTTTTCTGAATTCTACAAAGTTGTAAATTTACATCCAGTTACAGATTTCTGACTTTTAATGTGGATTAGACCCAATATTTATACAAGAATACAAATGTTAGATTAATCTTATCTATAATAGTACAGGTAACTGTATTAGGAATCCGGGATTTTTTTACATTGTTTTAAGCATGTTGTCAAAGATGCTTAAATTTAAAATGTGTTCATTGTTTTTGGTGTAGAATACTTGGGACGGCAGAAGAGGAAGACTGGCCAAGAGAAGTAGCTCTTCCAAGGAATGCCTTTGTAGCAAGGCTTCCACAAAGCATGGAAAAATGTGTTCCAGATATTGATGAACTTGGCAAAGATTTACTTCTAGTAAGTGTACATCAATTGTTATCAATTTCAAATATTCATGTGTTTATCATGGTATCAAGTGAACAATTTTTTTTTTAAAATTGGCTAACAGTGAACATTTTAACTGAAAATTTGAATACAGATGTTGTCTAAATACCACCAACAAGTTAACCCGAACTCTGTAGAGGCTTTTGATTTTGGGTGGAGATGCTAACCCCCACAATGCAGTGTGAAGCCCTGTGACAAACACCCCACGGGCTGCCAACACTCCACTGAAGTTTTTATGGTCCCACAATATGACTCATGTGGCACCTGCAATATGAAAAAAAGATGTTTTTGTCCTCTGGATCCCCCACCCATTAGAAAGGGTGTCCCTTACTTGCTCCCTTATGTTGTTTTATTACTTGTTCAGGAAAGGTGACCACAGCCCCATGTCATGTAATGGTGGCTGCAACATTTTTCCATCAGACCGAAATGGGCGCCATGAGAAAAAGCCTTCTCACCCAATCAGAGGGCCTTATTTTTTAAATTTACAATACTGTGGAACTCCTGCCGTAAATCCGCACAAACATCTGACAAAACTGCCAAAGCCAGACCGAGATGTGTGTGGGAAACTAGCAATGCTTGGGAAGATGAAGATGTGCTTACGAGGATCCCCTGGGGTCGCGTTCCTACTAGCGGCCCAGGCATAGACATCGGGACAGCGTGAAGATGTGAGGGGCGGAGCTGACCAAGGAGCGAGGTGGGCCTTGTGTAGATGCTCCAGAACCAAAGGATCTGCACCTGCGAGCCCGAAAGACGCTGCCGGACTTCAAAGCACAGCCGGAGCCCTGAGGGTAGTGGAGATGTGAGGGGCTCGCTGAGGCCCGGGAAAAGTATGGTGGCTTATTGGAAGCTTCGAAAAGTGACGCAGGGGGAAATTGGGAGAGCCCTGAATATATACAAGCAAGCTATGGAACTGATGAGAGGAGGGTGACTAAGAGACCATACTGATCATATCCTTTCACTCCTCTTGCCATCCCCTGAGTAATCTAGAGGCACGGGAGGACGTCCTCCCTGCCCCCCACAGGGCAATGAACGAAACACCTGGATGAATGGACATTTTTAAGGCTAGACTGCCGATTTGACAGCGCATTAGAGAGCGTGCTGTGAGACCCAGGGCTGCCAGCTGAATGAACCAACGGCACAGTAGTCACTAAAGCTGGTACGTGGTCATCTCACCTCTGGTAGGCAGCAGGCTGCCCTCCCCACCCCCCTTCAAACGACTGGTGAAGGCACCCCAGAATGAATGCAAAGGGGCACCGGACAGCCCTCCAAAAGAAAAAGGACAAATGCACACAACCGAGAGTAGAGACCCACCCAGGGGTACGAAAAAGGACAACTCCCCGATCCTGCAAGATATCATGGCCACTATACAGAATGTGCAAACTTAGCTGGAAAATATGATTGATACGGTCACTATGGAGGTGACCTTGATACGAACTGATTTGCGAAATTTGGGGCCACGGGTCAAAGAAAACGAAGACTGTGTCGCTGCGCTCCATACTGAGACTAAAGCTCTCTGAATTCACGTAGGGGAATTGAAAGAACTGACACAAGTGTTGGAAAATAGAATGGAAGATGCTGAGGGCCTCTCTAGGCGAAACAACATCCACCACATTCTTGGTGTCCCAGGGAGAGCAGAGGGCCCGGCAGTCGACCTGTTTGTGGAAGACCTGATCCACGAACATCTCCAACCTAAAGGTTTGTCGAAATATTTCTCGGTGGAACGCGCTCATCGGGTGCCAGGAGCGGCGCCACAACCAGGAAATCCCCCACGTCAGTTATAGCCCAAATCTTTAATTTCAGGGATCGAGACATGATACTACATGCGGCTCGAACTGCACCACTGTTGAAATTGGAAACCAACACGATCACATTCTTTCCGGACTTTACCCTTTGAGTTAAAAAACGAAGATGCTCATACCTAGAGGTGAAGGAAGCTCTAAGTGAAAGAGAACTGAAGTATGCAATGCTCTTCTCGGCCAGACTGGGTTTGTGGCTCTTTGAAACTCCGGAGAAAGCCTGGTCCTGGTTGGAGGGATGGCGAACAGTCAGACCTGGAGGAGCTGCAGGAAGAGAGATGACGGAGAAAACAGTGTCGCACAGAAGAGGACCACATGAGATAGCTCTGTGGGTCTAACGGGGAAGCAGGAACATTAATGGACAGATCGCCCAAAAATAGATGAAACTCCTGGGGAATATTTGTCTTGGACCTTTCAGTTTCCCAGGGTAAAGAAGTCATAAGAACTCTAATTCAATGGATATTAGGCTAGACGGAGACATAGTTTGGCAGTCACTACATGAGATTAAGTTGGGGGGTTCCTGTGGCTTCCGCTCTCGAAAGTTTAAAATGTGTTTCGGGGTTGGAAGCACTCTGCAAAGTTGGGGTGGAAGCATTTTAAATCCAGAGTGGGGGAGAAGTTTGGGAATGAGATTGTTTTATATTTAAACGTTTTTGCCATCCATGAAACTGTATCGACAACGGATGAGGACTGACAACTTACTGACGGGTCGTGGCCCCACACATCAGACTGTCCCTATATCCTTGGGTTAACCTAGTCCGATGGTATGCTGCCTATGAACTCTTCAAGAACTGCCCAGACTGATTCCATACATTTAGTCGGCCTCCAAAAACCAGACAACTTGGCCAACCCTGGGTAAAAATAAAGGACTCCAAGTACTTTCCTGGAATGTAAACGGGCTGGGCGACAGAATAAAAAGGGGGATAGTCTTCCAATTCCTAAAAAGACACGTGCCGGATGTAGTCCTCCTATAAGAAACGCATATCCGGGGAACACAATATGGCGCACTCAACCAATGGGGCTATACATTATTGCGCACTCTGGATACACTAGGGGCTCCAAGGGAGTCAGTATATTAATACGCACTTCTTTTCCCCTTCAAGAGTCCAAGGGTTACACATGACCCACAAAGAAGACTGGTGGTGGTCTCTGGTAGTCGGGAGGGTCACACCTTCAATATAATCTCGATGTACATTCCTCCAGACAGCGATCCCTGGTCTTGCTGGAACTAGGGGCTCTTCTCCTGAAACTCCCGGAGGGGCTCATGGTAATTGGGGGTGACTGCAATGCATCCCTGTCCCTGACGCTTGACCATATATCACCGCAGTCACAAGACCAGGTGGGCACACCATTAAGTGACTATGTGTCTGTCATGTGCTTACAAGACATCTGGAGGGGTCTCAACGCCAACTCACAACAATATATATATCTCTCTGGGGCTCATGGTAGCATGTCGCGCATTGATTCTTTTTTTATGTTGGCCCAACAGGTACCGCATTTCCAAGAAGCTTAAAACTTGACTCGTAGAATTTCAGACCACTCTCCAATCTGTGTGCATTACGAATTTGCAGAACCCAGGCAGATGCGATTGGGCAGGATCGACCCCTGGTATTTTCAAATCCCCACTATCCAGTCTAAGATACAAGAAGCAACGGATCAATATATTGCTCAAAATATTGGCACAGTAAATTCAGCTTGCATACTCTGGGAGGCATTCAAAACAATGATTAGGGGTCAGGGCATCTCTTTAATAGTGGGTGAAAAAAAGCACAGACATGCGCAATTGGATGTGATAGAACAGGACATCAAAGCTCTGGAAGTTCTCCTGATTACTAATACTGAGGCAGGGGTGAAACACCGTCTGGCGTGGCTAGATAAAAAATCAGAGGGCTCTAGATGGGTGCAGGAAGTGAGGAATGGTGATGAAATCACCGTCCGGGGAGGGAGTCAAATTGCTGAAGCGTTTGCGGACTATTATGAGCACATCTATGCTTCAGATTCCAGCACCACAATTATTGAATCGCGGGAGCTACTGGCTATGCTCCCATTGCCACGTCTGAGTCAGAAGAAAGGGACCTCTTGGAACAAGTCTTGGCAGAGTCTGGGATAACCAAGGCTATCAGAGATCTCAGATCCGGCAAAGCTGGCAGTCCCAATGGTCTGCCAATTGAACTACACAAAATAACATCTATCAACGTGCTACCCCGTTACAGAATATGTTTAATGAAAGTTATAATGATAGGATACTCCTTAGAGATCAGTGAATAGCTAGCATTGCAGGGATTCCAAACTCGGGTAAGCCCCCTAATGAGTGCAGCTCGTACAGGCCGATTTCCCTTTTGAACACGGAGCCAACAATCCTGGCTAAGCTTTTGCAAATTGCCTGCTCCCGGTGATACACTCGCTGGTTCACCCTGACCAGTCGGGCTTCATGCTGAAACGCAACACAGCTCTTAATCTTAGACGACTGCTCGGAGTGATGGGTAAAGCCACGACCATTGATGAAGATGTTCTAGTGGTGTCACTAGGCGCACGCATGACGTTCGACACAGTGGAATGGACATTTTTATATGCAGTATTAGAGAGGCTTTTTTTTTTGCCGAAATTTAAAAATGCGATTAAACTCTTGTATGCAGAGCCTCTGGCACAGGTCAGGGTAAACTAGAATGTTTCCAGAGTGTTTGAGCCCCGGAGGGGAACAAGGCAGGGATGCCCGCTGTCTCCCCTGTTGTTCACACTGGTCGTAGATTCCTTAGCGACCTGGATTCGGGGAGATCCTATGATCCATGGACTACGATGGACACCAGAGTGGGAAGATAACATTTCACTATACGCAGATGACATCCTTATGTATGTAGCTAACCCGAGAATCACGATTCATGGGATGCTGCATATATTTGAGCTTTTCCGTAAGTACTTGAGGTACACAATTACCTGGGGCAAGTCAGTGATATATGTCCAAGCAGGAAGTCAGTTTAGGGGGTATGTGAGGAGCACTCCTGTTTCGACTAAAAGTTCAATCTAATCAAACGGTGCTGCAACTAATCAGGTTTGTCACACCTGTCAGTGAAAATACTAGTTATGATGAGATGAAATCTCATCTAGTTGCGCACAGTTCACCTGGTGTAATCCTACACCTTAAGCATTTATACAATATCAACTCAAAATATTGTAGTCAATCAGTTATTTAATTTCATATACTGATTCTTTCTTTTGATCAATCACTAAATAAAGCATTCCATAGTTTTGATACAATCATGATTTAACAGTTTATCACATTATTTGTCTTTGTACAATATGTTCTGTATCAACATTTCATTTTATGACCACTCATAATACATGACATTTCACTTTTATATTTACTCATGCCCAATGCATTTCGGCACCAAATAGTGCCTTCATCAGGGGCTGATCTGAAATGAAAAAATAAAGACAACAAAAAACTGTAAGTGTACCCTAATAGGCATGTTTCATGGGAGGGAGTCAGCCTGCACTCCCCAGAAGATGTCAACTCCGAATATACACAAAGGGGTTTTGATACTTGCGCATATATATTACTCAAGACCCCACAATTTTCTATGAACAAAATTTGGCTCCCCCATTTAACCGCCTAAAAAGTGATAGCTAACACTGGTGCTCGTTGCCGCTGCCCCTTTTGAGGAGAGCAGCGCTTTTTGAAATGATAGCACTGGACAGTACTATGTACTTCACAATACGTCTTGCCCAGTACCCCCACTGTATATCCAGCAAGTAGATGTAGCTGTAAGGCAGCTGTTGTGGGATGGGGAGCGTCACAAATCTTAACAAAGCTGACATGGGGATGGTACAATGGAGGTGTGGCGCTCCCTTCACTCTAACACTACTACTGGGCTGCCCAGCTCACAGTAATCAACCACTGGGTACATAAACCCCAATTTGAGCCAGCATACCAGATGGACCTTCATAATATGCTACCGGGCGGATATCTTAGGGCACTATACGGGGAGGTTTGGTTGATTCCTTCCGCCCCGACTTCAACTACACTCCGAAATTGGCAAGACTCACCTTGATGACTTCCTTGTGGGATTCGAAGGGGCTGGGCCTGTTGATACACCAGGCAGGTTTCTGCAGGTGGGACACGATTGGAATCTCGAGGGTGAGTGATATTTGGGAGGGGGGGACATCAAGACCATCCCAGCTCTACTGAAGGAATGCCAGATGCCACAGTCTGAAACTTTTAGATACCTCCAAATTACCCATGAACTGAGGGCGACAATACCCAAGGGCATGGTACTTCCAGAGGCAACGCCACTCGAGGATAGGCTGCTGGATGATTGTTTGACTAAAAAAGCGACATCACTGATATACCGTAAACGTATACACAATCTTCCAGACCCCTTGACGATGCTTCAGAACAGATGGGAGGGAGAAATGGGTGATTTGGACAACGAAGAATGGGTAGAGGCCATCGCTCTCCCAGAGAGGTGGCCATGCGCTTGCGCTTCTGACTAATACAGCTCAAGATTTCCACAGGGCCTACTACGCATGCACCACCCAGGTGAAAATGGGGGTCCTCGCCTCGCCTCGCCTCTATGCCCAAGAGGGTGTGGACAGGAGGGTACCTTCTTCCACCTGCTGTGGGAGTGCCCACTACTCCAAAAATACTTGGCAGCAATAATAACAACCATGAGGGAAGTTTATCGAGGAGAATAAATCACTGAGATGGTATCTGTTGAATATATCTGGGGGGACTCGGACCTTACAAACACTGAACGCCTGTGGGTAACATTGGGATTCATAATTGCAAAACGTAATATTGCAAGAAAATGGAGCGCAATAGATGCCCCGATGTTGATGGAATGGAAAACTGATTTAGATTGATGTATGCAGGTGGAAATGGAGGTCTATGAGACCAAGGTTTGGGGGAAATGGAATAGCTATCGGGAATGCTATGTAGTCCGATTGCTAGAAAGGATCGGGAGAAAGAAACATTATAACTGAAGGGGAATAAGGGGCCGGGTTGGGGGAGAGAACCGGAATGCCAAGGGACTGGGATGGCCGTTGATGGGTATAATCAAGGCATTTAACATTAGTTTGGTAAATTATGCAGATGACACCCAGCTCAAGGCGACCATGCTGGCTCCTTAGAAAATTTCCATGCATGTATGCGGGAAATGGTTAACTGACTGAGAGACAACTCCCTGCAATTTAACAACGGTAAAACTGATATACTGTACTGTGGGGTAGGTAGAGTGTCGCCAGCCCTTCCAACCGACTTTTGGCCTATCCCCATGGATGTCCCTTTGGTACTCGTGGGGACGGTACAAAACCTAGGGGTCAGCTTCAATGATAAGCTGAACTTAGAATCTCATGTTAACAAGCTGGTGGGTAGCTGCTACACTCTTACCAAAGGACTTTGGAAGGTGCTTCCACTATTATCAACTCAGGGCAGAGCTTTGGTAGTCAGGAGTATCATTATGAGCCGCTTGGAATACTATAATGCCCTGACACTGGAGACCCTGAGATATTTGATCGAGAGGCTTCAGAGAACTCAGGCGGTCGCAGCAAAGCTTGCATTAATGAGACCAAGACGTTCATCAACAAGTCAGGCTTTGAAAAAGCTGCACTGGCTTCTGGTGGCTCAAAGGATACAATTTTAGTCACTCTGTATCGTGTTTAAGGCACTACATGGACTTGGGCCCAAACCGCTACAGAGTAGGTTCGGTTGGTATGCTCCTACCCACTGCCTCCGCTCCTCATTAGCCAATCTCGTAACCATACTGAGGACACAGAGAGTAACAATGGGGGGTAGAGCATTCAGCGTTGTGGCTGCTCACCTTTGGAATTGTCTTCCCATGAAACTGAGACAGATATAGGACTTGATGCTGGTCCACAAGAAAATAAAGATCTGGCTCTTTCCCAGAGAATAATTATTTATAGTATTTTCTGTAGCACACCCCGTTAGCAACATACGTGTATCTCAGCGCCAGGATGCCCGCAGAGTTACAGTGCGCTTTACAAGTGTTAATACAATACAATACAATATAACCTGCAGGGTTGTGGAATTTTATAAAATATCTACTTGTCCATGGAGCAGGTTGCTTCATAAATCTACTTGTCCTGTAACAAAATCCACTTTTCCCTTTTGTGCCATGTAATGCAGTGACAAATTATGGCACTAATCAAATTATATAGGAGCTCTGATATAGCCTCTCTGATTATGCCAGGGCTCATACCATAGTAATGTTTGAATACTAGCAGTTCCCTTAAGTTGCCATGTTTCCACAGATCTACATCATACTGTAACTGAAGGTAGTGGTAAGCAATAGTTCCATGGTTGGAATGCCCGTTTGAGTCTGTGCAAGTCTACTAACTTGCATGTTTTAACCTCTTAAGTGCTGCGTCGCGGCGTTGGCCGACGGCAGCACTACCTCCCCAGTGCTGCGCTCGTCCATTCAGCACTAGTTCCAATGGACAGCGCAGCACTGGGGAGGGATATTTGCACGCATCTAAGGTGTTAAGGGTTTTCAAAAGCTCTTCCTTAATGTTTTCCCATACTAAGAAAGGTTGACAATGTACTCCTGATAATGGCAGATGTAAAACTTCTTCCAGGGTTGGAAAAAAGTGATTGGAGGGAAAGTGAACTTGCAAATACTCAGATTTTCGCAGGAGGAAATCTACACATGCATGTTTGCTCATGCTAAAATGCAGTTCACAGATATTTTCTAGGAGTTCTATTTCTTGAGCTACTTCTGTAAATTCTTGTGAATTCATGAAAGACATATATCTGCACTACATATACCATGGGTGCACTTTTGAGACTTTCTTTAATAATTGGGACCCTATTTAGGTCTGGTGTTAACCATTATCTTTTGTGTTTATTAAAATTCTCTCTCTCGCTCTGTCTATCGGCTGGCTTGACTGTGAATAACAGTGGAACTACTGAGGCAATGTGTGCTTTAAGAGACCTAGAACAATTTTTGCTTGTGCCAATGTTTGTTATAATGGTGAGGGCCCAACTGCTCCCACACCAATAATGTTTTATAAAAACCATGACAAAACAAGTCATGACAAAACCAAAAAGGCTGAACCAATTTGGACCTACTGGCTTTGCCAATGCTGGTTTGTTTTTATGTTTCAAATAATCTTATTGTTACTTGATACACTGATTTTCCATTATTAATAGTTTTGTGAAATACTAGCAGAGCATTCTGGGAGCATTATACAAAGCCTCTTATTGCTAAACTTGGAAAACGTATGTACACATTTTTATACTCAAACCACCATCAGTAGTGCTGGTCGTCAGGGTTACTTACCTTTAGGTTGCCTACAACATTTACTTAGAGCACTCTCCCTAATAATAATAGCTTTGCATTAATGAACCATAAATACAAGTCTGAACAGCATTAACAAATTAACCCAAATATTACCTTAACTGCTAACCGTGCCCTTTCGTGATCCATAATATGGTTCTGTTAACAAACAGCCAATGGGTTTGTGCTGTCGTGGGTTGGTCCTACTTGTCCCAAGGAAAAAATACACATGAACACTTGTTGCCCTTGACACCAAACAATATGTTCTAGGTGTTGGGCTATAGAAATTCCACATCCCTGACCTGCCAATCTTTTGTCCCCCAAACAGACTTTGTATCTATTGTGTCTTTCCAGAAGTCGAAATCCTGTACAGACAGCTGGGAAAGAAAGGCAGAGTCTATCAGCTTGGTGTTTGTTAGCTTATTTTTCTTTGTAGATGTAGGTGCAAGCCTGTAAACACATGAGGTTGGATCTGATGTATCAAAACCATAAAAGTAAGCAAACGTCTGTGCAAATGTTTTCAAACTACCTCTTGGTGGTGTTGGGCACTGTTCCCATTGGGTGTAATTATGAATGCACATGGGATGCTTGTTTTATCCAGAAAATGGTGACCATAATGTGGATAACCGATGATATCACTATATTTAGATGTACCATCATACAATTCATCAGAAGAAAAGGCAGTTGATTGCTCTTAATCTTTTAGCAAATTATGCACTGTATCAATGTGCCAATTATTAGAAATAGTATTAGCTGTAATGATGTCATTTAAAGAAATTCTAAACAAATACGGAATTTGCTAAAGTTCAGTCGGGCCATACACATCATGCGATACCCTGCCCCACACCAATCCTTCTGGAACTGGAACTACTGTAATGTTCACAAGGGACAGATCTCTTTATTCACGGTGCGATAAAACATGTGGTTTCAATGCCAAGTTCATAAGTTGTACTGCAGAGCGTTCTGGGAAATAATGTCTGTTTAGAAGCAGGAAAAAGACAGTACTCAAACCAATACAGTGGCCCAGGAATAGTAACCCAATTGTAATCCAAAGGTGTAACCAGGGAGTAAAAAAGTATGTCTTTTTCAGTCAAAGATAGAGAGTATGCACTTGTAGCTGGAAAGGAAGAGGCCACAACTTAAGAGTCTAGGTTAAGTTTAATCCGATGAGAAGTCGTCAAGGTCCACGAAGTAGGCAGACACCTTTCGGTCTGTTTTTAGCAGCTCAGCAGGTTTTGTAGAACCAGGAGATGACTTAATCTATTACATATTCACGTAGATCTTATTGTCGTCGAGTTTACGAATTGAAATTTGTTTCTGTACTAGTTGATTGTACAGTGGTTGTTGTTGCAACAGGAAAAAGGAATAGTTCATTGATGATTGCTGTTTCTTGTTTAAGAGCAGAATCTTCTTTAGTTTTAAAGCTTCCATCTGAACCTCCTGTGTGGTAGCAAGAGGAGAGCAGTGGCTACCCAGGAGCCCATGTGGCCTGGTGTTGAGAAGTGGCGATTTAATGTGGTTTGATCAGATCAATGGAGACAAACCTTTTGTCTCGTCGACCGGAAAGAGGCGGAAGAAGTATAGTTCTGGTACCTTCGACAGCCACGACAGGTATGATGGCCCAAACTCTTTTTCATCCACAATTTTTTCCCTGACCAGGTCCACAATCTTCGTGACTCAACCGTGTCTTGCCGGGACAACCTTCACTTTCCCAGTAGCCGTAGATTTTACTAGGATGTTACTTTGTTCGTCCTGGAATTCGTTTAGTTCCTGTAAAACATCCAAACGTTCATTGATGTCAAACGATGTGTCTGCCACCACTGTGCCAACGTTATTGAGGTCTGGGGCCCAGGTTCTCACCCGAACAGGATTTCATATGGAGTCCGACCACCCAGGGATATTCTCGGTATATTGTTAAGTACCCTCTGTACCCCATTTAGGTTATGGACCCAACTGCGACTTGTGCCTAGTACCCTAGCTGTTAAAGACTGCTTTAAGTCCTGGTTTTTCCTCTCGACTATCGAATTTTCCTTAGGACGATAGGGGACGAGTACTGCAAGGTCACACACAAAATTTTTATGGCCACTTTGTAAGCCCGAGAGCTAAACGCCAGAAGTTGGTCAGAATGTAGTGTGCCAATTGCATATATCCTGATGAAGACTCACAAGTATCCATTATATAATGGATACTTGTTCTCCAGTGCCAGTATAAGGGCCTTGAGTGCTGCCAGGTGCGCATACGTTTTTTCAGGATGGAACTTCCCATCATGCATGTGCCCTTTTACTATTGCGCATGTGGCAGAATATTGGTGCTTTATCCCTAAGGCAGGCTGGGCAGACACAGTATGGATGATGTATTCATATTGATCTAGAGGCATTATTTCATTTTTTATTATTTCATTTGGCATATGATATTCTTATTCATACTGAAAAAATGCTTGAGTTTGTAATGTATCTGTTGCAGTGACAAAGTTAGCCCACTGTATCCATTGTGGATGTAAAGATTTGACATTTGGAACGCTTGCCTTGGTGATGACCTCTAAGGTTGGTTTCAGAGTTACGACAATTACGCATTTACCCTTAGCTAGTGCTCTCTCTCTCTCTCTCTCTCTCTCTCTCTCTCTCTCTCTCTCTCTCTCTCTCTCTCTCTCTCTCTCTCTCTCTCTAACTTCAGCAGTCTGTACTGCTGTGCGAATTTTCTTAGGAGGTTGAGGTAATTGGAATTTTTATGGTCAAGTTATGTCCCCTAACGAGTACCCCATCGTCTCCATGTACGAGTTAAAAGTGCATGTAACTTCCCTCCGCAACCGAATTTAAAAGACGCAAATACATTTGCGTCCAACGTTAACATGTCCTCTTTCAGATCCACCATGAATGGATTGATAATTCAGTTCCTAAGTATGCCGTGCCACCGTCTTTACATGGTGCACTTCCATGTTTTCCTGGCTCTGCCGAGTTAGGCCCTGATTCCTGCCATTGAACCACTTTTTCGTCTCTGTCTCCGAAAGCTGCAACGTGGAGATGAGATGCATCCCTGACCTCTGCCTCACTTCCTGCCAAGCGAGCGGTGCCCGGCTCGGCCTGCTCTGCCTGCCAAAAACAGTATTTTGCCTTCAAGTTATCAGCGTAGCCAGTTCAGCCTCCTCGAAAACACATTCCTGTCTAGTAAAATAAGGAAACAGCACCCAGGCTGCAGAGTAAAGGGCGAAGCCTTCCTGTCCTCCTCATGTAATTCATTGCTTCCGTTACTATGGTAGGCCCTGGCTCTGCGCATCTGCACCTAGACACGCATACATTCAGTGTAGCATAGCCTCTGCCCGAAAGACCTTTTCCTCCAGTATAAATATCCTCCAAACACAAGATATCAGATATGTTTCAGGAACAGGTCGACCTGACATGCCAGACCTATGTCTTCTCCACTAGTGTTATAAGTCAGACTCTTAGCTCCCTCCAGACGCACGTCAATCACACGTCATATTAGCTGCGCGCGCATCCAGGCCATAGGTTTCAGCTGACTCTGCATGAATTCACTAAGCATCCACCCACTTATGACACTTTTCTGTGACGTTTCTAGTTCACGCCTCTGTGCAAACCCATATTCACACCTTTTCGCTACGCACATGTGTTCTTATCATATACATTTCACTAGTCACGCCTACTGTATGCAGTGCTATTGTGTCATTTTACTATATATGCCATGTACTGTGAATAAATCGTTGACATCTTTCCTGACATCTTCCCTTGCATGCTCGAACCCTTGTATTGATGGAACAGATCTCCATTGACTCGAGTCATTTCTGAATTAAAGCCCTTTAAGACTCAGACACCCCAGACTCTGCCTTTCATTTGATTGAGCTATTCTTGTACTTGTAATTATATGGCAAAAACGATACGGTAAAATATTTACCACATAATTTGGCGCCCGAATAGGGACCCCTCCCCCACCCCACGCGCCGGAGATGCGTCACAGGCCTAGCCCCCTGCCTCGGCCGTGACGGACCCCAAGCGCTTCCGCAGGATTTCCTGTATCTCTCTCAGGCCCACGGAGGTGACGGAGACTGCGATCGACATCCAGACGAGGCGGTGAGGAGTGCGGAGGATCCCGACCAGAGCCCAGCCGAGAGAGCAGCGTCCGAGGTGTCGAGAGGCCCACCTGTAGTGCCGAGGCGCATGCGTAGTGCGCAGCAGAAGCGGTGACGTCAGTCCAGTCCAGTCGAGTTTCCGAGGCCCTCCGTTCCGTGCTTCCCGGTGAGTACCGTTGCTGGGGACGCATCAAGACGGGTGCCTTGATTTGTATCCGGTCAAGACGGGTTTGGGTACACAGACCCGGTCTGCACTGTTTTAGCAGTGTATCTGTACTGTTTAGCAGTATATCAAGTAATTCGTGTATTCAACGGTTCAATTTTGTTCTCGTTATAGAATTAGTGGGTTGTCAATTTATGTTCGAAATGTTTCAATGTGTTTAATGTCGTGGTATGAGTGACTGTTTGCATATTATATTGTGTTCATTGTTTTCGTGTCCATTTTGAAGGCAGCAATGCCTTTATTCTCGAAATTACGACAGATAGGAACTAGAAAAGGGATACTTGAGGAAGCTGTTCCCATCCCACCCAGGGACACTCCTGGTCATTTTATGTACCACAAGCACGGCTTAGATGCCATATTATATCTAGACCTGTGGGTGGAATACACGAAAGATTTAGCAGAAAATCAGAGATGGCCCGTTACAGGGACATGGGATGCCGAGTGCATCATGAGAGTAGAAGAAGCGTTGTGGAAGAAGAAAGCTAGACAGTCACAGAAAGATGCCATTGAGTTGTGGCGTAAAGAATCACATAGACGGACAGAGAAAGCACTCAGAAAAGTAGAGAAAAGTAGAGAGGATTCCGAAAAAGCCAAAGAAAAAGAACTAATAGAAGAAGGAGAACGAGTTAGAATGGAACAACACGACAGACAGAGTAATGCCATTATGACAGGACTGTACCCAGTTCTGGCCGAGGGCCTTCCCAAGGCGACCCCGGAAATACCGAAGGACCTGCCCCCTCCATTGGTTCCGACTAAATCACGTCATAAGACCGCAGCAGACATTTTCCTTTCTTCCTATTTAGACGATGTAGCTCCCGCATATACTAATGCACCTGCCCATGTACCCGTACCACCTGCACCTGCTGACGTTAACCTACCCCACGATCATCTACCCCCAGGTCCGCAACAGCAAACTCCGCCCGCACCACATCCTGCTCCACATCCTCCACCTGTTCCCGCACCACCTCCTGCACCTGTTGTCACTTCCCCGGTAGTTTTCCCTGGTGGTATTCATCCACTTAATCCTTTTGCCCAGGGTCCAGTCCTGTTACAAATACCGACCCTACAGTCAGGTTATGCTCAAGCCTCCGCCACAGGAGGTGCTAGAGGAGGTTTCCGTACCCCGCCACAGTTACAACGTATAACAATGAGAGATCTCGCAATGTCACGAACACCTAAAGGAGCTCCAGCTGAAAAACTTCAAGAACAGCTTACTGATTGCAGATATGATCCAGTGCCTGGTAGAACAGGACCCATGTTGTTAGCATCCCTACGTTTAAGACGTGTTACCGATTATTTAGTTTTACTGCCAGAAATGCCAGAACATCTAGACAATATGTATCATTTTATTAGAACAGGAGAAAGACCGGAGTCTGTTGGTGACGCAATGTCACGTCAGAAAGTTGAGAACAAAGGTTTAATCATGCGCTTTTTGGTTAATTGTTTAATAAGGGAACAAGATCAGGCAGGTTTTCCACAAGATGAGATGAAGAGATTGAACAAATGGAGCCAGAATATTTCTGAGGGTAAACATGATAAAGAGAAATGTGTACATGCTATGGTTAGAAAGATCCGTAAAGAAATAATAGATATACATGCCCGTCGAGAACCTGAAGAGCCACTCGAATCAGACGACCCAACCTCCTCGCAGGAGGAGGATGAATCAGAGAATCTAGCAGAAACCTCACAACAGGCAGATAGAAAAATGATAGCATATGTAGGAAGAGAGAAACTCCCTAGACCGTATCCTTTTGATAGGCCCTTCGACAGACCCATTCGTAAACAAGAAACGTTCGAACACAAGAAACGTTACCTTTGTCCGATACCAGAGCGATGTACCCTTGAGCATGTATTCCAGATGACTGACAAAGTACTAAAAGAAAGGATAGGTTATCAAGAACTCAATACCCTACGTGATCAGGAACTAGCCCGGTCCGCAGTACAGTGGGCCGGGGATGACAGTATATATAAAGACGATTCAGTAGTGCAAACGTTTTTAAGTCTTACTCCAGAAGAACAGCGACTAGCTGGTATATACATGACACAACACCTTATTATACAGTACGAAAACCAAGCATCTGATCCAGGTCCGTAATATGGTTTATTGCAAGACTTACTCCTGAGACGATGGAGAGGTCTAGGTACTGATCTAATTGAAACGATTTTAGAACAACGTCACAAATATAGAACGTTCTTGACTCCACATCTTGTTTCCGTTCCACCACCTGTAAGGCAATCATATAACTTTGACAAACAGAATCCTTTACGTGAAGTACATCCAGTCAGGAAAGATGATAATACCCTTGAACGTGTGTTCGTTTACACGCCTATAACTAAAATGGAATTATTAGAAATGAAGAAAATAGTGCCCAGTCATGATAAAGACCCCGCAGGTTTTCACCGTGAATTAAAGGACATGTTACTTATGGGGGATTACACCTATCCCGACATTATGAAAATATTGAAAGTGTTATTGCCTGCCGGTATTTACGAGAAACTCAAAGAAAAAGAATGGGAGGTGGGAGACAAAAAGATTGTTTGGGCTGAATTAGAAACCGAAGAAACTGGTCGAACCCCAGGTTTAGGTCTTGGGGACAAAACTAAAGCATTACCAGGATTGTTAGTACAGGTTTTGCCGAGATTGTTAGCAACTAAAAAGGAGGACTGGGATGCGATCTCAGCCTGCAAACAGAAACCCGATGAAGACACTAGTGATTTCTATTCCCGATTTGAGAAATGTTTTACTATTAATAGTGGCCTGAAATCATATAGCGAGTCATATCCACACCTTTTTGTATCTAAATTGGTCGAAAATTCTTTGCCCCAGGTTAAGAACCGTGTACTGAAAGTTGAGAGCACATGGCAAGCTAATTCGCCTTCCCAAATGTTACAGATGTTACAATATCACCAGAACAGAATTAGAGAGGAGCATGATCACGAACAGAGACGTATGAAAGACACGAAAATGAAAATGTTAGTTGCTCAGTCAGTCCCAGCAGATGGTCAGAAAAAGGGCGCGACACATTCAAATAATTCAGCGGCTCCCGTTAAAGGGACATGCAACTATTGTAAACAGCCAGGTCACTATGTAAACGATTGCACAGTTCTGAAACACAATATCGCTACAGGCAAAACCAAAGAGAGACCACGTCCGCCCAGACAGGATCAGGTCCAGCAGCATGTTCCACAAAATGTACAACCTATGCATGTTCCACAGCAGACCGTAGCGGTACCACAGCCCCAACCCATTGCCGCGACTCAGCATGTCACACAGCAGATGTACCAGTATGCCCAATCCGATTACCCCGATTATCAGCAATACACATGAAACAGCCTAGAGAGGGAGGTTGGCTTGCCCCTTATTGAGGTCCCTGTAGATCAAGAGGGTCCTTATGTACATAGCCAGGTGTTAGGGAAAGATAGAAAGTTTTTGATTGACACAGGGGCAAGCAGAACAACCATCAGTCACAAAGAGGTTCCAGGGGCACCCCTCTCAGGCTCACAGAATGTTTCCCTTGGATTTTCAGGAAAGCCTATTGTTAATGAAGTATCAAAACCAGTACCCCTTGCAGTTGGTCCATTGTCCCGAACTACTGATTTATTGCTCACGAAATCATGTCCAGAAAACTTGCTTGGTATAAAAACCCTGAAAGCTCTAGGAGCTGTAATTTGTTGTTCTCCGGAAGGAGTCAGGCTATTCCTTCGTGACTTCAAGGGCCATTATGTGTTGAGAGATTTTGATCCCAGGTTGCAGAATGTTCCTGCACATTTATGGGCGAAAGGCCCTACTGATGTAGGTTGTATGCACATTACACCGTACCGTGTTACACTCAAGCCAGGAGTTATACTACCACGTATTCGACAATACAAGTTACCACCAGATGCTGTAGTGGCTTTACTGAAAATCATTGACGAGCTCATTGCACAAGGAGTGGTTGTAGAAACCGACTCCAATGTTTGTAATTCTCCTATCATTCCGATTCTGAAACGTACTGATCCAAATGCACCTCCGGTCTATCGACTGATTATTGATTTACGCGAATTGAATAAATGCGTGGTACCACAGTACCCTGTGGTCCCGGATATCTCTTCGTTATTGACAGCTATTGATTCAGAGGCGACGTTCTTTACTGTAATCGATCTGAAGAACGCCTTCTTTAGTGTCCCCATTGATCCAGAAAGCCAGTATCTTTTCGGATTCTGTTTAAATGGCCGAAGCTTCAAATTTGCACGCGCACCTCAAGGATTCACAGAAAGCCCCAGCATCTACAGCCAAGCATTGAAACGACAACTTGACGATATTCACATGCCTCCCACTACTGCCCTATTGCAGTACGCCGATGATCTACTGATCACCGCCCGAAGTGAACCAGAATGTGAACAAGCCTCACTGACAGTTTTGTTGTTTTTGGCGGACAAGGGACACAAGGTGTCTCCTTCGAAGCTGCAATTCTGTGCCCAGCAAGTTGTGTACCTTGGGCACTTGCTGTCCAAAGAGGGGAGACAGCTAACACCAGATCGTATACAGTTAATTGCACATCTTCCACAACCCAAGACACAGAAAGAAGTACGAGCCTTTATTGGACTCACTTCTTATTGCAGACAATGGATTCCCCAGTATGCATTTCTAGCCAAACCACTCATACAGTTGACAACACAGGAGGCGGCGTCTTCGACTGTCCTCCCTTGGACTCAGGAACATACACAAGCTTTTGACGAATTAAAGAAAGCCTTATGTCAAGCACCTGTTTTAGCGACACCATGTTACAGCAAACCTTTTACACTTTTTGTCACAGAACGTGATGGCACAGCGTTATCGGTTCTCACTCAGGTTCAGGCAGACAAACACAGACCGTGTGCTTATTTTTCAAGCACATTAGACCCAGCAGCCCAGGCCTTGCCTGCGTGCTTGAAATCAGTTGCAGCAACAGCTCTAGCAATCAGACAAAGTGATTCCATTGTATTGGGACACCAAATGACAGTACAAGTCCCACACTCTGTGGAAGTTCTCCTAAACAGAACACAGACCCAACACTTGACCATAGCACGACTGACAGGTTATGAATTGACGTTATTCCAGCCACGCGTAGAAATCAGACGTTGTAATACACTGAATCCTGCTATACTTTTACCTTCGAGCACAACAGATCCTACTCCACATGACTGCGTAGATGTAGTCGACACGGTTACGAAACCCAGACAAGACTTGACAGATGTCGCATTACCCGATCCAGACCTGACACTTTATGTGGATGGTTCATGTATGAGAACAAGTACAGGAGAGCTAGTGGCCGCATATGCAGTGACCACTGAAACTGAAGTCGTAGAAACACATCGCATTGACACCCTGTCAGCCCAAGCAGCAGAGCTCATTGCTCTGACCCAAGCCTGTATATTAGCCAAGAACAAGAAAGTAAACATATACACAGATTCACGTTATGCATTCGGAGTCGTTCACGACTTTGGTGTCCTCTGGCAAGAGAGAGGTTTCCTGACCTCTCACGGAGCCAAAATCCAGCATGGTCTCCTCATTCAAGCACTGTTAGAAGCGATACATTTGCCTACAGCCATAGCCATCATGAAGTGTAAGGCACATACGAAAGTAACAGATAAGATTTCCCAGGGTAACGACTTTGCAGATCAGACAGCGAAATATACAGCGCAGACTCATACACAGACGACTGATATGATAAAGACTGATGTATCATCACTGACACACAGCATGACAGTCAGGGACCCCGCATTAGACGTCATTGATATACAGACACATGCTACTCCAGACGAAATCAAGAAATGGGCTGAACAAGGAGGGGTCCAGACAGATCAAGGTTGGATGACGAGGGGAAAAACCACATGGTTCCTCCCCGACTCTATGGTTCAAGTCATCATCAACACTGCACATAGCCCAGCACATTTAGGAGAAAAAGCCATGTTAGACAGTGTACAGAATCTATGGTTCAACAAGCATTTACGAGCAGCAGCAAAACAGAAAGTGCGTACCTGCATGATCTGTTGTCAGTTCAATCCAGGAAAAGGGATTCCTGTAGAGCAAGGTGGATTTCATCCTCCTGACTATCCTTTTGAAGTCCTCCAGATGGATTATATCCAGATGGACAGATGCCGAGGATTTAAGTATGTCCTCGTAGTTGTATGTGCCCTATCCCGATGGACAGAAGCGTATCCCGTCCCAGATTACACTGCCCCGACCACTGCCAGGCAGCTGGTTCGTGAGTTTTTCCCTCGGTACGGTTTGCCCCGTGTCGTGTATTCAGACAACGGTCAGCCATTCTCGTCTGAACTGATGAAGCAGATCTCACTCCTATTGGGGTACCAGTGGAAGTTTCACTGTGTCCGGCATCCAGAGGCAGCAGGTCTCGTGGAGCGCCACAATCAGACACTGAAAACTCGACTTGCTAAAGTGTGTAAAGAGAAAGGCGTAGACTGGATAGTAGCATTACCCGTTGCACTGTTTTATATGAGAATGGTAGCCCATTCAAGGACAGGGCTATCTCCGTATGAGGTGGTCTTCGGTAGACCTCCTAATATGTGGGGGACGCCTCTGCCGAGAAAAATAACCGATGTTGAAAGTACTATGCTAACAGATTACCTTGCTTCCTTGATGTCTGCACTACAATCTTGTCGTTCACAGGTTGCTGCAGCCTTCCCAGACAACTCCGAGGTGAAGCCACATGCACTGGTCCCGGGAGACACTGTTGTTGTTCGTAACTTCGATAGGACGAGCCCTTTGGAGCCCCGCTGGAAGGAGCCGAAGATTGTTTTGTTAACAACCCGGACTGCAGTAAAGCTAGAGGGGAGGAAGGGCTGGGTAAATTCCAGTCACGTTAAAAAATTTCATGGACTTTCGCCAAGCCCTGACTCCCAGAACTCTCACGTACCAAAGACAGACATTAAACTCCCTTTTCGAGAGAAAACTCCCCAAGAGGAGTACAGACTAAAACTAAGGTCTAGTAAGTCAAACAGTTTAATTGTTTAAGTCCCCCTCGGGTGAAGCGGTTAGGCAGTTTCTGACAATGTACAAGCTAGATCCAAATAGAGAGAGAGATAGACAGGAGATCATGAAAAGAAATCGTCACTGTAAAAATCTCCGTAGTAGGTGCATCTGCACCCTGATTATTATGTTTTTTCTGAGTCTTACGTTAATTGGCATCAGCCTGATGTTGTACATGTATTTTCCGATTGCACATTCTTTTTCTAATGACACTGCAGAACACACGTTTAGTGAGCTGCCTCCACACGAACTATCTTACCGACTTGCGCTGCGCAACAATTCATTCATCAGTATGCTACACCATTCCCATCGGACCAGCAATGCTACCAATTGTTGGATATGTGGCCGACTCCCTCCCTATCAGAAATACCAGGGAGTTCTGCCCCTCTTCCCTTACCCGTTTACACACAATGGTTCCTGTGGTGCATGGTTTAGTTTAATTAATTCCGTAGATGCTGATTTCATAGTTTTCCAGGGCAGTTGGGTATGGGGAAATCTGAACACAGTTCTGAATAAGGCATGTTTCCCAGACAAGGAGGGTCTTCCCCAAAGGACAGGGACCGACCTAGAAAACGAAGTGTATGGATTAGGCAATTTTACACTTGATCTCATGATTCTAAATGTTCAGTCAGAAACTAGACCAGACTTGCCATCTATGTCAGTATTGCCAGTCAAAAGTGAATTATGTGTCAGAAAGAATGGTTCAGTACACCTAGGTCATAGTGAATGCACTACTGTGATCGAATTCAGTGATAAAGGCAAGTCTACATTCAAAGCTTCCCGCCATTCCTATTTCATTTGTGGTCATACAGCTTATATACGTTTACCCCTAGACTGGGATGGTACCTGTTACATTGCATTCCTACTGCCTCCTGTTTTTCTAGCCCCTCCTGATTACCACAGGAATTCCCGCCTCAATCTAGTTAGGCACAAAAGAGACCTTCCATTAGTTGATTATACTGAAACCGCATGGGAGCAATATACAGATTTCAATAAAGGATTCTTTCCCTACTTAGGCACAGTGTCCAATAGTAAATTGATACGCAAATTAACCAGAACTCTCGAAGCAGTAGTGAATGAGACTACTTCAGCTTTAGGCAACTTAACAGAGGAGCAGTCTGCTATGAGACTTGTTGTTCTTCAGAACCGCCTTGTCCTTGACGTCATCCTGGCCGATAGGGGCGGAGCTTGTAGAGTCATCGGATCCAGTTGTTGCGTGTTTATACCTAATAACGCGCCTTCGGTCTATAAGGCCATCACCAGAATTCACGAAATTGCCCATCAGATACACCAGAACCCAGGCTCCTGGACTTGGTCCGGTTGGCTCTGGGGTGTAGTAACAGCCTGGGGATGGAAGCTATTGTCATTCCTAGGGATTATATTGGCCGTCGTATTCAGTTGCTGTCTATGTCTTCAATGTGGGCCAGCGATTTGCGGCTTGTGCGCCACATCTTGTATTCCCCGCTCAAGTGCACGTTCCCATTCCCGATTGAAAAAAGAAGAACAAATGATGTTATACGAACAAATAGATGGTCTCATGAAAATAGATATATCCTAATGGGTCCGTAGGGGACAAGGAGTGAATGAGGTAATTGGAATTTTTATGGTCAAGTTATGTCCCCTAACGAGTACCCCATCGTCTCCATGTACGAGTTAAAAGTGCATGTAACTTCCCTCCGCAACCGAATTTAAAAGACGCAAATACATTTGCGTCCAACGTTAACATGTCCTCTTTCAGATCCACCATGAATGGATTGATAATTCAGTTCCTAAGTATGCCGTGCCACCGTCTTTACATGGTGCACTTCCACGTTTTCCTGGCTCTGCCGAGTTAGGCCCTGATTCCTGCCATTGAACCACTTTTTCGTCTCTGTCTCCGAAAGCTGCAACGTGGAGATGAGATGCATCCCTGACCTCTGCCTCACTTCCTGCCAAGGAGCGGTGCCCGGCTCGGCCTGCTCTGCCTGCCAAAAACAGTATTTTGCCTTCAAGTTATCAGCGTAGCCAGTTCAGCCTCCTCGAAAACACATTCCTGTCTAGTAAAATAAGGAAACAGCACCCAGGCTGCAGAGTAAAGGGCGAAGCCTTCCTGTCCTCCTCATGTAATTCATTGCTTCCGTTACTATGGTAGGCCCTGGCTCTGCGCATCTGCACCTAGACACGCATACATTCAGTGTAGCATAGCCTCTGCCCGAAAGACCTTTTCCTCCAGTATAAACATCCTCCAAACACAAGATATCAGATATGTTTCAGGAACAGGTCGACCTGACATGCCAGACCTATATCTTCTCCACTAGTGTTATAAGTCAGACTCTTAGCTCCCTCCAGACGCACGTCAATCACACGTCATATTAGCTGCGCGCGCATCCAGGCCATAGGTTTCAGCTGACTCTGCATGAATTCACTAAGCATCCACCCACTTATGACACTTTTCTGTGACGTTTCTAGTTCACGCCTCTGTGCACACCCATATTCACACCTTTTCGCTACGCACATGTGTTCTTGTCATATACTTTTCACTAGTCACGCCTACTGTATGCAGTGCTATTGTGTCATTTTACTATATATGCCATGTACTGTGAATAAATCGTTGACATCTTTCCTGACATCTTCCCTTGCATGCTCGAACCCTTGTATTGATGGAACGGATCTCCATTGACTCGAGTCATTTCTGAATTAAAGCCCTTTAAGACTCAGACACCCCGGACTCTGCCTTTCATTTGATTGAGCTATTCTTGTACTTGTAATTATATGGCAAAAACGATACGGTAAAATATTTACCACAAGGTGCAAAACGCATTTCAGCGTTTATGTATAAATATGATTTGTTTGCTTGTTGAATGTGATACACGTGTACCCAGATGGTCCAGCGACCATGTGGATCACCAGATTGTAGTGTTTATATGTTTTGTGTAAATGTTTGGAAGCTATCATAGCTTGTACGGAAAACACAATCTTTGTGTTCCTGTGTCCAATGTGTGCTTGAAAAGTCTGGTCTTATCAAGTCGTAAATACGGGTTCACCCATGCACCGTAATCCAAAAAATATGTTCTGCCAAAATTTACAAATCCAAAAATGGATTGTAGTCTTTTCAGAGTTGTTGGAAGTTGGAGCAAAACACATTTTTTTTTAAATGGGTTGATAGACGTGTGCCTTCAATAGACAATTCATATCTTAAAAATAGGTCATTGAGTTGGACAATTTTTGATTTCTTGAAATTAAATTTGTAGCCCATGTGAGCAAACCCCAGGACTATGCGGCCTACTCTGTTCAAGTGTTCCATTAATTCATCGTCCATTAGATATACATCATCCACGTAGGACAATGCCTCCTTATCAAAATTTTAAAGTGACTCTATTACTCGGACTGAAAACAGCTTAGGGCTTAGGGCAATCCTGTTGATTGTCCCCATGGGACAATCAACAGGATTGCCTCTGTGGGCCTAGTGCTGAAAATGCTGTCAAATATTTACTTCCAGGCACTATATTTTGGCAGAAAAATTCATTTGATATTCATAGTGTTGTTTGTATACGCACATTTTTATTCATTAGTGCGGCACTGCATGCGTTTTGTACTGCAAATGTTTGAGTAGATGTGTTCAGATGTCTGTAATCTAATACAATATGGTATGAATTGTCCAGTTTAATTAAGGGAATCAAAGAATTATTTTTCAATCAGGTGCAATTGTCTATTACACCTTGGTATTTAAGTTTTTTTAGGATTTCCCTAACTTGTATTGTAGTGCCAGTATGGTGGAGCACTTTCTTTAATGGGTGGAACATACAGCCTTTAAGACTGCATGCTACACCATGAACAATGCTATTCGTTCCAGAAATCCATTGTGTCTACCTGTGTTGGCGTCCTTCTGCGTATATAGCGGTCTTTCTGTCTGCAAATTCTTTGTATTGTTTCCCTGGAAGAACGTTGTGTTAGTCGCAGTGCGGCAAGTTCGTTGGGCTTAAGATTCTTCATTGGACTTTGGATTCCTCTCAACTTTACTGGAACTAGCCTCGATATCTCAAGAAAATAGAGTAAGTTTCAAGCTGATATCCATTCAATTGGGTAACATGCTTATGCGCTGGTACTAGTTATTTCAGAAATGTATCTGATATTTCCTTTCGGTAGACTTTAGAAGTGGAATGAATTTGTTGACTTTTCACTTTGTAATATTCTGAAAGATAGCTGTCAAAAAAAGAGATACAAACAGTATTATAAACGTTATTGTTCATGAATGTAAAAATAATTATGTAATGAGCTGTTAAAAGTGTTCAAATGTTTGGAAGGAGCATACAGTGAATATGATATAAAGGATAATTAAATTGAATTCTATTTTGTTATATTCAAACATTTCTCATGTCTTTTGGAAGAAGAATTATGTTTCATGAGGGTAATGAGCGATCTTGGAAAAAGACATTAAAGTCCGAAGTTTTTAGAGGATAATTATATAGGTATGAGTTGCAGCAATTTGACCTATTCCTTACTACACAGAGATAAATTATTACGTAGTCAAGACTTACTTTGTAACTCCTTTTCATTGTAGACGCAGTAAGTGCACGCTTGGGAACATCACTATACCTGATAGGGGAAAGAGGGACATAAGGTAATCTACAACAGGTATATTATAAAATTGTCAAGTCTCCATTTAAAAATCACATAATACTTAAAATGTCATTTATTTTATTAGAGAGAGATGAGAAATCAAGATCACTTTGAAGCTTTGAACTGACCTTCTGATGTCCACAAGTTTGAGTCCCTTCATCCCCTTGGCTCAGGTGAGGTCCTGGTATTGGATCCACTTGACCTTTAGGGAAGCTGGGAATTTACAACTTGTACATTTCACTCCTGTGTATAAATTTATTTTTGAGCTGTGTGTTCAATTGGATATGGTCTTTGGTGTTCAGGAGTTGATTTCAATGGGATCTTGTGATGAGGTGACTCATCCCACCCCACATGACTGCGGTATAATGCAGGCGCTAGCACTAAAGCCTACTCTTTGGCGTAAGAATGTTTTACTGATTCTGGAACGAGGTCGGAAAAAGCTGGTAAGATTAACTTTTCCTCATTTGGGCACTCCATTACGAACTCAGGTGTCTCGTCTTTTGCAGCCAAAAGAATACAGTGACCGTACGTCAAGTTCTCCCAAAAGAGAGACTTGATGTTTCTGGGTATGTCCTCCTCCAACTGGAGTGTAATTTCATATAAATGATAAGGAACACTTACCCTCATATCCAGTGTTACCGCCATGATATCCTCACTTAATGCTACTGCTGCCAGACAATCCATCAGTTTCCAGCGAGCCGTTGAGACTTCTGGTGCGCTGTCCAGCATAGTCACTGCGTACTCCCCGTTCAGAAGCAAAGTCCTCGGTATTATGGGCATGCCTTATTTTAATTCCGACTACCTTTTTCTTTTGAATTGAGGTTTTAGGAGTATTTGATTTCTCTTCTTTATTAATGATGTAGTCAGACGAGCATTGTGATTCCTTCTTCGGTTTCACATGCTCTGATCGTACTCCTTTCTTCGAGCATGTAACAGATGACTTCTGAAAGGAATGAAAGGAACGTGTATCAGTATCCTGATACCTCTCAGGCTTTCTAATGTTATCATGGTTTCTGAGATTATATATTTTTTCAGCGGCTTCCTACTGCGGAGACCCACCCCATGATTGTGACTTTTCATTATACTTTTGTTTATTATCCCATTTCTTCTTTACCAAAGGATTGGATGCTTGCTTAGAGTTATCCTTTTCAGAATTAATCTTTTTTTTTCTACCCCCCCCAAACTCCCTGCCCCTGTTCCCCATCAGCCACCACGCCACTACTATTATGTTTTGGAGCGAAGCTGCCCAGTCACTTAATATTGCAGAGAACTGCAGTCATGCGGTTACAATGAGATTCTTACATTTTGGTCTCCCAGCTACAGGTGGAGAAGTTACCTTCATGGTTGAGGCACACAAAGCATTTAGGACAGAGGTATTTTATTCTTGGGTTAAATTCCTGGCTACAATTGCTCATACACAAGCATTTCATACCTACATTGAGGATGAACCCCCAAAGGAATAAACTCCATATGAAGATATAGAGATTCCTCTATCTTGCCTCTATCTTACCAAGAAATACTAATTGGTTTAAAGGCGCCCTCCCACAGACAAAAAAAAATGTGAGACTCAGTCCTTTCAATAACCGGTCTTACCTGCATAAACACCACATCTTGACACTGCTAATTTAACTGCAGGACAAATGTGTACACTATAGGGAGGTTTATGACACTTTACACAGTTCATAATGTAAACATTAACAGTAAACCCTGCGTGGACTGCTCAAGCCGCACAACCACAATTGGCTACTACTGGTATCAGCCCTCAAACACTGAATGCCATTATGGGAAAGATTCCCAGCAGTCGGGAGCCAATTCAATTCTGGATACCACAAAAAACAAGTCAGCTTGAAGCAGTGTTCCCCCACATGGGCCCGCAGGAGAAACACAGAATACTAACTATTTGCTTGCCTATGGGGATGGCTCCCCCGGTGGAACGTTGCACAACTTGGGGTACAGTCTTCGCTGCCGTTTATGCCAGAACACATGGTATCCCCTTCTCTGGCTGTTTTTCCTGAGGTACTGAAGCAGCTTCAGAATGATTATGGTGCAGTACCCGCCCTGGACTTAGGGATGAAACTGATGGGCAATTGTGCTGCAGTGTCCGCCATTATGCTGAGCAACATAAAGGGGGAGGCAGCTGCATTGGCTATATTCCAATGCCAGAGGGATCTTACTCCTGCACAGTAGGCGAAGAAATTACCAAAATTATCGAAGAAACCTATGCTACGCTAGGTAGAGATAATTCCACTCATCACCAGGGTGGACCCGCACCAGATGATATGTGCCACAGAGAACTAGTTTAGTGTATATAGTGACTGACCACACGTGATCCAGTAGAACTGGGATGACTGGTAATGGGAATTTATTTTTGAGGGTGATATTGTTTATTGCCCTGTAATCAATGCAAGTTCTTAACTCGCCATTCGCCTTGGAAAACAAAAAATAAATGCAATGCTGCAGGAGATTTCGAAGGGCAGATCAAACCATTCTGTAGATACTTATCAAGATACTCATGCAAATACAGATTTTCTTGTTCTGTCAGGGCATAAATTCTGCTGCAAGGGATTCTGGCTCCCGGCACCTGATCTATCTGACAATCGTAAGTGCGGTGAGGAGGTAGGGTTTTCACACTTATATCCTTAAAAACATCTACAAAGGCTTCATATTCCGCGGGGAGTGAGGTGCCTTGCTCTTCTGCTGTAGCAACACAATGACTTTGCGTTGGACTTTGTTTGTTATTTAGAGCATAGGTTATGAAGTGACTGGGATCAGCTGCTTTATTGTTATTCTCGTCTGGTGAAAGACCACTTTGGAAACCCCAGTCAGTCAAATGTTATACTTCTGTTGTTAACATAGAGTCTTGGGTTGTGAGTAGTAAGCCAAGGCATACCCAATATGATGCCAAATTGGGGCGACACAATAATACCAAAACACAGTTGTTCCTTGTTCATGTTACTTTGTAAACATTTTAGAGTATCAACCCTCTTGTGGTGGGTAATTGGACCGGAGGTTATAAGAGTTCCATCCACTTCACGTACAGTTTCTGATCGTTCTTTTGGTATTACTGGGATTCTCAACTTGGCACAATAATCAGTGTTAATAAAATTGCCAGTGGCTCCAGAGTAAATCATTAACACAACGTCTTTGGTCTTAGTAACCATGGTTTTTTGAATATTCAGCATAAGGTGAGGGGTCGATGACCGTAGACGGTTGGCTACTAATTTCTCAGGAGGGTTTTTGTTGGAACTCGGGAAACCTCCTCCTTTTTCCACGAGCCTTCTAGTTTTCTGATTCTTTAGTGGTGGTTTGTAAGATGGAGACTTTATTCCCTTTGTTTTTTGGGTGGACAGAACACTAGCGGACAAAGTGTCTCTTTTTGCCACAGAAAGACACAGCCGTCGCTTGCGCCGTGTATCTTTGTGTTCATGTGTGTGGAGCTTTTTAACCCCTCCAATTTTTTTATTGGTTCACTGTAGTCATGAATAATTGTAGGTCACCTGTCTTTTGTTCACACATAGGTGTGCAAGTCTGTTTTTTTTATTGCCTTTGCGATCAGAGAGTCTATGATACAGACACAAGATGAGTGCTATTAAATCCTTGCTAATGCTTGTTTGGGGATCTACTTGAGATGTCAATCAATCAATCAATCAATCACATACATTTATATAGCGCGCTACTTACCCGGAGGGTCTCAAGGCGCTAGGGGGGGGAGTGCTGCTACTGCTCGAACAGCCAGGTCTTGAGCTTCTTCCTGAAGGAGAGGTGGTCTTGGGTCAGGCGCAGGTCGGTCTGAAGGGAGTTCCAAGTCTTGGCGGCCAGGTAGGAGAAGGACCTTCCTCCTGCTGTCGTTCTCCGGATGCGGGGGTCGGCGGCGAGGGCGTGGCTGGCTGATCGGAGACGTCGTTTGGGAACGTGGAAGTTGATGCGGTTGTTGAGGTAGCTGGGGCCTTGATCGTGTAGGGCTTTGTGTGCGTGGGTGAGGAGGCGGAAGGTGATTCTTTTGTTGACGGGGAGCCAGTGCAGGTCTCTCAGGTGTCCGGAGATGTGGCTGTGTCGTGGGATGTCGAGGATGAGTCTGGCTGAGGCGTTCTGATTCGCTGGAGTCTCTTCTGGAGCTTGGCGGTGGTTCCGGCGTAGAGGGCGTTGCCGTAGTCCAGTCGGCTGGTGACGAGGGCCTGGGTGACCGTCTTCCTTGTCTCGGTGGGGATCCACCGGAAGATCTTCCGTAGCTTGCGCAGAATGTTGAAGCATGACGAGGAGACGGCGTTGACTTGTCTGGTCATGGTGAGGGAGGAGTCCAGGATGAAGCCCAGGTTGCGTGCGTGGTCTGTCAGTTTGGGTGCCTGCCCAGGGCGGGGGGCCACCAGGAGTCGTCCGAGGCAGAGGGCGAGGAAACAGGATGAGGACTTCCGTCTTGTCTGAGTTCAGTTTCAGGCGGCTGGTCGTCATCCACTCGGCTACGTCTTTCATCCCTTCGTGAAGGTTGGCTCTGGCGGCGGCGGGGTCGTTGGTCAGGGAGAGGATCAGCTGGGTGTCGTCAGCGTAGGAGATGATGTTGAGGTTGTGTTGGCGTGCGATGGCTGCGAGGGGGCTCATGTCAAGTCTTTTAAATCATGTCTGAGACACTGGTAATATAAGGCATCCCTTTTTTTCTTCGAGCTTATTTGTTTCAAAGATGAGACAATTAAACTGTGTATGATACACAACAAGATCTTTGTTGCCCTGTTTTATCTCTAGCAATTCTCTGCCTGCAGACCCAGTGATGGTCTGCAATTTAATATTTCTTCAAATTCTTCCTAGAAATTTCTCCAGTTATATAGCAGGGGGCTGTCCATGTTAACCAACGGTACCGCAGATTGTGCTACGTCCCCACCTAAATAAGAAATAAAAAACTCTTTTGTGGATTGGTGGTCTGGGAAAACCAATTGTCTCACCATGAAATGTAGCTGTACTTGAGTGAGGAAGGTCTGATCTTGAGCAGGATCCCCCATGAAGCGTTCAGGTGGGCCCAGTGGAACAGGCGTGGGGACTGTGACAGAAACTACAGGTGGATTGGATACTAGACCGGGACTCAAGGTAGGTAGAGGTGGGAAAGACCCTACCTGGCTCTGTGACAATGTTACAGCCTCTAGCCGAGCTGCAACCAGTTCCTTCTGGACCAAGGCCAACATTTTACATATATCTTCTAAGGAAGAAATTGTAATGGTACTGCTCAGGAGGAACTAAATACCTTTGGGTTTGAAATTCTGTCAAGAGTGTGTTCCTCAGGAGCAGTACCCTCCAATGCCCACCTTTTAGCAGCACCAACTTTGTGATATTGATTATACAAGAGTTTCAGAGTGGCTGGATAGGGTAAGGGTTTTGCGGAGCATACTGCTGGGCGGAAGACCTGGAACAATGATTTTTCAATTCAATTCAAATTGTTTTTATTTGTTTGACCTGGAACAACGAAGAGTGACAATTAATACAATTAATACAATGTACTTAACAAAGGGAAAATATATGTTTCTATACTATCTATATACTATTAACCAGTCTTACCTGTAAGGGACAAACAGATGTGTGAAGTCTATTGTATTTTACAAATCACAGGCATTCATGCTTGTCTTACACAGTCATGCAATTCAGTCTCTAATATCCCTTCTTGCATGAATGCTTCGGTCAGTATTCAACAATCACAGTTCTTTGTTATTATGTATGTTATCCAAATGGCATATCTATCATGCATGTTTGTTTATACATAGTCCAGAATACTTCCATTCAAGTTGCTCATTATCAGCACAGAGTTTCCAGTTCTTGGATTTATTTAAACTGTTTGTTTGAGCTCTTCCTTTTCCCTGTTTACGAGCACACTTAATGCAAATTACTTTACATGTTTGCTGAAAGCTCTGTTCTTCTTATTTGAGAGCACACTATTGAAAACTTCACTATCAAGCCACTCAAGTGGGGTTAAGCATTCATGAGCAAGTTTCCATGCTCTGTCACCATTCACTAAAGAAGGTAACATGAAGCGCATAAGCATGTGTCTCCTATCGTGATTCTGAAGACAGTACCTGCAGTACAACGGGTGCCAAGAATCCGGACTGGGAACTGCTGCGAAGCTGCTGCCAGGGAATCTGATCCGATCACGAGCATGCAACAGAGGGGTCGTATTTATGCACTATTGCATCCAAGATGGCGGCCGCAAGTTGAAAAGGTCGCAAGACTACACGCTGCAGCACATAGAAGGCAAACAGAATTAGTATGGCACATTTGCTTTTGTGTACTTAGTGCATGCAGCTATGGTCATAGCCTCATTATTGCACTACCATGAATACCACATTTTGTCACTCTTTCCAGGTGTGGATTGCACTACCATTTGCCTTCAGTTATAATACCATACATGTCATGGTTTTTATCATCCTTTCCAGTTCTTGTATGACTTGACCTTTGTCTTTAACTTTAGTACCACACATGCCATGTTTTTTCCACTCTTCCAGTCACTGATATGGTATTACCACCTGTGATACAACATTATTGTTTGTCTTTAGCTAGTGAGGTCTTTCAGCACTGTAATTGTTGCACTATGAGTGGTCACTTGAGCTGTTCCTATTGAGCCTAAGAGGAAACCTGCCCCTGTGGAGCAGGCTTGACCAGAGATCATGACACATGCAGAGAAACTGCAGTGCATTTTTCAACCTATCAGGGTCTTGACGTTAGTATACCCAGAATGCAGTGCAAATGTATTAACAGTAATAGCAGACTTCTGATTCTTACATCTGTACATAACCCAAACAGTGCACAAAGAGATCAATAGTTCACAAAAAATTCATTGTATTGCTCAGAAAGTGAAGCTCTAATTTTTACATCTGTACCCAACCCAAACAGTGCACAAAGAGATCAATAGTCCACAAAAAATCTTTGTATTGCTCAGAAAGTACAACTCTAATTCTGATATGTTGTGATGTTTTTCTCAGACCCAATTTAATACAATAAATCAAAATTGTCATAAAGGAATTCAGAAATAACTCATTGTATGACTTCATTATAATGCTGTGATCCATCACAATAAAGGCAATACTAGTAGTTGACATTTTCATAGTTATAAAGAAATATTTGTCAACTCAGATATAGCCATAGTGGCCCAAATTCCAGACATGTATGAATGAATACTCCGCCTTTGTAACAGATCGAAAGGACCACAGTAAAATTATAAAAGAAAGAAAAACAACCAATAATTTAGATTTACTCAGTGATCGCAGCTATAATAACCACTTTATTTCATGGCTGCATAAATTACAAATCATTAAAACAAAATTAAACTTAAAAAATGACTTATTGGATGTTTGTCCAGTCAATTCTCCCGTGGTTTGCCATCTGGAAATGTTGATATATTTTCATGTCTATCAGTTCATTATGCAACAGGCCAAAGAACAAAACAAGAGTGCAACAAATCATATGCACACGCGAGAGAGTAAAGCAAACAGTACAATACAGTTCTTAATGTTCATAAATAAAGATGACGATGTCCTGATTCGGTGTAGTTAATTTTTTAATGCAGTGTTCCTGAGCGAACAAGCCAACACGTGTTTCGTCTGTGGGTTGTGAAACGCCTTAGACTTCTTCAGCGCTGTTGTGTACAAAGTAGGTGCTTAGACCTTTAAACCGGTGATACTTCCGTACCGGTAGGTCTAAATTATTAGGTTGCACCGGTGTGAATCCTAAACTCTCCGGTGCTGTTGGTCTTGGATCCAAAGTGATTGGCTGAGCTGAGCCTCTACAGCCCGTGTTCGCCGAGTGTGGCGCTTCAAACATCAAGTCCAGACATATTAATGAGGAACGGCATAATGAGCCATGTGGATATCCGTGGCGGGTACGCCTCACGTTCCACGTAATCTTGGGATCTCTTGTCATCCAGTTGACATCTAGGTCCTCTAAGAGGCCCCCAAAGAGATCGCAAGGCGTTACCCTTGATTCCTTTTTGGTGCGTGCCTCAAGGATTCTAGACAACAAAATTATATTGGCAGAAAGCTGCTTATCAATGGATATAGGAGATAATAATTCACCTCTTGCAGACACTAATCTTTGTAATGATCCTGTAACTGTACAAAATGAAATCACTCAATGGGTCGATACTGCCCTTTGAGGGCACAATAATTGTTCAAACCTCACCCAGTCTTTCCTTGTCAACTGTAGGTGGGCCTTCAATGAAGAGGAAGAAGAAAATCAAACACAAGGGTTTAAACCAAGCGCCAAGTATTAGATCAAAGTAGACCCCAAATGCACAACATAGAAGGGGGGACATGGTCAATCCACCATCATTAGCTTGCACAGATAAGACTCTGACCTCTACCTCTGATCCTTTGAACCGGTCAATCTTGGACATTATAATCAGTAAACTCGAGTCTGTACTGATCACTGGTCTTTCACCCCTATTGAATGGACTTAGTAAACTGGAGGATTCTGTGATAGTTATAAAATTCAATAGATGGTATCAGAGTGCACAATAGCATAGTGAGGTCTGCCCCACGGACTCATGGTCTAATTGAAGGTGAACACGAGGCTGATATACCCAACATACAGATCCGAAATCAGTCTTGCACTGCCGTTCATCCCATTCCCCTCCCTCCGCTATCACTCGCAAAATGGGCCACGGCATAGGGGTGGGAGTGGTTGGGGATGAAGGACAAATAAAGGTAGCATCACTAGAGTTGATGACTCTAACAAAAAAGGATCCAGGGGTATGGAGGATTGGGCCCAACAAGGAGGTAGTGGAAGTGATGTTAGACCAAATTTAGGGGAATTCCTTCAAGTAGTACAGAAGTCAATCCCAATCAGGCAAGGCTGTATCTTCCACCTGAGTGCTGACCTTATGGGACAATTATAACTACCTACCTGCTTATAGGAATGAGTTCACCAGTCAATTGAAAAATAAAGTCTGTCACTGGCTGTCACATAACACTGATTTTACAATCTCTAGCTTCCAAGATATCTTATTTGTTGGACCCGCTACATGTGGTGATAACCTATGTTGGGAAGGTACAGGTCATGGTATTTGCATTATGCCCCTGGGGTATTTCTATAGACATCTCATGCATACTTGCGCAACTGCACCAGACAGTGGTTCCTCAACCCAGGATATGCACTGGGGTCACCTGACCTATGCAATAGCAACTCTTTATAGGTTCCAGACACACTCTGATCTTGATAGTTTAGATTGACTCCAGAATGGTAATGATGAATGTAAAAATAGGCCACCAAATGCATCAATACGTTGTCCACAGAGGGCTAGATCTTATAAAGCTAACACCCTTTAATTCAGCAGTTCACAAGCACTGAACAACAACTTAAAGTGTTCTTGTGGAATGTTGAAGGGTTAAGGTGAACATTGCCTGATTCCAACTGGACCAAACTAGTGTATGGGTGTTACAAATGCCTGTTTCTGAAAATGTGGGCTACTGAACCAATCTACAGGGCGAGTTTTACTAATTATAGTGTTCAAGCTAGACCATTGTCGGCAGATTGACCGGCTGGTGGATAACTTATTGGGGTCAAGACCAGTTTGGCCTGTAAAGCCGTCAGGCTAAACATTGAGTCAGCTGATGTCTTGACCTAAAATCCCTAAAAGGGGAGTTTGCATTTAGGTTATTTAACATATATAATCGCTAAGTAAAAGAGTTAGCAAGAGGCATAAATAAATTGCAGATCCCTTCCCTTAAGAGATGTACAAATGTGGGGCAGCAAGTTTTGTTCTTTACCCTAAGCTATGGTGTCTGCGCTTGCAATGGGCGGATGCCATCTGATCCAGATGCAACTTTTACCTTTAAAAGGGTGAATACACAAAGCAGGATCGATTCTATAATGGTCGATCTAGATTTGTGGCCCAAAGTACATGATATGACTGTTCTGGCCAGACAAAATAGTGATCATAATGCATTGGTTATAGGGCTAATTGACATTCCTTATCTGACAAACTGTACTGGTAGAGTGGCCCTGCCCACAACCACTACAAATAATGATAAGCAGTTTTAATGGAGCTATGTAGTATCAGATGAAAAGTCTCTAGCTGCTATTTATGCCGAAGTAGTCTCAATTCTGCTTATTTTTAGAGATTCTGCTCTGATGATCCAAGAACTATAATTAGTGTCTCCCATTTCCTTAGTGGCCATTAAGAGCTGTTTCTGTAAACAATGTCAAAGCGTCTTCGTTAGACAGAATGACACGCCCTGGTGCAATGGGAACTGTAAACAGGCTAGAACCACTACAGTCCCTGTTGTGAAGAAGGGGAATAGCGGTATTATAACCAAGAGAAGAAGGGCATACAGTAAGATACAGTTAGACGCCAAGAAAAGATGCGAGGAAGACAACTGTTGCACCCTAGTTGAGGCATCTAGAATGAAAGATTGGAAGTTATTCTGACACATATTGGCCAAAGGAGCAGTGCATATGGTAAAAAAAGAGGATTTTATTTATTCCACCGCATGTCTGGAAAGAGCACTTTATGAAGTTGTACTCAAGAGAGGTAAAGGAAACAGACACCGAGATTATCAAGAATGGCCAAAATCAACCAATTGAAATAGAGGTATGGGAAGTAGTTAGTTTTACATGGGAAGAAACTATTTCTTCAATTGGCAGCTTTCGAAAGAGCAACGCGCCAGGGCTGGATAAAATACCTGGAGACATTTTCCGACTTGAGCCCACTATATGGGGATTTATACTTCATTCAATTTTTACTGCTAAAGCTTGGGGGGGGGGGGCAATCCCCTGCACATGGATGGGTGCCACAATTATCCCAAATTTTAAGAAAGGGGACAAAGGGGACCACCTCCAATTATAGGCCAATTAGCCTTACAGACAATGCACAGATAGTCTTTTGCAAATTGATCTTGAACCATTTACACACCTGGATTGAGGAAAATAATATTATGTCACATCTGCAAGCAGGTTTCAGGGCATCCACAAGCACTCTAGACCAGGTGTTCCAATTCCTTTTGCTCATTTGGAAGGATGTTACTATTAGGAAGCGTCACCTTTACGCTCTGTTTGTGGATCTCAAACATGCCTTTGACTCCATAAATTGTACTAAATTATGGGTCGCTCTGAGAGATGTGGGGTTGCCCAATGCTTTGTTACAACTCATAGTGTGTTTGCACCAAGATCACTATGCACAAGTTCGGTGGAACTAAGGTGGCAAACTCATTGGGAAGAATGGGAGTCCGCCAAGGTTGTGTGCTAGCCCCAACCTTGTTTACTTTATAAATGATGGGGCTAATTAACGCATTGTTTGACTGTGGGGGCAACCCTTCCAAACTTGCGGGCAGACTAATTCCTTCACTCCTTTTTGCTGACGATACTCTGTTGATCACAAAAACACCAATGGGTATGCAGAATGTATTAAATTGGTTCGCAACAGCTTGTTTTGATTTTGGCCTTGAAATCAATTGCTCAAAAACTACATTTACGTCTTTTAACCCCATACATCTTTCAAAGGGAAGCTGAGGCTAGGCCCAAATATCTTCGAACAAGTCAAAGTTTTTGATTATCTAGTGGTTAGACTGACTAGCAATTTGATATGGTCTGACCAAATCCAAAAGAGTAGTTTTGTACTTCAGCACGTGGACACCGCAGTTGTTAAAAAAACAAAATTGATCTGTTTAAGTCCCCATTTCTCCTGTGATTGAAATACATTGAGCTAGAGGGCAGGAAGCTGTTTTCTATGGTGCTGAGTTGTGGGGCATGGAATGGATGTAGAGTTTAGAACTGGTGGAATATAAATTTATGAGATCAATATTATTAAACTTTCCAATAAACACACCACTACTGCTTGCTCGGCTAGATCTTGGGCTAAAGAGTATCACCCACATCGCTGCACTGAAGGTTTTAGTGTTTTGGGTTAGATTATGGACGAGTAAGACTCAGATTCCAGTTAAAGAAGCCATAGCTGATGTACAAATCTTTGATAACTCAGTTGGACGAATGGCGTGGTTCAGGGAGGTCAGGCATTGGCTGGCTACACCCGGGCTGAGGGACCTGTGGGAGTACCCTAAATCCCTGACGAAAGAAGCGGTACCTCTTTTTAAAAGCAACGTTTTGGAATTTCATTCAGGATTTCTGTTTTAATGCCGTAGCACCAGTCTCTTTAACTGAAAGGTTCCTAGATTTTAAATCTATATGTTTGGTCGAGGCAGTCATGGATGAGATTGAACCTCCACATGCACATGCACTTTATATACAATTTAGGAATGGAACTCTGCCCTTGAACTACAGCAGAAGTAAATGGAAGCATGCTACTGTAACCCCATTGTATCTCATGTGTAGTCTCAGCCCTGAATCTGTAGATCATTTTAGGGTTTTTGTCCCATCTATGCACAGGTTAGGAAAAGTGGATAATTCCGGTATGCAATCTTTTATCTTTCACACGACCAGTTGAAGCTCTGGGAGTGCTTAGATTCAACCCTACAAAATGGCCAGTGTTTACATTAACAAGATACTTGGTCTATGCCTGGCGCATTAGGATTAAGATCTTAACCATTACTAAGTAATATGGTCTCAACATGAGTGCTCCCTTGAGTAGTTTTTCTAGAAACAATATTATTACCGGAGTTAAACATAATGTATTTTTTGGAGAGATTAAAGTCCTTATAACATGTTCTTAATCCCAGGGATGTATTTATCTAAGAGTAGGGATATACGAGAAACTGGATAAATCAGTGCCAATTGGGACCCAGGTTCTATTGGGATTGTTTTTTCTTTCATTGCTGATGATTATATGTTTATATACTATGCTTATTTTATGAAATGGTGATCTTTTTATGATGTTTAGTTTTTTATCATTGTATGATGTATGTTTAAGGAAGAGTATTGTGTATATTGAAATGTGAAGTATCATTAATTAGTCGAATAAAGTTATTACTACTGCTACTGAATTTCTGAGTGAGATTTTCAACCACAAAGGTTTACCTAATGCTATTCTGACTGATAATGACCCTGAGTTTGTATTGGTGGACATGGAGGAATTTTTAGAAAGGAAAGGTATGAAGCACAGGAAGTGTTCACTGTACCATGCTGAAGGGAATGGTAAAATTGAGAAATTCGATAGAAATGTAATAGGGCAATTAAAGAATGAATTCAACTGGAGGAAAATTCAAAAAGATGTTGAAAGGAAGGGTTGAAGACGTTTTTATTTGCTTATAGGATTTCGCAACATGCCACCACAAGTGAGGTCCCTTTTGAATTATTCAGGGTGAGGAAGGCAAATACAGTTTTGTCCCCAGGTTGGCTGTACTGGGGAAAAAAATAACGTGTCTTGGGAGTTGTTTAAAGATGGTGGTGGAAAAGAAAGTTTGTGTGTGGAAAAGAATAAGCTGACGTTTGACATTTGTAAGGGTGAAAGATCTGGATGTGTCTATGGGGGATTTGGTGTTGATAAAAAACCCACTGTCCTTGAAATGCGAGTTCAAATTCATGGGACCCCAGAGAAGTGTCAAACTTTTCAAAAAGTGCTGTTAATTTTATTTATTTATTTATTTATTTATTTATTTATTGAGTTTTCAAAGCGTAACAGCTACCCAAAAAGGGTTTCCCGGCGCTGATAAGATAATAAGCAGTTGAGCAGATCACATTACTCTGATGAGAAGCAGGGGCAAATTATTGATTAAACAGCCAGGTCTTTATGGCTCTGCGAAAATGAACATAGCTTGTTTCCATGCGTAAATTCAGAGGGAGGGAATTCCATAGCTTAGGACCTAACAGGGAAAAGGACCTTCCCCCCAATCATGGCGCGACGGACTTTGGGCACGCTAAAAAGGCCCTGAGATGAGGATCTCAGGCAGCGGGCAGGGGTGTAGGTGTGAACCAGGGATTGTGAGTATCTTGGGGCAATGCCCCATTTGATTCTGTGCATAAAACTAAGGGTCTTGAATTTAACTCTGTTTTCGACTCTTAGCCAGTGCAGTGCCCTGAGATGACCTGACATGCGTTCCATTCATGACACTTGCAAAGCAGTCTTGCAGCGGCGTTTTGCACAAGCTGAAGACGTCTCATGACAGCCTGTGATGACCCTAAGTAAAGGACATTTCCGTAGTCTAAACAGGAGGTGATTAGGGCATTGACTACAGTCTTCTGTGTGTCACCAGGCAGCATCCATATGATTTTCCTGAGCCACCTCAGGATGGTGAAACAGGTTGTTGTTAAATTACTAACTTGGGGCTCCATAGATAGGCCATTGTCAATGATGATGCCCAGATTACGTACATGGTGCGACGGAATGGGAAGAGATCCCATTTCTGGGGGCCAATGTCTTGGGGTCCAAAGACCCTGATTTGGGCCAAGTGTTAAAACCTCCGTTTTACCACCATTAAGCTTAAGCAGGTTGTCCCTCATCCATGTGGCAATTTTGCTAAGGCCTGACTGCAGGAGGGAGGAGGAATCCTGGTCCCCATTAGAGAGTGAGAAAATTATCTGCAAGTCATCTGCATAAGTAAACATGGTTAGACCTACCGATTCGGCGATCTGAGCAAGAGGGGTTACATATAGATTAAAAAGCAGAGAACTAAGCACCGAGCCCTGGGGAACTCCATAAGGGGACGGGTGGATATTAGAGGATGCGGTATTGGAGGTAATCTGAAATGTCCTTTGAGTCAAAAATGATGTTATCCAATCCAGGGCTATACCACTAATGCCCATGGCAGAGAGTGACTTTAACAAAATGTTGTGGGAGATGGTATCAAACGCTGCGCTGAGATCAAGTAGAATCAGCGCAGCTGAGTCTCCTCTGTCTACCAAATGGCGTAGGTTTTCTGTCACCCCAAGCAGTGTTGTCTCTGCCAAAAACCCAGGGCGGAAGCCTTACTGAGAGGGATGGAGTATGTCGTTCGCCTCCGTTTACCGGGCAAGGTGGTAGTGAACATGTTTCTCTAAAACTTTGGAGAAAGCAGGCGGAGGGAAATAGGACGAAAGTTAGCCAGGATTTTAGGATCAGTCGTTGTTTTTTTTTAGCAACGGTGAGACCATGGCATGTTTCCACATGGACGGGACCGTGGCAGTGTTTAGGGACAAATTCAGCGCCTTGCAAATTACAGAACGTTGCGGGGTATCCAGGAGTTTGAGAATGGAAATTGGGAGAGGGTCGGCTGGAGAGGCAGATTTCAATTTCCCTAAATCTCCTGAAGGCCTTGAACATTCATCTCCGGCCAGGACGTTAGTGGCTCATAGGACAGATCTGGTGGATAGGAGATGCCCACCTCCCGGGGCCAGGATCAGGCTTCCTTGCAGCGTGTGCCTGATGCTGTTTAGAGATGTCCTGATAGATGGTATCAATCTTACTAGTGAAGAACAGCGCCAATTCTTCGAATTGAACATTACTCAGAGGAAGGGGTTTAGCTATAGTTTGGGAGCCTGCTAACTCTTTTACTAGGTTAAATAGTGTTTTTGATTTATTTGTGGCCTCTGACATAATCTTCGCCACATAACCAGCTCTAGTTGCAATACAGGCTTTGTGGTAAAGCTTAAGTTCCTTCCTGTAAATCTGGCCAGCTGCTGGAGAATAGTCTTTCCTCCAGAGGCGTTCCAGACGTTTACATTTGGACTTTTCAGCCTTTAGTGAATTGTTAAACCACAACACCGGAGAGTTATGGGCTTTAATTTTATTGTGAGCAGGTGGCAGACATGTGTCTATGGCCCCCAAAAGCCACTTATTGGTCTTCATAGCCACTGTCTCCATGTCATCCATGTCTAATATCTCACCATGCTGCACAGTCTAAGGCGGAATTGAGGAGATACATGTCCAGCTTCTTCCAGTTCCTTTTACTGGATTGTACTGTCGTGTTAGGGAAAGCAGAAACCGCAGGGGCGGACACGCTAAATTTGGTGAGAAAGTGATCTGACCAGTGTAGGGGCAAAGCGGGAAAACAATATAGCAGGGGAATGCTGGTAAAAATAGGGTCCAATAGATGACCACCTATATGTGTGGCTCCCGAATTCCACAAACTGAGGTTCATGGCTGCAAGGTCATCGATCAAATTTTTGCCTGAATTATTCTGTGGGTCATCAAGATGGATGTTGAGGTCCCCTACAATGGACAAGTTGCTAGAGTTTACCAAGACAGAGGCAACCAAGTCTGAGAATTGAGTTGCCCATGTTAGTACAGAACCAGGCGGCCGATAGACCAGCAGACCAGTGAGAGTGAAATTAGGGTGCAATGAGAGTTTAAATAGGGCCATCTCACAGGCATTCAAAGAGACCGGTTCCAGAGTGCACTGCAGTGATTTTTTTAAATATAACTGCTATGACACCTCCCGTTCTTTTTGGTCTATCTTTTCTAACGATCGCATAATTTGACGGTAGGGCTTCCGCAATATCTGGGCCCGCACTGTCATGCAACCAAGTCTCGGTAAGAAACAGAGCGTTCAGTGTTTCGTCAGACAAAAGATCATAGATATTTCTTTTGTGTTTGCTGAGAGACCGGCAGTTCAGGCTGCCAAAAAGCCAAGTGTGTAACAGCTTGCAACCTGCGGACAAGTGTCGGCAAAGCTGGGGGATATCAAGCTGGAAATTACAGGTGGAACACGAGCTGAGGCTTTGCCTGTCATTCTGGATAATCATGCAATTTTGATTAGCAGGAATTCGTAGTGAATGCAACATCTCCGATGAATAGACCCTCACTGACGGTGAGTTTTTTCCAGGGATTAGGGGCCCAGGGCCCGGCCTGGCGCAGACGGGCGCAGACGGGCTTGCCTTTGACGCGCCATCGGCGCGCCACCGGCCGGTGGCGCGCCGTCACTGCGCGGCCGGGGAAAGGTGATCATATTATACAGGTGAGGGAGGGAGGGGCGAAGAAACTAGAGCATAGCCCCGGTCTGCTTCCCCCAAGATGTCTGCCCCCTTGCCTGTTCCGAGCACCAGCGCCTAAGCGGCTGAGCCAGGAAACAAAAGTGAATAAGGTGGGTAGCAATTCCAAAATAAAACAAAACAGTTTTGAAAGTGCAATTCGGCAGTAAAATACAATTTGCGCTGACTCTCTCTCCCGGCTTCCGCCTCAGGAGTGGGGGCTTACTAAGTCTCTAGCGCGCGAGGAATTGGCTTCTATTTGAGTGCAGGTGAGGGAGGGTGGGGCGAAGAAACTAGAGCGTAGCCCCGGTCTGCTACCCCCAAGATGTCTGCCCCCTTGCCTGTTCCGAGCACCAGCGCCTAAGCGGCTGAGCCAGGAAACAAAAGTGAATAAGGTGGGTAGCAAATTCTAAAATATAACAAAACAGTTTTAAAAGTGCAATTCGGCAGTAAAATACAATTTGCGCTGACTCTCTCTCCCGGCTTCCGCCTCAGGAGGGTGCTTACTAAGTCTCTAACGCACGAGGAATTGGCTTCTATTTGAGTGCAGGTGAGGGAGGGAGGGGCGAAGAAATTAGAGCGTAGCCCCGGTCTGCTTCCCCCAAGATGTCTGCCCCCTTGCCTGTTCCGAGCACCAGCTCCTAATCGGCTGAGCCAGGAAACAAAAGTGAATGATGAAGAAATATGGAAGATGAGAGAATCTGGAATCTTAACAGAATTGCAAAGTACAAGGAAATGATTTGGTGTGATGAGTTTACTGTGATGTAGTCCATTGTGTAGTGAATATCTTTGTATACGTTTATGATGTTACTTTTCGCTTGTTCCTTTCTTTTCTCATTTGATTTGCTTCTGGGATTTATCTTATTTGTATTTTAATGTAAATTTGTATAGAAGCGAGGTGTGTGGTATCTAGTAAAAGTTGTGGGGTATTTAGGTACGCTGTATTACAATAGGTTGTATAGGGTATTTAACATCTGAATATATAATAAGTAAATTGATTTAATCAATAAAAGGCAACATTACAGATTCAACTTTACTCTTATGCATTACATGGACTTTGCATAACTTAAGTTTATGTGTGAACTTAAAAAGATCAATTCCAGTGTCCACGAAATTCAGGGGTTTATTCGTGCAAAAAGATAAACCCAAGCCTAGTACATCAGTCTCAGTCTTAATGAGTGTTCTGGAAAAAAGATGAATTACCGTGAGTTAGTTCTTCATAACCATTATTGTTTCTTCTGTCCAAGCCTCTGTGTTTGCATGGCCCTTGCATTGCTTTTTTCTCCATCTCCAATATTTGTATTTTTGATTTTTATTCCTCGACCTTTTCTCTGTTGCCTTTGTTTGGGTAATTTTTTATGTGACAAAGTAGTTTGTATTCCTCTAAAAAAGTAATCTTCCTGCCTTTGTGGATCTTTCCAAATCAATAGAGTCCCCTTCAAAGTTTTAGTCCATATAAAGATCATCCACCCTTTTTTCCATTGATTGTAATGTCTTGAGTACTTGAAGCCCGTCTTTTGGCAAATTGTTTTGCAAGTGTCACATACCTCCTGATTAAAATGTTCATTGTTTGCTCAATATTATTTCTTTTTTTAAATTACCCAGACGTTCCTCCATTGTTTTCAGGGCAGTTGTTATGGTCTAATCAAGGATTCATGTACTGATCTCTTTTAATAGCTATCCATGTTCCTCCCACGCCTATTTGATTAGAATCTTGATCATACCAAAATAACATTTGTTTGAGTTCTCCACCAATAGTCAAGGATTAGGATTCCACATTGTAGGTATAATAAAAAGTCTCAGTCGCCTAAGAACACGTCCCACATCCACATACCTTTGTAGCAATTTGCCTTCCCATCATTTGACATGATAATTTCTGTTGACCATCAACAGTGGATTTGTGTGATCAATAGATGCAGAGGCATCAACAGAGACATATCCATATGACAAACCCAAAGGTGGAATTGACATTATACATAGGTACAGTAATTTCATCTTATCATACGTTGGAAAAAAACTTAGAAATTTACTGAAAAACACAGAGACAATGCAGTTATGGTTATGAATCAAAACTAAAAAACACTGAAATTCACTAGCTATAATTTACTGAGCTAACTATAATTTGCCCGCCGTCACGCACTGCTTATGACCTCACATATTACGTCACTCATGACATGTTAAATGACATCATTGATGACATCACTGATTACACCGTAGTTATCTGCAGCATAGAGTTACTGAGTGTACACGTCTGGGTCTCTAGCATGGAAACAGTGCAAGCCCTGGAGGCAAGTATGACTCTGCTTGTTAAAAGCTACCTGTTGATCCTTATACAGTGTTGTTTACATGTCATGAGTAATGTAATACTGAGGTCTTAAGCAGTGCATGGCAGCAGTGCAAGTTATAGTTAGCTCAGTAAACTATAACTGGCAAATTTAAGATTTTGTTTGTTTTTGAACATTAGCTTTTATTTTATTTCAACACCTAAAATAACATCACTTTAGCCTTTGATTTTTTTCTGTGAATGACTGTGTGTGTGTACATGTGTGTGTACATATTTTCACTTTAGAGTAAAAATGATGCACTTTCACCTTATGGAATTAACATGTGCTAATGTGAGCGGCATGTCATGGAATAGAAGAGCGCATTGGAGTGAAGATGATAAATCACAGACTAGCAGGAAGCCTTCACATATAAAAGAAAGCATAATACAATTCATAGGCCTAGCTTAATGCTATAACACTAAATGTAGGATATGTTCCTTGGGTTGGAAATTCACAACATGAATAACTGATTTATGGACAACACCCAAGAAGACATTCTAAAATAAAATGTGTATTCTTTACAGAAACACCATTCTATGTTAGGTGAACACCTATTTGGAATGGAGCAAAACTATTTTTTTAATATGCCTTAATTATCTCTCCTGAAGAAGGCTAAAGAATTTTACATTAGCTGAAAGACAGAGGTAATGGTCAACAAGATGACCTTTCCAGTGGTTATTCCAGAGGTTATTCATGTGTGGAAGTAAGATACTAAATGATATTAATCGTGACTGTGCTGAAAAATAAAATATATAATGACTTTGGGTTGCTGAAACATGTTTACTGCTATATAGTAGAAGAATGTGGGTATGTCTGTGATTTGGATAACATGATAATGTTATTCATAATATTTATAACTATTCAAATATTTTAAATGCTGCAAGGTGTATTTCCTTAAGACACTAGGTTGGTGTATTGCATCATTTAATAATCAAGGAAAATCTTTTCATAATAGAACAGTAAAATGTTTTAATTACAATGTTACTTTTGGATAAAGCTCAGTTATTGATATGCAGTACTGAACATGGCTCTCTTCATAGGAGAGGCATCAGTTGTAAATATACTAGGGTGTGATCCTCAATACTCCCTGCCCCACCACCTATAGGCCAACCCATCAGAAATATGATGCATTCAAAAGAAAGGCATTAACATTTTTGTCAGGGGTGGCACTGCTTTCTCACCATCTTTAAAGCTTAGCCTGCCTTTGCAACTTCAAGGTACCGATCATATAAAAGTCAAGATAATAAGAGTGAAAACTCAAGATAACTATTATTCCAGTGTTACTATTTCCTATTCCAGTTATCCATATTAAACAGCTACTAATATATAATAGTTTCATTTCCTTCAACTATTATTAATCATTTCTTTCAGTGCTAATTTGAAAGCTCCTCAATCACCTGTTATAGAACTAACAATATTTTGTTAGAAATGGAACTGTGAATATAAACTGTACTCAATTCATAAGATATTTACTCAATGGAGTTTGATTTTTTATCTCTTTATTTTCAATGTTAATTCTTTATTTGCGTATACTGATTATATCAAATAGGTTGACATGTATGTTTAAAGGTTTATTCAGTGATGATTGTTTATTATGTAAATTAATTGTCCATCAACTTGCAGTGCGTTTATTTCTGTGCATTTTGTGACATGCTATCATTTGTCCAGGTGTCAAATGTAACCATCTGCTTTCCAAGGGAAGCCTCAAGTAAGTAACAAAGCAATGAAAATGAGATTACAATTGGCCATTATTTTTCATCTCAACTATCACAGTCTGTTTAATAGTCTTTAGAAATGATGGTTCATATCTTATGTAAGAGTTATGATGACATTACTCATCTATTGCGTACTGCATTGATCTCTTTGATACAAATGTCATTATTAATAAATGTATATAAACCCTTAACCCCTTAAGTGCTGCTGACGGCCAATGGTCGTCAGCAGCGCTACCTCCCCAGTGCTGCGCACGACCATTGAACGTCCATTCAGCACTAGTTCTAATGGACAGCGCAGCACTGGGGAGAAATGTTTACACGCAGCTAAGGTGTTAACCTCAATTAGGACATTCAGATACAATTCCAATAACATAATGTCCCTCCCCTATTCAAGTCTTCCAGCAGTATCTTTAGTAGTACAGCAGATTATTTTCAAAAGATTTGTTCTGAAATTTCAGAAGAATGTATCAGTTCTTGTTTTAAAGAAAGCATGAAATTCCTTGAACATCTTTCAACTTACATGGTTGGAGCATTTACTATACCAATCCAGCTTGATCCACATTATGATAATAGCATATTTATATTGCCTCTCTCCCAGGGTAGTTGATTTAATACCTTCAGGATCTGGAAATGAATTTGTTTCAAGTGGTAGGAACATTATATGAAATTGTTTCTTCAAGTTTGATTAATACTTATTTGCACAGATATTACGGTCCTGCTTATTCCAGCAAACTTTGATACTTTTTTCTTGTTTTGTGACATTATAGCCCACACTGATATTTCACTTCACATACCCAATATTTGTTAGTCCATTTTGCAAAATGGATGACATTGTTATAACCTTTATGATATTGCTGCAACTAATAGTACGCTGTGGTAAAGTTGAGTCTAATCCCTGTGTGAAGGTAACAGGTTTTTGCAGCTAAACACTGGCACTGTACTCCATCACAATGTTGGAGGCAGGGCAGCCCTCATCTTTAGCGACCCAATAACATTCCCTGATTTCCCTTAAAAAAAAAACATCCATTCAGGGATACCACAACAGTTTCCACAGACTGTTAGGGCATGCCACCTTCACTGGACCCATTATTGCCAGCTCCCATGGCAGGGATGGAGGTAGTCTCACATAGGATAGAAAGATTTTACTTCCCAGGTTCCTTCACAGACTCTGCACCACAGCCATGATGACATCCAGACCCTGCCATGAAAATGCCAGCAAACATTGCTAGAAAGAAGGGCGGAACTTGACCATAGAGAGGGTAGAGACGTCCATCAGAAAAAAACTTGGAGAACCATTAAGTGGGGAAAAAAGGAAAGAGACAAAGTTCTGCTTTTTGAATATAGCCAAAAGGGAAAATGGATGGGGTTTGGAGGTGAAAATCTCTGGAGACTGTCTCCTGTATAAAGCGCTCACTATGTCCAGTCCACAGGAAGGAGCTAGGGAGATCAGAGGTGAGCTAAACAGTATCTTTTCATCTTTTCAGTCGAGTGAAGTTTTGAAAGCAGGAATGAAAAATCCCTGGATCACGAGAAAGTGATTCTCAGGGACATATGTAGGTAGAAGCTGCACAAATCGGAAAAAGAGCAGAACAATCAATTTTTTGCTTTTCAGGATTCATGGTACCTTGAATCAGTCTACCAGTAGAACTGAAATTGTATTCATAGAGGAGTGAATTTCCTGGAAAACAAACGTTTATACACTGAAAAAATTAAGGTTAAAGTGAATTTAGGATTAGCTCTGGCTATCAGACTCTAACGTACATATGTCGTAAGCAGTGAAATACATGTATGGTTAGTGTGCCAAAATATAACTGGTGAATTTCACTACTTCTTAGGTTATATTCATTTTTCATAGACCACATCTAACTGTTGTCTGCAACCAGCCTGCCTTTAGCTGTGCACAGAATGGGTTAGCTGCAGGGCAGTGCGCAGTGAAGATTGGTTGCAGGTCTTGACCTTTGGCTAAGCCCTGCATCCAATCCACTGCAGGTTGCCAACCACCACTGCGCATGGCTTTTCACTGTGACCAACCCGTCATTCATGGAAGGCCAAATGTGCTGAACATAGCCTCTGGTTGTGCCCAGCATCAGTTAGCTGCAGGGCCTGGCCTTTAGATAGATATGTGCCCAAACCACTGTAGGCAGCCACCCCCCTCCCCGCACAATGGGGTTGGTCTCAGAGCCTAGCCTATGGACAGGCTTTTTCTTGTCATTTTTAAAGTGTTTTAAGGGTTCATGGAATGCTCATTGACTTTTTACCCTTGTTTGATCTTTTGTGGGGGCAGCAGACCTGGTTCCTTGTCAGCAAGCCCATGAAAAGTCCAACACAGGCACATGAAGGTTGCAGTTTGTTCGTAGTCCCTGGCCATGAAGCTTGACATGAAGCTAGCCTGGGTTCATGGAGACAGCACCAGCAAAATACGTCTATCTTGAAACTTGTTTTGAGTCAATTGAAAATTGAGAATGGTCTCCAGATCTACTCCAGCTAAAACTGGGTACAGTCAGTAAAAGTTCACTTTTTGGTGTAAGCGCTGTAGTTGGAACATAGTGGATATCAACTTTGAAATGAAGGCTGGACCAAACTGAGTTGATGGGCTGGCGAATCAGACAGAGGGCCTGATTTAGAGTTTGGCAGACAGGGTACTCCTTATTAAAAATGCCATAGTAACCTGCTTCCCACAACTTCAGTCCTCTCACTCCAATCAAAAGTTGGCGGACCATCACTGTTCCAACGGCAGTACTCCCACTGGATCTGCTATCAGAAAACTTACTCCAAGGGGACAACAGAGTATTGACCAATGGAGTAAGGACATCAGATTGCCTGCTCTATTTAGAGAAGTGTGTGTGCAGTCCTATTTTTTCTGTCTCTCACCACCAGAGAAAGCCTGGTGGTCATGAACTGATGATAAACAAAAAGTAATGAACCTCTCAAATTCTTAGAGAAAACCCCAAGGGCGTCAGGGCCAATATTTATTTGTTTTTCAAATACAAACTCCCACTATGGAAGTTTGTTTCTGAAAAACAAAAACGTTTGGTATACAGATGCCAAAAGAAACAGTAGCCATGCACCAAACATTTAGTGCCTTCGCAGGAGCTATCATGGCAGCGGCTTCTGTGAACACACAGAGATCTAAACTGAACCACTGGTGCTCTCTAAATATTCCAGCCCTCTGTCTCTCAGGATGGCAGATGTAATGTCGTCTGCTACACTAATGGACAGAGATGAAACTGCACCATCTAAGTAATGCCCAAAGATTCTTAAAATGTAACTGTTCCTTAACTAAAAACCACTGAATAGTTTAATGAGGATTAGAAGAGGAATGTTTTCAACAGAGGTCTGAGTTGCAGAAACTCTTCTGCCAATATCTTCTGGATCTGGGTGTCAAAGATAAGGCCTGCCTCAAATTTAACTGGAAGGTTTCAGACAGATGGTACTGGGCCTGGCAGGGAGCCCAGCTGTTGGTGGCCAAAGGACAGCTGGCCATCCGGGGTGATTTTCCCTAGCACAAAGATCTCTGTTTTGTCTCCATTAAGCTTTAGGTGACAGGTGGACATCTACATTGAACATTTACATTGAACGGCTTCCAGCCAATTTAAAAAGTGGCCTTGTGGTACTGGTGAAACTTTTTTCACACAGTGGATAAGATATGTATTATAAGCATAGAAATAGCTCTGAGAATCAAAGACATCAATAGCTTTCATAATAGTTGAACATATTAGTTAAAGAGAAAGGAAAAAATGACAGAAGCCTGAGGCATTCACTCCACTGCTTTGTTTGACAGCAGAGGGTAGGAAGTGTAGCAAACACTTTGGTTCTAATTGTTAATTGGTGGAGAAGTGTGGCTCAATGGTTAGAGGCGGCAGACCCGGAAGCTGAGATCAGCCCGGGACCAGGGTTCGATTCCCAACGCGGCAGGGTCTTGGGCCAAAATGTCTGCGGGCCTGATAATTCTCGCCTCGGCGCCTACTCTAACCTTGGGTTCCACTCTGTAACTCTGGGCAATAGCTTGCTTAATCTTCACAACGGCCCCTTCAACGCAGGGGATGCCTGGTCTCACCTTGGGGGTGCCCAGAAGGGACCATCTAACAGGGAAAGCCAGGACGGGTTCCCCAGCGGTATATAGCGCCGGGACGCCCGCGGTGCGGGCAGCTGTGCGCTTTGCAAGTATACAACATTTACATTTACATTTTAAGAACTATCAAAACCAATTAAATGGAGACAGTCTGATAGGATTTCATGCCTGTCCATATCAGTGGGGGTAGAGACATTGAGCAACAGCAGACACTGCCTGTTTACCTTCATCCTTGCTGATGATAAGTTTATCAAGAACCATCAGCTTAGCAGACTTTGTACTGTGCCAGGGGAAAAAAGGTGCCTTTGTTACCTCTTGGAATTCTGGTTGTGAAAGTACTATAACAGCCACCTTGCCAGATATCTTTCCATTACTTTTGAAATGGCTGATAATAGAGTAATAGGGCAATACATTTATTTATCTGTTGTATCAAGATTGTATTTCTTGGCACAGTGCCACTTTTTCAGCAAATAGAACATTGCCAGAAACCAGGAATTGGTTGATCAGATGGTAGATGTGCTCACCCTTGCACAGACACCAAAGCTTGAAAAATGAATGTCAGACATGGATCATCTAAGAATCTTTGTTTGGCTCAAGAGTCCTTAGGTTTGTATATTGAGCTTACCAAGGACCACTGAATGAACAATCAGCTTTTCATTGGATTCACTGGAAAAAAGAAAGACAAGGCAGCGTTATAGAGGACCATCTCTTGATGGATCATTCGCTGAATAAAGATCTGGTACACATTTGTGAAAAAGCAGCCTCTGGTAGGCTTGACTGCTCCCTCTACCACAGCTATGTCTGCGACAACTGCGTTGGCATGCTTAGTGCCTGTCCTTGACATTTGCCATCCCGCTAAGTGGGCATTGCTCTATACGTGCACAAAGCACTATTGTCTGGACACTGGGGTACATTGAAATGGCCATTTTGCCTGCTCTGTCTTAGAGCACTTTTTGGTTTAAGCCAGTTTGCAGTCATTCCTTTGGGGAGATTATTGCTGTGGTATCGATTCTAAGGTATTGAATATGCAGTTAGAAGTCTTTTCCCAAAGAATAGCTTACTTACCTTCGGTAACACCTCTTCTGGTAGAGACTCTATCTAATTGCATATTCCTTATCAACCCTCCTTTCCTCCATGCTTTGCCAACTGGACTCCTTCCTCTGGAAGGTCCTTCTTCAGTTCAGCACACTGGTCACAACCATTCTGACGTGGCACTGCATCTGGGCTTGGAAAAAACAAAACTAACAGCACACAGTGGTGTGCATATGTAGGCATCGCGCATGTCAGATCTGATGTGGACAATGTCGACCATTGGCACCACCTACTGGTGTGCAGCGGTACGGCTCAAGATTTTGCAGTTCCAGTCTGATGGCTGCAGAATATTCTAAGGTAAAGAATCTGCAGTTGGGGGGCGTAGCTTGCCAGCGTCGATGTAAGACGTGTGTGTGCTGAGCTCCGCGCCATCACCTGCAAAATCCTGATAATTATCCTGCCTCAACGGACATAGAGCGCCACCGGGGTGGAGATCCACTACACGGACCTAGCTGGTGCACTCGTAGAGGTCGCTGGCGGAATTCGAGCGATAATCGCAGGGATCCTGAAGCGCGGGGGCGGCTAGTCGACCGGGCCCGAAGCAGCGGCCTTGCCTGGCCGCCCGGCCGGCGTGCGTGCTCTTACGTGCGGCCTGTGGGGGAGTGGTGACCCGAGGACCTCCGAGCCACCCTTGTGAGACGCAAAGCGGACGGTGAGGCACAGCACATATGATTGCACCGCAGGGAGCCCTGGTAATAAATGCCTCAACCAGCAGCGGGAACCCAGGAGATACAGAGACAGCGCCGACGCTAGAAGCAGACTTTTTGCTGAGTGCCGCGCTCGTTTTAACAGCCCGGCGCCGAGCCTACCTGCCCCCCCTGGAGCTGCTGCTTCCCCTCCTCGTAGCGGATGCGTGCAGAACGGCCAGCACGGGTTGCGAGATCTCGGCCTGGACTTTGCCATGCTGTACCCGGCAAAACTGCGGATCAACAGGCGAGGTCATTCACACGTTTTTACAGACCCAAGGGAACTCCAGAAATCGTTAAAGGAGTGGTCCAAGGAACAGAGGAACAGCCCGAGCGGGCTGACCGAAGAGCAAGAAGAAAGCAGTCACCTGGACGAACAAGAATAGACCCCATTGAGATCTAATGTTCTGTCAGCTTTTGGATGCCCTTGACCCTGAGCAGTGTCATACCTATGGAACACTGCTTTGATATGGCACCTGGGTGTTATGTAGCGCAGCTGACGAGTGACTGCTGCGACCTGAGATTGGACAGCGAAATGCGACTGGGTGAGACCATTGCATTATACATGTATCAGGTGTTAGCTATGTGACTTTAGGGGTACAGCTTGGGACACTGTATTTGCAGGTACACTACTGCGCACTGTCACAGAACATTGACTTTGAAGTGGGTTGCGGGTCGGGGGTGGGGACAATTGAGAGATGCCTGCCTCGATGCACACCAGGCCTTGTTTCGGCCTTCCGTTGATGGACATTGACTAGGGTGATGGCGATTGGGGTCACTTTTGCACTGTACAATACTGATGCACTGTTGGGTGCCTTTTATGGCGACCATTGCCCTAGCGCTAATAGCTCTAATCGTCCTCAGGGGAGCAATAATTGGGAATGCACAGAAAAGCTTTACAAGTTGGGAGTTAGCGGGTGGGAGTGGGCCCGGCCAGGCCAGGTTGGGGGTGGTCGGCTGTGTGGGGGGGGGGGTTGTATTGTGGGTTGTTGTTGTTTTGCACTTGGGGTACTGAATGTAGAGCCAAGCAGAATGTTGCCCGACTTTATATATAGGAGAATGACTGGCGTCGAAGTAACACTGACTGAGTCCTATCAACTTTATTGTTGGAATGACCACTACAAATGATGTGAATGCTGTGCCTGACCTGCAGGAACTGAAAGCCTTAACGTGGAATGTGAGAGGGCTAAATGATTACCGTAAACTATAGGAGGGTGCTCAGCTACCTGCACAGCGCCACATTGATCTTGCGCTGCTCCAGGATCCCATCTTCCACTTAATAGTAGGATGCTTTTGGCCAGAGGGCTTGGGAGACATAGTGTGGCAGCGGGGTTCACGACGCACTCTAGAGGTGTGGTCACTTGGGTTAATCCTAAATCTCAGCTTAAACTGATACCTCTAGTGTCGGACCCGGAGGGTCGGTATGTTATAGCTAGATGTGTTGGTAAAGGACATGATCTGGTGGTGGTGAATGTTTATGGGCCTAATTATGACAATCCTGAATTTTACTCTGCACTGGCAGCACATTGCAGAACGCATGTCCATTCTAGAATGCTATGGGGGGGTGACTTCAATTTTGTGTTTGATCCGGACCTGGACAGATCGGCGGGGCCGGCCCGAAGACCAGCAGCCTCGGCCTTGCATATGCAATCAGAACTGATTAAATTAGACCTAGTTGATGTATGGAGGAATAAGCACCCCACGAAAGGCGGTTTCACACACTACTCAGCTTACCACAATATCCACACAAGAATAGACTACTGGCTAGCGTCCCAGGCACTGCTTAATAGTATAAAGAGCTGCATGGTACTTCCCCGCACCCTCACTGACCACTCCCCTATACTTCTGACTCTGGTAGTCCCAAAGAAAGCAATCCCTCCCTTCACCTAGAAGTTTCCACCCTACTCCCTTCTGGATGATGTGTTTAGGGGAGAGCTTGCTGACGATATAGACACCTTTTTCGAGACAAACTTGGGATCTGTCGATAGCTTCCAGACCGTGTGGGGTACATTTAAGGTCTATGTCAGGGGCATGGTAATATCCAAGCACTCGAGTGTGCTTAAAACTATACGGAATAGATTGAAGCAACTAGAAACCCAACTGTCCTACTTGGAGAAGCAAATGCAGAGCAGCTCAGACACTAACAACGAGTCGCAAATCAAACCCCTACTAGCTGAATACCATGAAGAGGCGGACAGGGAAGTGCAACATATGGGTAAATACGCCACAGCCAGAACGTATGGGGAGGGGGAGAGACCTGGCGCACTATTGGCCAGAATGATGCGTATTACTAGACGACCTCTAGTGGTAGAAGAACTGATCACATCAGAAGGGGAGGTCATTACTGACGAGATGGAGATCCTCCAAAAGTTTAGACAGTACTACGCTGATCTGCATAAATCCAGGTCCTTGCAGGTAGAGGAGGAAATTGACGACTATCTAGGCCACATTGAAATGCCCTTTTTGCCAGACTCAGATAGGGAATTTTTAATGTCGCCCATACAAGAGGACGAGATCTTGGAGGCACTGGCGAGTATGCGCACTGGTAGCGCGCCGGTAGTAGACGGACTGACTGTAGGCTTCTATAAGGCGTTCAAAGACAAACTGGTCCCTCACCTGATCACCTTATTTGATGATATCTGCGAGGAAGGCAGTATGGCCCTCTCCATGAGGAAGGCTTTACTCAGAACCATTTTAAAGCCTGGGAACCCCCCAGGTGCATGTAGCTCCTATAGACCACTCTCTTTGATAAATGTGGACGCCAAAATATTCGCTAAAGTTCTGGCCACACGACTAGCGCTGTTGGTGCCGGAACTAGTAGCGCCGGAACAGTCTGGTTTCGTCCCCAATAGGAACCTGCCATACAATATCCGTACAATGCAGCATGTGCGCCAGGAAAATACCGCTTTAACAATCTTCCTGGACATGGAGAAGGCTTTCGACTCTGTGGAGTGGCCCTTCATGCTCAGAGTCTTAAGAAAGTTGGGGCTGGGAGAACCTTTCCTCCAGATGCTGGGGGCATTGTATTACAAACCCACAGTGAGACTGAAGATAGGAGACAGGGTCACGGACCCATTTGACATAAGTAGGGGAACCAGGCCGGGGTGTCCCCTCTCGCCTCTCCTATATGCGCTGGTGGCAGAGCCGTTGGCGTGCGCGATTATGGAATACCACAGCCTGGAGGGTATTAGCTTTCCAACATATAAAATTGGCATCTCTACATATGCTGACGATACGCTCCTCTATGTCCGCAACCCAGAAATGAACCTCACATCTGTACTGAGGGAAGTTGTTCGGTTTGGCGCCCTCACGGGGCTGAAAGTGAACTGGGCCAAATCAGTTGCTTTTCCATTGACGCCAGTGACCCGGCCCTTCGAGATGGAATATCCACTGAAGTGGACCACTGACTCAGTCAGGTACCTAGGAATACAGCTCCACACAGATCCGGACATATTGGTTAGGGAAAACTACGGGGTTGCGTACGCAAAGTTAGTTGAGGATGTGGACGCATGGTGCAGGCTACCATTGTCCTTAATGGGCAGGATAGCCATTATGAAGATGGTAGTTCTACCCAGATTCCTGTTCCTATTTAACAATATTCCGGTAGTCCCGTCCAAGGCCTTTTTCAGACAACTAACGCAGGTGCTCATTAAGCTGGCATGGGGAGGTAAACAGCCCAGAGTCCAGTGGAAAACCCTAATGCTTCCTTACGAAATGGGGGGTCAGGGCGCGCCTGACATGGAAAGATACTATCGAATTGCGCAGGCAGCCCATCTGCATACATGGATACATAGGGATCCACGCATTCCGCACGTAACCCTTGAACGCTTATTTGCGTAACCTTTCCTCCTGCCGGCCACTGCTTGCCTTCCGGTCGACCGCGCCATCGGCCAACTAGACTCCATCAAATCACTCAATCACGCATGGCATGCGTTGACTCAGGCGCGGGACTGCGGACTCTTCTACTCCCCACTAATGCCGACAGACTGGGCGATGCGGCTGGCACCATTGAAAAAAAAAAGGAGTCACTGGGGCGTTGCGGGCACTGGGACTCACAAAAATGGAGGACCTATTTGTTGATGGCGTGGCTAAAAACTGGGAGCAAATCTCTTTCTCGCAGGCAGGGGCTTCACTCTTACAGCGTTTCCAATTCCACAGAGTCCGGAGTGCATTACTAGATCTATTGGGCCCCGATATGGAGGCGCCACTAGAGGTCCCTGAACTCACATACGTAATTAGCTCCCCGTCATCCCACAAGCTGGTCACTAATCTCAATAAATTAGGTGTTACACATAAACAGTTCTAGTATTCCAAGGCTAGGTCAGAGTGGCAGCGTGACCTGCAATTACAAATAGACAATGAGATGTGGAAATACTGCTGCACTAGCACGAGAAAACTGTCCTTCAACGGAAGGCACAGATTGGTGCATTTTAAGTTTATCCAACGGGTTTACTATACTCCAGAGATATTACACCGCTACGGGCTTAGGCAAACAGCGGAGTGTGAGCGTTGCCACACCCAAGTTGCAGATTTTATCCACATGGCGTGGTACTGCCCTAACGTTCACAAATTTTGGACAGAAGTTTTCTCTGAAATCCAGTCTAATTCTGGGCTCGGAGCTGCCTGCAAAACAGGATCTGGCGCTCTGGGATACTCCAAGCCTCTTCCGGTTGCCCAGCGACGACTTGTTGATATGGCCCTTCTGATAGCCAGGAGGGTGGTTGCCATGTGTTGTATGAGAGACCCGTTACCAACCAAGAAGAGATGGGCCGGTGATCTGCTATACTGTTGTACACAATCGGAAACCTACAGTGAGCTGCTCCCGCCCAGGAGCCGACCTAAAAACTTCTGGGGCCTATACCAGACTTACATACGCTCGGGGGAGGAGGAGGACCTTGAACAGGATGAGGCACTAGATGCTCCAGAATCCCTAGGGGAGCAGACGGAGCAGGAGCTATAGGGGGCCTGACCATGGGACGGGATTATACCTGCCTCCCTGGACCCGGGGGAGTGAGATACCCGCTAACATGGGGAGTCAGGAGCTGAAAGCACTTACATCCTTGAGGCCTCACGTGGGGGTGCTGGGTGGGAATCAGTACTATTACACACTGTGGTTCCTCAAGGCAGGTCGGGCTCTGAAGGAGGGACAAGCCCTCCCGTGCTGGAAGATAGTGGGAAGATAACAGCTGATAGCACATGCACAGACTCATTAATAAGGGAGCACAACTGCTGGCATACAGGAGGGGGGGTTAGTTGGGGTAGTATGTTTTCTTAAGGGTTTAGAACCATATGACGATATGATTTTCGGTATGTGATACACTGGGACAGCCAAGTCATGTGTACGTATGGGTAAATACGTTCTTGTACATACTGTTTGTGATGTGTATAATGCTTTGTGTCTGCAAATGAGAACAAGGGCCCTTCCTCACCTTGTGAATTGACTGCCGCCGGGCCCCCGGGATGCCGGCTAAATTGCTGTGTTACACATGACTACACTGTGTTGTTGAGTAGCGTGTCATCAAACGCCCACGCCAGTTTTGTGCGTTACATGCCGGGTACCATGCTTTATGAAGAATAAAGGTTTTCAAAATTAAAAAAAAAAAAGAATCCGCAGTTAGATAGTCTCTACCAGAAAATACTTTACTGAAAGTAGGTAACTTCTTCTCTGTGTCTACAGGTGTGTGTTTGTTTGTACCCTCCCTAACAGTTATGATTTTGCACAAACTTTTAAGACTTCCTGGCAATTTATGTTTAAGGATGTTCGCAGAAGTAAGGGATTTTCTTTATCTCCTACCAGAAGTTATTATGTTTTACTTTGCATCTTGGTATCTTGTCATTGTACCAGTTTGAGGTTTTCTTGGAATTTTTCAGTTTAGAGGTGGGAAGAGGTAGTTTATTCATGATGGTGGAGATTGTTTCATCATATTGTTTAGCCATTTTGGAGAGTCAGCGCAGTACTCTGGTAGTTTGATCTAGTGGACCAAGAAGTCTAGGGCTTTTTTGTTGATGTGTTTAAAGTCTCTTGGGTTTATCATTCCAACTTCTGGTTTAACACATAGACAGAGTGTTGAGGTAAATATTTTGAGATATTATATATATATATATATATATATATATATATATATATATATATATATATATATATATATATATATATATATATATATATATATATTAAAGGAATGAGCAAATGGTACAATCCATTTCAAAAGGATTTGAGAATTGTATCCGTTTTTTTTTTCCTTTACAAAAGTCAGATCCAAGTTGGAATCCTAATTGTTACGGAGGAGGAGGTGCCATGTTAAAGCAAGTTGTTGACAGGTGGGAAGTATTTGAAGACGAATGTGTGGTTCTTTTTTCCCAGTGGAGTTTGAATTGCCCAGGCAAATCTGGTTACAAGAAGAGATAAGTTAACCCATGCTGTAATCAAGGAAGTGCTGTTTAGCGCCTAATGAGCGGAATAGGATCTTAAGTCGCAGGGGTTTAGTCCCACATCATTAACATCTGACATTTGGGGCCCCTGTGCTAAGAAGGCGCATAAAGACAAAGTAAGGTGAGGGCAGGTCGGAGTAAATCCGCCCAGATTGAGAGTATCTCAAAGACCTGTATTGTGCTAAGGATAGCAGCGCGCCTACTGGTTAGATGGGGAAACGCAAATCCATGGAAGTGGGGGGAGGAGATAGTAAACCCCCCTAAACAACGGAAGGGAAAAAAAACGAGAACGTCTACTAGCCACCCAGTAGCAAGTGTTATGGACAGAATCGATGACCTTGTTGACGATTGTAGAGAGATTTTAGAAACTGACCACGGCCAGGGCAATGGGGAGATTGCAACTGAAAAGGGTGGGGACGCATTAAGGGTAATTGATGTTACTAATGACTTACCCACTATACCAGCTATGTTCCGTGCAAAGAGAAAACAAGAAAACAATAATCAGGCAGACAATGGGGATTGTCTAATTAGTCAGAGTGAGGCACCGAAAGACATAGATCAGGATCTAGCTGTTAGCACTATGGGCGAGGGCTCTTTAACTATTACTGTCCCCCAAATACCCTGCCACAATAGGTTTACGGTCCTAGCTGACATTCATAGTGGGCCCCCTTACCCCCAGACGCTACTAGACACAGGATCTGTCCCTGCTGAAGAGCAGATAGATAGGCTAGCCACTAGGTTAATTAACAACAGTACTGGGGGTGCAGTGGTCACTGAAGAAGTCACCAACTTAATAAACCTTATAATACTTCTACGTGACGAAATTGATTCAATAAAATCCCTAGTACAAAACCTAACAAAACTAGTTAGGGCTGAGCACTCAGGAGAGAGAAAAACACAACCGAATGCTTTAACTAGTCAGCAAGGCCCTTATCCATTAAAAACTAAGGTCCAGCGAGCTCCAGCCATGGACAACCGTAATAACCTCATTGTACCATCCACAGTCGATTCTAGTAAGGCTTGTCACACTAGAAAGATAACTATGAAAGAAGGACCCACCTCTAGTCATGTTGATGTAACAAGGAAAGCCCCGGCAATTCGTCAAAAGCCCGATTTAACACCAGTAGAGCGACCCATACCCTTGAGATCAAAAGAGCAGGATAAAAATGTGGGTGCTAGTAGACAGGAGGGTATAGGGACCAGTGCAATTCATAAAGGCTACTCTGGTAACAAAATATATATGACCAACGTCCCCAAATTGACCAACAGTAGAGCTGAGCTACCGGACACCTTAACAAACAAAGCCATTCATTGGTTGCAGCATGTTAGAGGTTGTCGTTCAGTAATAAGGGAGGATATCTTAGTGGCTAAAAGAATTAGCACCCCACATCGTAAATATGACTCTATCGAACTAACCTTGAAACATGCATCACTGGCTGAAAATCTTTTTTCCCTAGAATTTAGAACTAGCGCCCCCGCACCATCCTTGATCCAGTTAAGGAAATCTTGCCCTCAGCTTCAGCCGCAAACTCCGAGGTCCATTTTTTTTTTTTTTATGTAGTTTGTAGAGCGCACAGCTACCCCCGAAGGGGTGTCCCGGCGCTAGAACCTGAGTCTCAGAGGAGAGGAAAGGAGCAAAGAAAGGGGAAGTAAAGTAGTAAATCATAATCCAGAGAAGAGCCAAGTTTTGAGTCTGGCCCGGAAGATGGATTCAGAGGGACAGAATCTGAGATCGACCGGCAACGCGTTCCATAGTTTTGCAGCAATGACACTAAACCCTCTGCCACCCATTCTGGATAGTCTGAAACGGGGAGAGATCAAAAGGCATAGGTCATTGGATCTCAGAGATCTGATGGAGCGGGATATGGAAACGCGTTTTTTTTAAATAATTTGGACCGCGATCGTTGATGGCTCGATGAGTCAAAGAAAGGATCTTAAACTGAATGCGGCTGGCCACTGGTAGCCAGTGTAGTTCCCTACGATATGCGGCAACTGACTGACGATAGGGAATATTACCAATCAGCCTTGCAGCCGCATTTTGGACAATCTGCAGCCGGTCAATCAGGTATTGAGGAGCTCCGGCATAGAGGCTATTAGCATAGTCCAGGTGGGACGTGATGAGGGCGTGGGTAACAGTACGGCGGGAATCCAGAGGGAGGTAAGGGAGGATTTTCCTGATCATGCGTAGCTTCAGGAAGCAGGCAGAGGTCACTTTTTGGATCTGAGACTTGCATGAGAGGGAGTCGTCGATCTGAAAGCCCAGGTTACGGGCCGAGTGGACAGGGGAGGGGGCGGGGTCGAGTGCCGTGGGCCACCACCAAGAGGAAGGGATGGAATTTTTCTGGTTAAAAAACAGCACCTCTGTTTTGTCTGCATTGAGTCTTAGATGGTTTTCAGACATCCAGCCACTGATGTTGTTAAGGCACTGGCGGAAGTTGGAGAATGCGGCATCAGAGTGGTCTCTGAAGGAAAACACTAGCTGGGTATCATCAGCGTAGGAGACCACCCTGACTCCGTAGGACTCCACCACGCCGGCCAGTGGGGCAAGATAGATGTTAAAAAACAGAGGGCTGAGGGCCGAGCCCTGTGGCACTCCGCAGGACAGAGGTTTTTCCTCCGATGTAAAAGGACGCAACAATACCCTCTGACTTCTTCCTGAGAGGAAGGACTCGATCCAGCTGAAGGCAGTGCCTCCAATGCCAATGTGTTTTAATCGGTCAAGGAGGATGGAGTGGGATACCGTATCGAATGCAGCGGACAGGTCGAGGAGGACTAACATAGCCTCCTCGCCCCTGTCCACGCATTCCCGGATAGTCTCCGAGACTTCCAGCAGCGCCGTCTCTGTACTGTATCCCGCTCGAAATCCAGATTGTGAGTCGTGCAGTAGTGAGTTGCTTTCCAAATACTCCGTAAGTTGCAACTGCACGGCTTTTTCCAAGACCTTTGCCGGTTTGGGGAGAAGGGAAATAGGGCGGTAATTGGAGAAAATAGAGGGATCAGCATCTGCCTTTTTTAAAATAGGGATCACCAAGGCTTCCTTCCAAGTGGTAGGGAAAGAGCCATGATGCAGGGAAGCATTCCAGATGGAAAGGAACGGATCGGCTAAGGAGGAGGCCAGTTCACCCATAATTTTGGCAGGGACAGGGTCCGAGGGTGCACCAGACTCGTCCATGGGACGAGCGTGTGAAAGCAACTGCTCTGGATTGGACAATAATGAATGACGTCCAATAAATAAGGCTGCAGGGATAGAAATTAATGGGCAGACTGTGAATAAAGAGGGAAGTATGGGGCTACCCTCGCTAGTGGGTGTTCCTTTAATGGGTGCCAGGCATCGTCGGAAAACTAAGCTAAGATCTGAGACAAATGGCGGGTTGATTCTATCTGATGATTCGAAAAATACAACTACTTGCAAAGACGTTGTTGGGGTGTTTGAAACATCTAATTTACCCGTTACTAGCGGAATCACCGAGGCCACTGGGGTAGATACAGGCAAATTAGTCTCGTGGAACTTAGCGGGGCTAGGAAATAAGCAGGAATCCCAAGACTGGAAATATTTTATAAATACCTTTGATCTGTGTATCTTCCAGGAGACCTGGCTTTGTGAACCCGCTTTTTCTGAGGAATATTTGAACTACCACATCCCAGCACTTAAGGGCCCTAAGGGTCGACCAATGGGTGGCCTTACTATTTGGGTGCGGCAGCGTTTAAAGCTGACCATCAAAGTAGTCGACACTAGAAGTAGAGATATCCAATTTATCAGAATAAATCTGGGTCCTGCGGGCATGCTGGATATATATAACGTCTATGCCAGAGGTAACAAGAAAGGGAGGTCAGAAGTTTGTGCAGATTTGGGCTCCCTTCTTGAGACCCATTCCCTGGAAAATAGTGTTGTGATAGCGGGCGATTTAAACAGGACTTTCGAGCCGTTGGATATCCAACACGACTTTTCTGGAGATGACGAGGACAGTCAATGGGGCATTCCAAAATTAAATCTGAAGCCAATCACTCGCTGGACGGAGGATATCATTGCTTTAAATGCCATTTGTTATTAAAACAGTCTGAGAGCAATGAATGGGAGGACCGCAAGCGACAAGGCAGGGGCTTACACGTTCTACAATGGAAGGCATAGAAGCAGAATAGATTACGTCCTATGTAGCTTAAATCTTTCGGGGTCAGTGGTTGACATGATGGTTAGATCCAGAATAGAAAGTGACCATAATCCACTGTGTGTGGAGCACAAGTGGTGGTCCTCAACGAGTGCTGCAATGACAGATACAGTGGATGAAGTCCCCATGGTTGTGCCAACCAATGACATGCACCGATTAAAATGGATAAATGTCAAAACTAGCCAGCAGACTATCGACACTATTAATGCCCAGGTCGATGAAGCAGTAATATCCCTAGAGCAATTAAATCTAATAGACCCAGGCAGTGACCTATCGACTACAATCCATGAAAATCTTTTTTCAAACATTAAGGTTCACTTTCAAAAACCACAAAAGAGAAGTAATGAAAGCAAACCAAAACAGGCTAGGTGGTACAATTCTGAGTGTAGGGCCTCTAGATTGGCTCTAGGAGCTGCGATCATAGGGAGGGATTTGGACTCTATCCGTCGTGCCCGCTTAGACTACAAAAAAAAGCATAGTCAAGGCCAAGAAACTGTGGGATGAGCTTCATTGGCAAGAAAGAGCTAAGGGAGGCAAGTGACAAAAAAGATTCTAGGTTATTTTGGAACATCATAAAGTGGGGTAAAGGGGGTGTAGCAGAGTCACCTAATAATAATGTATCCCAAGAGGACTGGGTAGAATATTATAAGCCCCAGTACGCCGCCCCCCTGCTTAACACTTCTTTGGACGACCATGGCCCTTCCTACTGCGAAGGCAACCTATTCAACAAAAGAGAAGTCATGATGGCCCTGAGTACAGTGGCAAGTGGTAGAGCCCCAGGACTGGATGGTGTTCCAGCGGATCTTTTCATTAGTGATAAAGAACGCTGGAGCAAATATATTCTTCTCCTCATTAATGCAGTCGCCCAAGGTTCCAATATTCCGGCGACATGGAAAGGGGCAGTTATTATCCCTGTCTTTAAAAAAGGTGACAGATCTCTGCCAGGAAACAACAGGCCCATAAGCCTAATTGACACCATACAAAAGGTGATTGGCAGGGTGGTTGTAAACAGACTTTGGGAGTAGGCTGAGGAAAATAACGCTATGTCACAATTCCAGGCAGGTTTTCGAAAACGGGTCAGCACGATGGATCAGGTCTTCCGCTTCACTTTGCTTCAGTGGAAAACCGTGGTGCTGAGCAAGGGCAGCCTGTATGCAGCTTTTGTTGACTTGCGGGCTGCCTTTGACTTGGTCCCAAGGACCAAGCTGTGGCAGGTGTTGAGGAGCCTGGGCCTCCCTGTTGATCTTCTGTCACTGTTGATGAGGCTCCATGAGGCAAATTTTGCGAAGATCCAGTGGGGAGGATATGGAATGGTTACCCCAGAATTCCCAGTCGAGCGGGGTGTTCGTCAAGGCTGCTCAATGGCTCCTACATTGTTCACGCTATATATTAATGGTGTTGTTGTCCGGATGCTGGCTGCAAATGTGGAAGCTCCTTCGTTGGCTGGATCCAAAATACCAATTTTAATGTTTGCAGATGACACTTTGATTTTATCTAAAACCCCAAGTGGTTTACAGCACGCTTTATCTATTTTTGATCAATTCTGCAAGGACCATGGCTTGGAGATAAATGTGGCCAAAACTAAACTGATGGTTTTTAATCCTCGTCGTGGCCTCAGCCCCCGAACTGTTATGAATGGACGGCATCTGGAGGTGGTAAACGCTTTTACATATTTTGGAATCCACATATCTAATGACCTAAGATGGACCAAGCACATGGACATTACAACCGTGAGACATAAGCAAATAGCCGGTGCATTGGGCTCGGAACATAGAAAATCCCTAACAAAACCGGTTACACCAGCATTACAGGTGTATGAGGCTAAAGCACTCGGATCAACCCTCTATGGTGCAGAGTTATGGTGTTATGAGAACTTGCAACCATTACAGACTGCGGAAAACACGTTTTTTAGACTCATTACTGGTCTTCCTAAAGGGTCTCCTTTGTTACCACTTAAGTTTGATCTGGGCAGGAAGTCGGTTGTCGACCTTGCAAGGTTGCGTCCAGTATTGTACTGGCGCAGACTCTGGACAACACCTGAACTTTTACATTATGCTGAGGGGTTTAAGAATGTTATCAGAGCTGATGTTTTTCACAAAGTAGGTTGGTTTAAAGAACTTAGAAACATGTTGTGCGCTCTTGGTTTACATCTATTATGGTAAAACCCAGAGAGTGCTTCTTTCCCAACAAAACAAGTCCTCAAAAAGATCTATTGGGACAGGGTGGCAGCATGAATCTGGAATGAAACCAACCCAGAGTCTATGGCGGGAAGATTCTTGGAAGCAAAGTCCCTCCCCAATTTTGAACTGTATTGGGACGTTATCACTAACCCAAGGGACAGGAGGTTGCTCTTCCAGATCAGAGCTGGTGCCATCCCGTAGAGATCTTTGACTGGCAGGTGGGGCGGCCTATCAACTAAAACTTCTCCATCTTGTGGAGTGCATAATGAAACTATTGGACATTTTTTATTTGTATGTAAATCATACGTGGAACCCAGACGTATTTGGCTAACTCCCATGTGCAAAAATCTAGGAACGACAAGTAGTGCGGTAGCCTTAAGAATTATTCGCACTAATTCATCATTGCCTATATTAATAGCCACTGCTAAATACCTGAGGTGGTCATAGTCCATTAGACTCATAAGCAGACTATTGTAAATAACGTGCTATAAAAACATCTGCATTTTTAGTTTTCTATATTTTTACATTTTTAACCCACGATTCAACTGATGTATTTTTAAAAAAGTTTATAGTTCTATTTTTAAGGAACACAAATCAAGTTTTTTTTTAATGGATTTCTATGTATGTAAATGCTTTTATGTGTTTTATCACGAATAAAGCAAGACTTGACTTGATGTTGTATTTGTCATTTTCACAGAGAGGCGCAGTGAGGTAATACTAAAGGTACACAAATTCAGAGTGTAAATAAAGTAAAACAGTGTATTTTGATAATCTAAAATAACTAGAAATGGAAAAATATTTGGATTTCTTTGAAAAATAGAAAATAAAGCACAAAATTGAGTGCTTAGTAACAAGATTGATGGTGCTGCAGCATATTTGGTAAATGTGCAGGGAATGAGCAATGAAGCAAAAATAGCAATGTTGAAACAAATTGACTTTTTACTAAATTCCTAATGATGTCGACGATTCGCATTGGCAGTTCACTTTAAATATAGCTTCTTTTAAGGCTCTTTAAGTTATGTTGCTTCTAATAATTGTCTTTTGCATTATCAGTGTCCTGTTGTAAGGCAGAGTGAAACTGTTTCATTTTTCTTACAGAAATGTCTGACATTCAATCCATCCAAACGAATATCAGCTTTTTGTGCTTTGTCCCACACCTACTTTGGTGATCTGCAAAAATGCAAAGAGAATTTGGAACTACACCTACCAGGCCAGCAGGATTCATCAGAGACTCAAACCTCAGGTCATGGAGACTTTGAATCCGGGACTACAAAATGACAATGTGGGTATAATTCACAGACCACTTAAAAACATCAGTTTTTGGTCACTGAACGACCCTTCTACAAGCTTCTGCCGCTTGGACCAAGAAAACCCTGTTTACTTTCATGAAATCAATGGAAAACCAGCTTGATCTCTGTTTTTGTTAGATTATTTTTAAGTATCTGGAAGTTTCCAGCTGAAGAGAAGCTGCTGACCATGTATGCTGCCATTTCCTCTCATAACCTCAAATACTGCCAGTAAGGAAAAATATGATTACATTTCTTCACACCACCAAAAAGGTACAATAGCTGCTGGAGCCCAACTGGGTGCATTGATCTGGAATTGTATTGTTTGCCAGTGGTGTGGAGCAGTACTGTTTAAAAGACAGCCTCAATATTAACTTTCAAACAACGCTATCTCATAGTCAGATAACAAATAATGTATTCATTGATTACTTGTTGTAACACTCAATATTTTGCTTGTGTTGGTAACAGGTAGGATGGCTTAAGCTAAATATGCTTCGCCTCAATCTGTAGCAGAGATATTCTGTTCAAGGATGGTTCATTGTGTTTGAAGTTTAACCTTCAAAACCATACGAAAATTGTTATTATTACAGGATGGTAACATTCATTCATTGAAGAGGAAGCAATTGATATATTGTCCACTACTGCAATATCTTTGCAAAATTTGAGTGGATAAATTGACATTTCAGGTGGATATAGCAAAAACCATCAGTGTAATTTTGATAAGAAATATATTTGTTGGTATAAAGTGTATTAATGTATATCAAGGACAAAAGATATGCTAAATAACAGCTATTTTTATTACCATGCTGACTAATTGAATTACAAGTATGAATGTATTGTACATGCCTCTTTAAGGCGACATGTAGTGATATCTTTGGGAGGTACTTTGGAACATGGGATTACGTTGTATGATTTTACCAGAACAACACACCCCGGTCATATATGAAATCCAATGGTTTACTTCTTGTAGTTTCTATTTTGTTTCCTTTGTATGCAGTACTTTAAAGGGACACAAACACTCAGGTTTTGAGTGTCTGCACCTCTTCAGTTTGAAAGGGAGAGGACCAGCACTTCCCAGCAGGGGTGCAGTACTCTTAATGGAAGAGTACCAGCCCTTCACAAGAGCCAACAAGTACTCTGGGGTTGTAAGTTCCTGTGCTTCTACATTTCCATTTCAAGCATTCCATGTACGAGCTAGCTGTGGAGGAGAAACATATGCTAAAATGTGAGCCCCATCTATATAGTTCAGAGTTTGATAATTTACAGTAGAACTTTTCACTGAACTCTTTATACCTTTTTTGTTCATTTCATTTAATTGTGCCATGTCAGAATAGATAACGAGCTGTACGTATGCAAACAAAAAAGACTGTGCCCCTTGCAATGTGTTGGTGCCATTGAGTAGATCTTAATGGCATATTTGAATATACTGCTGAACAATCTGAATATGTTAGACCTGTACACATGAACCAAACCAAAAAATTATCTGCCTTTGACTACTGCTTGGAAATGGTTTCAAAAATACACAAAGGATACCTGAATAGCTAAATCAATTTGGTGAACATTTTCTTTTTTTCTTTCTTTTAAAAAAATCAATAGCATATATTATTGAGATATTTCATCAACACATATATATATATATATAAATATATATATATATATATATACAGTTAGTGAGCACCACACATTAAATATAGGTACAAATAAAACACAAGAAGGTGACAGACTACTAAACAGTTTAAGGAAAGGGCACACCATGAAAATTACAGAAGAGTATTCACATAACAAACATCCACAACAGAAAAAATCATGAGGTTCTAAAAAGCATTACTCATTGTAATAACAGTTATAATGAAGTAATGATAATGCTACTATAATGTTTATTGAAATGAATGGACAGAAGTTTGCCGACGCGTGTTTTGGAAGTTACAATTCGATCTCAACAACCTTCATCAGGGCACTGTCTGTTTTTGTACGTCGGTGGCAACCAGCCATCCACTCAGAACAGATTCAGTAGAACTATGCACATGGCAAGGGGCTCACAACAATCTTCACAACAACTGGCCAGAAATATGAAACTCATTGCATAAATAAACTAGATATAGCGGGCTAGGGCGATAAAGAAGAAGAACCACCCACGTGCCAGGGTATAACGAGAATCCAAACGTCCCAATGGGGTGTATATATATTAGCAACCAAAGCAGTGACCCCCTGTGAAGGAAGACTGAAAAAAGGGAAACAGATGTGATTCAAATGACAACACAGTGAGAGCAAACTGTGCTTGGCTGTAGTCTAGAGACATTATGAGAGATGAAAGTAAACCATCACAAATGGCATCCCCATTTGTCCGATGATGAGAAAAATACACTGATTAGAGTATTATATAATCACTTGAGGTTGCAGTGTGAAACATTGCAGTAAATAATGCTAAATTGGTCTCCCAAAGGTAGGTTATTACCTATGTTTTTACACTGTTACTCACTTGACACTCTGACGTTTTGGTTGGACACTAATTGTTGTAGCAAGCTGTTTGGCCTAGTGTGCTTCTCACAATGTTCAGTGACTTTAAAGAATGATTTGTGTACCTTGCAAATGATCATCAATGGCATGCATGAAGAAGTTCCGATACGGTCCATAGTCAGTGGTAACCGGTGAGCAAATTCTGGGGTCTAAATACGTGCCCTGAAGTGCATTGGGGCAAGTCTTGTCATCCCCTTTCCCCTTCTTCTGGGGCTTCTTTCACAGAAATATTTTAAAAACTTTATTTCGTTTGGTGATTTTATAGTACAGTGGTCCAGTAAAGGGGTCATTATTTCTCATAACAACCTTTTCCAAAGTGTTACTCTTTAAATGTTGCAATACTCATGGTTGCCAGGAAATCTAATACTGTTTAGAGGTGTTTGGAGATCACCCGCTAGGATGGGTGCAAATAGTAGAATTATCAAGGCATTTTTCATGAACAATTTCTTTAAGAAGCCATTAATTTTAAAACCAGTTCAAAAAATCTGGAGTGAACATTTAATGTGTCCTGCTTTTTAAAGATACATACCAAATCTTTTTCACATTTACCTTCCATTACTGCCATGTTCCCACCCTGCCCTTTAAGTAGATGCTCACTCAGACAGTCTGTGAGCATCTGTTTGAAAGGTCAGGATAGAAAATTTCATATTTCACAGACTAGACAGATTTCACAGGCTCAGAAAGCTGACACACTTCTTAGTTCAGAACAGCCTTTCAGATTGACAGTAGATGTATATACTCTTCATGTTACACCAGTAATCCAGGCCCAAGCCTCAGATTGCATCATTATGATACTAATGTTATTTAATATAGATCACAAAATGCCTCGTTCAGCGATAAAAAAAAACTTACAGCAAGTGCTTCTGGTTCAGCACCAAAGTAATTATGCCATAATATTATCAGTACATGCCCTGAATTTAGGCTTAATTATCTCTCAAACATCAGATTTAAATATAACTGGGTTTTGAAATCGTTTTTGCTACAAACACCATCATGCATTTTTATAACAAATTGGTGTATTAGGTTGTTAAATAAATACATTTCATGTTTTGTAAACAATACACTTCAGCGAGACATTTTCTTACACCATACTTATCTTGCCCTCAACTAGCCACTTATTAGCATTGTTAAATATTTTTTCCTCAAACATCAGCTTGCATTCTCTTAAAATATGTTAGCCTTCCCCTCAAATATGAGCTTTTCATTTTTGGGAAAAAATATGCTTACCACAAACTTCATGTTATCATTTTCTTAAAATATACTAATTTGCTGCAAAATACCACTTTTTAAATTTTTGGTAGAGTGACCATTTGTCCATAAAAATAATCTTTCCACAATTAATCAATTTGAGGATTCTACTTTTAGTAAATTTGCTAGTTGAGTCCCCAAAAATTAGCTTGTCAATTTCATCCACCATTTACAAGTACTACTACTTTCCCTTCTGGTTAGATACTGCCGTAGGTTCCCATGTACCTGTAAGTTGACCCTTGTCTAATCATCTGATGACAGGAGCAGCTTCATATGCCCATACTCAACCTCAAACACTCAGGGACTTTGCTTGATGTCTATATGTTACTATCATATTCCAGCTGTGCCAGGGATGTCCCTTTATGACAGGAAAGACCGCTAAATGTCACAAAACTTGCAAGAGGTCAAGGATGCCCAGTAGATGCCAGGATGCCCATCAGATCAGGGTGTCCACCAAAAGACAGTTGTAATAAAGATGGTACAGCTGCCTTTAAATGAGAACATGTCGTTATTTCAAGTAGAACAGCCTATTTCCTCAGCAATCAACTGCACACATCCTCGCTCCAGCTTTCCTTCAGAAACACTCAGATGATTCTAAAAGAAGACTCTACCACTTGAGCTGGTACCACACATCTCCCTTTCCACAAACAAAATAACCAAGCAAATTAGCAGTAAACATATGTTCACATGGTATAACAGTGTCCCCTAAAATAACATAGGTAAATATTGCATACAACATCCACAGAATATTTGAAATTTGTTTGAACATTGTGAAATACCTAGTACATTCCTCTAGATGTAATGGTATGTTCAGGTTTTACACACAGTCTGAAAGATGTTTGGGTATTCTGACCCACATCATACTTTTTCTCTAATTAGTTTGAGGATCATTGCATCAAACCCATTTTTGTTTGGTTGGACATCTTTTCCTCCCAACTGACATCCCCATCCGCATCGCTATACAATTTGACAATCCTATTCAGATTCCATATTCTATGATCCTCAGTGTTTACTGCATTGTGGAACATATTAATCACTTTCATAAGAGAAGAATATTTAGACAATGTGTGATCTACACCAGGCAGTTTGTTTTTTCATCACACTTCATTGTACTGCCTTTCATTGCATTCCTCATTTACTTTTTTCAACCTTCTTTATTTCCTCCATCCTTTGTCTGAACTCTTTCACAAGAGCACTACGTTCTCTTAACATCTGCAGTGTGCAAACACTATTTTCCCCAAGCAGGACACATTTGTTGTTGTTTCTTCTCCTAAAAAGTTTGAACAGGGTGCCTCCTCTAGTTGAATGTGGTGTTAGCCTATACATCCTGATCTTCTTTCCTACTTCAGTTTTCCAGCACAACTGGTTGGCCAAGGTCCTCTTTATTAGTTAATTGAGCCTCCCAACCATACCATTGGTCTCTGGATGGTAAAGAGAGCACCTCTTATGTTTGCTTCCACTTTTGGAAAGAAATTTCTCTATCTCCTTTGAGACCAGTTGGACAACTTTGTCAATCAACATAGTTAAGGGAAAACCACCTCGGCAAAGCAATTGATTTCCTTGTTATTAAATTAGTATTAGAAAAGTATGTTCTGGCCAACTTTAAAACATAACAACAGCTATGGTATACTTGTCCACACCTGTGATCTTGTTCGGACACACAATATCTAAGACTACGCCTTGCCGAAGGCACTTTGGCTGCTTTCTTAGACTTAAGTATCTAATCAATTTTGGTACACTCCCGCACTAATCTCTCCACCTGGATGTCTATACCAGGCCACCAATACAACTGCTTTTTTTGTTTTTCGAGATTCCTGGCTGGCTCTCATGACTAAACTCTATAAGACATTTCCTTAGGCTCTCAGGAGGATCAAGTCTAGCACCTCTCACCAACAAACCATTGTTGTGGGACAGCTCATTCATAGCATGTCAGAAAAAGTTCTGTAGCATCTCACTTTTCCTGTCAATTCACCAATCGTTTTTTAAACAACCTTTTACCTCTTGAAGAACAGGGTCCTTATTCAAATCTGTCAACCACTCATCTTCTTAGATAATAGATTCCCTGATGGTGAAAACATCAAAATCCTCATCATCCAGATAATCACACTTTTCACAGAGTCTACAGAGACAGTCAGGTAGTCAATGTTTTGTTCCAGGAACTTAAGGCACCTCCAGGTCGAACTCGTGAACAACCCATTTCCTGATACAACTAGAGATGACATTGATTCCTTTTTTGAATGAGACCTTTTGGAGAGGTTTATATGTCTTCACCACATATTAGCTTCCTCATATTCATTTCCTTAGTTTTGTCACATGCCCAATGTACAGTTTACCCCTCTTTTTTTATAAACAAATAATTCAACTCGTCTCGCCTTCCTACTCCTAGAAATTAAGAGAATGGTGGGTTCAGTACCACCAGTACACTGCAATAGAATCACACAGAAACCTTTTGAGCTGGCATCTGTTATTATGGAAGTGGAGTCATTAGGTTCAATGCTCTAGAGACATTGGACACTGTTAAAACTATTTTGTTACACATTAAATTCCTCCTCATACGTAGCATTCCACTGAAATACACACCATTTCTTCTGAAGACCCCTTATCTTATGTGCCTTGTCTACGATGTTAGGAATATACTTGCTATAGATTTCACATTGTCACATGATTTCTACGAATTTATTAGGACTGTGAATTAGATTATCAAAACTTCATAATACAGGGACTGAGCTTTCTTATATCATCAGTAAATAATGGTCTGACTAGCTCACAGTATCACATCTGAACACATAAACCTCCAGAGTCAGCGAAACTTTCTGCAACCTCGAACATGACCACCCTGAATTCAAAATGAACACTGTTTAAATAATAAAACCCCGGCCATATCTCATTGCAGAAAAACAGCTTTACTTAGTCTGGGTAAAGAGTTATCTCCTATGAGCACAAAAAAAAGCAAAGACATTGTGTTCTAGTATATGTCCCTGAAACTAACACTGTAGACTATACAACAACAATTTCTAGCTACAATAAATGTGTGTTTGAAATTTTGTCTTGTTAGTGAAAAATATGTTCAAACCACCATCTTGGAAAGATGCTAAATTAAAAAGGAAAACTAAATTGGCGACAAAATGTATTCCCTAAAACAACACATTGCCAAAAACTTGACTATTACTCTTTGCAACGAGGGCTAGGCATTCCACAAATAGCACTCACCGAAGTGGCTTTAGGTTCAGTCACACAGGACAAAATCTTGTGGTCAAAATACAGTATTTGAGTGAAGTTAAACTTACATTTTCTAGCTCTTTACTAAAGATCATATTCTTCTAATTTCTTTAACACCTTTCCAACTCTTTGATTCTGTTCACATACATTTCTTTAAAAAATGAGTACAAAATATTATTAGTACATTTTCACACCATCTACTTTCTCGAGAACAGTCTCCATAACTCTTTGAAAAATAGTGGCTGCTGAAATGAGCCCAAGGCATCCTTAAAAACGTGTTAGCGTCAAAAAGAGTGACAAAAGCAGTTAGATCTTGGGAATGCTGATGCAACCTCACTTGATGATATGCAGAGGTTAAGTCCAATGCCTCAAAACACTCTCCACCATTTATTATGGACAACGTCTCAGTAATGTTGGAAATGGGATAGTGATACACTGTCATACACTTGGTATGTTCATTCAAATCCACACACAACCTGACATCACCATTAAACATACGTGCAATCCGAACCGGAACTACCGTTCTGTAGCCTCTATCTCTTCATTGACTTTCAACTTCTCTAATTCTTCCAACTAGGCCTCCCATCATTATGGAATCATTCCTATCTTTACCAAAATGAGGCATGAAATTCCTTTGTTTAATCTTTAGAACATACCACTTAAGACATCCTAATCCTTCTTTATACATATCAGTGTACTCCTTTTCATATTCAGGTCTCTCTTCTTCAATCTGAGCTGTAACATTCTTTTTTCTCAACCTGACAGGTGGGCATTCATGACAATCCAGCTATATCTGCAAATCTCAGTGGTTGAACCAAGTAATCAGTGAATCGCATTTCACTGGACATAGACCGCCCCAGTGGTAAATCTGTCTTTAAAGAAAATGCAGTCGTTAAAGTAATAAGTTCCCCTCCAAATCCTTTGGGGGTGAAAATCAGGTTTAAACAAAGAAACCTTACTCTTGAACCAAGTTTCAAAAACTTCTCTGGGAATTAAAGTGATTTGGGCACCTGTGTCAAATAACATTTTGATAGGTATATCCTCAATCAGCACTTCTTCCACAGGCCCATATTTCCCATAGCCACAAACATGCTCAACAATTCTTCACTGTAAAATACTTCCCTAACCTTCTTGTGTGCCACACCTGACTTGCAACTCTTGGTGAAATTACCCTTCCTGACACATATTTTACAAGTAGCCTTCGAACCATCACAGTCCTTATTATTGGCCATATATGGCCTGTGCCCCACACCTAAAATAAACCCCTCGAAAACCTTTGGTATCTTATACTTGATCGTTATCTTTGTTTTCACCTTGACAACTAGCATACCTCCTCCTGTGACTTTGGGGTTAAGACAGCTATTCTTTTTGATCTCTTGAACGTGAGCTCTACTGTGGTCACATGACTTAACAATAACAAGGATTTCCAATAAAAATGGATTACCTTTTGCCAGAAGGTTTTTTTTAGCTTTCTCCCCACAGCAACCTAACATCAATTGCTGCCACAAACATTTCTCACAGTTGACATAAAATGACAGGTTGGGGCCAATTTTCTCAACTTAGTTATGTACTCTTCGACTTTCTCACCACTCCTTTGCATGCATTTCCACAAAATAGAACTGTCCTAATACACTAGGCACCTTGGTAAGGAAATATAAATCTATTTTCTTCAAGTACTTTTCTCCACTTGATCCAAGAAATGATGGGCTTTCCTGAATTGAACAAGAAAAATTGTCAGAGTGCAGCATTTTGCATTGTGAAGTGTATCAATACACCTGGTACGCTAAGTACCTCAAATGTACCAAAGGACACCATTGTGTTTTGATACAATAAGTATAGTAAGGTACTACAACCTTCGCCAGTACCGAATATGATAATCTAGAATATCCTTTTTGAAGACCAAAGATGTGGAATGATAAAGAAAGAATTATTCGCCTGAGTCTTCAAAAGAGACTGTTTTGCACAGAGACATTGAGCCCCACAGACTTCTGCGGCTGATAGCCCAGTCCAGGGGTCTGAGTCACAAAGGTAAACTTACTCCTTTGTGTAAGTTACTGGGTTTTTTGTATTCACAATCTACGAGTTGATAGAATGTTTACAACCGCGGAGGCCCTGGAGTTGGTGCAGAGAACTCCACACATAAAAAAGATAGACCTATCCTAACGTTTGCACAGCAGCTTCGGATGCTATCCTCAGATATACTAAACTGGATTGGAAACAATCAATCCCCAGCTTCAGCTGGGCTGGCAGAGTTGTAGGAGAGTTGCAGAAGGGGCAGAAATGGGTTTTTCTAGGTCCAGCTCCATAATTTTGACTGTTAGCTACTGTCTTTACCTCGGGTTCCCTTGGCTTGCACTTTCAGTCTTCTCCCTCACTGGCTTCCTCCCTAACCTCTCCCCTTTAGCCCTGTTCTTCTCCCTCTCCATGTGCCTCACTTTTGGGGCCTCCTTAAGAACTGAGGAGAGATAGACCTAATAGCATAAAGGGCCATTCCAACCCCCAATGATGACTTAGATTAATGTAGAAGAAAATAGAGTTTTGCATGCTGCCCATGTGGCTTTCAATAGTGTTACTGTAAGCAGATGTGAACAGTTTGATCAGCACTGAACAAAGAGATTCTCAAAGTGAGGGGAAGGTGATTATCGATTTGCACTTTCATATCTTATCACTCCCTCAAAGTTATCATAAATCACTAGCCGCCAGAACCAATATTTAAGTGGTCCGCTCCCTATCTGCCTCCTAGGCTTTAGAAGTGGATGCCACCACTCCCAGAATGCTTGCTTATCATGATACAACACCCTGAAGCTGACAGTTCCTCAAATTACTTCTTGCAACGTCCATAGCAGAGAAGTGGGTCCTCAGGGAACAGAAGAACATGTGAGAATGTGGTTGAAAAGGCAAAAACTTGTGACCGAACTCCCAAGATTGAAAAGGTGATCCAAGTAACAGTGAAAGACTATTGGTTTCAGACAGTCATTATAGCCCACAGAGAAGACATATGAGAGAACCTGCTTGTTAGAAATAGGGTCTCTAGTTGGGAGAGATTTGCACACTGTTCAAGTAGGGACAACCATTCTAGTCAGTGTAAGTCCGATAAGTACCCTAAATTAACCCATGCTTACCCTCTAGTAGCTTAGCTCAGAGCAGTCAGGCCTAACTTAAGAGGTAATGTGTAAAGTATTAGGGCAACACTTAAATTAAAGTAACTCCATGAAGAAAACACAAGAATTCACACAGATTTAGGAAAATAGAGAATATTTATTTGAGTAAAAAAAGAACAAAACGACAAAAATCCAATAAGTAGAAGTAGAGACATGATTTTCTAAAGATTAAATGTGAAAACAGTGCTTAGAAGTCACTAACGATCAAAACGTTACTTGAGGTTGCGAGGGACCAATGCAATTTCAAAGTTCAGGCTGATCGCTATGTAGGGCAGGCCGGCTATAGGACCCAGACAGGTACGGGTGAAGAAATACCATGGATGGAGCTTTTGTCGATGTTGAGATTCTACTGTGTCGATCTACGCAAAGGGGGTCCCATGTTGTCTTCGAGCTCTGTTGAGGTGAATGCAATGCATCGTCATCGGGCTGCGCAGGCTGTGAACCCATCATTGTCAAGCAGCCTCTGCTTATCAGAGTCGAAGGCTGAGTCTCACACAGTAAAGGCAATGCATTGGTTTTTGCAGAAATCTGCTTCAGAACACACTTCTGAGGCCCAAGACTGGAGGCGCACCTCAGGCAAAGATAGGATTCACAGATGGCAGAGTCCAGCAGCACCAACAGGATTGCAGGAAGTCTTTTTGTGTCCTTAAAACTTCAGAAAACAGGAGGCAAGCCAGCAAGCCCTTAGAGTCACTTTGGGTGCATGTGAGATGGGTCCAGTCCTTGTCCTCAGCAGGGCAGAGATTAGCAGGCAGCAGGGCAGCTCATCAAAGCAGAAAACCAGTTCCTCAGAATAGTCAGTCATAGCAAAGTGGCAATCCTTCCAGCACAGCAGTCCTTACTCCAGTAGAGTTCTTCCCAGGTCCAGCAGTGTACTGATTTGGTAGGGTCAGAGCACTAGTACTTACACCCAGAAGTGCCTTTGATGTAAGGGGTGACTCTAAAGGAGTTAACTGTACTGTAGTGTACAAGGATCCCTCTCAACCCTGTCCTGTCAGCCAGGCTATCTGTGGGAGGGACAGGACACAGCCTATTCAGATGTAAGTGTAAGCCACCTCTCCCCCTTCCTGCTCAGGAAGGCTATCAGAATGCAGATGAGTCATCTGTCGCACCCGGCCCTTCCTGTGTTTGTGGCTGTCTAGAGGGATTGCACAAAGTGTAACACATGTAAAATTTCAAAGTACATGTCCTGCACCCTGCACTTAGGGTCTACCTAAGGGGTGGCTTATGTGTGATAAAAGGGGAGCTTAAGGTATGGCAAATGGTTTTAGATGCCAAGTCGAAGTGGCAGTAAACTGCACACACAGGCCCTGCAATGGCAGGTCTGAGACTGGTTTGAAAGGCTACTTGTGTGGGTGGCACAACCAGTGCTGCAGGCCCACTAGTAGCATTTATATTACAGGGCTTAGTACCACTTTGCAAGGGACTTACAGATAATCTGCATGTACGAATCAGGTGTAGGGTAAAAAACGGGGGAGACACCCTTATATTTATAGAAGGGACAAGGTGAGTACACGAAAAAATCAGGAGTCCCTAATCAATATGCAAACTAATTTGGATCATTGGTATTACACAATATTGTGACTTGAGTTATAGTCAGGAAGACATGCAATCATACAGTCTTCAATTACAAGAGTCAATACAGTGACTTGAATTAGTCAGCAATGCATACAATCATACAGTCTTCAATTACCAGAGTCAGTACCATATGAAAAACTATGGCACACCACAGGAACTGAAGGCTGACAGTAGCCCTCAGGAATCCTTACTGTATTCAGGTTGCAGTGATCCATCAGAACCACCTGCTGCTATCTGAATGCCCCAAATTAAGAGTATTTCCAAGATTTAATTATGAAATGTGTGACATGACCTACCTCATCCTATACTTTCCCAATCGTGTGTCATACACCAAAAACAAATGATTGAATCCTTGCCTTTTGGCCTACTGCATCTTGAGCAATACTTGTAGTCCACCACAAAGAGTACTTTCATCTTAGGAAACGTTTACACTTTAGTCAATGAGCTTAAAACGGATCTGCTCAAGAAATTCAGGACAATGGTAACCTTGGCTTCTCTCAATTGATTAACACCACTTATTATGATATTTGTCAGAGTCTCATCTTAATAGTCTCCTAAGAGTAATTCACCACAAAGAAGCCTGCTAAACATGCCATCCATTCTTCCTACTGAGTAAGAAACTAGAATACCGTCCAACCAGAGGACCGTGTATGAACTTTTGTGGACTCAACATCAGCCATGTTCGATGCCCCAAAAGTTATCCTGGCCTACTTCAATTCAGCCACAATGTCTGCCCTTGACACCATTGCCTCTCTAATGAAAATAAAAATCAAATAAAAAAAAGTAATGCTATTCTGAGAAACTCAGGCTACTGAAAAGTGACAGCACTGCACACTGTATTCGTGACCCTGGTTACAAACTGTTTCTTAGTATAGCCAAGAGAGCCAGCCTCAAGTTCTGCATTCATGAAGCGGAACATTTCTGCAAAGAACTCTTCCAGAGGTACTAGGAAGTGATTGCACTGATGACTCTATTGTCACTGGCTCCACAAGTGCCCTCATCTCAACACCTTAGAAACAACCTGTCAATTACCAAATAATTTTGCTTCTAGTTCAGTGCTTCCCAAACATTTTAGAACCATGGCCCAAATTTTAGAACAAACTTTTGCAACCCATCTAGCTTTAATAGACATGAGATGGGTGATTTCATTTTTTAATGTAACTAAAGCATTGTGTGGTAGTGCGCTGTCATTTACAGGCAGCGCATTTTCCTTTGAAATGGCCACTAAATATGCACAGACATACAGCTTTACTGATAAAACTCTATTGCACCCAAATGATAATGTGTGAAAAACTGGTTTCAGTGAATTTGTATCATTTGTGAATCATCAAGTAAAGTGTCTTTGTTGTTTTTTCCCTATTTTAATCTTTATTTCCATCACACTTCAGAATTGTGTTAAATTTTTGCTTTCCTAGTTGCTGAATGTGTACATTTAATTTACAGGTATTTACATTTTGCTGTGTGTTACAAAAAATAACATCCTACAGCCTTTGCCATCATACTCTCTGTACCCCAGCAATATTGTCTAATAATTCCCATTACTCTTCTTTCTCTAACGACAATGTGAGGAGTTTGTAAATACCAATCCCTGTGTTAAAAAAATAAGCAGCAATTTGTCAGAAGCAATAGCCTGACATTTGACCTCTGTCTTTGAAGCACAGCAAATGTGATAAGTTAAATACAGAATTTAGAGGGATCCTCATTTATTGATTGGACTTTAGTGATGCTCCACAAAATTGGCTCATCGCCCACTCGTGTGAGTCCCAACCCAGAATTTGGGAAACGTTGTTCAGGCTAAAAGAGATTGTTTGCCCATTTTGAACAAGATCACTTCGGTACCTAAAGTCACTGTCATGAAGGTCAATAACCTTCAAGCCTCCGCTCACCTTACTGTAATATGATAAAAATTAAAATGTGTCAGACAACCCTCACACCTGTTGTGACAAACATCAGTGCTTCCCTAATCCTACCAGTGGTCCCTAAATAATAAACCATGGTACTGTAACCAGGCAGTTGAAAAAGGATTGTGTTGATCTAAATATCTCAAAGACCTACAGAGGGATCCCTGGGCTAGAGTGATTTTCCAAGATCACTCTGGATCATTTTGAAACAAAATTATCATCTTAGAGATTCTGAGGCGTGCTATAAAAGTTGCAGAAGCACACATTGTACCCTGATTAACTTTATGGGTGACATGCTTACCAACAGACACCCAGGCATATTGTGCTCTGATGTTCCTTGATCTATCCATTGCTTTTGATACAGTAGACCACAACATTCTCATCTCAAATATGAAGACCACATGTGGAATTGAAGAGACAACTTTCGGCGGTTTTTGTTACAAGTTTCTTGCTGCAACTACCAGGTTAATCATGGACACTCTTTTAAAATATCACTAGAATATATTGTGACATCTTTCACTGTTACCGCTACTCCCACCACCCCTCCAAACCCTGATCTCTGGTATTATTAAATTTTTTTATTGTCTCTTTGGTTTAAAGTCATTTTAATTAGCATTGTAATTCCAAGTAGAATTTAACCAACCAATCATCACCAATAGTCAAAATACCATACCAGCACTCGTGCACACTACTCCATTCCCTGTACTATGTCGAATTACACCGACCCTTCATCACTAAAAGTCAAAATACCATACCCGCTCTCGTGTACAGTACTCAATTCCCAATACTATCAAAAAGGTTAATCATTTGCAGCGTTTTTTCCAAATATAGGTTGCCTCAAACAGTAACATCATATAGGAGCCCACCCAGGGTATTTCAGAGAATGGCAAAATCCTAGATGGAAAAGGAGGAGAGCCAGAGGAGGGAGCAAATGGGGACAACACAAAAGGAGCTCCCTATTTACTTTCTATTATATCTGCCACCACTAACACTGGAAGCCCTGTAGACCCCCAAGGATCCTCTGGCCCAATAAAACAGAATTGAGACCTTTGCTATGGCATGCATCCCAAATTCACTCTGTAATATCCATACACCTTGCCGACTCCTTAGCCTATTCCAAAAAGCCTATTGCTTATTTCACCTGAGTAAAGACAAAGGTCTTGCTCCCCTCACCACTCTTTGCTGCAATGGATACAAGACCGGTGCCTTTATGCTGAGGGACATTGGTTCCTGTCCCACAATAATGGGCTCTTCCTCCATTCTTGTGGTGTAGGGCAATTGCCCAAGAAGAAAAGGATCTATTTGCCACCTATATGTATAGTCTGTTATACTAAACCTACTTTCTTCAGTATAAGATCCCATAAATAGATTAATAGAGCGCTCCAAGGAACACAATACCTCCATCCCAATCTTTCAGCTACTCTGTATTCCTGTATGGGTGCCAGGAGGCAAACGATGTCAGTTTACCATCATCATCATCAGTTGATTACAAGCTCGTTGAAAAAAGACTTCGTCACCTCCACTACAGAGGTCTAATTCCAGGAACTCCCAGCACTCTCATATGCTTTTAGTACTTCAAGCTTTCTTACATGACCTTTAGTCCATAATCAATAGTGCCCCTATGTCCTGGTTAGGCCTACTGGGAAACACTGCCATTTTTAGTGCACACGTTATCCTAAGTTGCTTTCTCTTCCACACGTTGACTCTTGAGACACATTTGCTTGTGTGACAGTGAGGATTAATTTCCACGAAGCTAAACTTGATTACAAATTCATCTGCGCAAGAGCACTATCATGACACCTTGAGCATTCTGTACCAAGTCTGAATATACATTGTGCACAGGCAGTTCTTTGTTGTTCATCCATGTGGCGATACAACTATATATAGGAAATAAACAATGGCAATCTGATTTTCCATTCAGGACAAAGATGCCTTTTGTTATAAATCAACAAGCATTTCTGGGACTCAGGGGAGGAGCACTTGCTGTCATTTTGAGGTCACTACATGCTGAAACCTCAGCCCAGCTGCTTGCTGATCTCTCTGTGAAGAGGGATGTCCAATTTGTGACCACAACGTGGACCTACATACTCTCCCTTCAGGTAACAGAGTAGGATCATTTGATAGGGGATTCTTGGCAGAACACATGCACCTTAGACACTTAGGTTAGGAAGTTCATAGTAGGAATATGCTATCTAGAGACTGTTTTATATGCTTGCATATATGAGTGTTTTTCAAGTTGGTAGAACCTTTCATTCTGTTCACTGTCCTGATATTGCTAATCCCTTTCATCTGCTTCTGTCTATTGATCATTGCAGCGCATATATTTGATACAAGAATCATTTTGGTTCAATAAATATTTAAAACAACCCACTGTGCATTCCTTGTATACTTCTCTGAGAAAAAGAGAGCACAAGTGACCGAGCAAAAGGGTTCTAGATCTGTTACCATGATCCCAGGGTCGTCATGTTCTGCGGTTGCCAAAGCTGTTTTGCACCCATCTAGGTTTAGGAGGGCGAATGGTGGCACTGTGGGCTAGCTGGTCTTTCGGATGACATATCCTGAGGGGGTGCACAGAATCAGTCTGGCATGATCCCTACATTTATTTTGCCCAACAAATGTGCAGTTTCTACTGGGAACTAGGGGACTACATGGCAAGGCGCTGCCAATGTTATCTCTTATTTAAAGGATCACCTAAGCAGTTCTATTGTGCTTTCTCAGAGACTCCTATTTACATCCTACCCAGAGATGTCCATGGGGGTAGGGAGAACCCTCCTCAACCAAGTAGGTTACCCCCTGTGTGTTGGCTGTAGGTCTTTCAAGCTTGAACTTAACATACAGTCTATTTCCCAATGTTATCCTCTCTGTAATTCAATCTATATATTTGTAATAATGGCTGATGAAGCAGTACTTACTTTTTTTGAGAACCGCAGACAAGGGGTTACTCAGAAGTTGTTACAACACGGTTTCACAGCTGTGGGCAGAGACCTTGTGTTTGTGGTTGAGGCTCACAAAGCTTTTAGAGCAGAGGAATTCTATTCCTTGGTTACATTCCTGACTGCAAATGGCCTTACCTGGTTATTTCACACTTACAAACAGGATGAAGTACCAGCCTATTACCCACTGTACGAAGAAATAGAAATACCACTAGCTTACCAAGAACACATAAATTGGTTTAATGATGCCCTTCCACACACACAGCAAATGTTAGACGCGGTCCTTTCTGCAATGCGGGAGCAACATGGACAGTCTTAGCCGGCTACACCGCATCTTAATTTTGATAATTTAGCAGCAGCTGAAGTGCAAACACTACTCAAAAATGTATAATGATATACCGATGTCATACACAGTTTGTGTTGTGAGTGTTAACCCTTACCCCTGCGCAAACCTCTCTAGCAGCACAACCACAATTGACTCCCCCCGGGCATCAGCCCACAAACGCTAAATGCAGTCATGGGAAAAGTTCCCATCAGATAAGAGGAGATTCCGTTCTGGATTGCACAAAAAACTAACCAGCTTGAAGTGATGTTTCCCAACACAGGCCTGCAGGAAAAAGCACATGATATGAACAATTCTCTTGACAATGGAAATGGCTCCTTCTGTGTTCTGTGGAAGAGTGCACAACTTGGGGTACAGTCTTTGCTGCATTATACAACGGAACACTTGGTACCCCTTCATTGGCATGTGCCTGAAGCGCTAAAACAAATCCAGAATGAATAAGGGGAAGCAGCTGCCCTGGGCTTGGAGATGAAACTGAAGGGCAGTTTTGCCACAGTATCTGCCATTATATGAAGCAGCAGTGACTACTATATGCCAGCACCTACAGGATTTGCAAAGTGACCGAAGAGAAACCTATGCTACACTGGGTAGAGATCATTTGGGAGTGAGACCGGGGAAATCACAATTAAAGAATAATTCTGAAAAGGATAACTCTAAGCAAGCACTTGACTCTTCAACAGCTGAAAAATCCTATAACATGCGAAACAGTGACAATATAAGAGCGCCTGACAGGTATCAGGATACTGACACATGTTCGTTTCATTCCTTTTGTTTACTTTTTATGCACCTATTGGAAGACCGTGTGAAACCGAAGGAGGACTCACAACGGTTATCTGACTGCATAATTAAGCAGGAAGAAAAAACGAAGCCATCCAAGACTCAATACAAAAATAAGACGGTAGCCAGACTTAAGGTCAGGCATGCCCTGGATATTGAGAACTCTGGTTCTGAGTGGGGAATGGGCAGTAAACATGCTGGACAGTGTAACAGCAGTCACCATAGTTCAATATACCTGATGGACTGTCTAGTGGGAGTAGCTCTGAGTGAGTATATCATGATGGAAACGCCTGATACCAGTGTAGGTGTCCCATGTTGTCTGTATGAAATACAACTCCAATTGGAGAGGGACATACCAAGAAACATCAATGTTTGTTTTGGGAGGACTTAATGCAAGATTATGATATTCTTTTGGTTGAAAATGGATTGGCCGCCTGATTTTGTAATGTAATAATAATCCACATGGGGAGAGGTAGCAAGGTACAATAGAAAGGCGCACCTCATCAATGAATAATCCCTTGTTTCCTGAAAGTAAATCATTCATACCATCTAGTATTAGACTACAGACATTTAAATACAGCTACTCGTACATTTGCCAGCCAGGGTAACAGAGCTACTACAATATTTTATTGACCAGGCAGTGTCCTATGTCGATGACATTCACTTAACGGATGATGACCTTTTGGAGCACGTGAAAAAAGTGTACTGCATAGTTTTGGGGTTTGCTCACATGGACTACAATTTTTTTTTTTTCAATTGTAAATCTCATTTTCTTTTTCAGGGATACAAGTTTTCAAGTGAAGGCAAAAGCCTTGCAACACACTCCTTAGAGAAATATGCGCTACTTCACCTCCAACTACATTGAAGAGATTGCAGTCCATATTGGGTTTTCAAATGTTGACACAAATTACATTACAGATTACGTAGACCGGGTTAAACCATTCTATGGCTTAATGTTCCCAGATTTTTCCAGTACACATCGGACTAAGGAACATACAAATATCTTACATTCCCTACAAGCTGACAAAACACTTACACACACATGTAAACACAACAAACCGGTGATCTGCATCATCGCAAGGACAGCGGGGTATATGCACGTCACATTCAGTGAAGGTGACACAGTACCAATTGTATATAAACCACATCTTTACACCAATGCTGAAAAGCGTTTTGCAGCTACTGAAAATATACTGACAGCAGACCAAACCACTGTGGTGAGAGAGCGAGCCCTGCTCAGGGAAAACACATTATTGACGTTACCCTGGTGCTGACCTTAGAGGCTGTCACCAGAGCAAGCGTCCAAACGCCAAAGCATTACATCCACGATGGATACAATGGGCTAACTCTCTCACCTCAACAGATGTAGACTACAGGTTTTATTCTACACTACAAACACAGGCCTTTTGGCAGTACGAACAAGAATAACCTCTACCTTATGAAATATTGCCTCTAGAATGCTATGAATACATAATTTATACTTATGGCTCTGCCCAGCCAGCCGTAGGGATGAAGCATCAATACTCGGCAGAATGCGGTATTGTGAAGGGCGCATGCTCGATAGAGAATTCCGCTGTGAGAAAACCTACACGCAGTCACTTGGTGACTGCACTGCGCAGCTGGCCAAACTTAGAGCTCTAGAACTGGCACTAGAAAATATGGATCCAGGATTCCCTACACTTATTGTGTGCGATTTGTTTTACTGTGTCCATTTTGAAAATGAATATTTACATTATTGGAGCAAGAATGGATTCAGAGACTCAAAGGGTTGCACAATCGAGCAAAAGCTGCTTTGGGAACAGGTCACAAAGCTGAACAATTGCTTGCCACGGACTCCTGTGTTACACACATTGAGTCACTAGCGTGCTGGCGTACACATTGCAGGGAATTCAATGGCTGAGGATGCCACAAAAGGGACAGTTTGCACTGCTGCAATTGCTGCAATCACTCGTTACAGTACGAGGCTAGACAAAGACATCATGGTGGCGTCCGCTCTGCTCGCAACCAAACGCAATGAAAGGCTTTCCACTCAAGTACTCCTACAAGTTAGATGCAAAAAACATTTCATATGCTCACATTCCTAGAATGGAGGCTAGAGTGATACGAAGACAGATCACAGGATTGGTTTAATCCTACCTACACACAAGGGTCTGGCGTCTGCACATGCAGGGGCGGCTGCTACAATTTTGTTATTGCAGCAACTTTACTGGTGGCCCGGTCTTTACAAACTGACCAAGGACTCTGTCTTTAAATGTGAGTCAACCATGGCGTGTCCACCAAAGAAACCTCTACTGATTTCAAACATGCCTCTGGCATGTGTTTACCTGGACCACTGTGGCGCTCTGTCATTGGATGGGGCTTACAAGTACATCTTGGTAGAAGCGGACTCCAGCTCTCGATTCGTATGGGTATGGCCACAGCGGACATACGAAGTTGGCACATTACATTCTGACCAGGGTCCGGCATTTAGTTCTAAGGCTATGTTAAGTTTGGATGTGACCCTGTGTTTCTCATCTTCATACCATCCTGAGGGAAACGTGGTTGTGGAGAGGAAAATACGCTACTCAAAGCAGTCTTTAACAGCAAGGTTACTAGGTTCAGGCCGCAGTTGGGGCCATCATCTTAATGGGGCCCAGAGGGTGGTCGAGCTCCCTATGAAATCCTGTTTGAGATAAAGATGTGGTTCCCAGACCTTGACAACCTTGACAATATGAGCACAGTAGTGGTGGAAACCATGTTTGACATCACTGAACATTTGGTTGTTTTACAGCAACTGAATTGGTTCCAGGACGAACATAGCAATGTACAAGTAAAGTGCACTGCCACTGGGAAAGTGAAGGAAGTGCAGGCAAGACCTGCCTGGGTCCCAAAGATTGGGGACCTGGTCAGGGAGAAAATTGTGGACAATACAGAATTTGGGCCAGTTCCTGTCTTGGTTGTTGACGGTACTAGACCTGAGCTTTTTCCATGACCTTGCCGGCTGCAAAGATAAGAGATTTGTTCCATTTATCTGATCAAACCACACTGTGTGGCCGATTCTCAACAGTAAGCCACATGGGCTCCTAGGTAGCTACCTGCCTCCTCTTACTACCATGCAGGAAGTTCAGATGGAAGCTTTTTTTGGGGGGGGGGGTTGTTTTTTGGCATTTTTAATATTTAATTATTATCACATTACATAATGTTGCACAGCGTCAGTAGCTGAATCGTATTGTAATTATACCTTAACAACAACCGTAACAAGTAAACTCCAGGCCAATTTCTATTACATTATTACTTAGAATCAGTAAATCACTGTCACAATTATTGGACACAACTATTTTCCTTTAATACATTTATAACATATTTGCATAATGACCATATCCCAGGTCCTATTAAACAATGCATGCTCATGACACACATGGACAACTGTATGAGCTAGATGTGTGTATCGTTTGCTACAGTGCTGGGTGTATTCGCATCCTTGGGTTGGTTTGTGCGTAGCCATTCTAACACTGGACCCCAGATGTCTTTGGGCCTGGAGGCTGCGGGCATTAGTTCCCAGAAGGTAGAGAGTTGGGTTTCGCAAAAGGTGACATCTTGTAGCCAGGTCTTGACCAAAGGGGCGTTAGGATTACCCCAGCGCATGACCACTCTATGTTTTGCCAGCAGTAGTAGCATTGCATGCAATTTACGGGTATTCACAAATCTCGTTACTCCCACCAGTGGTGTAGGCTCATCTGATATCCCCAGGATCTCCCTGACTACAGAAGCGAGTGCAAGGTCGGACCCAGTGAAATTCAGATTATTCGCTTTAACACCTTGGCTGCTAGGCGTTTTCCCCCCCTGTGCTGGAAAATGATTGAGTGCATGATTCATGACGAGCTCAGCTCGTCATCAGCACAGCTCAACTGTGCATCATGACGAGCTGAGCTCGTCATGAGCATCGAAAGGGTTAATTGATGTAGAAGCAAAACTATAGGCATCAAACCTTCTTACAGCTTTAGAAGATTGGGTCGCTTCTAGCAAGATCATCCCAGTCACACAAACAGGCTGTAACCTGCTTGCACTGAATCTTTTGGTTGAAAAAGCTACGTGAAAATCCGCCAATCTGTACACCTGCTTTATTGACCTAAAAGCAGCATTTGACATTCTACCCAGACAACAGCTGTGACAAAAAATGGCGATTTGGGGCATTCCGCCACCACTACTACGGTCCATCATCAATTTGTATACATCCACATGGGTACAGATAAAACTGGGTAACGGAGAATGTACCACAGCAAGGATACCTACACACATCGGCCTACATCAGGGATGTATGCTGGCTCCCAGCCTTTTCAACATCTTCACCGCAGACCTGGACAAGAGGCTCTCAGAAGTTCAAAGCGATCCCCTGAAAATCGCTCACTGTAAAATAAGAAGCCTGCAGTATGCAGATGACATCATCTCATGCAGTCAACACCAGCAGGCCTACTGCGCTTGATCACAAAGCTGGTTGAATATATCGAAGACTACAGCTTGTCCCTGAACCTGAACAACACTAAAGTTAGGTGTTTTTTGGCCATGACCGCGCCAAATAGGAAAAAATACCAGTGGAACGCATCAGGAAACAGAATAGAGCAATGGGACTCCTATAAATATCTTGGAGTAGTGGTTGACAAAAGGTTCACTCTCAAAGAACATCTAACCCTCAGAGAAGCTCAAGCAAACAAACTCTGTTTTGCCCTAAACATGTTAAAACAGAAGCTACAGTGTCCTTCAAACTCCCACCTATTAAAAGATATTGCAGCGAAGTTTCTTCCGACCCTTACTTACGGCTCTGAATTATTCAAAGGTCAAGATGCCAACTTCTTGAATCTCCAACAGTCAGGTTTATTCAAACAAATTTTCAGTATGCCGCAGTTCACGTCACAAGCCCAAGTTTGCTTAGAATTTGGGCTATTAAATCAACACCCTGTCAGACAAGCAGCGATAATAAAAATGTGCTGGAAATTAAAAGCAGCAGAAGAGGATTCCTTGTTCGGGCATTGTTGGACAGAAATTAAGAAACAACCCAAAGGAACAAAAGTCTGGCACTTAACCGACCTGTAAGCAAGGCCTGACTCTGCGCATTCAGACAAAAAGTTCAACACATCAGTTATAGATGATCCCACGGGATCCACCTGTTTTGAAAGGCACCAACCCACCCATCTCTTCCAGGAAGCAGAATATCGTTTCCGGGTGGAAGGAGCCCACGCTTGGTGCATAAAGCTGGCAGCCGCCTGTGAAAGTCCAGCAATGCTCTCATGTCTCCTGAGAGCGTCCACACCATCAAGGCTAACTGGTTTTGCAGGACCTAGAGATGGCAGGACCCCACTGGGTCCTGCAGAAGCGTCGAGAATGTCGGAGGAAGGCAAGGAAGGTTCACAGACAACTCCAACAGAGTGGGAAACCACGGCTGAGTTGACCAAAATGGAATCACTATCACCAGTGAAGCCCTCTGGCACCGGACAAAGGTCACCACCCTCGGGATCAAGGCAAACGGGGGAAAAGCATAATTCTTCTGCAAACCCCAAGGTTGCAGGAACGCATCCATTCCCATCGCTATCGGGTCTGGTCTCCAGCTGAAGAACAGGGGAAGCTGCGCGTTGAGGCGAGACGCAAACAGATCTATCTGACACGGGCCTCGCATAACCATGATCTGAGCAAACAGTGAGGGGTGAAGCCTCCAATCGCTGTAGTCTCGAAGGAATCAGGAGTTCCAATCCGCCACCTGATTTAACTTCCCTGGGAGATATTCTGCCACTACTTGCGATCCAGGCAGAAGTGCCAAAACTCCTTCACAATGTGCACTAGAATGCTGGATTCTCGTCCCCCCTAGGCGGTTGATGTATCTCACGGATGAGACATTGTCCATTCGTAGTAGGATGCAGCAATTGCTCTTCAGTGGGGAGATAGACTTGATGGCCAAGGACCCTGCCAATAACTCCAGACAATCTATGTGCAAGTGTACTTTGTCTGCTGACCATCGATCTCCTGTGGAAAATTCTCCACAGCGAGCGCCCCAACCCCACTGACTGGCGTCTGACTCGACAACCACGTCCGGGGTGGTGCCGAAGATTGCTCACCCATTCCAGGCTGTCATATGCTCCAGCCACCACTGAAGCTCTTCCCTAGATTCTGGAGAGAGAGGAATGAGATGGTCGTAATGAAACTTCCTCTGTAGATAAAAGATCCTTAACCTCTGAAGGGCTTTGTAGTGTAATGGACCTGGGAAGATAGCCTGGATCGAGGATGCCAGGAGACCCACAATTCTTGCCAGGACCCGCAAGGAAATCATCTCCTTGGCTAAGGTCATTTTGATTTCCCTCTTGATGGACCTGATCTTGCTCACTGGAAGAAGGAGCTGAGCAGACACAGAGTCTATCAGAAAACCCAGAAATTCCATTTGTTGGCTCGGTAACATCACAGATTTTTTGACATTGAAAACAAATCCCAGATTCTGTAACTGGGATGTCGTCCACTCCAGATGAGAGAGGAGGAGGTCTCGATCCAAGGCCAGAATCAGCATGTCGTCTAGATACATAAAGAGGCGCACCCCCATCTCCCTGAGGCGGGAGACCACTGGCTTGAGAAGCTTGGTGAACACCCAAGGTGCTGAGGAAAGGCCGAAGGGGAGCGAGAGATACCAGAACCATTGCCCTTTCCAATGAAATTGCAAGAATTTTTGATGTGAGGGGCAAATAGGGACCGTGAGGTAAGCATCCTTTAATCTAGGCAGACCATCCAGTCCTTCTCCAACAGGAGTTCCCGCAAAAGGTGAATACCCTCCATCTTGAAGTGACGATACACTACAAAGGGGTTGTAATCTCTTAAATTCAGAACAAGGCGCTGACCGTCACCCTTTTTCGGTACCAAAAAGACGTTGGTGCAAAAACCTTCTGGAATGAAGGGTCCTACAGTAATAGCCTGTTTGGCCAACAACTCTTCCAGTTCTGAGTCTATAAAACTCTGTTGTAGATGGGAAAAATGGAGAGGCTGAGGGGGAAACGCCTGGCGAGGACATTCTAGCATCTCGATCTGGTAACCCTGCACGGTCTGGAGGACCCAAACATCTGAAGTGAGACTCTCCCAATTCACCACAAAGTGTCGCAACCTGCCCCCTAAAGGAGTGGCAGGACTCACAGGACTTACCAGAGGACTGATTGTCAAAATTCTTGTAGCTGCGGTTGGCACCCCGGTTAAAGCGGTCTCTGTAACCTCTGGATCTGGACGGGTAAAAGCCGGCCTGGTCGGGCTCCTGGGTGTACCCCCTGCCACGTCGCGGGGCATATCCTCTCTGAGGATTGGTGTTAGAGTAGCGGCTGGTCGTGCGTCCTGTGCCACGCCCGGCCCTTCCAGAGACCTGATGCAAGATCCTCTTCAGTGAGGCCTGAGACTTATCGAGCGAGGCAAAAGTGCTCACAAATTTTGCGATGTCTTTAACAAACTTATCCCCAAACAACTGTCCTTCAGCTAAAGGCCCTGGCTCCGAAGATGCTAGCTCCACTAACTGTGGGTCAATACCCAGCAGGACAGATTTCCTTCTCTCAGAGGCCAGAGCACAGTTAGCGTTCCTAAGCATGTATATAGCTCGCTGCGCCCAACCTGCCAGGACTTCAGGATGGATGGCGTCACCAGTCTCTTGAGCCTGCAAGGCTAATTCCAGTATTTTTGCCAGAGGGCCAGAAATGTCGAGGACTTTGTCCTTGTTGCGTTCTAATCTAGGACCCTGATCGATACTGTGACCTTATGCCCCTATACGGCTATAATCCCTTTATACCCCTATATTGGCATAACCGATCAAATACAATATTCAGAAACTCGTCTCTGGCCTTACACAAACAGAGCCACATTTCAGAATCGCTTCCTCTGCCACTTCCTTTGCAGCTAATTAGTGCAATGACATAGCAGAAGTTACTATCTAAGATTCCTAGATTAACACTCCGAGTTCTTAAACAAGATAAAAACTCAGCAACCTGGGAAAGCCCCGCTTGCTATGTTTTGATTAGTAATAGAACTCTAATGAGCACTGATAGACGATCACTTCCTAGTGACATCTTTATTGACGTCTTATGTCCAAAAACGTACGTCAAACAAGGCACCTTTCAGGTATAAATATTACCAACATTGCCTTAAGCAAACGCTGCTGAAGTTGCTGCTGTTATGCTGATGATACCATAGCTGCTATCGCTACTGCTATCGCTGCTAATGAGCGAACGATGGTGTGGGGAACTTAGGAGCTGAACAGCCGTCCCCCTGCAAGAGCCCAGCAGATGCAAGCTGCCCGCGGACGCTGCCCCTCCTCTTCCTCGACGCGCTGAGAGAGACGCTGTCTTTTCTCCTGCAGAGAAATCCAGCTACGGCGTTTCCAGGCTACCCTTGCGGGTGACTGGGATATCGACCCCCTGAAGGAGATACCAGACCTCCATCATTCTATTCCAGAGGTATGGTGTTGACTAAACCCTTAGAGAGAATTCTTGAAGCAAACCTTGGCAAAACCAACTTAACTTAAAGCTACTTACTTACTCCCCTCCCAAGTATTAGGCTTAGGTCAGGTACACTGGGGTAGGCGTAGTTAGAAGCACCAGTTGAGCATTTTAGCCTAATGTATATATGAATGTATATATGTTTTATTCATTTTAAACCATTGTATGGCTAAGAAACCATATCAATGCTTTTACAGTATTATTTCGCAATACTCATCTTACTGTACGTACTTTTTATAATAACAAGTCTTGCAATTGTGGCAATTCATTTCTCTTGTATGAGAAGAAAGACTGTTCAATAAATGTTACCTTTTATTGAAAACGCCCGTCTCTCTATTCTCTGCATATTGTGAAAGTAATCTGCACAACAACTGACTGAGTAAAATAACTGTCTATTGTTCACACGACTCTAGAGATTGACTCTTATCTGAGGAGCAAAGTTGTCATGTTGTTGGAAAACTGAATCCCTTCTTGTCTGTACCAAGGAAGCTGATCACTTCCTATTCAGAGAAGAAAGTTTCCAGTGACCTCTGAGCTAGTTGGTAACAAACCCAATTAAGTTTAGCATAGTCAGTAGAGGCCTGGAAGATCCGCACTTCTACGTCGATACTACTGTTTATGTTATTCCAATGCGCAGGGCCTATTGGGAAAATAGGAACTACAATACATCCTGGAACGCTCTGAGCGCGCGATCAATCTCTTTTTTGGGGTCTTTCTTTATTTCTTGAGGAAGGTAGTCATGGAAGTGTCAATGTCAGGAGTAATGGCTACCTTATGGGCAAGGTCGGGACGAGGGCATTCAGACTTGAGGCGGGCCCTAACCTCCTTGTCAAAGGCCTTGCGCAAGTGGGTTTCTAAATAGCTGGCCACAGCGGGGGGCGGAACCCAATCAGAGGACCTGGGATGGACGATGTCAGAAGGGTCAAACATGAAAGGGGACGGGGTGATTGGGGAGGAAGCATGCTTGCGCTTCCTAGCCCGTTTGCGTGCTGCCTGGGACGAATCAGTGTCTGTGCCCGTATCGGTGGTGGTATCCACAACATGAATAGGAGAAGAATGGGGCAGAGGGGGTGGGGTTGGGCGATATCCTTGGCACCTTTCTTAGCTTTCTAAAGCTTAGCGTAGGAATGGGCGTGGGGCCAAGAACCAGGGGGGTCATTAGGGCTAAGAACCGAGGATAGGCCAGAACCAGAAGCAGGGATCTCTTTGGGACCAGAAGGGACAAGCAGTTCCAATTTCTGGGTCAAGGGTGACAAGGCAGAGGATAAGGGCTTATCCAGCTTCGCATCAAGTTTCTTATCTATAGGGTCCTCCATAGTTTCATCAGTATAGTATACCTCGTCACCCTGCTCACCAGCAGCATCAACCTCCTTCTGATAGCAATCAAACTCTGCCATCTTCCAACAGGAATAAATTCCAATCCAGAATCCCCAGAGGGAAGCCTAATTATCAGCCCTAGATAACAAGGCCGTCGGTTGGGAGAGTGCCTGGCGCAGGAGTCAATGAAACAATACCAAAAGGGAAAAAACACAATCTCTACAGTCCTGTTCTAGGACTAATGGAGGGTGAACAGGCCCCAGCTGCATCAGCAGGGGGACCGTCCAAAAATTGAATTAAATAGAGGTCCTGGCGCCTCGAGGGTTAATTGTTGAGCACCAGCTTGATAAACGGCATCAAGCGCTGCCTGTAGTCGAAGTCGGGCCCCTTAATTGACTCCTGGCGTGTCCCCTCTTCAGCCCGGGGCAGTGGCGTCTGTAATCGGCACTGTAGGGGCTGAGCGCGTCTGAAGACGCGGTCGACTCCAGAGATGCATGTCGGGCGTCTGCGAGGGCCCGACGTGCTCTCACTCCCAGCGGTGGGGGCCACTTTCCTCCGGCTCATGGACCGTGAGCGCAGAAGCGGCGGTGCCGGCAGCCGGAGGAGAGATCAGGGGCAGAAACCAAGCTAAGGAGAAAAGCGCAACGGGAAGCGAAGGGGGCTCAAAGAGGCCGCGCTCCGGTTCCCAGGAGGGGAAAAGCACAGCGCAACACTGCAAGCACACCGGAGCCCCTGAAAACACGTAAAAGATCGTGACACAAAATATGTAAATACAGCGTATCATGTACAGATATAAATCAAGCCAATAGAAGTATGTAAAAGGCCATAAAATGCATATAAAGCAGAGAGGCACTTATCTGGGCTGCGGAGCAGCAAAGAAAGAGGAGGCCAGATTAGTGTCTCTCTACTTTATATGCTTGTTCATGCTGTGATTGGACATTATGATGGAGGCGTGGTTCAAAGCCTCATGGGTATTGTAGTTTTTCAATACTGTAGTTTTACTTTCATTGGCTGCTGTGTTTTGCAGTAAAGAAATGAGAAAGCATAATCAGAAGCCTCCGGTCCTCCCATAGAATTGTTGTTTTTAATTCTCAAGGCTTCAGGACAAGAGGTTGTAAGACTGTTGACCATTTGCAAAATAGGCACATACTATATATTCACAAAATGTCTGTTTATTGCTTCAGCCCTATCACTTTCTGTCTGAATTTCCTTTCTGTGTGCTGGATTTATCAACATAAATCTGTGCCTGTCCCGTGTTAATAAAAGGTGCAACACTTTTATTCAAAGGCAGTGACTTTTTTTTTGCTCAAATGTATTTTATTTTTAGATAAAAAATGTTTTTACAAGGCATTGGCAATACATAGAAATCAGAAACAGACTTAATGAAGCCAGTTGCTTTAATAACATTGCACCTCCCTCTCCATTCAGAATATGAATTAGAATGAGGCGAGTTTAGAGTTTTATGTAGAAAAGAAAAATAAGCCATCACACTGTGATATTCAAGCATGTGACAACAGAAATAGCTGATTTGGTGAATTGTCCAAATTTCCTGCTTGACACTAAAAGCACTATTTATACCTGCTCTCCGATTTAGGTGTTTTTGCAGGCACAGTGTATGACTTTAGTTCAAGTGCTCGCATCCTTGCAAAGCACTGATCTCTTAATTAGTTTCCAGTAGCAAAAAAATGCAAAAGGTAAGAGGTTTGTCATGTTCACCTCTAGAGGCCTGTGGCAGACAGCAGCGAACGGGACACCATGTATTTACTGGGAACCAAGTGTAAACTAATATGCCCAGTACAGACACATGGCCATCATGGAATCACAAAGATGGCAGGTGCTCTCTAAAATAAAAGCATTCCTCAATCTCGCAAGTGAACATATTAAAAGAAATGAATTTGCGAAGCAATTCACGCTGCCAGCCTCCTCGCTGAAGAACAACTGAGGTTTTCTTTTTTATTGCCTGCTACTTTTAGTGGACTGAGTCGTGTCGGAATCCCCCCATACATTTTAATTTGCTTTGTTTTAAAAACAAAAAGAGAGCAAGCAGGAAGCCTTGCAGGTCCCTAGCCTTTGACGTTCATCAGAAGTGCTGGACACTTCTCAGAATATTAGATGTGGAAAATGATTGGCAAAGACATTATTATATCCAAGTTGCCCTGTCGGTTCGGGTTTAGTGTGACAACACTTTCATACTCTTCCACGGGGTGACATCAAAAGGAAGTACAGAGACTGCAAATAATACAACAAGCCTGCTCCTGCCCTTCCTGACATGCGGGGTGGAGGTGTTACCCCTCTCTTGCCTACGCTAAAGTTGTTGTATGGCGTTTTGAATTCTTAATGAATTTTCCAGATTCATGCCCTTATATAGGTACAATCCACATTGCCCTTATATAGGCATAGAAATCAAGCCCTTATTTAGGCATAGCCCATGCTACCCAAATACAGGCATGGCTACTTTCATCCATTCATCAAGGTCACAACGATTTCATTGGAAAACCAGACTCTTAAGCAGAAGGGACTTCCCCTAGCCTAGATATTGATTTCTCCAAGAAACTTATTATTATGCATGAACAACTATTCCTTAGGTGTTCATCCATGACGTTCATATGCCTGACTTTACGTCAAAGCTGGCATTCCTAAACACCTTCAAGGTATAAATATACCTTCACTTGCTATAGCAAAGCACGGTGGTTCAGTGCAATTCGACGACCTACTTGCCCGACGCAGCTCGCTACAGCAAGTGTCGAGGGAAGCCGAGTCTCCAAGCTGACACACTGATCAGGTAGCTGCCCTCCTATGCCGAGAAATCCAGCTCCAGTGTTTCTGACTCCCCTTGCGGGGTGTGGGGAAATTCCTGAGACAGAGATACCAGACCTCCTTCATTCTAAGGTATGGAGCTGATTAGAACCTAGAGAAACCTTTGGTAACTCTTGGCAGAACTAAAAACTTATGCTAAACAACTTACTTCTTCCCTCGTACTAGACCTAGGTAAAAATACATTGGGTAGGCATACTTTAGAAGCAACTTTTTGAGTATTTTAGCCTGTGTTATTTATGTATGTATTTTTATATGGCTTAGAAACCATATAATGCTATTACAGTATTATTTTATAATACTATTCTTGCTGTACGCATTATACTTTGCATTCTGCCTAACGATTGTAGCAGTTCACCTCTCTTGCATGAGAAAGAAGACTGTTCAATACTACTTTTATTGAAAATGCCTGTCTCACTTTCTCTCTGCAACTCTGTAGAAACGAAGCATGCACAATTGACTGAGTGAAATGTTTCTTCGACTCTGAAGATATTTGTTCCAGTCTTAGGGAAACAAAGTTGTCATGTTTATGCGGTTGTCAGAAACTAATCCCTTGTTGTGTATTCGAGAAAGTTTCTAGTGACCTCTGAGCTAGCTGGCACTCACAATTAAGTTTAGTATATTCGATAGAGACCTACTGACCGAAGTCCTACGTCACATCTATAGGATATATTGTTCCAATTCGCAGAGTCTATTGGGAATATTGGAACTACACTGCATGGCGCCCAACGTTTGGTAAGGCACTAATTTAACGCTAGATAGTAAAGAAACTCAGTCATGCTTTTCTCAGAGACCCCTTTTTTCCGTAAATACTCCAATAGACGTCTGGAGTGGGTAAAGGGATAATATCCGCCATAGCTGAGTAGAACGAAAATCCTATGTATTAGCTTTTTGGTTTGTTCAACGTTGAAGGATACAATGTTCCAAAATATTGTGTACCTTATCTTTGTTCCCTTGAAACTTGCTCTGCAAACTTTCAGTCAACATAAATGTCAAATAACGGCAACAACACAGAGAACGGTGGAGCTGCAGCTGATCCAGCAGCATTTAACACAACAGGTTTTAATGAAACCGACGAGGCAGTCCTATAAATGTAAAGAAAGCCATCACTATAAAACTTATAAAAAATGACTAACATCGAGAGGTGGTAGGCTAGTTTTTGTGATAGAGGCACATGAATATCACCAGACAGAGGTATGGTAAGGCACTAATTTAACGCTAGATACTAAAGTAACTCAGTCCTGCTTTTCTCAGAGACCCCTTTTTTCCGTAAATACTCCAATAGACGTCTGGAGTGGGTAAAGGGATAATATCCGCCATAACTGAGTAGGACGAAAATCCTATGTATTAGCTTTTTGGTTTGTTCAACGTTGAAGGATACAGTGTTCCAAAATATTGTGCACCTTATCTTTGTTTCCTTGAAACTTGCTCTGCAAACTTTCAGTCAACATAAATATCAAATAACGGCAACAACACAGAGAACGGTGGAGCTGCAGCTGATCCATCAGCATTTAACACAACAGGTTTTAATGAAACCGACGAGACATTCCTATAAATGTAAAGAAAACCATCACTATAAAACTTATAAAAAATGACTAACATCGAGAGGTGGTAGGCTAGTTTTTGTGATAGAGGCACATGAATATCACCAGACAGAGGTAATCTATTCATGGATAGTCTTCCCTGAAGCAAATCCAATAACACAGGTGTTTCACTTCTACAAAGAAGATGAACCACTAGATTCTATTCGAGGATATAGAAATAGGTGCCCTAAAACATATAAATCACATTACCAGGCTCGGTCCACTAGGTAGACCAGGAGCAACATGGCTAGCTTTAGCCAACTACAGACCTGACCCAGACATTGAATCAATGTTGGATGAACAATTACTTGATAATATACACAAATTAATAGAATTACACAGTTAAAGGTCTTTTACTGAAAACACTCCTACTCCTTCTAAAAAGAAGTGGGAAACAATAAACAATCTTCTAAAGAGAAGCGTTCTCAATCCAGAGGAGGTCAGGAATAGGGATAATTTGAGAAAACCTGATAGATATCAAGATCCTAATACACGGTCCTCTAGTACCTTTCAGACTTCATCAAAGAAATCCGAAAGAAGAGGCTATCAGAACACAAGTAAAAACGTGTGAAGTCCAAAGACGATCAACACGTTCATAAAAGCAACAAGGTAGCAAGTCTAAAAATCAGACATGCCGAGGATCTTGAGGACACAACTCAAGAACGGGGAATGGGCTCAGATAATGTTGGACAGCGCAGCAGAAGTCACCATAGCTCTCAAGCACTTGAAGGATCATCTGGAGACAGTGGACTTGAATGAATTTATTTAAGTTGAAACTGCAGATACCAGGGTTAGTTCTCCACATAAGTTATATGAATTAACACTCCGGATGGAGGGAGACATACCAAGAAAAGTGAGAGCACTCTTTTGGGACCGACTTTCTAAGGGTTATGACATTCTTCTAGCTGAACAAGATTGGCCACCAGAATTTGTCAGGGAGTGTCCAAATGGAGAAGACATCATTATGCCAGCCTTCTCCAAACATATTCCAATTCAATTAAAATATACCTATGCCAGGAAATGGGCAGTAGCCCAGGCTCCTGCATTATATAAAAATCCTGTAGGATGGGATGAGGATTCTCCTCACCATAAAATCCAGTTAAAAAATCAACCAACTGTACAAAGGCAGTACCCAGTTAAGCAAGAAGCTAAAAAACAGGTCAGGGAGATATTAGAACAACTTGAATACCAAGGGGTGATTGAAACATGCACCTCGTCAATGAATAATACTTTGTTTCCTGTGTCCAAACCAGACAATACATATCGTCTAGTTTTGGATTACAGACATTTAAACTCTTGTTGCAAAACTTTTGCAGTACAAAATGCACATAGTGCAGCATTAATGAATAACATTGTGCGTAAGAAATATAAAATGACCTTAGATATTTCTAACGGTTTCTTCTGTCAAAACATTGCACCAGAAAGTAGGTATTTGATAGCTTTCTCAATTATGGGGACACAGAATCACTTCTGCCGTCTCCCACAGGGATTCGAGAATAATGCTGGGTTTTTCTCAGCAAGGGTAACAAAGTTACTACAAACTTATGATGATGAAGCATTGTTATATGTCGATGACATCTATCTAACAGACGATGACTTGGATAGGCACTTGAACAGGGTGAATACAATTATATTGGGATTCACCTCTGAAGGGTACAAATTCAATTTAAAAAATCTAGAATTGCCCTTTTAAACTTCCTCTTTCTAGGATATGAACTTTCAAGTGAAGGCAAAAGCCTGGCAGCAAACTTTCTAGAGAAATGTGCGCTGCTCCAACCTCCAAAAACGCAAAAAAACGTAGTCGATTCTAGGTTTCCTAAATTTCAGAAGAACTTACATTCTAAATTACGTAGAAAGTGTTAAACCTCTCTACGAATTAATCAAACCTGATTTTAAAACAGTTAATTGGACACAAAAACACACAGAAATTTAGCGTTCACTGCAAACAGTTATGTTAGCAACGAAACATTTGCAAACATGCGTAAACGTACGCAACTTAGTGATCCGAATCATTACAGGACAATGCGGATTGCATACTTAACTTTTAATGAAGGTGAAAAAGTACCAATAGCTTACAAATCACACTTGTAAACACAAGCTGAAATGAAATTCACTTCAACAGAAAAAATTCTGACAGCTGCCTTCAAACTGCAGTAGCAAAAGAGAGCCCTCGCACAGGTTACATCCGAGATGGATACAATGGGATAATTCTCTTGCTGCAACAGACGTTGAATAAGTTTTTGACCCATATTTGAAGACACAAGCATTTCTACAATACGAACAAGAATGACCTCTGCATACTAAAATTCTGCCTCTAGAGCAGTATGAATGTATAATTTATACTGACGGATCAGCTAAACCCGCTACAGGGGGTAAACAAGCCTATAGTGTGGCGTGCGCGATCGTTAAAGGTTGCTGGCGCGATGGCAAATACCGACCAATGGTCACTAAAACTCAATCCTTAGGAGATTGTACAGCTCAGTGAGCTGAATTACAAGCATTGAAGATGGCACTTGAAAATACAGATCGCAAATTCCCAACACTCATAGTGTGTGATTCATATTATTGTGTTCAATCTTTCAATGAATACTTGCAAAACTGGATTCAAAATGGTTACAAAGATGCAAAAGGTGGCACAATCAAGCATAAACTGCTTTGGCAACAAGTAGTTCAGTTACGACAAGGACTACAAAAGACTCATGTGATACATACACTGAGTCATCAATGTGATGGCGTTCATGATGAAGGGAATTCATTGGCTGATGAAGCCGCAAAGGCAGTTGTGCAAATGGCTTCTGTAGCTGCAATCACTCGTTCAAAAACAAAAATAGTCAGCAAAATATTGCTAGCTGTCAATGCTTAATGTAAAGACAGTGGTAAAACATTACCGAAAGTGTTTCCACTCAAATACTCGTATATAACTGATGCGAACAATGGTCCTTTTGCTCGAATCCCTGGAGTGAGGGATAGGGTAATTCAAAACATGGAACATAGATTAGGACTAATTTTAGCAGCACATGAAGGGCTTGCCTCTGCACATTCAGGTGTCTCTGCCACAGTGTCATTATTAAAACAGCGATACTGGTGGCCGCGCATGAGGAAACAAACCAAAAACTATGTTTTTGAATGTGAAATATGCCAGAAGATGAAAGTCTCTACTGTGAAACGTCCTGCGCAGATGCACCTGTTAATTTCAAATAAACCATTAGCTTGCATTTATCTGGATCACAGCGCTCCCTTACAAAAGGGATGGTAACTATGGTCGCAGTGGATTCGTGTTCAAGGTTCATTTGGATGTGGCCTCAGCGCTCGGCTGATGCTCGAACTGTTATAAAAGATTTGCAAGTCTTTATCGGCACATACCCAGTCGGCACACTACATTCAGACCAGGGTCCTGTGTTTAGCTCTCGAGCTTACAAGGAGGCCATGGCCAAATTGGGCGTTGCATTGCGGTACTCTAGTGCATTCCATCCTATGGGAACTTGGGTTGTGGAGAGAAAAAACCGGGACATAAAGCAATCTATAAGAGCTAGGGTATTAGGCTCGGGTGAAAGATAGGTCAAACATCTAAAAAGGGGCCAACAGAGTCTTAACAATCTGCCATGAAGTTCTCTAGGGGTTATCACTCCATCTGAAGTCCTTTTTGGGACCAGAATGTTAGTATCGGACCTCGAGTGTCAGACTTCAGTGGTAGACCAAATACCCTTTCATATCAAAGACCGTTTGGCTGTTTTACAGGACTTAAAAGAAATAAGAACAAAACAAAGTAACGAGTTCCTGAAGCCAACGTCCACTGAAGAGAAACCAACCGTCCCAGCAAGGCCTGTCTAGATTCCTAAGCTTTGGGATCTAGTCAGACAGAAGATCGCGGACAAGAATTCATTTGGGCCTTCTTACAGACAACCAGTACCTGTCCTAGCAATCCACGGATCAAGAACAGTATTACTGCCGCCCCTTGCTGGTAAAAAGTAGAACAGGTTCGGGTCCATCAACCTGGTCAAACCATATCATGTGGCCGATCATAAGCAGTAGGCCAAGTGGACTCCGTCAATGTAGCAGACGTCCTAATCTAGCTACTATCCAAGAGGTTCAAACTGAGGGACTCATCACCTTTAAAGAATCTGCAGTGCGAAATGAAGGACTAAGCAACAAAGCTATGGAACTTGTACCTCTTGAGACCCAAATAATAGTTCATCAAGAAACACCTGTCTACAACAAAGTAGCATCTGTCTACACAAACATAACAAGTGATCCTGTGGTTCCAGCCATTTCAACGAATCCTGATGCAATCCACACCATTGACAGAACTGCCTCTGGCTATTTCATCAACTGTGATACGTTTTCTGAGGATCCCAGTGAACCGGAAACTACGCCAGCAAAAAGAACTTTCAAAGAACAAGCAACAGACCCTTTTCATCACCTGGAAAAGACTTACCTGGTTTCACCATGGATTGAACTTTGGATTGTGTTGGTTGTGCTTTTTCTTCTACTTTGGTTGACTCTGGTAATAACTTTGGGAATTCTGATAAATGGAAGATATGTCAAAATGGACAGACTTGACATCAGTGAACATTACAGCCCTTCCTATACCTGGTGGTATAGCTTTTCACAGAACTGACTATGACATTTTTGGCCCATCGGAACTGTTAAAAATTCTACAACAGTTCAAGATTGGCTTGAATGACTTTGTTTCATCTAGTACCTTTTCTGATGACTGGGACTTCGAGACTGTTAATAATATAATGTCAGACTTAGAAAGGTCTGCTGTTTTTACAAATCCCGAATATTTAGAAGGTTCATCAGACTATAAACAAATGTATTGTTATAATCATTATGGTCACCATTTTCTGCACAATTCAACAGTGCCTAGAAATGTATTAATGTATAACCAATAGGAACATTGTCCAACGCCACCAAAGGGTAACTCAAAAACATTTACTAGAAAATTTCCATATTTTTCAGGGTTCAATGTATCCAATGCTGAATCATTTTACTTTAGAAATGTAAACAAAACAGGCATGAAAAGTATGCTGACAAACACCAAACAAATGTATTCTGCAACCTTTTATGCTCAATTGTCTAAACTAGGTTTCGACTTCTGGATAGACAAAATTGACACGAAAACTATCTGGGGAACAAATGATTGGCAGGTACAGGGGATAGAAGCTATGTTTAGAGCCTGTCTCATTCTTGAGCAAATATATTATTTTTGAATGACACTGTCCAACAGACGTCTTGTCTTGGTTTAGCCAAGATAAAAGACCTGAACAATCCGTCCATACCTACACCTACACCTGATAGTAACACTTCAGAGGGGGAGGTCGACGTACATACTATTTTGCATCACAACAGAACAGATCCAGATTGGAATAAATGGTTGATCTGGTCCACAGACACAAATAACTGTCAAGATAGATTCCTGAATAAAACACAAGTTTTCACATTCAGTAGGCCGGACCCAAGATATGTTCAGAGACAGCATCCTGGAATAGTAACAACATACAGTGTAGGAAAACTGTGCCTTGATTAGTTACATAGATCTACACTTAAGGATGTTAAACAACACTTATCTTTACTTAAAGATGGTGCTGATCTTAGGGAATTCTTGCTAAGACCAAGAACACTGCGTCATAAACGTATATATGCCGGTATATATGCTGCTTATAATGAAGCATGGAAGCTTACGCAAGCATAGACTGCAGAAAGAATACGAGAAATTGATCATATTAATTTAGAGAAAACTCTCTCTGTGGTTGACAATGGGTTAAGGACTCTGTCGTCCAGGATATATTCTTTGGACAGCATAGTGTCTTCTACCATAGACATCATGGAACAGGACTAGGTCATGTTGCAACATGGTCAGTCGCAATTACGTTCTATCATGCTATTAGGCTGGATGTTACAAAACCTACTGTCAGGCTATGTGCCTTGGCGTTTAATCAATACTAAGTCACTGTTTTCAGAATTCAATCTCACTGATAAACAGATCGAATTGGCACAAAGGAGAGCAGACTATGCAGTGATGAGCATTGAAATATGGAAATATTGCCATTTACGTTTGCTGAAAAGTCAGCCACTGAATGGATTATACATGGAACAATCACTCTGCCTGTTACAATTTTCCATTTTCTGTATTGCCTAAAACATATACCAGCAGGCACATATGAAAGGTTGGGTAAAGAATACATCAAGACATCCTCGGTATTACCGTACACACACAGATGTTGGAGTGGGGGAAAAGAAGTGTTTAGTGGTAAAAATTGTGAAAACGCACTAAGTGGTTCTCTGATGTGTCAGGGTATTAATTTACACGGGGCCTGCGATGGTTCCTCTACCAACTTATCCTGCCACCTGCAAGGTTCACCAGCTGCGGTGATTGATCCCATTTTTGGACAACTTTCAAATGGAAGTTACCTCATGTTGAACGATCACAGCTGCTGTGGCATGTTGCCAGGATCGCCCTATCTAGTAACTGTTTCAGCCAGGGTCACTTGCTGTATGCAAGTATTGTTTCCTAAAACGAAGACAGGCCGAGAGTCGCCGTTATGGGCTTCACTGAACATCTCTTCTATACAAATTGATACTTTAAGCAGAATGAAAGCCATTCTTTTGCAAAAAACTGTGCCACTGACCTCGGCCAAAGAGACCTATGATCTGCAAGTCGCAAGGACTTCTGCCGAGATACATGCACTCTTAACTACAAACTGCCCTATACATTTCTCAGAAATGTTAATTCGTATCTTAAACATGTCTGATACGAGCGGTATTGTACATGTATTCATGACCGTGTTTTCTGGACTGTGAGCACCTTTTGAAGCAGTCCTAGGAATATTTCAAAACTTCGTGTGCTCTGTGTTTGGCGGACTGTCTCTTATTTTGGGACTCCCTACAGGGATACTACTTTTGCTCCTACTGCTGCGATATGGCAAGCCAATTCACCAGCAACACCCAGTTCTCCATGGAGACAACTCTACTGGTGATGAAGTGTCATGAGCGCATCGTCCACATTTTGGGAATACCTCGTCTACGAGAATTAAATACCACATGGTTTCTGTCATTCAGACCAATTTGGCAAGATTGCATCTTACCTGTTCTACGCTGCCTGCTATGCGGAGAAGAATGGGTGTTAGACACATATCTCACACTCCCATCAGTCATGCCAACGGATGTTGATACTTTGCTTGAACCAGTAATGGCCCATGCACTGTGTTGTCCCCAGCGGCTACCAATTCTGATGACTGCACTCATTGAGACCACATAGACGCAAAATGCTGACGGTGAGGTACGAGAGGAAACAGGCACACAGGTATCATCCACTACGAACATTGCTAATGCGACCAATGCACATCTATGTGCGGTTAATCTTCCAAACGAGATAATCCAACTTTCACCTACTATGGTAGACAACTTTTTTACAGACTTAGAAGATTTGATGTTTTCTCCAAACACTAACACTGACTTTTGATTTGGCACACAGTGTTCTGGGAGACTCTTGAATTCGACCTTCATTTTTTTCGAAACAAAGTTTTAAATTTGGGACTCTTTTTCCTATGACAATTTTTTTTTTCTCCAAATTTGTATTTTGATCCTTTTCGGCACGAAGTAATCTGCTTAAAGTAGAACTATTCATAGAGAACAAGAGTTCTTTGAAAAACTTCCTGAGACAATATGTGACCTTGTCCACCTACACAAACAGCTTTTATGTAATCTAACATGAAATGGTTTCGGCCCTTTTTCTTCTGTATTTACGAGCCATTTCATAAAATGTATATTTTTGTGATTCATTCAGACAGCATTTACAAATGTCAACATATATGCTTTGAATTAAACATTACTTTATATGCGTACAGCACCAATGCGCTTTTGTGTACAACCAGTGCCATTGCATTTTTATGTGTTTTGGGTGTGTTTTAACACATCATGCCTAGATATGTTTAACATGTTTAGAACGTAGTAATTCCGTACATAAGAAAGTGGAGAAATTGTTGTATGGCTTTTTAGATTCGGAATGAATTTTCCTGACTCATGCCCTTATATAGGTACAATCCACATAGCCCTTATATAGGCATAGAGATCAAGCCCTTACTTAGGCATAGCCCATGCTACCCAAATACAGGCATGGCTACTTCCATCCATCCATCAATGTCACAACGTTTTCTTGGAAAACCAGCCTCTTAAGCAGAAGGGACTTCCCCTAGCCTAGATATTGATTTCTCCAAGAAACTCATTATTATGCTTGAACAACTATTCCTTAGGGGTTTATCCATGACGCTCATATGCCCGACTTTACATCAAAGCTGGCATTCCTAAACACCTTCAAGGTATAAATATACCTTCACTTGCTATAGCAAAGCACCGTGGTTCGGTGCAGTTCGATGGCCTACTTGCCTGAGGCAGCTCGCTACAGCAAGTGCTGAAGGAACCCAACTCTTCAAGCTGGCGCACTGATCAGGAAGCTGCCCTTCTCTGCCGAGAAATCCAGCTCCAGTGTTTCTGACACCCCTTGCGGGGTGTTGGGAAATCGAGTCCCAAGACAGAGATACCAGACCTCCTTCATTCTAAGGTATAGAGCTGATTAGAACCTAGAGAAACCTTTGGCAATTATTGGCAGAACTAAAAACTTATGCTAAACAATGCTTACTTTTTACCCCGTACTAGACCTAGGTTAGGTACATTGGGGTAGGCGTATTTTAGAAGCACCAGTTGAGTATTTTTAGCCTATTTTAATTATGTATGTAGTGCTTAGAAAACATACAATGCTATTACAGTATTATTTTATTATACTATTCTCGCTGTACGCATTATACTTTGCAGTCTGCCTAACAATTGTAGCAGTTCACCTCTCTTGCATGAGAAAGAAGACTGTTTAATAAACCATTTATTGAAAACACCCGGCTCACTATTTCTCTGCAACTCTGTTGAAACGAAGCATGCACGATTGACTGAGTTAAATACTTATCTATTGTTTCCACAACTCTGAAGATCTTGGTTCCAGTCCGAGGGAAACTAAGTTGTCATGTTTATGTGGTTGTCAGAAACTAATCCTTTCTTGTGTATTCGAGAAAGTTTCTAGTGACCTCTGAGCTAGCTGGCACTCACAATTAAGTTTAGTATATTCGATAGAGACCTACTGATCTAAGTCCTACGTCATATCTATAGGATATATTATTCCAATGCGCAGAGCCTATTGGGAATATAGGAACTACACTATAAAGTGTCTGGTTTCATGTTTTAGCATTGTCAAGTCACAGTAAGGGGGATCTTGGCTTCCAGCTCTGAGTCACGGGCCCGAGCTGGCTGCTTAAGTGCAGTCATCTATAATTGAGCATAAATAGGGCCATACGCGGGAGCATAAAGGGGGCCATATGCGGGAGCATCTGGAGCAGGTTAGCCTCTCATCGATTGGGGAGGAATATTGCCTTATGGTGGAAATATAAGAAGAAAAAGCTGGGGTGCATGATGTCCTTTTCGCAGTTTGGCTACCCTTACAGCAGCACTTCCCAGTTAAGCTCCCACCTCCATCACATTCTGACATCTGCTGTGCCTGCCCTGGATCTTTGGGTGTGCGTGTGATCACAGCACCTTCCTGTGATAGCCCTGTTGTGTGTGGGGGTATCCCCAGTTTCCTGAACCTGCTGCCTTCACCTCACGTTTGCCATGGCCCTAGCACTGAGCTCTCCATGGTGGCAGTTCCCGCTAACACGGTGGAGATCAGAGGAGTGGTGGAGCATTGCACGCTGTGCACGGAGTAAGCATTGCAATGGCCAACCATTGAGTGCGGCAGTGAGGAAAAGAATAAGCACACAGCAAATAAATAAACAAAACACGATTGATTCTCACTCCAGGGCAAGCCAACAAAAACAAACTGTGAGAAACACTTACAAAGAAAGCCAGTGCAGCTAAGAGCAATGAGGTGGGAGGGAACCAAGCTGTGTTATGCTGCAAAGACCAGACGGGATGAAGGAGGAAGGGCCATCACACGCTATGACAGTGTGATGGCAAACAAAACCTTCTCTTAGTGAAAGCGCCAGGGAGGGAGCTAAACCCACAAAGGAGGGACATTTAAACACATGCACCAATAACAAGTCAGCATTTGTAAATGACACTGATAACAGCCAATCACAATTGGTGGGTATGCCAGAGCCCATGGAAGAGGATACAACAGGTCTTCGAGGCTCCACCTAAAAATAACCGATGCAGCAGGGAAGGCCCGACCTATTGGCTTTGCAATGCTTTTTGCTTTGTTTATTCCTGTCTTCCTTTTCAAAGGCCCTCAAAGTTGCCGGTAGGTTTCCTCCAAAGTACAAACTACAATAGTAAATATTTCTTTAGGCGTATGGTCCTTCTGCATCAGTAGCTCATTGGGCTCCTAAAGCAGTTAGTCATTAACAAAACAAATGGAATGCATGATCCGAAGCCTCCGGCCCTAACGAGAATATGCATTACCTCACTCGCACTGTGGAGAAAAATAAATCAATAATCGTGAGCAAGAGTGTATTCTCTCAGAAACATCTCGGAATACACGGGCAGCGAAATTTGTGTATCACATTTCCTTGATTTAATTGCCATCTAATGGGCAAAGAAGAGTACTGCATCAGGAGAGCACACGTCTGATGTAGTCACGCATATGACCCAGGATATCATACAATCTACAAACTTGATGGTATTTTAGTTTTCGTTTTTTTTTGTTTTGCTCGTTTTTGTTTTTTTGGTTTTTTTTTTGCCCGTTTTCTGTGAAAGGAAAACCGTTCTGCCATTTCTTCCAGGGTAAGGTTTTTTTAAAAGCCTTTACATATTCAATCTGTAATGAGTTTATTGTTTATGATGGCCATTATGTCAACAGTTCAGAGCTTCATTTGGAAAAAAAAAATAAGTGCCAGTGCTCTCATCAGGAGGCCACTGTAGCTTGCACCGCACATTGCTTCTGTCATCTTATATTACACCTTGGTAATACCGGTTTGTTTATACGGCTACTACTTTTAACAAAACGAATAGAATGCATGACCCGAAGCCTCCGGTCCTAACAAGAATTGTCAGGCACGTGAACATCATATGCATCACCTCGCTCTCACTGTGGAGAATAATAAATCGATAACCATGAGCAGGAGGGTAATCTCTCAGAAACATCTCTGTGTAAATGGGAAGTGACATTTGTGTATCACATTTCCTTGATTTGTTTGCCATCTAGTGGATAAAGAAGAGTACTGCATCTTGAGAGCACATGTCTGATGTAGCCACGCATATTGACGCAGGATATCATACAATCTACAAACATGATGATATTTTCTTTTTTTTTTATTGTTTTGCTCGTTTTCTGTGAAAGGAAAACAGTTCTGCCATATCTACCAGGGTGAGGTTTAAAAAAAAAAAACTTTACATATTCAATCTGTGGTGAGTTTATTGTTTATAATGGCTATTATGTCAACAGTTCAGAGCTTCAATTGGAAAAAGAATAAGCGCCAGGGCTCTCGTCTGGAGGCCACTGCAGCTTGCCCCACACATTGCTCCTGCCATCATATATTACACCTTGGTAATACCGGTTTGTTTACAAGGCTACTACTTTTAACCAAACAAACAAAATACATGACCCGAAGCCTCTGGTCCTAACAAGAATTGGCAGGCACATGAACATCAAATGCATCACCTCGCTCACACTGTGGAGAAAAATAAATCAATAATCGTGAGCAGGAGTGTATTCTCTCAAACATCTCGGAATACATGGAAGTTGACATTTTTGTATCACATTCCTTTGATTTGTTTGCCATCTGATGGATAAAGAAGAGTACTGCATTTGGAGAGCACACGTCTGATGTAGCCACGCATATTGACCCAGGATATCGTACAATCTACAAACTTGATGGTATTTTCATTATTTTTGTGTGTTGCTTATTTTCTGTGAAAGGAAAACAATTCTGCCATTTCTTCCAGGGAAGGCTTTTTTTTTTAAACCTTTACATATTCAATATGTGGTGAGTTTATTGTTTATGATGGCCATTATGTCAACAGTTCAGAGCCTCATTTGGAAAAAATTAAGTGCCAGGGCTCTCGTCAGGAGGCCACTGTAGCTTGCACCACACATTGCTCCTGCCATCTTATATTACACCTTGGTATCAGCTGTTTGTTTACACGGATACTACTTTTTAACAAAACAAATAGAATACATGATCCGAAGCCTCCGGTCCTAACAAGAATTGTCAGGAACATGAACATTATGTGCATCACCTAGTTCTCACTGTGGAGAAAAATAAATCAATAACCATGAGTGTATTCTCTCAGAAACATCTCGGAATACATGGGAAGTGACATTTGTGTATCACATTCCCTTGATTTGCCTGCCATCTAATGGACAAAGAAGAGTACTGCATTCAGAGAGCACACATGTCTGATGTAGTCACGCAGAATGACCCAGGATATCATACAATCTACAAATATGATGGTATTCACGTTTTTTGTATTTGCTCGTTTTCTGTGAAAGGCAAACAATCTGCCATTTCTTCCAGGGTAAGATTTTTTTTAAACCTTTATATATTCAATTTGTGGTGAGTTTAACATTTATTATGGCTGTTATGTCAACAGTTCAGAGTTTAATTTGGAAAAAAAATAAGTGCCCGGGCTCTCGTCAGGAGGCCACTGCCGTTTGCACCACACACTGCACCTGCCGTGCTGCCAATAACAGTAACAACACACCCTACTAACAATCACACTCTGACAACTAAGACTATTCCAGCCCCCCAAAGCTATAAGAATGGACTGTTCAGCAGGCAATACTCATTTTTAATGTATATTGAATTAATAATTGACTGCTGTTCTGGTCATCTCTAAATTAGCCAGATAGCGCCATCTTGTGGCAGACTGTCACAAGCGCCGGTGTTGACAATTAAGTGCTGGTGCTGAGCACCGGAAACCACCAGCTCGAATTAAGCACTGTTTTAACTGCACAATCCTTCCTCTAAGTTGCAGGTGAAACTCTAATGAGTAGGGAATTATGGTACCAAATGTTTTTAGAATATGCAGAGGAGCGCCCTCTACTGAGAAAATTATCTCTTTTAAGACATTGTCTAGGTGGCGTTGAATTGATAGAATTTGTACCTGCCACCTGTAGAGAAAACTGACAACTTTGATGTATTTGAATATGCTTTTAGGCAGTTACAGCAAAGATTCGACAAGAAAGTACATTTTGTCATGGAGCGATAACTGTTTTACCCCAGAATACAAAGGGAAGATAAAAGAATTGAGGATTATATATCTGCCCTTTGACCTCACAAACTTTTGTGTGATTTTCAAACTATAACTATGAAACAGTACTTAGGGACCAGGTAATCATGAAAGCTAAAAGTACAAGCATTTATTCATTAAAACGCCAATAGATTAAACTTTTAGTAATGCGAGACCTATTGCATTGCAAATGCTTTTTTTAATTGCAGCTGGTAATCTTTTACCTCTGTTGTGAGTGCATGCATTTTAAGCTATATGCCTTTGAGTTGCAGTAGCTTGTATGTGCATGCTGCAAAATATCTGTTGTTTAAGAATGGCCTTTTCCCCTTCCTCATATGCATATTACTCCTTATGCCAAGGTTTCGCTCTCTAAGTGTACAGTTTTATTATGTATGTGGAAAACAAGGACCCCCTGATGAGGATAAAGTTCCTACGTCAGGGCAAATAATTTGTGGAAAATAATACACCCAGGCAACACACAAACACTGGCACAGTTCAGGTAACAAAATAATAATAAATAATTAAGCACTGAATTAGCACAGAAAGTTCAATGTAATAAATTTTATAAAAGTGTCACTAAATGATTCATTGACATACTGATTAAAAAACAGTAAAAAGATTTCTTTCAGTGAATATACAACAGATGCACGTTATTTGTTTGTATAATTAAATAATACAGTAGGGAGATGGTTTTCGTCTACGCATTTCGACACGTTGAGTGAATTAACCAAACAATGCATACTTCTGATTTTTCAGTATTTGAAGACGTTTTTATAATTAATTGACCCACCGCGGGAAACGCTGATGCAACTTTTCAGCATAAGGAGTTATAACATCACGGACCAGCCGTACCTCAGGTATTTGTCTTGAGATAGTGGCCTATCTATCTGCAACGCATATATCACAGGCTCTATAATGGGAAAGCCCATCAACATCATTACGAGCGGAACCTAAATGCCGCTTATATCAAATCATCTTTCGTAAATTAGTTTAAACAGTTATGCATACATCTCTGCATGCAATAACTTTATTCACTAGTCATGGATGCCGCAAACATTTGAATCAATGAATCTCTGGACGGCTTTGTCATGATTAACCTTTTCATTTTGCCCAATATAATCGTGTTTTGACTGCAACAGCTGATTTTTGTTTTCTGTTTTCTGGTTTTCTCTTCGGTGGGCATAAACAGATAAAGAGGTCATGTGTTTAGATCCTGACCGGACTTATTCTAACTAATCTTCTCTACATTATCTGAAGATATGATACATGACACACTGACATTCCATACTCTGTCTGGCTAAATAATATTTCCAACAACTATGGCATCTCCCATATTTAAGCAATCACTATCTTTCTTGCCCTTTAGTCGTCTTAGGTTAGTTGATTGAAATACAGTTAAATAGGTAAAAAAGAATTCCTGACCATCTTAATAGGTGTATACTTAAACCATCGACTGGAATCACACCAGTTTTTTCTCTCTGTTAAGTACCTATGTACTATCTTCTTCTTCTCCTCTGGCTTTTGTGATTCTCCTGTTTTACCATTATGTCTCTATATGATGAAATGGTAAATGTTTGTTTTAGCTGGATTATGTCTTGTCAATAGTTTCTCTACGATAAAGAAAATAGAATGAACTGATTTAATGTGGTATATCATGGTATTTTATCAAATCACTGGCTCTATTGTTCAAGTAAAATGTATTGACTATTTTGCACTGCCTAGCACAGAGGCATATTTTCAAAATACTGTTTATCTATTTTCAGTAACAAGATGGTAGTGTCCTGAAGAAGACACTTTCAACGTGTCGAAACGCGTAGACGGAAACCATCTCCCTACTGTATTATTTAATTATACAAACAAATAACGTGCATCTGTTGTATATTCACTGAAAGAAATCTTTTTACTGTTTTTTGATCAGTATGACAATGAATCATTTCGTGACACTTTTATAAAATGTATTAAATTGAACTTTCTGTGCTAATTCAGTGCTTTATTATTTATTATTATTTTGTTACCTGAACTGTGCCAGTGTTTGTGTGTTGCCTGGGTGTATTATTTTCCACAAATTATTTGCCCTGACCCAGGAACTTTAACCTCATCAGGGGGTCCTTGTTTTTCACATATTGATACCCACGGTGCATCAGTGTGGGACCTGTTGTCTTTTTTATTTTTGGTACCGCCCTATATAAGTTGACACTATATTTGTACACTGTTCATTATATATTATTCTATGTAAATCCTTTCCAACTTTTCTTATCTTGTCTTTATTTAGATACTGGTGCTCCGTCGATATCGTTATAAAATGGCCCAACTGCAAACATTTGGCGTTTCTGACGAAGACTTTGCCACATTAGTAGGTACTAGTGTATCTTTTAGTAACAGCCTAACATCAAATCCCCGAAATAGTAGTGACATAGGCAAACTTTCGAACCCACAGAAAAAATTAACCAGAATAGAGGCCCACGGGGAATTCATGCTCAACTATTTGAAAGCCGGTATCATCCCATTAGGATTGAGAGTTAGGAGCATTTCTGGTCTTTTTTGTAGATGTCAAAGCATTTCTACAGAAATGGAGCATGATAGCCAGTAGGTGTTCCAGCGACCTCATGATTCTAATCATAGCCACATCCAAAGAACTAGCCTCAGAAATAAAAAAAGAAATAGAAGAACTAGAAGAGAAAATAAAGAAATCATCCACAATAGAAGAGGCTGATAAACAATTGGAAATAGTGAAGAAGGATATCTTGTCCTTCATGGAATATTTGACCAAAAGGAAAAATGAAAAATTCACGAAGGATAGGAGATTCTACACCCTAGAGCGTACGTATCCTTATCTTGGGGAAACCTTCTATAAAACAGATCATCACCAGGGAGAACCCAATTATAACTTTCAAAAGATCAATACTTTCTCGGATTCTTCAGACCCTGACTCTGATGGAGAAAGCAATTTGAATTATCATGAGGAAGTCCATTCAATCCTCAGAATGGACGCAGAAAGACACACCAGCCTTTTTTAGGACATCGCAGTGCCAGGCGGGGACGGCAAAGGGTAAGGTTCCAGCCCCAACCCAGAGGCCATTATCAGAACCACCAGTATCCCCAGGAACCTTAACATTACCTGGAGACCCGCAGCAAACAATACCAGAGACAATGGATGTAATACCCATTTTTAACTTATCAACACACAACTTAAATGCTGCAGATATGTCGCTTTTAACGAAAGGATTGACATTTGTCCCCCATTCTAAAGTTGACCTATTTGAATTGCATCATGATATTCATTCTTTTTTTAGAAAGATAAGATTAAGAAAGTTCTTTATGGACAGGGAAGAAATCAATCAAGACGATAGAGGAGAGATAGCTTTGCCATCTACTTTCACCCCTTCACTGGATCAGGTTGGCCCCAAAATGGCCATATTTGAAAAAGTGGTTTTAAACAAACTGGAACAGGCCCTTCGGTTTGTCCCTGAACCCAGGTACATTTCTAAAGAAGAACATACATCTCTTAATCATTTGAAAACAATAAATCAATCGTTATTAAAAGTAGTGACAAAGGAGGAGGTATAGTCCTCATGGACTCTATAAACTATGAGACTAATGTGTTAAAAATGCTTAATGACCCCGCCTTCTACAAAAAAATTACAATAAATCCCACAGAGCGAGTAATCAAGGCTATCCATAAAATCACCACCAGAGCGTTAGATGCAGGAGTTATCAATAAAAAAGAATATGACTTTTTGAATAAGTCAGACAAAAAGGTATCCTGCATCTACGGGGTACCTAAAATACATAAAAACCAACAGGACCCCCCCTACCGCCCCATTGTCTCTACAATAGGTACCCCCACTGAAGCCATTTCTAAGTATCTTGACAACATCTTGAGACCTTACATTCCCCTGACACCATCTTACATCAAAGATACAGGGGAAATAATAACAAAGGTTGAACATCTGCCTTTCAACCATCAAAGTGACCTTTTGGTCACTTTAGATGTTGAATCTCTGTACAGCAACATCCCCCAATCAGAAGCCATAGATGCGACTATGTGGTTCATAGATGAGTATTGCATACCATGTTCCAAACCATTCATTTATGAATGCCTCTCACTAGTCCTCAAGGAGAACGTCTTTCAGTTTGGTGAGTACATGTATCAACAAACAAAGGGCGTGAGCATGGGGGCAGCCATGGCTCAGTCGATAGCAAATATATATATGGCTTTGTTTGAATCTAAACATGTCTATAATGAAATGGATTTACAAAAGGGGGTGGTGATGAACAGAGTGTCTGAATTGAGCAGACCACTCTTACCCAGTCCAAAGATCAGGGCTTGATCCATCACCGTTATTTATCTCACTGCCCCATCCCAGCTCAGAACCTGGCTATATGCAAATCAGTCTGTCCCTGGCCCAGTGCATCATGGGAACAGGGCAGACTAAACTACCAAGCCAATTCTTTACCAGAAAGGAGCCAAGCTACCGGGGACCGGTTTCTGGCATTTCAGCCTCTTCGGCCCGGCTTGCTTGAATCCTGATGGAGCAGTGAGAAAGGGACTCATGTCTGAGTATACCCTGCCACACCTATAGTGGCCAAAATCGATTTACAAAAGGGGGTGGTGATGAACAGAGTGTCTGAATTGAGCAGACCACTCTTACCCAGTCCAAAGATCAGGGCTTGATCCATCACCGTTATTTATCTCACTGCCCCATCCCAGCTCAGAACCTGGCTATATGCAAATCAGTCTGTCCCTGGCCCAGTGCATCATGGGAACAGGGCAGACTAAACTACCAAGCCAATTCTTTACCAGAAAGGAGCCAAGCTACCGGGGACCGGTTTCTGGCATTTCAGCCTCTTCGGCCCGGCTTGCTTGAATCCTGATGGAGCAGTGAGAAAGGGACTCATGTCTGAGTATACCCTGCCACACCTATAGTGGCCAAAATCGATTTACAAAAGGGGGTGGTGATGAACAGAGTGTCTGAATTGAGCAGACCACTCTTACCCAGTCCAAAGATCAGGGCTTGATCCATCACCGTTATTTATCTCACTGCCCCATCCCAGCTCAGAACCTGGCTATATGCAAATCAGTCTGTCCCTGGCCCAGTGCATCATGGGAACAGGGCAGACTAAACTACCAAGCCAATTCTTTACCAGAAAGGAGCCAAGCTACCGGGGACCGGTTTCTGGCATTTCAGCCTCTTCGGCCCGGCTTGCTTGAATCCTGATGGAGCAGTGAGAAAGGGACTCATGTCTGAGTATACCCTGCCACACCTATAGTGGCCAAAATCGATTTACAAAAGGGGGTGGTGATGAACAGAGTGTCTGAATTGAGCAGACCACTCTTACCCAGTCCAAAGATCAGGGCTTGATCCATCACCGTTATTTATCTCACTGCCCCATCCCAGCTCAGAACCTGGCTATATGCAAATCAGTCTGTCCCTGGCCCAGTGCATCATGGGAACAGGGCAGACTAAACTACCAAGCCAATTCTTTACCAGAAAGGAGCCAAGCTACCGGGGACCGGTTTCTGGCATTTCAGCCTCTTCGGCCCGGCTTGCTTGAATCCTGATGGAGCAGTGAGAAAGGGACTCATGTCTGAGTATACCCTGCCACACCTATAGTGGCCAAAATCGATTTACAAAAGGGGGTGGTGATGAACAGAGTGTCTGAATTGAGCAGACCACTCTTACCCAGTCCAAAGATCAGGGCTTGATCCATCACCGTTATTTATCTCACTGCCCCATCCCAGCTCAGAACCTGGCTATATGCAAATCAGTCTGTCCCTGGCCCAGTGCATCATGGGAACAGGGCAGACTAAACTACCAAGCCAATTCTTTACCAGAAAGGAGCCAAGCTACCGGGGACCGGTTTCTGGCATTTCAGCCTCTTCGGCCCGGCTTGCTTGAATCCTGATGGAGCAGTGAGAAAGGGACTCATGTCTGAGTATACCCTGCCACACCTATAGTGGCCAAAATCGATTTACAAAAGGGGGTGGTGATGAACAGAGTGTCTGAATTGAGCAGACCACTCTTACCCAGTCCAAAGATCAGGGCTTGATCCATCACCGTTATTTATCTCACTGCCCCATCCCAGCTCAGAACCTGGCTATATGCAAATCAGTCTGTCCCTGGCCCAGTGCATCATGGGAACAGGGCAGACTAAACTACCAAGCCAATTCTTTACCAGAAAGGAGCCAAGCTACCGGGGACCGGTTTCTGGCATTTCAGCCTCTTCGGCCCGGCTTGCTTGAATCCTGATGGAGCAGTGAGAAAGGGACTCATGTCTGAGTATACCCTGCCACACCTATAGTGGCCAAAATCGATTTACAAAAGGGGGTGGTGATGAACAGAGTGTCTGAATTGAGCAGACCACTCTTACCCAGTCCAAAGATCAGGGCTTGATCCATCACCGTTATTTATCTCACTGCCCCATCCCAGCTCAGAACCTGGCTATATGCAAATCAGTCTGTCCCTGGCCCAGTGCATCATGGGAACAGGGCAGACTAAACTACCAAGCCAATTCTTTACCAGAAAGGAGCCAAGCTACCGGGGACCGGTTTCTGGCATTTCAGCCTCTTCGGCCCGGCTTGCTTGAATCCTGATGGAGCAGTGAGAAAGGGACTCATGTCTGAGTATACCCTGCCACACCTATAGTGGCCAAAATCGATTTACAAAAGGGGGTGGTGATGAACAGAGTGTCTGAATTGAGCAGACCACTCTTACCCAGTCCAAAGATCAGGGCTTGATCCATCACCGTTATTTATCTCACTGCCCCATCCCAGCTCAGAACCTGGCTATATGCAAATCAGTCTGTCCCTGGCCCAGTGCATCATGGGAACAGGGCAGACTAAACTACCAAGCCAATTCTTTACCAGAAAGGAGCCAAGCTACCGGGGACCGGTTTCTGGCATTTCAGCCTCTTCGGCCCGGCTTGCTTGAATCCTGATGGAGCAGTGAGAAAGGGACTCATGTCTGAGTATACCCTGCCACACCTATAGTGGCCAAAATCGATTTACAAAAGGGGGTGGTGATGAACAGAGTGTCTGAATTGAGCAGACCACTCTTACCCAGTCCAAAGATCAGGGCTTGATCCATCACCGTTATTTATCTCACTGCCCCATCCCAGCTCAGAACCTGGCTATATGCAAATCAGTCTGTCCCTGGCCCAGTGCATCATGGGAACAGGGCAGACTAAACTACCAAGCCAATTCTTTACCAGAAAGGAGCCAAGCTACCGGGGACCGGTTTCTGGCATTTCAGCCTCTTCGGCCCGGCTTGCTTGAATCCTGATGGAGCAGTGAGAAAGGGACTCATGTCTGAGTATACCCTGCCACACCTATAGTGGCCAAAATCGATTTACAAAAGGGGGTGGTGATGAACAGAGTGTCTGAATTGAGCAGACCACTCTTACCCAGTCCAAAGATCAGGGCTTGATCCATCACCGTTATTTATCTCACTGCCCCATCCCAGCTCAGAACCTGGCTATATGCAAATCAGTCTGTCCCTGGCCCAGTGCATCATGGGAACAGGGCAGACTAAACTACCAAGCCAATTCTTTACCAGAAAGGAGCCAAGCTACCGGGGACCGGTTTCTGGCATTTCAGCCTCTTCGGCCCGGCTTGCTTGAATCCTGATGGAGCAGTGAGAAAGGGACTCATGTCTGAGTATACCCTGCCACACCTATAGTGGCCAAAATCGATTTCTGCTCAATTCAGAGACTCTGTCCCTCACCACCCCTTGTTGTAAATATTTTTGTCCACCCTAAGCGTGGAAGGGTATTCTCAGATGTGAGACCCTTGCTCATTGCACCATCAGGATTCAAGCAAACCGGGCTGAAGACGGCTGTAATGCCAGAAACCGGTCCCCGGGAGCTTGTTTCCTTCCCAGTGTAAGAATTGGCTTTTGTAGTTTGGTTTGCCCTGTTCCCATCATGCACTGGGACAGGAACAGACTAATTTGCATACAGCCAGGTTCTGAAACTGGGATGGTGCAGTGAGCTAAAAAACGGTGTTGGATCTAGCCCTGATCTCTTGACTGGGTGAGAGCTTTCTGCTTAATTCAGAGACTCTGTCCCTCACCACCCCTTGTTGTAAATATAATGAAATGGCCCCGTTCTTTGAGTCTGTTTCCCATTGGTACCGCTATATTGATGAAATTTCTTTTGTCTGGACCAATGGGGAATTCCTAACCTGGCTCAATCTTGCTGATACCAATCTTCGCTTTACTGCCCATATCAACTCATCGCAAGTTAAGTTTTTGGATATTTACATCAGACATGACTTTAACATGCTTTAGATGGACCTATACACCGAGCCGACGGGGAGGAATACCCTCCTTCATTTTACCAGCTACCATCCGAGGATCCAGAAGGATAGTATTCCGTTCTCCCAGTTCCTCAGGGTGAGACAGAACTGCACTAACTTGAAGGACTATGACACCCAATCAGTTGTAATGAAAAAGAATTTCCTTGAACGGGGCTATCCCCACCGCCTCGTCAGAGAGGCATACAAGAGAGCACGGTTCTATGACCGGGATGCTCTGCTCAAATCCCAAAAAGAAAAGCAAGAACCAAAGTTGGTGTGTATAACTAAGCACTCCACATTAGATGAAACTGTTAGACAAGTCATCAATGCCAATTGGCATCTTTTAAATGTGGACGTAACACAAAAAAAAGCTAGAAAAACCTATGTTTGCACACCATCGCAACAAGAACTTAAAAGATCTAGTAGTTCGATCGCGCTATACTGCACCGATCAACAACCTCCCATTCATACAGAAATCAATTGATGGAACCAATCACGTAAGAGGTACCTCTCGATGTGGTTCATTCCAGTCATGTGACGGCATTCTTACAGGAGAATCATTTGTTTTTAATCAATTCAACATTCAAGCCAAAGAACTATGTACGTGTAATACACGTAACATAGTATATTTGATCATATGCCCATGCAATTTGGGCTATGTAGGAGAGACTTCACGAGCAATGAAGACGCGATTAACAGAGCATAGGTCTGCCATCAAGACACGTAAACACACAGCCCCACTTGTCAGCCATTTTTCTGAATTTAAACACTCTCCCTCTGACATTAAATGGCATATTTTGCAGAAAATCCAGACTCCAAACAATACTGGTGGTGATAAAATCAGGCAGAAAAAAAGAAGTATTCTGGATTTTTTCCTTAGGTACCTTTACCCAGGGGTTAAACAACGAATTACCCTGGGAGAAAACCATCATATAGAGCTGTAGTCAACGGACACACTGTGCAGTAGTATAGCGCCTCATAGGTAACCCCCTTTTTTGGATACTACAGCCATAATTCTCACCTGTCCCCTGTACCCTCCTGTTTCTGGCACCAACCTGTATTGTGGCACAATATTTGCCCCCGATGTTCTGCCAAAATGGGACACGAGAAAAACATAGGCCACACTAGAACGAAACAACCGTCTGCATTATTGGCCCCCATGAATATTAGTTGAAGAATTAACACAATAAAGTAGTTTTGTCTATTATGCATTTCTTAGTGATGCATCATCACCTTAGATACACCGATATACTGCCTCCTCTTATTACGGGTAGCCCATGCATACAACTTTAAAAGGCGGAACCAGTATATCCTGCTACCTATCACAATGCAGAGTATATAAACGAATCATGTTGGCTGCATCAGACTCGACTGATTTTATGAGGTACCAGACGCCACGCCATGCTACTCCAGTCAGCTACGCAGTCTTTAACACAGGTAACAACCGCTCATCCATTTCTCTGCATGACAAAACTGTAGAAAATCGAAGCACGAGCCTTCAGTACTGTCCCACATTTGTTTTGTTTTTATCTTTAGACAGCTGGTAATCTGAACCTCCCTATTCCGACTGGATAACTACGGGTTTCAACACCACTAACTTACTAGTGCTCAACCAATAGCAGAGCTGTGCCATACGCATTTTCAGGTAAAGGAGGGTTTCCTTTTATGCGTCCATGCTAATGAGGACGCATTTACCCTTTTTGTAGTTAGGATGTTCTTCCTTGCATCCCTTTATGCTAGTTAGGACACATTTAGCTTCTCTAAAATAAGTTTATTAATACCCATATAACATATGTATTTGTCTACAGTATTCAAATAACGGCTAGAGAATTTACCCGGAACATTTTTCGGCCCCGTTAATCTGATATGCGCACAACGCTCTCAATTGGCATGTGAAGCTAATCTAAACTCAGTTATATGACAACTATACTCTTATTAGATTAGCTCACATGTATGCCGTGTATTATCAGGGGAATTAACCAAACAATGCATACTTCTGATTTTCCAGTATTTGAAGATGTTTTTATGATTAATTGACCCACCGCGGGAAACGCTGACGCAACTTTTCAGCATAAGGAGTTATAACATCACGGACCAGCCGTACCTCAGGTATTTGTCTTGAGATAGTGGCCTATCTGCAAAGCATATATCACAGCCTCTGTAATGGGAAAGCCCATCAACATTATTACGAGCGGAACCTAAATGCCGCTTATATCAAATCATCTTTCGTTAATTAGTTTAAACAGTTATGCATACATCTCTGCATGTGATAACTTTATTTACTAGTCATGGCTGCCGGAAACATTTGAATCAATGAATCTCTGGACGGCTTTGTCATGGTCAACCTTTTCATTTTACCCAATATAATCGTGTTTTGACTGCAACAGCGGATTTTTGTTTTCTGTTTTCTGGTTTTCTCTTCGGTGGGCATAAACAGATAAAGAGGTCCTGTGTTTAGATCCAGACCGGACTTATTCTCACTAATCTTCTCTACATTATCCAAAGATATGATACATGGTAAGCAATGACATTCCATATTCTGTCTGGCTAAATAATATTTCCAACAACTATGGCATCTCCCGTATTTAATCAATCACTATCTTTCTTGCCCTTTAGTCTTCTTGGGGTAGTTGATTGAAGTTCAGTTAAATAGGTAAAAAAGAATTCCTGACCATCTTAATAGGTGTATACTTAAACCATCGACTGGAGACACACCAGTTTTTTCTCTCTGTTAAGTACCTATGTACTGTCTTCATCTTCTCCTCTGGCTTTTGTGATTCTCCTGTTTTCCCATTATGTCTTTATATGATGAAATGGTAAATGTTTGTTTTAACTGGATTATGTCTTGCCAATAGTTTCTCTACGATAAAGAAAATAGAATGAACTGATGTAATGCGGTATATCATGGTATTTTATCAAATCACTGGCTCTATTGATCAAGTAAAATGTATTGACTATTATGCACTGCCTAGCACAGAGGCATATTTTTTAAATACTGTTTATCTATTTTCAGTAACAAGATGGTAGTGTCCTGAGGAAGACACTTTAAACGTGTCGAAACGCGTAGACGGAAACCATCTCCCTACTGTATTATTTAATTATAGAAACAAATAACGTGCATCTGTTGAATATTTAATGAAAGAAATCTTTTTACTGTTTTTTAATCAGTATGTCAATGAATCATTTTGTGACACTTTTATAAAATTTATTAAATTGAACTTTCTGTGCTAATTCAGTGCTTTATTATTTAATAATATTTTGTTACCTGAACTGTGCCAGTGTTTGTGTGTTGCCTGGGTGTATTATTTTCCACAAACAGTTTTATTATGTACCCATTACCCCTGATTGCAAGACACGCTAACAACAGATCTACAGGCACCAGCGGACAAGGCTGCATCACACCACCAAATGTGTACAAGATCAAAAAGCTGATTTGTAACAGAGTATGAACAGTAGCATGGAACTGACGTGATGCCACTTACTTTCCCTTTGTCCTGAATAGGTCAAAGGGAACTGGCATGAGCAGGAAGGGTGCAAATTAATACAGTGCATATTAAATGCGCTTCTAAAGAAAAAACAAGGGAGGAAAGTGAAGATGGTAAAGCAAAGAAGTGGGAACCCCCTCCAAATAGGAAGATACGCAGGGCAGGACCCCTGTTGGCTGTTTGACTACAGGGCTACCCCGGTGTAAGGTGAGGTCCCATGTGGAGTAAAACCTCTCCCAGAACTTGATGGAGTGATTACACAAGACATAATAGTCCAAGATAACTAAGGAGCAGCTACCTGCCCTTATTCGAAGTAGTATACGGAAATTCTCTTACTATTCCTTTTTCCAGGGGGTAACCTGCCCTGAAGAAAGTCCAGCACCTTTCATTGGACAGCAGCGGACTAAAACATGTTGGCAATAGGCTCCTAGGAACATAATATCCTTACTGACCCTTTTCTCTTTTTTTATCATTTCTGCCAGATCCAAGAATAAAGTGAAACTGGGATCTGACAGTGATTTTTAATATTTATCCCCCTGGCCAAAAGTATCTCATTAAGTGCTCCCTGAAAGATGGTCGTGCCCACCCTGACTTCTAGGCCTCAGGGTGTCCCCATGATGAAGCATGACACCACTAGGGTGTGTGAGGGAATATAAAACAAAAGGAAGTGCCTTCTTTCCCACTCTATACTGGTGTTATATTCATAGCTTCACATAGGGTGTCTCATCTATTGTTAGCTCAGGGATTGGTCCAGGAAACGTAACCCCTTGACAGTGGTTAGGGAATCAGGGTGGTAAAGCAAAGCTACAGGCAGGGTGGGAAAGAGGCCAGAGAGGGGGTGGAGGGTCAGGAATCTGCAATCCTGTGTCGACGTGCACCCCCTGAAACTAAATGCCGCAGAGGAAATGCTCCAGCAGGTGAATATGCCTTTTGGACACATTGCAAGCTAGGCTTTTGTTTATTTGATAAAGTTTTTCTTAATTTGAAAGGCTTCAACAGAAAACTTTCAATTCTTACAAAACCTTTTTTTCAACTTGAAACAAATGGGATTTATTTGGTTGTACTTGAAGTCCGCATTACTTTAAGTCTTTTTAAAAATATATCTATAAATGTGTTTGATTACCTTTCAGGACATTTGAAATATTTGTCCTATGTTTATATCATGTGGTGTTTCATATGTAGCATAACTACTATATTCATTTGCTGCAAACATAACGTTTTGTGGGTTCTATCTTTGTAAATAGCCCCCGTACACTCACTATGTTTAATGAATGCTTTTAAACAAAGTTAATATAAACAATTCTATATTTAGCAGAGCCGGTCACCCTCAAGCCTATTTGTGTGCCTTCCAAACATGCTGTTTCACTTTCCCCTGCAGGATTGTGTTTGTACACCCATGTCCACTCTGTTGTCAGGCACACAAGTCATGTAAAATGATACAGCTGAGTTCTGTTTATCACCAGGACAAGGCGGGCAGGAAATGTTAGGCAGTCTAAAACACTGTCCTGAGTTAAGGAGCCATTTACAAACTTTTATTTCGGCACTTCTGCAATTGCACTTAATAAGTGTCAGGCGATAACGAACAGGCACCTTCGGGCATCTGTTCTCGGTCAGGCTAATAACAACAAGCAGGCACAGACAGAATGTAGCAATTTTTTTTTCAAAAGAGCTCTTCACAAAAACCCATAAGGAATGAAACAGGAAGGAGACTGTAATCAGCTGGTGCTCCTCTGGCTTGACCGGAAGTGAGCTATCGGCTGCCAAAATAAGTCAGAATGGTGCTATTAGGAGGGGCACTGGAGGGGACCTATGGCAAGCAGCTGGATGGCATAAACGTGGTTTAAGTGATTACAAAAGGTCTTGCAGACAGCACAAGCGCTGTAGGCTCGACCTAAAAAAGGTCCAGGAAAGATTGTTGGTGGGCACTGAAATGACACTGAATGCCATAGTGAATATTGCTTAAGGTATCAAGCAGTATGAGAGATATGCTCATAGAATTAGAAGGCTGTTGAGACCTCCTCACCCCCTCAACTTACTTGCAGAGTGTCCTGGGGCCGAACCTCCCTCCTTCAGAGTCGCCGACAGACCTGGAGAGAAAAAGCGAAACATTTACTTTTAGGAAGGGCAGAGACCACACCAAAAAAACAAAACACTGAAAAAGGGCTTCTCTCCTTCTGTTCAGGGAGGCAGAACTCCAACTCCAACCGGCATTTTCAATGCAATAGGTCTCGCATTTGCGAGCGTTTAAGCTATTAGCAGTGAAAATGTCAATGCCTTTTATTTATGTGTTTTTGAAAGGAACACATATGTAAAAGGCATTGTTGTTTTTAATGCCAGGAGCTCAGACTCTCGCAAATGCGAGCTCACTGTAATTATGGCCTCATCCCTTTTTTTAGACGCTGCTTGCATATTCAAATTACTGTGAACAGTATCTAAACAAAGGGCGCGCGGCCAATATTAAAGTGAAAGGGCGTGTGGCGCTTTCATCCAAAGTAAAACATTTTAAAAAATAAATTCAAAAGGTTATTTAGCGCGCCCGCTAAAGTGAAAGTGGCCCGCACTGGAAATTAAATAATTAAAGAAGCGCGGCCACTAAAGTGAAAGCTTCCCGCACTGGTAATTAAATAATTAAATAGGACTGGTTGTTAAAGTGAAAGCGGACTGCGCCATATATTAAATACGCGCTGATGCTATAAAGCAGACAGTGCTGTAATTTGAATAAAAATACATTACTATTAAAATAAAAGAGGGCAGGTGCTGTGATGTCGTGGGTGGAATAGGGGAAGAGCGTTAAATAAAATAGTGCTCACCAACTTATAAAGCAGACCATGTAACAACCTAAGTAAAAGGGCCAGTCCTCATGGGAGGTTACAATTGAAGACAAGGCGGTACTAAGGAGGGACTAGCAAGTCTATGAACGAATCAGAAGCCAGCATTTACGAAGGGCAATAAAATAAGCCAATGAAAAATATGGGTGGAGAGTGGGTGGGGTGTAGAAATCCACGGGAGGCAAGGTTGTTGATCAAAGATGTTTTAATTAAGTAGGCAGCACTGGTACAAACATCTGATCATGTCATGGTCTAGGCCAGAGTGATCACCCTGTGAATAGCACTCTGAGAACACAACAGGATTCCAAGAATCCATGGTAACAGAACTTAAGGGATAAACATAAGTAGAAATGCAATTTACAGAGAGATAGAATACATAGAATACTACATCACCTCCTTTTCTCAAAAGAGCAAAAATAAAAAAAATAAAAAAAACAAGGTAAACAAGAGAAAAACAAAGAGAAACAGAAATATTACTCTCTAAACCTCGAAGGTCTATTAACAATGCGAGAACTCTTCCTGACACCAAAGTCCATGGCAGGAGCCTTCGTGGGAAAGGAATCAGTAGATATTTTAGAGACATCTGAGGTTGAAGATGTTTTTGTGACAACAGAGGTGTTACTAACAACCTTAGCAACTCTGTTGAGATTCCACCAGAAACCTCCCTCAACTAGTACAGCATTTCCCACAATCTTAACCACTTTTACAGGAGGTCCAAACTTGCTTTCCCCTTTACTGACATGGACCGATTTTCTAATCCTTACACAGTCTCCAACTTCAAAAACGCTCTCTTTCGCACCTTTCCTTGCATCAAAATTTTCCTTTTGCTTGGACTGGGCATGCAGAACATTACTCTTTACAATGGACATGAGACTTGAAACATCAGAACTAGACTTCATCCACTTAGACATCCACCCAGGACAGAACGAAGTGTTTGGCTTTCGGCCTCTCATTAATTCAAAAGGAGAAATCTTAGTGGAGGAGTGAGGAGTGGTCCTATAAAACCAAATCATGCTTTTCAACGCTTTGCTGACCTCAACGTTACTACTCCTAGCCCACTTCACACAGTCACCAATAACTCTGTTCATCCTTTCGACAAGACCATTTCCCTTGAAGATGATAAAGTGAACTCTTGACATGCTTAACACCTGAATTGGATAAAAAATCAACAAACTCATGACTCACAAATTGCTTCCCATTGTCGGAAACTAACACTTCAGGAAAACCTTCCCTACTCCAAATATCACACAAGAATTCAATTATACTTTTAGAATCAGCATCTTTTATAAACTTATATTCGGGCCACTTGGAGGCATAATCAACCAAGACTAAAATTAACTTGGAAGATCCACTCAGCACAGAATAAGGTCCCATGATATCAATACCCAGTTTAGCCCAAGGACGATCAGGGCATTCAACCGGCATAAGAGGAGGAACCCAAGTCTTGAGACTCTTATCTGAAGATTTACAGATACAACAGTCCGCAACAAAAAGATCGATATCCGAATCCATTGCGGGCCACCAGAACATTTCACGAATTCTACATTTAGTAAGTGAACAACCCAGATGACCCTCATGAGCCTTCACAATAATATCTTTTCTAAACGCAAAGGGAGGAATAATCTTATCATTGCGAAGTAAAATACCATCTTCAATGGAAATCTCATGGCCAACCTTAGAATAGGGTTGAAGAGAGGAGGACAAGACCTTCTCACGCGGCCAACCCAACTTAACAAAATTACAAACATCCTGAAGAACACTATCTTGTTGAAAAGCTTTTCTCCACTCCACTTCAGAACAAACTTGTAGTTCAGGGATGTCTACACAGGCAACTAAACAATCATCACAGTCTTCTTCAATGAGATTATAAAAAGAGATGTCAACATCATCATCACACACAGGAGGCGGAAACCGGGACAAAAAATCTGCCCTTACATTTTTCCCACCAGCAATATACACAACATCAAAATGAAACTGCAAAAGCCTGGTCACCATCCTCAAAATCCTAGGTGTGCAACACTTATTGATACCACCACCCAAGATGTTAACCAAGGGTTTGTGATCAGTTTGAAGAAAAAAACGCCTTCCCCAAATGAACGGTCTAAACTTCTCAATGGCCCAAGTACATGCCAAAAGCTCCTTCTCTATTACAGAGTATTGAATCTCAGCAGATTTCAAAACCCTGGATGCAAAACTGATAGTCCTTTCAACTCCACCCTCACTTTGCGTTAAGGTGGCACCAAGACCAACACGACTTGCATCAACAGTCAAACAGCACGGCAAAGCAGGGTCAAATGGTTTAAGGACAGAATCAGACGTCAGAGACAGTTTCACTTCTTCAAAAGCCTTAACGCATTCTTCACACCAAACAAACTTCACTCCCTTCTTCAACAGGTTACTAATAGGACGTACGATGGTCGCATAATGGGGAATAAACTTGGAGTAGTATTCACAAATACCTAGAAGAGACTTAACCCCAGTCTTGTCAGACGGGATTGGCGCATTAGAGATGGCATCCAAAAGTCCAAGTCTAGGCTTTATTCCATCTTGTGTCAAAATGTGACCAAGATACTCAACTTCAGTACACATAAACTTGCACTTCTCCAATTTCAAGACTACACCATAATCCTGAAACAAACTCAGAACATTATATGGACAGCATCATGAGAAGAAACATCCTTGCCAAAAATCAAAACATCATCTTGAAAGACTGTCACTCCCTTAACACCTTCCAAGATATTACTCATAACTCTCTGAAAAACCGACGCGGCCGAAGCTAGGCCAAAAGGCATGCGTCGATACTGAAAAGTGCCCAAGGGAGAGATGAAAGCAGTCAAGTGACGGGAATCAGGATGCAACTCGACCTGGTGGTAGGCACTGGCTAAATCTAGTTTGGTGAAAAACCTTGCTCCTTTTGTAGCTGCAAAAAGATCATTAATCCGGGGAAGAGGATGAGAATCGACCCAGATAACTTTGTTGACAGAGCGAAGGTCAACACAGACCCTAAGTTTACCATCCCTCTTCCGAGCTACAACTAAAGGCGAAAGCCAAAGGGAAGACTCTGCAGGTTCTATCACACCATTCTCACACAACATCTCAAGTTCCTTTTTCAAATCATCTCTGACACTGAAAGGTACACCACGAAGCTTATGTTTAACAGGTGTTGACCCCTCTTTAACAATAATCTTGTGTTTGAACCCTTTTATTTTACCTAATCTGGAACTAAAAACAGAAGGAAACTTGCATTTAAGCATTTGTAAATAATCAGAACAGGTAGCAATAAAAACTTGTTCCTTTGCACCAGGCTTAAGTGTCATGCCGAAGAGACCCTGATGGAACCAACCCAAAATATTGAGCCCTTTAATCGCAACATAGATTTTCCCTCTTATCTTTCTCCCCTGAAAACATAAAATGTCCTCAAAAAAAACAAGGAAGCTAATTTTCCTTCCTTCGTAGGACACAGGAGCACGGTCTGAAGGAAGAAGAGGTTGTTCATCATTCCATGTATTGTCAAAAAGTTATTTATCTATCATAGTGATCTTTGCACCTGAGTTGACCAGAAGTTTCAAAATCTTATCCCCAACAGCAACATCAATGATAGGGTCGACACAAGAGTCAGGATCACCTTCAATGATAGACCCCTCAGAACAATCAGTGACAACACCAATAGTTATTTATGATTCTGAGGAAGAATCAGAATCAACAACACCAACAACAGGTTTATGGAAATTATTCTTGTTTTTCAACTTCAGACAGACTTTTGCAAAGTGTCCAACTTTTTTGCAGTAGTTGCAAACAGCACTAGAAGCAGGACAAGGAGAACCCTTTTTGTGTTGCGGATTACCATATCTAATACACAATTGAGAATAAGATGAAGATTCTGACTTATTCAAAACCTTCCCTTTAGTAAAAGTAGACATGGATCTCTTTTTGTGGACTTTAGAAGAAGAATTCAAACTTAAAGCGTTTATAGGTTCAATTACTTTGTCTTCGAATTCCTTGAGAGAAACCATGGACGTTTCTACGCTCTTAGCTAACTTAATAGTGTCATCTAGAGAAGGATCACTCATGGCTAATAATTTTTGCCTAATATTTTTATCTTTGCAATGACAAACAAATTGATCCCTGATAAGCTGTTCATTAAAATTTTCAAATTTACATTCAGATGCTAATCTCCGCAAGATAGAAATGTAAGTATCAATATCTTCCGAATCAGCTTGTTTTCTCTTAAAGAAAGTATGTCTACGAACCATTAAATTAGGCTGTTTATCAAAACGAGTCTTAAGTTTCTGTACCGTGTCACTGTAATCATCAAACACAACACCTTCAATAATAGGTAAATCTGGAAGATGCTTAAAAACAGACCTCCCCTCAAAGCCTAAAGAATGTAAAAGGGGACACTTTTTCCTTTCAGGACGAAATCTAGATGCTCCAATAGCTCCTAAATAATTTTCGAATGCATCATGCCAAATTTCCCACCTAATTGGAGGTTCACCAGGAGTTTCTAAAAAAGGTGGAAGTGGATTAACAGATTGCAAGATAGACATAACTTTACTATAAGTAAAAATATGAAACAAAGCAGCAATAAATAATAGAAAAGCTGTAGATGAACTTGTTAAAAACTTGAAGCTTGAAATTGTATAAAATAAATAAACACTTACCACACTAGCTGTAACAAAAACATTGTAAAATGAAATGTAACTAACAAAATGAAAGCTGTGCGCACCAGCGGTGAGCAGGTGGTAAAAGGGAAAGGTGTGTAACAAAGATGAGAGGTTAGTAACCAATGCGTAGTGACTTGAAAAGAGAAGCTGTGCGCATCAGCGGTGGACAGATTGGTAAAATGCGCAGTAATGTAGAAACAAAACGTGAGCTGTGCGCATCAGCGAAGAACACAGAGAATTCGTGAAAGTAATGCTGACATCACAAAATGTGAGCTGAGCGCATCAGCGGAGAGCACGAAGAATTCGTTGCTGGGCAACGTGGACGTCACAAAGTACAGTGATCAGTAGCCAATCCAAACTGTCAAACTTTCGTCCAATAAGAAGACAGGACACAGCAGCGTGAAGATGCGCTCTTATCCAATGAGAAGACAGCATACAGGAAAGAAGATGGCCTTTGCACCCCTCGGAGAAGAAGAATGTCGGAGATTGGAGATTCGGACACAGAAGACTCGAACACAGAAGGTAAGGCTTGAGGAGGCCCGAACTGTATATAGTAGAATTATTTAAAAGATACAGTCAACGGTCAAAACAAGATGGAGAGGCCCCAAATGTCACAAATAAAACTCAAAAGCAGACTCCGAAGGGAAGTTGAAGGATCCCACTTTCAGGCAGAAAAAACAAAAGGTCAACCACACGAACAAGAAAATAAACGTCTTACAGTTTTGACGATGTCTTCGTGTTGACGATGTAGTTAGCCGATGTCACACAGCTAACAGTGTCAGTTGCAGAGTTTAGGAGTCACTCGGTTGCACTCGGTTGCAGAGTTTGCAGAGTTTAGGAGTCACTCGCCGAAGTAGAGGACTTTTGACGACAACAAATTTTTGACGAAAACGGAGCTCTCTCTCTTTTCTTGAAAGAAAACAACTTTGCGGGTCCCAAGGAGATCACAGAAGATGAGCACGCATCGTCGCCAGTAAAATTATGTAGAAATCCACGGGAGGCAAGGTTGTTGATCAAAGATGTTTTAATTCAGTAGGCAGCACAGGTACAAACATCTGATCATGTCATGGTCTAGGCCAGAGTGATCACCCTGTGAATAGCACTCTGAGAACACAACAGGCATCCAAGAATCCATGGTAACAGAACTTAAGGGATAAACATAAGTAGTAATGCAATTTACAGAGAGATAGAATACATAGAATACTACATGGGGCTTCAAGTGCATACTCCAATACAGCATGCGGCAGAGCAGCGCACATGATGCCCTGGCTCAGCCTAAAAAGCAGATCATAAGATGGATATAGCACGCAGTAGGAGAATGCCGAGGAGTGGACGATGCCAGAGGAAAAGGACAGCAAAGCGAGGAGTCACGGGGAACTGAGAGGGAGAGTTGGGAGCCTGGACGAGCTACCTCGCCAGCCTTAAGGAACCTCCAGAGACTTGGTCCAAGGAGTGGTGCATACCACCGAACAACTTGAATTTGCCAATCACAACTCGGGAGAGTTGTGCCATCGTGATGAGTAATTTGGGAGAGGGGAGGCAAAAATGTGGGAGGGGGAAGAGCCCAGAGCCTGTGAAAGCACTTTGAATTTATTAGATGGCATCATTTATTGCTGCACTGTGTTAAACTTTGTTTTGGCATTTGGGTCACTTATTTCTGAACCTCTAATTTTGATACAGTGGAGTATTTTATTTTATTTTTTTATTATTTTTGGAGTTTTCTATAGCGCTGGCCAGACCCGAGGGTATCGGAGCGCTTGACAATCGTTCTGGAGGGAACGGGTGAGGAGTAGTACAGTACAAAAATGTTCATACAAGATCAGGGGTTAACAAACTTCTTTGGCGCGTGCGGGCGGGATTGAGGTAGTGTCTTTGAGGTAGTCAGGGTAGCAGGGTGAGCTGCTGAGGTAGAGTTCGGGAATGCGCAATTGAGGTAGAGGGTTTTTAGGCGGCTCTTGAAATCTGGGAAGGAGGGGTTGGTTCTGATGTCCACTGGGATGGAGTTCAGATTTTTGGGGCGTTGCCAGCAAAAGAGCAGTTTGCGGTTTTTTGTTTCCGTGTTTTCAGGGGGATGAGTAGTAGTGAGTTTGAGCTTCTGAGGTTTCTGGATTGACCCGCTTTCTTGAGCTTGTAGGCTAAGTATTCCGGTTTCCCTGTGTGCAAAGCTTTATGCGTGAGACAGGCCGTTCTGAAGTTGGCGCGCATTTCCACTGGGAGCCATTTTAAATCCTTGAGTGCGGGCGATATGTGGTTGAATTTTTTTGCACCAGAGACCATTCTGGCGGCTGCGTTGAGGGTGGTTTTCAGTGGCGCAAGGTGGGATAGGGCTGTGCCGGATAGGGTTGCAATCCCATAGTCTAGTCTGGATAGCACCAGTGCTTGTGTGGCTTGTTGGAGATCCCTCTGGGGGATGTGTGGTTTGATTTTGTTTAGGAGTTTCAGACTGAAGAAGGCACTCTTTGCGGAGTTCTTAATGTGGTTCGTCATTGACAGTTTGTGGTCAAGAGTGATTCCGAGTATGTGGAGTCGGACTTACTTTTCTTTGTGCACTGATGGCTTTTGGAAATGCTTCTTATAAAAGGCGTGCCTAGTTTGGGATGAAATGCTTACAAGGGTTCTAGAAGGAAACCGCCTAGGAGGGAAACAAGTGGAACAATGCCAGTAGAGCCAAGCATGTTCCAGTTTTGCAAGCGCTGCCATGCTTGCCTAAACCACACATATGCCTTAACCACGAATACAAGTTGTTAAGGCACTGCGGGGTCTAGTTGCTGGCTGGCGGAAGCAGGAAGGATCAGAGAAGACGTATTGCTGTGAGGTAAGTGCGGCTGGGGACGGATTTTGGGGGTCGGGGTCCTTTCGTATGTTTTTTTGGGGGGGTCGCGTCATTTTCAGGGCTGGGGGTTTGGGATAGTTTTCAGGGCTGGGGTTAGGGGGTTGTTTTTTTAGGAGTGGGTAGTCTTAGAAGTTAGGACAGGTGCTTTTTGGGGTACTTTTATGGCTCAAGGCGAGGGGCAGGGATTATAATACGTTTTAGAGCTTAGGGGGAAGGGTAGTTTTTAGGGTTCAGGGGGGTCGGGTAGTTTTAAGGGCTTTGGGGAGGGTAGGACAGTATTTAGTGCTTGGAGGGGCCGGGTAGGTTTTACAGCTATGAGGTGAGTGGGGTAGTATTTAGGACTGGGGCAAAGATGTATTTTGGACATGGGGTGGGGGTTGGTTTTCAGGAGGGAGGGGGTAGTTTTAGGAGTCAGGATGGGGGCAGGGGTCGGGGGTTTAAGAATTACCTGTCAAGTCTTAACCACGGATATGTCTTTAGCATACATGCCTTAACAACACATAATTTGTTGAAAAGGCATAAGTAGTAAAGGCATACTCATGGTTAAGACTTGCGCTGTTGAGACGGCGTGCAAGCAGCATGCATGGTAAACGCATATGTGGTTCCATCATACAACCCGCTCTGAATCTTTGGATGAAAGCGAATGGTGAATCCTATTAAACCTTTCCTTACACTTGTGTTACATCCAAGGATGACAAGGAAAGTATTATAATAAAAATGATTTAATCTTAGGAATAAGTACAGCACTCAGATCCAACAGAGTGTTTCTCAGTCCAGCTCCAGTCTTCAACTGAAGAGCTGAAGCCAGCTAAGCAACTTATAGACTTAAAAAGATACATTCCTATCTAACATGCATTAAACATCTAAAACACATACAGTAGACAAATACATATAATCATAGAATACAACACACCTCTCCTCCTCTATTAACAAATATAAAATAAAGACTAAGGGCCCGATGTCGGTAAATCTAATTTACCACTTCTAAAATACCGAATCATACCGATTCAGTATTTAAGAAGTGGTAAATTAGAGGGGGGGAAATGTAGGTAATTCTGATTCGGTAAATACCGAATCTGTAAGATTCGGTATTTACTGATTCTCTAAATATCAAATCGGTATCCCCCACTGATTCCTATGGGCCTTGAAGCCCATAGGAATCAATGTGGAATACCAAATCGGCATTTACCGATTCGGTAATTACCTATTCTTGCAAGGGTGCAGGGGGTGTCACTTTGAATCCCTCTGGCACCCCAATTACAGGCTTGTGTGCCATGTGGCACACAGACATGCCCTATGGGCATGTCTGTGTGTCACATGGCACAGGTGTGCATGCACAGATGTGCATGCACACCTGGAATCGGTATTTTACCACCCAATTGGATTGGGAGGTAAAATACCGAGTCTTAAAGCCCTGTGGCACTCTGACATGGGCCAGCTACATCTGCATTTACAGAATCGGTATTTTACCGAGTCTGTATTTACCGATTTGGTAATTTTACTGAATCGGTAAATACAGAATCGGTAAAATACTGATTCTGTAAATGCATGCCCTACATCTGAAATCCCTAATACCGGTCGGAAACGGCCAAAATCATCGTATCTGATTTTCGATTTAATTTGAGATTGTTCAACATTTCTTTTAATTTGATCAAAACAGGGAACACTCTTCTCAGGTTTGGCTTTTCTGACAACCCATTCTGGAGACAATTCATTGAAAGATTGTCTTCCTCTCTGCATAGCAAACAGAGTTATTCCTGTGGTTGAGTGGGGAGTATTGTTGTATGACCAAATTCTATCACTTACCACCTCCTGAACTTGTAAGCCAGAAGATGAAGCTAACTGTATAGAATCTTTTAAAATGCGGTTCACTCTTTCCACTAAACCATTTCCTTGTGGACTGTATAACGCAGTGGTGAGATCTTTAATACCACGATTGCTTAAAAAACCTTTCATATTGTGTGAAACAAATTGTAACCCATTGTCCGACACAAGATAAGCAGGCATACCTTCAGATCCAAAAAGTTGCTTCAAAAACCTAATTGCGTTTTCAGTGTTAGGATCCCTCATAAATGTAAACGATACCTATTTGGAATAATAATAAACCACAGTTAATATAAACCTATAGCCTTCGTTCAATCCACCTATAGGCCCTAGAAAATCTAAGCCCAATTTTTCCCATGGATTTTTAGGAAAATTAACGGGACATAGAGGGGAGTTCACAGTGTGCAGGGATTTCTCAGCATGTGCACACTCAATGCAGTTATTCAATAATGTGTCTACACAGATATCCATACTGGGCCACCAGAAATGCAACCTTAACCTTTTCTTGGTACTAGTAATTCCACAATGGCCTTTATGAGCAAGAGTAATAATTTTGTTTCTGATAGAGGTTGGAGGAATAAGAAGGGAACCTCTCATAATGAAGTTGCTTTCAACACTCAATTCCTCCTTAACTTTGGAAAAAAAGAGCAATTCTCTGTCTATTTGACTTTCTCGCGGCCATCCATTAGAAATACATTTTTTAATAATGGTTTGACAATTATCTAATGATGAAGCTTGTAGCCAATCAAGTTGAGAAATAGTTTCCTCTGTTAATTTAAGACCTTCAATTAAACTAACCACTACTTCTTTATCATCAATAAAAAATCGGCTTTGAAATTTTTTCCATCCGGGATATATCTCATTACATAATTGTAATCATAATATTTTGAAAATCGGCGAACTAACCTAGGGCTAGCATTTCTTAAACCCTTATCATTCCAGATAAAGATTAACACCTTAGCTGCGTGTAAACATTTCTCCCCAGTGCTGCGCTGTCCATTAGAACTAGTGCTGAATGGACGTTCAATGGTCGTGCGCAGCACTGGGGAGGTAGCGCTGCTGACGACCATTGGCCGTCAGCAGCACTTAAGGGGTTAAAGGCTTATGATCTGAAATAAGTATACATTCTCGTCCCCAAACATAAGTAGAAAAATGTCTAACACCCCACACACAAGCCAAAGCTTCTTTTACTTTGGTGCTATCATTTCTTTCTGATGAAGAAAGTTGATGGGGTGCAAAAGCAATAATGTTTTCAGTACCATCGACCATTTGGCTAAGTACAGCACCTAATCCAACTCTAATGTAAGAAGTGGAATTTTCATTGAATGATTTAAGAGCAGGAGCACTTATTATCAAATCCTTTAAGCTTTCAAATGCATTTTTTTGTTCTTCTCCCCACATAAACTTGACTTTGTTTCTCGTCAAGAGTCTTAAAGGTTCACTAATGAGTGCAAATTTTTGAACAAATGTGGAATAAAATTCACTCAACCCCAGAAATTACCTCAACTGGTCCTTGTTAGAAGGTTGTGCACATACTCGTATGGCTTTTAAAAGGTCTTGTTTAGGGCTAATACCACTTTGTGAAATAACATGACCTAAATATTCTACCTAATTCAGTAGGAATTTGCACTTTTGTCTTTTGACTGTCATACCATGTTTGTTCAAAATACTTAAAACTTGATCTAACTTGGTGAGAGTTTTTCTTGGACAGTATTAGTGGGTATTAATCTATCATCTTGGTAGGCTAAAACATCTTTCACATCACCGAAAAGTTGGAACATCAGTTTCTGAAAGACTGAGGCCGCTGAAGCTAGGCCAAAGGGTAGTCTCAAAAATTTGAAAGGACCAAATATGGTGTTAAAAGCGGTTAAATCTTTAGAATTATCATGCAACTCAATTTGATCGTAGGCCTGCCTCAAATCTATTGTGGAAAAAATCTTAGTACCTTTTAGTTGTGCTAGCATGTCTTGAATGCGTGGCAGGGGAAAGCAGTCAACTTGTATATTCTTATTTAATTATCTTAAATCGATACACAGCCTAAGTTCATCACAATTTTTTGTAAGTGCAATAACTATGGGAGAAATCCATATCGATGAACAAATTTGTTCAATCACACCATCCTCACATAGTTGATTAAGATGATCTTTGAGCTTGTCTCTAATATTTAGAGGGACGTGTCTAACCTTGTGAATTACTGGAATGGCATCAGATTTTAAAATAATTTTATGTTCGAATACTTTAACCAATCCCAATTTATCTGAAAATACAGCCTGAGGGTTATTGATGATGGTTTCCAAAGAAGAGCATTCAGTAAGTACAGAATTGACATTGCTAGAACGATCTAATGAAATGGGATTGTCAGTGCCCGGTCTCAAAACCATTCCAAATTTGCCTTGGTCTTTCCACCCAAGAATATTATACCCTTTTTTTGATACATAAACTTTGGATGAAATGGTTCTGTCTTCAAAAGTGAGACTATTATTAAAGTACCCTATCATGTCGATTTCTTGTCCGTCAAAAGCTACTGTGCGTACGTCAGGGAGTATTAATTCAACTCCTTGCAATTCTTTCAAAAAGAATACATCAGAAAGAATAGTGACAGGAGACCCAGAATCTACTGTAACCTTCACAGAGACATTACCAATTTTTATATCACACACTGGATCACTACTATTAGAGTCTTCCTGTGAATCGACCATGCCTACAGACAAGATTTTCTTTACTGTCGTTTCTTCCTTATGACATCCTAAATCATCAAAGTCTACAGCTTCTACATACATTGTTTTAGCCTTGAATTTACAAACAGAGGTAAAATGTCCAATTTTCTTGCAATTAGTGCATTGTTTCTTTAGTGCTGGACAAGTGGGAGAATTAGCTAAATGTGATTTTGAACCACATCTAAAACATTGAAATGGTTTATCAGCTTTTTCCATTCACTTTTGATGGAGGATTTGTCTTGTTGGGTGACACATCATGATGTTTGTTGTGAAACTTTATTTACTGGTTCAGTAATAGGGGACTTGTTATTGCCATGTTCCCTGGAATCAGAAACAGATCTTTCAATGCCCTTGCTATTTCTAAAGTTTCGATAAGTGAGGGGTTCGTACAGCATTGTATTCTTTCTTGAACCTTGTTACTGAAACAATTCACCACAATCTGGTCCCTAAGGTATTGTTCAATGGGACCTTCAAACTCACATGATGCTGCAAGAATTCTTAATTTCGCTAAAAAATTATCAACACTTTCATGTTCTTGTTGTTTACGTGTGTTTAAAACTTATTTCTCTCTACTATTATGCTTGGCTTGTCTTTAAAATGTTTTCCAACCTCATTACAGCTTAATTGTATTCATTCCAGTCATCAGAAGGTGGGTGTATAATTTGTGGCTCATGATCATAAATTCTTTGCCCCTCAGCACCCAGAGCATTAAATAGCATAGCATAGCATTTTTTCTGACATAACTATTGAAGCACTTATACCCCTGAGTCCATTTAATTTTAGGTGTGCCAGGTTCTTGAAGAAAAAGGGGAGGCAGAACTGCAGTTAGAAGAGCCATAAAAAAATGTATATAATGTAAAGTAAGTAAAAATAAACAGAATAGGAATAAAATTATCGTTAGTAATTTCTTTAAAATAAATGTTGTGAGGGTAAAATTGTGAGTCACAATACTGTAAAATGTTCATAAATATGAAGAAAGTTTAAAAAGAAGTGCACCCAATATTCAATTTGGAAGCTGTGCACGTCAGCAGACTTACACAAAATATGCACAATGAATTCTCTGCCTGATAAAGCTTGTGTTTTAGCTGTGCGCAGTATCAAGTTTAGAGAGTGTAGAAATCGAGTCCCTTTGCAACAAAGCTAGCGTTTTTAGCTGCGCGCATCAGCGTTTTGTAATGATGTGCAGAATCAAGTTTAGAGAGAGTAGAAATCAAGTCCATCTTCAACACGATAGCAAAGTATAAAAGCGTTGCTAGGTGACAAAGAAAATGGACACCACGCTGAAAGACGTCGCGTGATGACGTTGCACGTCAAGCATAGAGTTCTGTAGCTCTCCGTCACTGGAGCAATATGACGATTAAGAAGCTTGCCGACAATGGATTCTCAGGCAATCCCGTAAGCTTTTCCAGTAATTTCAAATGTCGTGTTTAGCTCTCAGCATTTCCAGCAATTTCAAATATTGCGTTTAGCGCTAAAGTTAACTTTTGGAGAAGCATTTATATTGTAAGAATCATGACACTCAAAAAAGTTCTTGGTAAAGTTAATGAAATTACCAGCAGAATTATTCAAATGCAGAATATGTGTAGGACTATTTCCACATGACTTAAAGGTATAAATTTAACGTTGAACACCCATTACTTTGCTTAGATGAATATGTGCTCAATAATGTTATTGATAATATTGATCCTCATTCAGACAGTTTCTATTTCTATGAGCCTGCATCGATATGTTTCAATAAATCTTTTAACACATGCAGCAAAGCTCCCAATAGAGAATAGAGGAGTATATTAGAAAAGAAAATGAGAATAATTAGAAATGACTTTTCTTGAAGTAGTCAGGAAGTCAGTCTTCAACTTTGAAACTGTATTCAAATGAATTCAATTGACTTGAATTTCAATCAGGAAACACTGCAGTTCTGAGAGGATCTTCTTAACATTTAAAAATTTTAAAAATAAGTCAGAAGATGGGTCCATGGAGTGCTGTCTTGACCACCTCGTCGCCAAATTTATGTAACATCCAAGGATGACAAGGAAAGTATTTATAATAAAAATGATTTAAACTTAGGAATACGTACAGCACTCAGATCCAAAAGAGTGTTTCTCAGTCCAGCTCCAGTCTTCAACTGAAGAGCTGAAGCCCAACATTCCATAACTGCTAAGCAACATAGAGACTTAAAAAGATACATTCCTATCTAACAGGCAATGAACATCTAAAACCCATACAGTAGAGAAATACATATATTCATAGAATACAACTGGGAAGCCACTAATCTTGGACCCTCAAAGAACCAAGCAAGGGTGTTGGTGAAAGGTGAACAGACCAGTACTAAAGGCCAAATACTTACAGCACCTTTCTTTTCCTGAGGGTACTGGCGGTGAAAGCCGCCTGGAGAGACACGTGGAAAAAAAAGAAGATCCCACATCAGAAAAGGACGATTCCTAATGGCCCACCAGAAGATCGGCGTGTGACCTAAGTCATACCTGTCATTCCAGTACTGTGGACCTTTATAAAAACATAAAGATTGGTGAAGCAACCCAGCCTACAAGTCCAAATATCCATAGATCCCTCCTACAAGGGCATAATGAAAGGAAGTATTAGAAGGAAAGTAGAATCTGTTTCTGAAATGAATGCTTTAAAAGGGCAGACGTCTACAAAAATGAAAAAAATAGTTGAGAATATGAAGTTTGAGAAGCAATCCTCCATTACGGGTTTTTGTTGTGGGAGCAAAGTTAAAAGTGTGTCCAGCCACAAATAAAATTAGTAATTGTTGCAGCGTAAGTGGCACTTTGGGAGCAGTATACAAGTACGGATTGAATAACAAAGTGAATCTCGTTATAGATGACGAGGAAAAAGTAGATGAATTTAATCATGATAGAGTACTGTGTGTAAAAAACAGTAAATCTAAAATATTTTCTAGGTGTTTGGTAGGAGGTGGGAGATAATATGGAATTTGTTGATTTGTGTGTCCGGTATAGTATCCTAAGTAAAGCATTAATGGAGAACTCCAGGTTTGGATAAATGTTATCTCCTCCTGATGTACAGTCTAGAGGATATACAGGTCCTAAAATTGACTTTTTGGGATACTTATGGGCTAATTTGAAATTTGTGACAGAGAACTAAAATGGAAAATGTATGTTGCTGAAAAGGGTGATCCCATTTTTGGCTGGCCTAATCAGCTAGCATTAGGTATTCAAATTGACCTCCATGCTGTTCCACCCGTTAGCTATTTGGATCATCGGAATTAAGCAAAGGTTTTTTGATCAAAGGCAATGCAACAGTTTTCTTCCAGGCAAAAAGAAACAAACCTGTGCTGTACAAAAGCTGAAAGATGTCTGCCAACTTGGAGCAGATTATTTCAGCTGCTGGAATGGCAGCTTCAAGAGGATAGGGATCCTGGGGGGGCATGGCTAACACCCGGAGAAGATGGCGGCGAGTCCCTGAAGCTGCGGGGACAGAGGTGTTTAATCAGCAGACCCAATGTCGTTTCCAGCTCCCAGGTGAACCGCTAACTCAAGGATTCTCCATATAAAGGAAAGACTTTCAATCAATCAATCAATCATAGCATTGGTAAAGCGCACTACATACCCATGAGGGTCTCAAGGCGCTAGGGGAGGGGGAAGGCTGCTACTGTTCGAAGAGACAGGTCTTGAGGAGTCTCCTGAAGGTCAGGAGGTCTTGGGTCTGCTGTAGGTGGATGGGGAGGGTGTTCCACGTCTTGGTGGTGAGGTGGGAGAATGATCTGCCACCGGCGGTCACTCTTTGGATGCGGGGGATGGTGGCGAGGGCGCGGTCTGTGGAGCGGAGCTGGCGGGCGGGGGTGTAGCGGCTGAGTCAGCTGTTGAGGTACGCTGATCCTGTGTCGTGGAGTGCCTTGTGTGCATGGGTGAAGAGCTTGAAGGTTATCCTCTTGTTGATGGGAGCCAGTGCAGGTCCTTCAGGTGGGGTGTGATGTGGCTGTGGCGGGGGATGTCGAGGATCAGGCGTTCTGGATGCGTTGTAGTCGTCTCAGGAGTTTGGCCAGGTATCCTGCATAGAGTGCGTTGCCGTAGTCCAGTTTCTTGCTGATGAGGGCCTGGGTGACCGCCCTTCTAGTTTCAGTGGGGATCCACTTTAAGATCCTGCGAAGCATGCAAAGGGTGTAGAAGCAGGAGGAGAAGATGGAGTTGACCTGCTTTTTCATGGAGAGTGTGGAGTCGAGGATGACCCCTAGGTTGCGTGCGTGGTCGGTGGGAGTGCTCCTAGTGCAGACGGCCAACAGGAGTCGTCCCAGGCTAAGGGATGGATCCGAGGATGAGGACCTCCGTCTTGTCCGAGTTCAGCTTCAGTCGGCTGTTCCTCATCCAGTCGGCGACGGCCTTCATGTCTTCGTGGAGGTTGGTTTTGGCGGTGTGGGGGTCCTTAGTGAGGAGAGGACCAGCTGGGTGTTGTCGGCGTAGGAGATGATGTTTAGGTCATGCTGTCGGGCGACATGGGTGAGCGGTGCTATGTAGACGTTGAACAACGTTGGGCTGAGGGATGAGCCTTGGGGTACGCCGCAGATGATCTTGGTGGCTTTGGAGGGGAAGGGGGAGGCAGATGCTCTGGGTTCTCCCGGTGAGGAAAGAGGTGATCTAGTCCAGGGCCTTTTCTTGGATTCCAGCGTTGTGGAGGCATGCTCTTAGTGTGCGGAGCAGAGTATGTTGAAAGCGGCTGACCGGTCCAGGAGGATGAGGGCTGCGGTTTCACCATTGGCGAGCAGGATCCTGATGTCATCGTGGCGGCGATGAGGGCAGTTTCGGTGCTGTGGTTGCAGCGAAACCCAGACTGGGACGAGTCCAGGATGTTGTTCTGTTCGAGAAAACTGGTCAATTGTTTGCTGATGGCCTTTTCGATGACCTTCGCCGGGAACAGGAGCAGGAAGATGGGTCGGAAGTCCTTGAGGTCTTGGGGTCCGCCTTGGGTTTCTTTAGTAGGGCGTTGATCTCTGCGTGCTTCCAGCTCTCCGGGAAGGTTGCTGTCTCAAAGGAGATGTTGATGATTTTCTGGAGGTGGGGTGCGATGGTGCTGCTGGCTTTGTTGAAGATGTGGTGTGCGCAGGGGTCTTCCGGGGATCCGGAGTGGACGGTGTTCATGATCTTGATGGTGTCGTCATCATTGATGTTGGTCCAGGAAAGCAGGCGGTTGGTGTGGGCGGCGGTCATGGGAGCAGGGGTGTCGGGGTTGCCGGGGTGGTGGCGGCATCGAAGCTGAGGTCTTGTGACGGCAGGATGTTATTGGTGTTGGAGAGTTCCTTCACAATGCTAAAGAGTTCTTTGCTGTTGTGTGCAGCGGTCCTTTTTTGGCGGATCTGATGAGTTTGTGGTGTCGGCGGGTGGCGTTCCTGTGGGCTGTGTAGCTTTCCGGAGTTCTTTCGCGGGTCCAGTTTTTTTCTAGTTTTCGGCAGGTTCGCTTGGAGGCCTGTAGGTCTTTGGTGAACCAGCTGGCTCTCTTGCTGGTGTGGGTGTTGGGGGGTTTCTTGAGCGGGGCGAGGGTGTTGGTGCAGTCGTTGATCCGCGAGGGCGGCGTTTAGCTGGACCTCAGTGATCTTGCCCCAGCTGCGGCGCGGCATCTGATGGGTGCGGTGGTGTGCGGTGGGTTTCTGGAAGGTGAAGGGGATGCAGCGGTGGTTGGCCCAGTGGAGTTCGGTTGTGCGGTCGAAGAGGACGTGGGTGCTTGCTGAGAAGATGGGATCAAGCGTGTGGCTGGCGGAGTGAGTGGGTGTTGTGACGAGTTATCTGAGTCAGAGGTTGTCGATCAGAGTGGGGGAGTTGGCGTCATTGTTCTTCTCGAGGTGGAAGTTCAGGTCCCTGAGGAGGATGTAGTCCATGGAGGCGAAGGCGCGTGTGCTGATGAAGTCTGTGATGGAGTTGCTGAACTGTGGTCGGGGTCCGGGGGGTCTGTAGATGAGGGTGCCTCTGAGGATGGTATTGGGGTCGGTGTGGTTCTGGAAGTGCAGGTGTTTGGAGGTGCTGAGGGTGTCGCCGGCGTGTGTCGAGATTTTGAGGGTGATTCTGTGGAGAATGGCCTTCCGGGATGGCTATGGCGATGTCAGGTGCCGAGGAGGGAGTCTCGGTCAGGAAGGCAATGTCTGTGGCATTGGTGTCAAGTAGGTCCCAGAGTTCGATGGCGTGTTTGTGGGCGGAGCCGGTGTTGAGCAGGATGCATCTGAGGAAGTTGGGTTCCTTGTTGGATAGGTTGGCGGGCCTGATGCTGGTGAAGCTGTAGTTCCGGCAGGAGAAGGGTCCTTTAGTGCGCTTTGGGGCAGCCAGGCAGCAGGTGCATGATCGTCTGGCATCGAGTGCGTGGAGGGTGCCAGAGTCGTAGAAGAGGCAGGCGTCGTGGGGTTTGCGGGGGCCAAGGGTCCTGGAGCTGGGCGTGGTCCTGGCGCGGACAAGATTGCCTTAGGCGCGCCTTCGGCGCAGGTGCCATAAGAAGGGTAGGTGGGAGGGAGTAGCAGCTGAGATGGGGGAACGGGTGAATGGGAGCAGGGGGCGGGAAGCGGGACCGGCGAGGGAGTGGGGGGCAAAAAAACAGGCAAAGGCAAAACAAGCAACAAGAGAACACAGAACAAGCAGAGGCAAAGGCTAAACAAGCAGCAAAAAATACAAAGCAAGCACAGGCAAATGGCTAAACAAGAAATTAGACGACAATACAGTGGTCACAAGGCATGATAATCAGAGCGCACAAAAAGCGGGCAGAAAACAAACCTAAGGCCTACCACTGGCCACCAGAGATGAGGTGCAGGTGGTAGCTTGCGGGTGGAGGTGGACCTCAAACTCAGTAGCAGCTGGGTCCTGAACACGGCGCACTCAAGTGGAGCTACGCGGCATGGAGAGCCACCTCCCACACTCCCTGTAAGCTGCATTTTTCTTTCTCACACGATGTGAAGCAGCTCCTTCATACTTGCAGCTGAAATTTTGTTTTAGTCATACTGAAGAAAATATCTGCATGACGCCTCAGGAAAAGCGTCTTCAGTGTTTTATTGCCGTTTTTTACCTTGCTCTGTATTGTTTAATAGTACAGGCTCCATTCTCTAGCCCCTTTCTGCTTATTTTTAAAATCACCAAGAATGGTGTCTTTTTGCATTGACTTTATTCTCTTTTTGGTTTCTTAACTAAGAAAGTCATTCTGCCTGCCCACTTTAAATTTCTGCTTTTTGTGAATGCTTTCAGCTTCTTCATTTCAATATTGGAGAGTAAATATGGAATCAACTCCTCCTTCTATACTTTCTCATTGGGAAACATCATTTACACTTTCACTATGAGATGATTCTTATTAATTCCAAGGTGGTTTACCCTGGTCTGTCGTCTCATGCTATATCCCAATGAAGAACTCTTTTTGGACTTATACAACCTGTAAATACTGTTATCTATCTTATTGATAATATTGCATGCTAATGTGATTCATGGTTGTCATCTAATACTCATAAGTGTTTTCAGGGCATTCGCTGTGTTTTACCACACCTTTTATGGGGAGGTTAAAGACTCTCAAACTTACGATATCCTCCAGGGTTTCTAAGGTAGCTGTGTGTTCAGAATCAGACTTAAACCCTAACGTCACTGAAATGGAAGACCTCCCTTCTCATAAACCTGCTTTTGCATCAGGCGCTATTTAAAAAACGCAGCTCTCTGGTAAATTACCTGCAATCTATACCAAAAGACCCAAAAAAGACCCTCCTTCCCCTGAAAATTCTTTTACCTCAGTCATGGCAGTTATTCTTGAAGAGATTCGAGCTCTAAAACCCCTCATAGAGGAAACCAATAAAACTTTGCAAATCTTAAACGATAAATGGTCTTCTTTGGATTCACGAGTCCTCATTGTGGAACAACGTACCGAATTGTTCGACTCTTCATGCTCACACATCTCATCTCTGGAATCTGAGGTATCCTTTCTTAAAAATCAGGCAGAAGATTTGGAAAATAGGAATCGTAGAAAAAACCTCAGACTCTATGGACTTCTTGAAGACATCAAAGGCTCCAATCCTACCATTTTTTTTAAACCTTCTTACCCAAACTCCTGTATTTAACTGCTACCATTTCGCTTAATATTCAAAGGGCTCTTAGACTTGGTCCGAAATTTCAGCAAAAGCTTGTGGTGCTTTATGCGTTTTCTACACTATATTGATCTTCTACAAGTCCTCTCAGCAGTTAAGTCTAAGAAACAGGTTTTTTGGGAAAGTCACCAGATGTAGCCAAGATCACAGCAGACCGGCTGAAAAAGTTTCTTGATCTACTTCCTCAACTACGTTCACTCAATGCCAAATATGGCCTAAAACATCCTTATCTCTTCAAAGTTACGTATAAAGACAAGACTACAACATTTGAGGATCCTGCTGTGCTACAAAAGTTTCTTACTCTTCACGGAGACGATACTATGGACACTTCGAGACCTGCTTGAATAATATATATGTTTATTATTACGCTGATCTTCTCTCTTTACTTGTTCTCAACTTGTTTCAATGTCTGTTAGTTCTGTTTAAATATTTGTAGTGCTGCTATAATGTTATATTGTTATTTCTCCTTCATATTTGTAATGCTGCTATAATGTTATATTGTTATTTCTCCTTCTTCACTTTTATTTCTTCATAATGTTCTTATATTCCTTGCTTTGTTTGTCTTTCTTTCCATAAATTCTTTTTTCTCTCTTACAGTTGTTTTTCCTTCAACAATTTGTTCCCTCCTGATCCTCCTGTATTGTTGACATCTTTGGTTGTGGTTCTTTATGGATTTAATGGATCTTCAAACTGTTGTTGTCTCCTCCTGATGTGGTCTACCCCCAGTCATGTTGTTTTGTAGGTATGATGTTCAGTCGTCTTCCTAAGACATGTACTGTCCCTTTGTTCTCTATTCTCTTCTTTTTTCTTTTTTATCTTTCCCCTCCCGCCTACTCCTATTTCCTTCTTTCTTTTCTTCTCTATATTTTTTTCCTAGCTCTTCCTCCTCCTCTGCTCTTTCCTTCAAATTAATTTACCTATATGTTTTGTACACTATACCCATTCATATATTCTCTTTCACCTTGCAAATACATTCTTCCCGTCCATTTATTCTCCTCTATGCTCATGAAGTTAATTTAATAGTTTTTCTTCTAAGCATAATGTTTGTTCATACTTTTCTCAGTAAATTCCATTTTGGGTTACTACCCGGAATATTAAAGCATTAAATCTATACTAATATAATAAAGAGAGAGCCCAAACCTTTGAGGCGGGTAATCTCAGGAACCACAGCACCAATCACAACACCCAATACAGCGTTGGAAAGGGCAGTTGCAGCAGAAGGACATAGGCTATGCAGACGCCCACCATATACATTTAAAAGGTAAAAGAACCGTTGCAGCAAAGTAGTCCCTTGTGGGCGTGTCTGCATTGTGCTGTGGGTGTGTGCTGGGGGCGTGACAAATGCTGGGGGCGTGTGGTACGTTCCGCCCTTCATGCCAGGTCTCATATCGTGTGCTAATCCCACCCTGCTCCCTTTAAATACCCCTGCACCCCATAATCATAGCCCACCCTTACTCCTTAAAATACCCCAACACCCTTAAACACTAAGCCACCTTAACCCTATAAACATACCCTGTACCCCAAAACCCAAACCTATCCATAAACCCGAAAAATAACCCTGTATCCCAAAACCCAAACCTAGCCCTGAACCCTATAAATACCCCTGTACCTCAAAACCCAACCCTACCCCTGTACCCCAAAACCCAAATCTAGCCCTGAACCCTAAAAATACCACTGTACCGAAGAAAAAAACTACCCCAAACCCTAAAATAACCCTGTACCCCAAAACCCAAACCTAGCCCTGAACCCTTAAAATACCCCTGTACCCGAAACCCCAAACCTACCCCTGAACCCTAAAAATACCCCTGTACCCCAAAACCCAAACCTAGCCCTGAACACTAAAAATAACCCTGTACCCCAAACCACTACCTACCCCTGAACCCTAAAATACCCCTGTACCCCAAAACCCAAACTTAGCCCTGAACCCTAAAAATACACATGTACCCCAAAACCTAAACCTAGCCCTGAACCCTAAAAATAACCCTGTACCCCAAAACCCAAACCTACCTCTGAACCCTAAAAATACCCCTATGCCCCAAAACCCAAACCTAGCCCTAAACCCTAAAAATACCCCTGTACCCCAAAACCCATACCTATCCCTAAACCCTAAAAATACCCCTGTACCCCATAACACAAAACTATATCTGAACCCTTAAAATACCCAAACACCCCAAAACATATACCTTAGTACCCCAAAACATATATCCCTATACCCACACTTACCTTATCCAAACATTTAAAAAAACATGCTTTTACCATTCATGCATTTACAACGAACTTCGTTGTAAATGTATGCGTGGTAAAAGCATATAAAATGTAATGCCATGCGTTATATTGGCATTGCGGAGTCATGGTACTTTTGTAATGAAAGTATGCGGAGTGATGGTATGCGGAAAGAAAGTTGCGGAATCATGGGTGTTTACCCTCCCCCGGTAAGTACATTGGAGGCACGGCGGCCCACATCTACAGCAACATACTCATATTTTTTCACCACTCATTTGAAAAATGCACAGGTCTCTCTCATTGATGGCCAGCACCGACATACACTTTTAGACACACCTCCGGCCACAAGTTCTAGAATTGCGAACTTTAGAGCTGGGGAGCTACGTTCGAAACTCGGCATCAGCTGAACATCCTGTGATTCCAAGCAAATCGCTTTGTCTCCCCGTGCCTACCACAAATGAATGTGTTCTTCTGTAATGTAAATTGTGCTCATGCCATGTTGTCGAGTTCGCGCTATATAATATTGCAAGGAAAAATAAAGTAGGGAAACTCGAGTTCACACACTACTAAACGCGCACTCTTAAGTGCATCAGCAGTGCACTGTGAATCAGAGCGTTTCACAGGCCTGTCACAGATAAAAAATGCTATCAAAACGAAATCCTACAAAACAATATACTACTGGCCGGCAGCAATTCATACCCGGACAACGTCTGGACGGGCTGCTAGTAATCCTAATAAAAGGCAACGGTTGCTATCTCACCTTGCTAAATTCAAAACTTACATTGCATTAATTCAAGAATCTCACATTACTGATAGTGAAGCCTCCAAGTTAAAAAATATGCTGGGTAGGCCATGTGTTTAATTCCCCAGCCCTAGGTAAGAAAAATTGTGTTTTAATTTTATGTCAAAAGAAGTTGAATGTTTCTGTAGTTCATCATGAAGTTGATGCCGAGGGTCCTTGGGTTATTGTTAAGTTACTTATAGATAAGATTCCTATCGTTATATTCAATGTATATGGCCCTACATCAATTGATAAACTTTTGTGGTCTAACTTATCAGACAAATTACTCACTTTTGATTATGATTATGTTATACTTGGAGGAGATTGCAACCAAATACTAGATCCCATTTTGGACCGACACTCCACAATTAAATTCACACCTTCTAAAATGCATGCTCAATTTGTTTCCTCAATTCGACGTAAAGCATTAGTGGATAATTGGAGATTGTGCCATCCTGACTTTAGAGAGTACAGTAGTTCTCTCTATTAGGGTGGACAAAACAAGATGGGTAAACTATTGGCTAATTATCTAAAGTTAAAGAAGAATAGAACTAAAATAGGATCTTTACAAGGCCCTGCTGGTACCCCTATTTATAAAGATAAAGGCATCTTAAATTAATTTGTTTCTTATTATAAAACTCTTTATACTCCTGAATCCTCACTGGATCATTTTGATCTTCCTTCCTATTTTCGGTCTGCTCCTTCTCCACCATCTAATCATATTGATTTTGATTTGTTAAGAGAAGACATTTCCCTAGCAGATATATCTTAGGCTGTACCAATACTTCGTCGTGGTAAAGCACCTGGTCCTGATGGTTTTACCCTCAAATTTTATTCTCATTTTGCAAATATTCTTTTACATAAGCTTGTATGTCCCTTTGGGATAACTGGTACTTCCAGTAGTACATTTTAGGAGGCATTGATCTGCTTGATTCCCAAAGAGGAAAAGATCACTTTCTTTGTAAGAATTACCAGCCTTTATCATTAGTTAACACTGATTACAAAATGTTCGCAAACATTTTGGCTTTACGTATTGATCCTATTTTACCTGACCATATTGGCCCTGAGCAAGCAGGCTTCGTCAAAGGACAACTTGCTTGTAATAATTCTCGAGTCTTTTTTCATATTCTAAGCAAAGCCTACTCCTTGGATCATCCGATTGCGGCAATTTCTCTACATGCTGAGAAAGCTTTTGACAGGATTGGTTGAGACTCCATGTTTCAAGTTTTAAGGTGGGCCGGTTTTCCTCCTAAACTGATAACTTCTTTATTATACTCTGACCCCCGTGTTTCCATATTTGTTATTGGCAATACCTCTGAATTTTTCTCACTTCATAGAGAGGTGAGACAAGGTTGCCCTGTCTCCTTTATTATTTGTCATCACCCTAGAACCTTTCCTAACCAAAATTAGACAAGATGATCGTATTACAGGTGTCCAATCTGGTTCTCATCAAATTAAGTTGTCAGTTTATGCTGATGATATTCTTCTCTATTGTTCCAATCCTGACACATCTCTTATCCCCTTTCTTCAACAGGTATCCTCTTTTTCTAAAATCTCGGTTAATCGTCTAAACATTGATAAATGCGAAATTCTGCCTTTAAATTCTCTTTGTCAAAAGCATCTCTTTGATTCTTCTGGTTTTTCCTGGCAACCCATCAAAATAAAATACCTTGGATTATGGTTCACACCTTCGTTGGCCAACACGCTTAAAGTACATTTTGATTACATTGCAAAAAAATTAAATGATAATATTAACCAATGGCATCCTCTATTTCTCTCTTGGTGGGGTTGGTTAGACTCTAATAAGATGATGCTTTCCCCTTTAGTGTTATACACCATTTCAATGATTCCTATTCATATTCCTCAATAATATTTCAAAAAAATGGATTCCATTTTGATAAAGTTTTCATGGAAGGGTAAATATTTGCGTATTTCTTTATCTTCTCTTAAAAAGGGTAGATCTGCTGGCGGTCTTAAGTTCCCCGACTTTAAAACTTATTACTCTGCTTTCTCACTAAAACAAACTGCTAGATGGATCTCTACAGATCTCCCCTTACATCCTCCTATTTGTCTACAATCCTATTGCTATATGTCCCTTGGCTATATGTCAGGTCAACATGTTTCTGCATTCGTGACTAAATGTTCGTTACATTCGTCTTTTGGTCTCCATGCAGCAGCTGTAGGCTCCAGGAAAGTCGATTCCTGTGACATGTGCATTTGGGACCTTAGAAGGAAGAAGTAGATGACCTTTAAGACAATAAAACCGGACCAGACTGTAGCTGGTTCTATGGTTCTCCATACATATTAGATATGGTAACGTTATTATTATTTTTCACGTTATAGCAGAGTGACAACATGTTGGTCCTGAGGATTGCCACAAACTTTTAGTCATCAAGGCAGAAACATGTTGACCTGACATATAGGGAACATCCATACCCCTATTTTCACGCTGTTTTTACTTCTATCCACCTAGGACAACCATTAAAGTTTTGTGTCCTTTGTGGAGATAGTTTTAATTCACTATTTTCTTTTCATTTTTGCACTCTGCCCCTCACTCATCATAACATTGGATGTAATTAAACACCTCACGCTCCTCTCCGGAGGGAGAGTTGTAGCCCACACTGTATACCTTGCGGTCATAGTGTGCAAGAGGGAACCCAATGATGAAGTATGTCACCTTCGGGTGAGTGATTGTTCTTGTCTTTAAGACAATGATTGTCCCTTTGAGGCATGATTTTCCTCATTTCTTTTCCCTTGTAATACTTTTTTGGTGTCAACTTACGATTTGGGTATATTTGTCAAAACCATCCAGGTATTTTTGTGAGAATTTCAGTTTAGGAGTTGTGCCTTGGATGGTAACAATCTCTCCTGAGTTGACCTTATAGTGAGATTAATCACCATACAGTCAGCAGTTCAAAATACTGCCTGTAGCTAACGGAAGGGAAAACTAATGAAGTGTAAAAGATGGAAGAAAAGATTAAGGGTAGCACAGTCACCTAAAAAAATGAAAGAAGTCTAGAAATAGCAGCGTTGATCCCTGTAAATACAAAATTCAAAGAGGCAACCTAGTAAGTGAAAAAAGACGAGCTACCTGAATTTTGTGTGGAAGACATTAACCAAAGAAACTGTGAGGGTAGGAGGTGTTGGGGGTGGTAGGAGGTTAGGTGAACTGAAAGCAACTGCAAAGGGTGGGAGTTGTAGTGGGTGGTGGGAGGTGAGGTTCCGTGATTCTGAACATGTTCAATAAAGGTCGTCGTATCTAGACGATTTTGGTATCAGCGGACCGCAAATGACGAGTGCGGTATGTACGAGTGTTTTCGTCATAAACGATCTATGGAAACACTACATATTCAGGGATTTCGATCGAACCTTCGGGTTCCATTTTATGTACGGCAGCCATTTTGTGTGGTTGCCCTCACATAGGCCGATGACTACGGCCGAACGAGTCTTTGGGACACGTACACCTTTAGCTGACTTTTGCGTGACCTGAACGAGCTGACTCCCTTGCCCGAGGCTGACCTCATTGAGCCAGTTCCTTATTAGGCAGCTGGTCAGATAGAGATCAAAGACCAGGACATTGCTGAGTTTATGGTACATGCACACACCCTTCTATCTTGCTTCTCATCTGCTTCTGTTCCTTCCTTTATGGCTTAATTTCTGATATGGGTTGAGGTCTTTTATAATGGGTCCGTCCGGCCTGTTCGAGCAGGAATGTTGGATTTCGCCTAGTCATTTCTGGTGGGCTGGACGACGGAAAGTGGGTTTGTCGTCATGCGATATGTCATCATCTGATTGGTCAGTTTTTATGTAACTGATGCTAGCCAGGAATGTGAATTTTAGCATAAAAGACGATGCTTCGCTCTGTGAATGTGTGCAGTCTCTAGCGAACCACCCGTGTTGTGCTTCGTAGACCTCTGTTCCTGGTTGCAGCCAATAAACCTGGTCTTTGACGTCACCGAGAAGTATCCCGTGTCTCTGTATTCTAAGACAGGTGAACCCGAAGACATCGGGCGTTTCCCCATGCGCCGCTGGGTTCTAAAACCCGGTTCTTCAGAGGAGATTAGGTGAACTGAATGCAGTGCTGTGTGAAGGGAAAATTAAGGAAGGGTAAAAGAAGGAGCAAAAGATCACAAGTCGCACAGTCACTTAAAAACAATCAAGCCTGTAAATAGCCATGTTTGATCCCTGTAAATACCAAATTCAAAGAGGTAACCTATTAAATGAGAAAAGAGGAGCTACCTGAGTTTTGTACATGCAACATTAACGTGTAAGAGAAAAGAGAGGTACCCCTTAAAGAGCTCAAGGGAATTGAGGTACAACTACCTAAGTAATGAAAAGATCCCCTTGAACCTATTCACAGTATAACAATGTACACAGAGTGCAAAAAACATATAGAAAAACTAATATTTGTTGTGTTATTTATTACAAATTCAATTTCATACATATGAGGTTAAAAAATACAAATGATATATGTCATAAAAACAAGATAATGATACACAGTATAAAAACTTTCACAAATAAAATATAGCCAATACACAATCAATGCTCATATTCCGGTAGACATTAACACGAGTAAGGGGTGAGAATTTTCAAATGAACCCCTTGACATGACAGAATATCTACAAGTCTTGCTAAAGATGGTATAAACTGTTTAATCCATCGAAACGCGTCAACGCTCTTGTTTCCTGTACAATTCAAGGATCCGGCATTAATGTTATAATACAGATTTTATCGTTGTATATAACGAAGTGGAGATATAGGATTTCGAATGTACATTTAGTATCAAACAAATGTTATGTTGCACATGTGTCTGTCTGTTGCTTAAATTATGCAGGTCATAAGTGATTGTGTATTGGCTATATTTTATATGTCAAAGATTGTATACTGTGTATCATTATCTTGTTTTTATGAAATATATCATTTGTATTTTTGAACCTCATATGTATGAAATTGAATTTGTAATAAATAACACAATAAATATTAGTTTTTCTATATGTTTTTTGCACTCTGTGTACATTGTTATACTGTGAATAGGTTCAAGGGGATCTTTTCAATACTTACATGAAGCATTAACCACAGAAGCTGCGAGGGGTGGGAGGCACAGGGAGATTAAGTGATGTAAAAGAAGCACTGCACGCCGGTGAGCAGCAAGGTGAGGGCTAAAGAAAACAAAATGTGAGGGGTGGTAGGTGTTTTGGGGAAGGCACAGGAGATTAAGATAACTGATAGCTGTGCATCGGCGAGCAGTGAGGATAGGGCTTAAGAAAATATAGTGCTTTTAAACAAAATATATGGCCACTAATAAAAGGATCCATGTAGCAGAACCAGTAGCTGGGGTGGTAACAAAACAGCCACAAGGCGGGACAAATATACACTATTCACCAACGAAAGCAATGCAATTTGTAAAGCAAACCAAGCAACCAATAAAAAAGTGGTTTGCGTGTGTGGGTGTGTTCAATCTCAACAGAGGAGGGAATACAGCATGTCACACAGAGCAGCGCATACACACTGGTCTGGGCTCGACCTAACGAAAACAGTATTATGACAAGTACAGGGCAGTATTAATCAGAAACATTGATCAATTCAATTTCTTTGTTCCCTGACTATTTGAATAAAAGAAGTTTTGAAGAATTCGAAGGGTGGGATATGGCAAGTTTAGTCGATGTCAGAGTAGGCGATGAACAGGATGAACCAAGAGATTACACATCCAATGGAGTGCGGGGGAATTATGTAGAGGTTTTAAAGACTAGGTGCAACTGAAGAATTTGAAAGTTATGAAGCTCTAGCTTAAAGTGGAAAGTTAAAAGATGGTCTTGGGATTGTTGGGTTAACAGACGGAGGTTAGCTGGTATAATCCAAGCACTTGTGTCACAAGCCCCAAATGCGCCAAATAACTAAGCCAATGTCAGCTCTTGGAGGTCAACAGTAGCAGTTTATTAATACATCCAGTGCTTAATTTTATGCCAGTGGTTTCTGGTGCTCAGCACTGGCATTTAATCAACACCGGCACTTTTCATGAGCATTGGTTAAGGACACATTCATTTATAGTAGGCACTGGGAGATTAAGTGACTTGTCCAGAATCACAGGATGTTGAGCTGGCGCCGAGACTCTAACCTGGTTCCCATCTCCAAAGTCATCAGCTCTGGTCATTACGCCACATTCTCGTCCCAATTTCATGGTTAGTACTTGGTTCAGGTATAGGCGGCTCTAACAGGAGAAATGGGCTAGTGAAGGCTACTTCGTGATGAGAGCTCAGGCACTATATTTGTTTTACAAATTAATCACTGAATACAGCATGACCAAGCATGTCAAATATGCAGCATTCTTCAAGGAAAATGTAATTTAGACATTGACATTGTAGTAGAGCATACAAATTTAACTATCAGTGGCTGCGTCAGTATGTATTTATGGCATATGTCCCTTTTCCACAACACCCTCTATTTTCTATATTTTACTCACTAGCCGATCCACGTCCTGTAAACTGGCAAGTCATTCTTTGTTGACTCAGTGGTCATGGGGTGCGAGTACTGTGTGTGACCTGAATGGCACCTTAACTTCCTTTCCCTATTGCACTTACGGTTTTGAATTCCAAGTATTGTAGTCTTAGAACACCTCCTCCATTGCCCCATTCGATTTGTCCATTAACAGTATCAATACAAGAGAAGGAGAGTGAGGAATTTAATCAGACTGTCGCACATTGTTAATGCAACTAAAATGTACATGCAACACGTTTGGCAGTCTGTGAAAAAAAGGTTTTACATCACTTATGTTATTTTCTTAAAATCAGCTGTATACCTATGTAAAATGTTCTATGTCAGTGGTTCTTAACCTTTTGAATTCCGAAGATCCCCACTTAATTATTACTGGAATCCTTGGACTCTAGAATAAAACAGGCTTGTGCTGGAGCAAAATAACATATATTCCCAATCCCCTCCAGGAACTCACTACCCAAAATATAATGTATACTAAAGCACAGTTACATCTCAAAGGGGGAAGGGGATGGGGATAAAGAAGAGACAGCCAAAACAGTGGTTCCTCTCCAAGAAGGTTTCTTCAGTTTAGCTTTCTATATGCCCTGATGTCTGGAACTGCAAAAGAACATTAATAAACATGTATTATCCTATTCTACTTTTTTGCTAACATTCTATATTATTCTCATTTATTTATAACATACCTAAACTACCTTAGACTTTCGCTCCTCTTTTATGCTGTAAAAAGATATTTCTTCTGGTAAACAGCAATGCTTCTGTATTGTTATTCGTTCATTAAATCTCTAACTCTTGATTGGTTCTCTCGGTTTGCCCATCTATCTCTGGATGAAAACTGGTCGAATAGCGGGTTTCTATGTGTAGCACACTGGTGAAAGCTCTCCAAACGTTAGGTACAAACTGGGAGCACCTGTCTGTTATTATACTCTCGGGTATGCCATGAATTCGGATTATGTGTTGATTGAAATGCTAAGCTGTGGGAATACCTTTTAAGGCAATAAAATGTGTCATCTTAGAGAAATTGTCTACCTAAACCAAAATTGTATTATATCCTTGTCTAGAAGATAGGTTTACTATGACATCTAAAACCACAGTGTGTCAAGCATATGGTGGAGTTGTTAAGGGCTGCAATAACCCCTTTGGTGCCTGTCTTTGTGATTTTCCCAGAGCACTGATCTCACAGCTAGTTATATACTGAAGAATGCCCTGGTTCATCTGCAGCCACCAAAAGCCTCACTTATTTAGATCTATAGTTTTTTAATTCCATTATGCCCTGCCAAAGGGCTGCCATGGCATTCATACAAACCTTAAGTCTGTAATTCTTTAGTGGGAAAGTACAAAGCTCCATCTTAATAGAGTAACTGGTCTCTCTTCTTGGATCTAACTCTGCCCATTCCTTAATCTCTTCCGAATTCAAGGATCAAATGATTTGTTCTTCAAAGGTCTCTTTGGAAACTGCACCTATTATCTTTTCTTGAGGAATTAGCATCTGATCTTTGAGTTTTTCTTATTTTCCGTATCCAATCTTGACAAAGCATCTGACTTCCCACCCTTAGTTCCAGTTCTGTACGTGATAATGAAATTATAATCTGCAAAGTACAATGATTATCTGTCAAGTTTCTATGATTGGTGGGGGCGTGGCCAACAACATGACCGGGTAGGACATGAGCCTAGGGAGCTCCTGGCTGGCCTTGCAGATCCGCCTAACAATAGGACAGCCCATAGTCCTGAAAACCTGAGATTAGGACTCTGAAAGGGTCCCAGAGCACTCTGGTGATCTTGGTAGGGGAAATAGCTACCTGGAGATCACGCTGAAAAGGGTGGAGGAGATGGGCGTGGGATACCGACAGCACGGCCTAAGATGAAGCCGCTATGATCCTGCTGGTGACAAGGACCATCAGGGGAGGTTGCGGCCTGCCGGGACCCGGCCTCTGGGAGTGTGGGACTCCTGAACAGATGGTAGAGGCAGCGGAGAACAAGCGGCCCGGATGCGGCACGGCCCCGGACTGGAGAAGCTGAGGCCCCGACCGCATAGGTGGTGAGACCGGGCGGGGCCTGGAGGCCTGTGCAGCTTGGTGGTGGTCTGCGATGCGAGCAGCCAGGTGAGGGTGAGAGAGATCGGCGGAGGCAACAGACCAGGGGCCGACTGAGGAGCGCCGGTTGAAGTAACTTAGCAGTGGACGGGTGCTTGGGGGGAGACGGCTCAAAGCCTGTGCGTGCGTGGATGCGGTGCCCCCCCCCAGCCTCTATGCTTTGGCAGCGGGAGAGCCCCTGAGGCATACGGAGGTCCTGGAGCTGCGGGTGAAGGCCCACGGTGGAGTGGCCCTGTGGAGGACCCCCCCTCCCCCACTCCAGCCTATATGCATCGGCAGCAAGAGAGCTCCTGAGACCTATGGAGGTCTCGGAGCTGCAGTGTGCAGGCCCACGACAGAGCGGCCCTGTTAAGGAGGGCCAGTGGTACAGCTCGGCGACCCCCTCCTCCACCAATCGTGGCCTGGGGTCTGTGGGGGAAGCAATTGCCCTGGACAGACCTGAGGGTTTGATTTGCCCTCCTTGAGGACACGGGAGCCTGGAAGGTGAAAGAAGAGGGGCACTGACGATGGAGCGCCGGCTGTAACTTTGGAGCCAGGTGAGGACTATTTGGAGCAGGAGTTGCTCGCTCAAGGCCCCCAGCTGCAGCAGAGGAGGGGGACTATTGGTTGAGAAGTTGGCTGGGAGGACGAGATATCTCGTGGGAAGTATGGCTCACTGGTTAGAGGAGGCAGACCCTGAAGCAGAGGTCAGACCCGGGACCAGGGTTCAATTCCCTACGCGGCAGGGTCTTGAGCCCAAATGTCCACGGACTCGATAATTCTCGCTTTGGTGCCTACTCGAATCACAGGTTCACACTCTGCAACTCTGGGCATTAGCTTGCTTAATCTCCACTACAGCCCCCCCGCGGCGGGATGCCTGGCTTTCACCTTGCCCAGTACAGGTTATCCCACAGGGAAAAAGCCAGGACGGGTTCCCAAAGCAATCGCTGAGATGCCTCACGGTGAATCGAGCGCTATAAAAGAAGACATAACATAACATCGAACTCTGCCCTTGGTGCCCGGTTGTGTCTATAGTGCCCCTTTCCTCCTTCCTACCCTTGGAGCCTAGAGAAGAATCTCCGGAGGGCTCACTGGAGTGGCTAAAAGAAGGGCATCGGGGGTCGTCTGGTGAGAAGCTGTACTTAACGGGCTGCCCTGAAGAAGGGCGGTGTGGAGGGTAAGCAGCGGCAACAACTGGAGGAGTCAACCGACGACAGGGACCCGGCGGCACCACTGCAGGTGGAGGACACACCATGCGGAAAAAGATAGAGCGACCAGGACCCCCAGACAGGGGACTCTGGACCGATCCACCATGACGCCTTTCCCCCCAGAGACTCACTCGCCGAGAGTGCGCACAGACATTGCCCTCTTGATGGGGGCTATACAAGCGTCGCAAGAGGACATACAGGCTTCCAGGGTGACCCTGGAACTCAAGATCGGAGAGGTGGGCTCTGAGGTCACGCTCCTGCTGCAGGACTTTCAGAACTTGACGGAGCGAGTGACAGTGGCTGGGACGCGGCTCGGGGAGGCCGAAGACAGCATTCAGGATTTAAAGAAAAGCATGGCGGAACACCAATCCTCGCATAAACAACTCCTCTGGAAGGTGGACGATGCAGAAAACAGAGCCCGCCGTAATAACCTTTGCTTTGTGGGCTGTAGGGAAGGAATTGAAAGGACCAACATGGCAGAGTTCCTCCGATCCTGGCTGCTGCGCAGATTTCCGGAAGATAAGTTCTCGACCTGCTTTATGATAGAGCGGGCTCATCGGGCAGTGCTGGCGAAACCGCCAGTGGATGCTAGGCCACGGCCGGTCATTGCACGCTTTCTGAACTTCGTGGAATTAGACATGATCTTAAGGGAAGCCCGAAAGCTAGGGGAAATCCGACTGGAGAACACACAAATCATGATATTTCTGGACTGCAGCCAGAAGGTGCAGAAACAGAGGCGCACCTTTGACGCCGTGAAAGCTAAATTGAGGGATCTCTGCATTCAGTACATGCTTTTCTGCCCCGCCAAGTTAAAAGTCATCTACAAGGAGCGATCATACTTCTTTACGCACCCCGAGGACGCATGGCAGTGGCTGGAGGAGCGCCTCTCCTTGCCAAGACTGGCGACTGGGGCACAGAGCACGGGGGGCACGGAGGGCATCGGATGCCGGGAAACCCATGGAGAACTCGAGAGGGTCGCCTAAGCGACAGAGACTGAGGCAGACGCGCGGCAGTAGAACAGTGATGTCTACCCCCTACCCTGTTAAAGGATCAATGCTGCGGCGGCGGCAGAGGTCGGCCTCCCTAGACTCCGACCGGTTGTCGGGTTCCAGGTTTCGCTGTCTTGCTGGAAATGCAAGGTCAGAGGAGGGGGAGGAACCAGGTGGTACTTCTTCAGAAGGGGATGACGTGAAGGACAATCTCTACATTTCCTGGTGGTGGCGATCAACGCTTTACAACAGGACCCGGTGCAGGAAGCGGGGGCTTCGCAAGGGCACCCACTGGACTCTAATTCGTGAATACGGGACAAGATGGGCTGATCGACTATGGACTCAGTGGCCGGGGAGCACGCAAGTTGGACAACCGCTTACAATTTGCTTGATTATCTGGTCTAATTTTCTTTACTGTCTGAACTTGCTAGCAAGTATGCATATGTAGGTTTTTTGGGTAACGGTTTCTGAGCAGATTTCTTAGGGTCAAATTGGGAGGGCGACAGACCTCCTTAACCTGGAAGGCCTAATCTCTGTCTTAAGATGGCAATGGGACTGGAGGGGAGAGGGAGGTGGGGTGGGGGTAGATGCAAGGGGAATGTTACTTCTTTTTTGGGATTGGGTGGGAGGATGGATCTAGACAAGTTAACATTGAAGTTGGGGATGTTTGTTGGGGGAGGGAGGTCTGTTTTAGCGTGTCATGATTGGGACCGTCATTCCCACCTGAGCTCCCGGAACCTTACTCCCTCTGTAAATGGGAGTTTTGCGGTATGATGCCCTGTACACCACTGAGTAGTCACGAGGCTGAGGTCCAGACTAGAGCGGGGACTTCGGTACTCACTTGGAATGTGAATGGGCTGGGCAACAAAGTCAAACGAGGTTTGGTACAAGCCTATGTGAAACGAACGGGCCTGATATCGTCCTGTAGCAGGAGACACACCTCCGAGGCACCAAATGTGGTTTCCTGGCTAGGGCTCCCTACAGAGTTCTGGCACATGCGGGGTATACAATGGGCTCCAGGGGGGTTGTCATCCTGATTAAGAAGACTCCCCCCTTTGTGGTTGCACAGACTTGGACGGATCCTATGGGGACTTATGTGGGGGTGCGGGGAACCTGAGAACAACAGGAGCTTACGATTATTTCCATTTATGCGCCGCTGAAACTACAGGCCAGGACACTGTCGGGTATCACAGACATTTTAAATGTAAAATGTAAATGTTTTGTACTTGTATAGCGCACAGCTACCCGGACCGGGTCTCCCGGCGCTTGTACTCCTATCGCTAAGGAACCCTTCCTGGCTTTTCCCTGTGAAATGTCCACTCCAAGGTGAAGCCAGGCATCCCAGCGCTGTTGGGGCCATGGTGGAGATTAAGCAAGCTATTGCCCAGAGTTGCAGCGTGGGACCCATGATTAGAATAGGCACCGAGGCAAGAAATCAGGGCCGAGGAATTTAGAGCTCAAGACCCCGCCAAGACCGGCCGAGGCCGGAATTGAATCCTGGTCCCGGGCCAGACCTCTGCATCAGGGTCTGCCGCTCTAACCATTGAGCCACACTTCTCCACATTTTACTGACCACATCGGAGACCCTGCAGGTGGTTGGGGGGGACTTTAATGATGTTATGTCATCTGTGCAAGACAGGTCAGGAGGTAGACTTATGGAATTGCCCACGGCTCCCCTGGCCTGTGCTATCTCCACCCTGGGGTTAGTGGACGTATGGAGGTGGCTACATCCTGACGTTAGCATCTACTCATATTTTCCGGGAGCCCATAAGGTGTATTCTAGACTAGACTACATTTTTATGTCCAGGCAGGCGCTATGTGTGGAGGATAGGGCGGAGTACCAAGCTAGGGGTATCTCTGATCACTCGCCTCTCCTGATACGGATGGGGGGGCGACAGGTGCGGGGGACTATGAACTGGCGGCTAATGGTGGATACGGGATGACCAGGGGAGGCTGTGGCGTACGGACACACAGATAGCTCAGTCCTTTGCTGCTTACTACAGGACTTTTTATGAGGCTCAGAACCTGGGTATGCAAGAGGATGCGCTGCGATACATGGCCCGAATCGACATCCCTGCTCTGTCAGAGGACGGTCAGCTGGATCTAGAGGGGGGTATAACCGTAGATGAAATTAAGGAGGCCTTGGCTAAACTTTGTCCGGGGAAATCCCCTGGCCCCAACAGGTTTCCGGCTGAATTTTTCAAAAAAACAGCAGACCTCCTGGCTCGCCACTTATTGGCGCTGTTTGAGGAAGCGGCGCAGGAGGGTAGGCTGCCACCAGACTTACGCATGGCCCCGATCATTCCGATATTTAAGGACGGTAAGCCCCCTGAGGACTGCGCGTCGTACCGCCCCATATTACTCTTGAACGTGGAGGTTAAACTCCTGGCGTCAATTTTAGCCCTTAAATTACAACGGGTAATCCCTGACCTGGTCCATTTAGACCAGACAGGTTTTCTGCCAGATAGGGCAAGCAGACTGAACCTCAGAAGGACTCATAACTGGTTGATGGAGGTGCAGACACGACGGGACCCTCACCTGTTTTTATCCCTAGACGCCGAAAAAGCGTTTGATGTGGTACATTGGCCCTTCCTTGAAGCAGTGTTGTTCAGGTTCGGTTTTGGACCTAAGTTCAGGCAGTGGGTGCGGCTGTTGTATACGGACCAGAGAGCTAGAGTTAAAGTTAATAGGGTGTTATCCGAAGATTTCCCTATACGACGAGGGACTCGACAGGGGTGCCCCTTGTCCCAGTTGCTCTTTGCCCTAATCATGGAGGTGCTGGCATGCGAGATCCGACAGAATGGGGACATTCGGGGTTTTAAACTTAACCAATCTGATCCTCACGAAGAAAAAGTATTGTTGTATGCGGACAACGTCTTACTTTACATTACTCACCCTGCCACCACAGTTCCAGCAGTGTTTGTGGCACTGGGCCGTTATGGTGCCCATGCGTGCTACCGGATTAACTGGCATAAGTCAATTCTCTATGACTGGTCCTACCTGCCTGGGACCCTGAGAAGTACGGACGAGGGGTTCATATATTTGGGGATGCACATGATACTGGATAGAAACCTCTCATACCAGAGGAACGTTAACAGGGTGTTAGAAAATTTCGCCAAGGATGCTGCTACGTAGAAGGTGCATACTCTCACGATTTTGGACCGGGCAGCCATGTTTAAAATGATTACGTTACCGAGGTTTTTGTATGCCCTCCAGAATGAATACTTCCCGCTTCCTCGCCAGGCTTTTACTGATATCAATGCAGAGCTGAGGTCCTTGCTGTGGCTAGGGAAACAGTCCAGGGTAGCACTGGGAACTGAACCAGTATAATGACGGAATTTCGCTGCTGAACATTGAAGCCTATTACTGGGCAGAACATCTCGCTCCCATTAATGAATGGTTGCATGCCCCGGCGATGCACGCCACAAACGGCCTAGAGAGGGGAACCATGGCGCGGCGCACCTGCCTCTACTATATATATGGAGGCAAGGGGAGGGAACGACTACTTTCAGCCACCAAGGTTACGTTGGAGATTTGGGAGCAGGCGACTAGGGCGATAGGCTGGAAACACACACCGATGAAGCAGACACCAATATGGCACTGTACTTGACTGAAAGAGATACACAAACTCCGTGGGTTACAGAGGTGGGATGACATTGGTATCTCCATGTTGGGGGACTTGTTGAAGAGAGGGGAACTGAAGTCCTTACAGGTCTTGAGGGCGGAATTTGGGCTGCACCACACACAGTACTATAGATATGCGCAGCTGCGTCGCATGTGGAGACGTTGGTGGGGCCCTTGCCGGAGTATTCACCACTGGAGGGGCGATTGTTACAGGAACACATTCCATGCAAGGCAGTCTCCCTGACCTACAAAACACTGATCAATAATGCCCCAGATGGGCTAGTAAAACTTGGAGAATCCTGGGAGCAGGATGTTGGGGAGTTGGATACTGTGGATTAGAACACAGCCCTGATGCACCCGAGGGAAGTGGCCATCAAGTCCCGCCTACGACTTATCCAGTTCAAAATCCTGCATAGGGTCTATTACGATAGGCTACGCCTACACTGAATGGGGAGGGCCAACGACACAAGATGCCTCAGATGTGGACAGGAGAGGGGGGATTTCTTCCACATTGTTTGTCAGTGCACAGACATACAACGGTACTGGGCAGGGGTCATGAAGGAGGTGGGTGAGGTTTTAGAGGTCACCCTACCATTAGATCCCAAATTGGTCCTGCTAGGTATTACGAATGATATTGCCTGCTCCTGATTTTTCTAGTTCTGGCTAAGGTGGTAGCTAAGAGGGATGTGGCTAAGGTGTAGGGGGCCCCCACCCCGCTAGGGCTCGATGAGTGGAGAAGGGGTATGAACCTATACATGGCAGCAGAGAGGGTCACGTATAAGGCAAGGGGGTGCCCTAAGAAGTTTCATAGAGTGTGGGGAAAATGGCGATGATACCATGGCTTGGATGGAGGACTGTGAACCGGAGGGGGTGGGGTACCGGTTGCTTTTGTTGGGGAGCGGATTTAATTGGGTTTGTGATTCAGCATTCAGGGGTCCACGGAGAAGCGTTGTCAAGCCTGATGGAACGGAGGATGAAAATGTGATTTGGTGGGAGGGGGAGGTGGGGGGGAGACGAAGGGTGGTGGTTGACGTTTTTTTGTGACATGCCAGTTTTGTTTATGTCTGATAAAGGAAAAGCAAATACAAATATATATATTTTTTAAGTTTCTATGATTGGTGAATACCATTACTGTGTGTCTAGCACTCATTATATTGTGCCTCCATTCATGAATTAAGCAGAAAGCTCTCACCCAGTCAAGAGATCAGGGCTAGATCCAACACCGTTTTTTAGCTCACTGCACCATCCTAGTTTCAGAACCTGGCTGTATGCAAATTAGTCTGTTCCTGTCCCAGTGCATGATGGGAAACAGGGCAAACCAAACTACAAAAGCCAATTCTTACACTGGGAAGGAAACAAGCTCCCGGGGACCGGTTTCTGGCATTACAGCCGTCTTCGGCCCGGTTTGCTTGAATCCTGATGGTGCAATGAGCAAGGGTCTCACATCTTAGAATACCATGATGCACTGGGCCAGGGACAGACTGATTTGCATATAGCCAGGTTCTGAGCTGGGATGGGGCAGTGAGATAAATAACGGTGATGGATCAAGCCCTGATCTTTGGACTGGGTAAGAGTGGTCTGCTTAATTCAGACACTCTGTTCATCACCACCCCCTTTTCTGAATCGTTTTTGGCCACTATAGGTGTGGCAGGGTATACTCAGACATGAGTCCCTTTCTCACTGCTCCATCAGGATTCAAGCAAGCCGGGCCGAAGACGGCTGAAATGCCAGAAACCGGTCCCCGGTAGCTTGTCTCCTTTCTGGTGAAGAATTGGCTTGGTAGTTTAGTCTGCCCTGTTCCCATGATGCACTGGGCCAGGGACAGACTGATTTGCATATAGCCAGGTTCTGAGCTGGGATGGGGCAGTGAGATAAATAACGGTGATGGATCAAGCCCTGATCTTTGGACTGGGTAAGAGTGGTCTGCTTAATTCAGACACTCTGTTCATCACCACCCCCTTTTCTGAATCGTTTTTGGCCACTATAGGTGTGGCAGGGTATACTCAGACATGAGTCCCTTTCTCACTGCTCCATCAGGATTCAAGCAAGCCGGGCCGAAGACGGCTGAAATGCCAGAAACCGGTCCCCGGTAGCTTGTCTCCTTTCTGGTGAAGAATTGGCTTGGTAGTTTAGTCTGCCCTGTTCCCATGATGCACTGGGCCAGGGACAGACTGATTTGCATATAGCCAGGTTCTGAGCTGGGATGGGGCAGTGAGATAAATAACGGTGATGGATCAAGCCCTGATCTTTGGACTGGGTAAGAGTTGTCTGCTTAATTCAGACACGCTGTTCATCACCACCCCCTTTTCTGAATCGTTTTTGGCCACTATAGGTGTGGCAGGGTATACTCAGACATGAGTCCCTTTCTCACTGCTCCATCAGGATTCAAGCAAGCCGGGCCGAAGACGGCTGAAATGCCAGAAACCGGTCGCCGGTAGCTTGTCTCCTTTCTGGTGAAGAATTGGCTTGGTAGTTTAGTCTGCCCTGTTCCCATGATGCACTGGGCCAGGGACAGACTGATTTGCATATAGCCAGGTTCTGAGCTGGGATGGGGCAGTGAGATAAATAACGGTGATGGATCAAGCCCTGATCTTTGGACTGGGTAAGAGTGGTCTGCTTAATTCAGACACTCTGTTCATCACCACCCCCTTTTCTGAATCGTTTTTGGCCACTATAGGTGTGGCAGGGTATACTCAGACATGAGTCCCTTTCTCACTGCTCCATCAGGATTCAAGCAAGCCAGGCCGAAGACGGCTGAAATGCCAGAAACCGGTCCCCGGTAGCTTGTCTCCTTTCTGGTGAAGAATTGGCTTGGTAGTTTAGTCTGCCCTGTTCCCATGATGCACTGGGCCAGGGACAGACTGATTTGCATATAGCCAGGTTCTGAGCTGGGATGGGGCAGTGAGATAAATAACGGTGATGGATCAAGCCCTGATCTTTGGACTGGGTAAGAGTGGTCTGCTTAATTCAGACACTCTGTTCATCACCACCCCCTTTTCTGAATCGTTTTTGGCCACTATAGGTGTGGCAGGGTATACTCAGACATGAGTCCCTTTCTCACTGCTCCATCAGGATTCAAGCAAGCCGGGCCGAAGACGGCTGAAATGCCAGAAACCGGTCCCCGGTAGCTTGTCTCCTTTCTGGTGAAGAATTGGCTTGGTAGTTTAGTCTGCCCTGTTCCCATGATGCACTGGGCCAGGGACAGACTGATTTGCATATAGCCAGGTTCTGAGCTGGGATGGGGCAGTGAGATAAATAACGGTGATGGATCAAGCCCTGATCTTTGGACTGGGTAAGAGTGGTCTGCTTAATTCAGACACTCTGTTCATCACCACCCCCTTTTCTGAATCGTTTTTGGCCACTATAGGTGTAGCAGGGTATACTCAGACATGAGTCCCTTTCTCACTGCTCCATCAGGATTCAAGCAAGCCGGGCCGAAGACGGCTGAAATGCCAGAAACCGGTCCCCGGTAGCTTGTCTCCTTTCTGGTGAAGAATTGGCTTGGTAGTTTAGTCTGCCCTGTTCCCATGATGCACTGGGCCAGGGACAGACTGATTTGCATATAGCCAGGTTCTGAGCTGGGATGGGGCAGTGAGATAAATAACGGTGATGGATCAAGCCCTGATCTTTGGACTGGGTAAGAGTGGTCTGCTTAATTCAGACACTCTGTTCATCACCACCCCCTTTTCTGAATCGTTTTTGGCCACTATAGGTGTGGCAGGGTATACTCAGACATGAGTCCCTTTCTCACTGCTCCATCAGGATTCAAGCAAGCCGGGCCGAAGACGGCTGAAATGCCAGAAACCGGTCCCCGGTAGCTTGTCTCCTTTCTGGTGAAGAATTGGCTTGGTAGTTTAGTTTGCCCTGTTCCCATGATGCACTGGGCCAGGGACAGACTGATTTGCATATAGCCAGGTTCTGAGCTGGGATGGGGCAGTGAGATAAATAACGGTGATGGATCAAGCCCTGATCTTTGGACTGGGTAAGAGTGGTCTGCTTAATTCAGACACTCTGTTCATCACCACCCCCTTTTCTGAATCGTTTTTGGCCACTATAGGTGTGGCAGGGTATACTCAGACATGAGTCCCTTTCTCACTGCTCCATCAGGATTCAAGCAAGCCGGGCCGAAGACGGCTGAAATGCCAGAAACCGGTCCCCGGTAGCTTGTCTCCTTTCTGGTGAAGAATTGGCTTGGTAGTTTAGTCTGCCCTGTTCCCATGATGCACTGGGCCAGGGACAGACTGATTTGCATATAGCCAGGTTCTGAGCTGGGATGGGGCAGCGAGATAAATAACGGTGATGGATCAAGCCCTGATCTTTGGACTGGGTAAGAGTGGTCTGCTTAATTCAGACACTCTGTTCATCACCACCCCCTTTTCTGAATCGTCCATTCATTAAAAGCATCTTTGAAGAACAATAATTCTTTTTCTGTTATTGTATAGTTTACTTCTGCTGGAATCAATTTTTGGGAGCAATAAGCCATGAGGTGCAATTGTCCAGTTACCTTGTGTGATTGCGACAATATTTCTCCTACTGCCAATTCCAATGCATCAGTTTCGAGATAGAATGGTTCAGAGGGGTATGCATGAAGAAAAACTGGAGAAGAGGTGAAACTTCTTCAGATAGTTGAAAGCTTATTCCACTTCTTCTGACCATTTGAACAGCCCTCCTTTCTTCATCAACTGAGTGAGTGGAATAATCTTTTGAGAAAATTGATGAATTAATCTCTTATAAAAATTGGCAAAGCCAATGAAACTTTGGACTCCTTTTACTGTTGTTGGTGATTTCCACTCCGGGCAGCCTTAACCTTTTGCTCATCCATGGTTATTCAATAGGAGAGAGAGAGAGAACAGGTCCTAGAAATTCTACAGTTGTGTAGAAAGAGCATTTCTCCAGTTTTACATATAAGGCATTTTCCCGCAGTCATTGAAGTACTTCTCTTACTTGCTCCCGATGTTCCTCCTCAGTAGCTGAGTAAATTAAAATATCATCTATGTAGACAATTGCAAATGTATCTATGCCAGGCCGTTACATAGCCTGTACAGCACCACTTGATACTCGAATAGCTCATATTTCATCTGACATGCCGACTTCCATTCGACCCGTCTCGTAGTCTAATCAGGTGATAGCCACCTGTGAGATCTAACTTGGTGTAAATTCTCGCCTTTTTCACTTTATCTATTAGCAAAGAAGTGAGAGACAATAGATAGTGTTTTTTGATTGTGATTTAGTTGATCGCTCTATAATCTATACAAGCCCTCAGGTTCCCCTTCTTTCTTCAGCACAAAAAAGATTGGTGATGACACCTGAGACTGGGAGGGCCTGATAAATCAATGGTCTAGATATTTCTTGAGATAATCATTTAGATGTTGGTTGTCCGTTTCAGTCAGTGTAAGATTCGGCTACAGGCTAAATTTGAGCCATCTTCTAGCTCAATCTTGCAATCACAAGATCTGTGTGGAAGGAGTTTCTCAGCTTCGACTTCATTAAAAACATCTGCGTAGTGTTTATACTCCTCAGGAATCTAATTAGTTTATATTACACAAACCGACTCTCCACTGTGGCAAAGTTGAGTTGCTGCGTTTGACACTTGGTATGGTTTACTTTTTGTAATATTCTGAATTCGGATAATAGTAGGATTGTGCTCTGTCAATCAGGGAAGGCCTAAGAATTGAAATTGTGGAGCATCAATTAAATTACATTGTAGAACTTCCTGATGTCCCTCTAGGCATTGTAGTTGCATTGGTTCTGTGTGAGTCACAATTGATCCTAATGAAATATTGCTGCCGTCTACTGCTCTGACGGCTTCACTTTTATCTTTCCTTTTTTTAAAAAAAATGTTTTTATTAAGAATTTCTGGTGCGTTACAAAAGAAAAAGGAGACAAATACAATTTGTTATTCATAAAACACTGAGCCAATCTAGGTCCAACAATTAAAGAGAGATAAACAGTTGCAGGTTCAGGACAATTACCATATTAGTCACAGAGTAAAACAATGTTAATGATAAAAACTCTATGAGTTGGACAAGTTTAAACAAGGTATACTGCAGCCGGTAATCACAATCTTTGCTCCTTCCATTCTGTGAGTGGAGCCCAAATGCGGCTTCCCAACTCCCGCATTTTATGCCCTTCTGTTCATAAAGACAGGACTCTATATTATGTATGCCCAATAATCTGGAAATTGTGAAAAGAGTGGGGTTGTGTCCTTACTAGGGCCGGGTAGGACAACGTAATAATATTTAACAAATAAGAGATCACGGTCACTTTTGAATTCTGCCACTTTTTTATTTTGAGCAGATTTGTACACTCTAAAGTTTTAATCCTTGGGTGTTATATATATTTTTAAAGAGTACAAGTTGCATCTCTTTGTGAACTTCTCAAGTGGTCTGAGGTTTTACTTGTTGCCGTACAGAAACATAAATTCACTACATACATAGAATATATACACTTTTCACACCAAAAAGACAATTGGGATACAGATTTACATAGACATTTCGCATTACAATTTCAAATTACACTTTTTACAATACACTTTTTACAAACCTATTCTAGGTTGTACCCTACTAACTAATTTAGGGGCATATTATCAAGGGGGTTTACCTCCGCTTCTTTGGCTTTAAAAGCCAAGAAAGCGGAGATAAAATTATCTCCCTATTACCTAGCTGTTGCTAACACCGTTAGCGACAGATAGTAGGAGATAGCGACCATCTTGGGCCCCACTTTGCATGTCAGTGATATTTATCACTAATGACATGCAAAGTGGGTGTGCGAAGATGTTAGCGACTGGAAACAGTCGCTAACATCGCTATCTCCTATTACCAACCTTTGGAGATATTCGCGCTAAGCGCGAATATCTCCAAAAACTAACACCTGCCTTGAGCAGTTCTTAGCCATGTTATCCAATGGGAGGTGGATAACATGGCTAAGAGCATTAGCTCAGTAATGCATGAATATCGCTGACTTTTCAGCGATATTCACGCATTGCGGCCGATTTTTATCGCATTTGCGATAAACCTTGGTAATATCAAGGTTTATTTGCGATAAAAATCGCCACAGCTCAGCGGTAAATTTTTGTCTCTAACCAAGCAATAGCGATAATTATCGCTATTGCATGGTAATATGCCCCATAGACACCAGACCTACGCTATGTGATTTATATCTGGTCTAGGACTGGTCACGCAAGGGCATAAGATTTGATAAACGTTATTTCGTTTGCTGGATACACAGTGTTTTAGTGGCCCTTTGCGAACGAAAAAGTGTATTGTAAAAAGTGTAATTTGTAATTGTAATGCAAAATGTCTATGTATATCTGTATCCCAATTGTCTTTTTGGTGTGAAAAGTGTACATATTATATATGGCGTATAGTATAAGTTAAACAGCATTTTATAGTGCTGGGCTCTCAGATTTGAAGACCGAAAGATTTTCTTATTCAGGTTTAGGGCGAGATCGAGATCTACATCAGGATTGCACAGTTTAATTGCCAAAGCAGATTCTCCATATCATCTTGGATTCCTGTCAAAAGAAGATTATAGACTATTTTCATCTTCTTACACCTTTTGGCTAATGAGTCCAACAAAGGAAAGTCGACCGGATGTACCAGCTTAGGCCTCAGTGCTTTCAGAGTACATTCGATTCGGGCATACAAAAGCAAATGGGTAGATGGGATGGAAAACTTATACTGCAAGACATCAAATCTTGCTATTTCCTCGCCTTCCATAATATCGCCTATAGTCTTAATATCCAGCCCTTTCCAAACCTGAAGATTACCTTCAGCGCACAAATGGGAGAAAAGGCTAGAGTTGCAAAAAGGTAGGTGTACATTAACCTTAGGAACATTAAAGAACTTCAAGGCGGACTTCCATACTCTCCATGCCCCTTCCAGAATCTTGAGCCGAGCCCTCTTATAGTACCTGCGATCAACTTTGCACAATAATAAGCCTAATGCCTTTCTCCCCAGCAAAAGCTTGAAGATAGAAGGAGGGCTCTGAGTTTCTGCACCTACGAAATCCACCTCAGGCTGGAACAGAATTAACATTTGTGTAAGAAGACAGGTCCAATAATATAATCTTAGATTTGGAAAGGTCATCTTCACCTTTCCATAGAAAGTGACATATAATTAGTGGAACGCCTGACCTTGCCATACTGCCAAATAAATCTTATAAATACAGTTTCCAATCTTTTCATTAGTCCCTCTTCAATAAATAAGGGTATGGCCCGAAACAAGTACAGCACTTTAGGAAACAGTGCCATCTTCACCGCGTTTACCCTCCCGATCAGTGAAAGGTGAAGCACATCTATTCTTTTCAATTCTGTTTCTATTGATTTAATAAGTGGAAGGTAGTTTTCATCCAATATTTTTTCGATTGAGGCATTTATCCTGACCCCTAGATACACTGCAGCATCAACATATCTAGGGTCGGATTTAACGATTTTTTTGTGCAGATTACCTGTGCTTTTCTTTCGTTCAGTAAATAACCTGAAAGGCTGCCAAAAACCTTAGCCAATTGAGCAAGCGCTGGCATAGCCTGCTGAGGATCAGTAGTAATGACAGCCAGATCATCAGCATATGCCATGATTTTGTTTACATGGCCATTTAGTACAACAGGGCTGATCCTGGGGCACCCTAATATTTTCTGGATAAGAGGATCGATATAAAGGGAAAAGAGGATCGGGGAACAGGGACACCCCCTGACGCTTACCTCTCTGAATGGCAATCTTATCTGAACTCTCCCCCTTAACAACCACTCGCGCCTCAGGTTCTCTATACATAGCTTTGAGGGCGCCAATGATTTTATCCCCAAAACCTCTACCTGCCAGAATAGACCAGAGAAACTTCCATACCACCCGGTCACTTTTATCTTTCCTAATGGCTCTTATTCCCTTGTGATCTGCAGACTTTAGGTCGCAAACGTTTTTCGTGGCCCCAGCGTCAATCATTACAGACATATCCAGTAAAACTATATGTCTAAATCTCAAAGTCGCCTAAAGGAGTAAGTGGGGTGAATACTCTTGCAAGGTATTTACCACCATATGATTTATGGGAGTTGTTTCCCAATCCACACTTGCCAATCCAACTCCTTCTACTGGTGGTTCAGTGAGTTTTCCTCCGTCTGCAAATTAGGTTTCTTGGGACAGATTTTTACAAAGTGTTCAATAGCTCCACAGTAGAGGCATAACTTATTCAATCTTTTTTCTTTTGATAATATTCCTCTAATGATGTCTATTTGCATCGGTTCTACTCTTGATGGATCTTCTGGAGTTTCTGTCCATATTCTATCGAATCTAGGCACACTGGTTCATAATTCTCTCTTCTTTTCTCCTTGTCTTTCACTCTGTCAAATCTATTTCCAGTACTAAGTCTACTAACGCTGAAATCTCAGTTGGTCGATTAGGGATTTGTGCTAATGCATCTTTCAGTTTGTCCTTTAACCCCCTATAGAAGACTGCTGCTCTTTCATTCTCAGGCCAGTCAGTTTCAACAATTAGTTTATTAAACTGAGCCAGATAGGTAACCAACTCTCGATTTCCTTTTTTTAACTCTAACAACTCATTGTTGGTTGCTTGTGATGCCTTCCGTCCATCAAATATGCAAAGAAAGTCATGGTTAAATTCCTCTAAGTTATATAGGATCGGATCAGCCTTTGTTACTCGAGGCATAGACCATGATGCCACATCTCCACTGAGATAAGACAAAATAAACACTACTTGAGACTGTGCATCAGGAAAAATCATTGAACGGCACATAAAATCAGGGGAGGGGAGAGCTCGCCAAGTTCCATTCTGCGGAATTACATAAAAACTCTGCTTGATTCCATGGAGTTCAGGTGCCGGGTGGAGTGGGGCATTTGACGCTAGCGCATTGTTGCATTAAACTGGAAAACACAATTTTTCTGTTTAATGCAGCCCTGATGTGATATGGACTGGGCAGGGCATCCGATCAGGACTGACACTTACCTTGGGTTGCTTTGTATTTCCCTCCGGGCCATGCCTCGGGTTTCTCCTAGGCTGACCGTGGCAAGCTGGGACAGTGGGGAAGGGGCGACGCTGCAGCATCTCCTGCACTTCAGTGACAAACCACTTCAGCCACATGCACTGAAGTAAAGGAAAGGCAATTTCCAAGAAGACGTTCAAGCTTGAGGATGGGTCCCCACTTGCTGCGTTTCAAGCTTCGTTGCAATTCTGAGGCATACAATATAGATTAGAATAGAAACAAAAGAAGGGTTACACACTGTGGCTGGTCTAGCTATGAAAAGCTGGTCTCCCTACAGAGAGCAGGCAAACATTTACCGTGCACGCATGAAGCTTTTGCCATAGCTGCAGCTAGAATCTCTCCCTGTGCCTCCTGTATTACATGTTTGCTGTTGTTGTCTTGTTAGTTAAATTAAATAGTACAAATCATTTTGACAGCTGAGTGGGAGATCATCTCTCTAGTCCGCTCTCAGATTTTTGGGGAAATTCACAAGATACTAAGGTGCCAGATGTATGACCATGTCTTTTAGCGACTCGCGAATTGAGCTCAATTGCGAGTCGCAATTTGCGAGTTGCTAAATGCAGTGTCTGAGAAACTGTTAGCGATATTAATGAGGCACTCACAATTCGTGACCCATTAGGAATGTCTTGCACTCCCAGGTATGTTGAACTACTGGGCTCAGCAGACCTCCATGTCTGGGCTGCTTTTAAATAAATCAGTTTTTATTTTCTTTAAATGCAGCCCATTTTTCCTTAAGGAAAACGGGATGCATTTAAAAAAAGAAAAATTTAAAGTTTTTGTTTAATTTTTTAAGGGCAGGTAGAGGTCTCTGAGACCACTGCCTGCCCCTAAAAAATATTTTCCCATGCATTCGCAAAGGGGCAGGGGTCCCTTAGGGACCCCTGCCCCTTTGCGAGTGCTTTACCACCCTCTTGAAGAGGGCGGTAAATTGCAAGTGTTTTGCGACCGCAGTGCGGTTGCAAAACATTCCTACATAGGCCTTTGACTAGCTATTAGAAAAGGAGGCCCTTGAAACGCCCCTTCCTAATAGCGACTTGCAATTCCTATTTAGCGAATCGCAAAAGAAATGCGACTCTGTAATAGTCATTGTACATGGCTCTATTAGATTTTGCATGCGCAAACGGGTCTCAAATCTGTTTGCGCATGCAAAAGATGATTGTACATCTTGTGGAAAATTAGGAAAATTGATGTACATAAGCGGCGTTCATTTGCCTTTTCCAACTCCCCTCCCTGTAAGCACCATGAATACCGTAAAACATTGACCGCATCACTCCGCCAGTAAAAGCCCGTGCCCATATGTACATGACAGCCATTTTAGGCACCATGGCCTTTTGCCCGCTCGTTAGAATCACCGGCTTCCCCCCTACGCGTATTTGAACCCCCCCCTCTCACATGCATGGACCCTGAAACCCTCTCCCTCTGCGCGACCCTACCCTGAAAGGCCACCCTCCTGCTTGACCCACGCAAACCCCCCCCCCCATTTCCTCTTGAAGAGGCATCCTTCGCCTCAGCTGACATAGCCCTCCCCAGCTGTACCTGACTGCCCCCGCTCTCTCATGCACGAGTCAATAAGACCTCTCTCTCTCTGTGCGACTCTTTCCTTGGGAGTCACGGCCGCGCCTGACCAGCACCTCCCTTCCTTTCATGAATAACCCCTCTGTTGGTAAACCCTCCCTCCGCGATTGACTGTCCACACATGTCCGAGGTCATCGGCTAAGCCATAAGATACTGTTTACTGCCCCTTATTGTATGGAGTCACTCCTCTTCAAAGGACCCACTATTGATCCTGGCCTCCCCACCCCCTGGGCTACGATCAGGCGCACATATCCTAAAAATCGACGGAACACTCAGCTGCGTGATTACCCCCTCCTCTTATCGGCAGGTCAAGGGTCTCTATTGTGAGTATATGTGGGTTGGGATTGACACGAGGATTACGGGGATGTCTTTTCCTTGTTTCACAATGCCGTTATTGTAATAAGGAGTGTTTTGTAAGGTATAAAAGGCGATGCCTCAGAGCACTTGTTAGAGCACCTCCCGAAAGACACTGTGTTTCGTGTCCGAAATGACAGGCTCTCCTCATGAGTAATAAATCCTGTTCTTGTGATTCCTGTTTCCAGCGCCCGTCTCTTTATTTGGTAACTATTCAGAATGGGAACTAAGAGGCGACTTGCGCCAGCCGTCCGGGCATCGATAGTAGTCTGGGCTCCTGTTCCACAATTGGCGTCCCAACGCGGGGTCCATCAGTGACATAAGGTCCAGTAAGAGAGATCCAGACGATGAGGTGAACATCTAAATGATCGGAGTATACCTGCCTTGAGAGGGCCCTCGTCCGGCTGCCGATTGAATGAACTTCACCGATTCTGAACGGACCTCTCTCGAGTGACCTACTGTCCTGACTGGAATCCCACAGGAATGCTGCATAGAGTAAGAGAACGATCGGGCGCTGGAGGGGGAAGACGAAGAACTATCCGCATGGTCCGGTCCGGGTAAGATTAAGTAGGGTGTTTTTACGCCTGATTGGTAGGATGGTTTTATCCATCTGATTGATTGATTGATTGTATTGGAATCGGTATTTAAATACTGATATTGTTGTTATTGGTTCATTTAGCTTTGGTTGCTACTTGAAATATTGGTTCTCTTCTTGAGAACGAGACATTCTCTGTTTGCAAACAGCGGCGAATAGGAACGTTTGTCTCTCTTTGCAGATGGAGAAGGGTAGGTTATGCCCCTTTGTGATTCGTCAGGCCTACCTTTCTCCCCACTGATTTTTTGAAATCGATTAAATAATCGATTGTTGCTCTTTGAGATCTTCCCTTTCCACAAACAGAGACGAATAGAAATATTCTGTCTTCCTTTGCAGATAGCGAAGGGCAGGTAATGCAGACGTTTGTCCCCGTTGTAATCCGTCATGCCTGTGTTTCTCCCCACTGATTGATTGATTGACTGGACATTGTTGTCCAAGGAATTGTTCATTTGAGGTATTTTCTGTTTGCAAATAACGTGGAATAGAAATATTCTGTCTAGTCTTTGCAAGTAGTAAAGGGTAGGTAATGCAGACTTTTGTCCCCGTTGTAATCCGTCATGCCTACCCACTCCCCACTGATTGACTATTTATTGGGGGTAGCTCACCTGGTCCGCCCAGGAGGCTACCCTAATGGAGGGACATATGCTCCCCACTCATTGACCACTTACTGGAGGTGGGCCATCTGGTCCGTCCAGGAGGTTACCCTAGTGATTGGAGGTACATCATTTGGTCCGTCCAGGATGATACCCTAATGAAGGGACATGTGTTCCCCACTGATTGATAATCTAGTTCCAACCCGGACCATTTATTGGAGGTAACTCATCTGGTCCGTCCAGGAGTACCCCTAATAAAAAGGACATATAAAAATATGAAGTGATCACCGTACCCTGTTAACAGAAACTTTAGCTCGAAACACGCTAAGGAAAAGAAGGAAAAATAAAAAGAAATCGGGCTAAGTCAGTAACCCCCTGATGAGCTTTCGACTTCACTAAAAATAAGAAACATTAGGAATAGTTCGTAATAGGAAATATAAAGTAGCGAAAGCTTGACAGCAAGACAGACACGAGGTAGCCAGGTTCCGCTGCCTATTCCTGCTTCAAACATGTCTGCCTCATTGCCCACCACGCCCAAATAACAGTAACATGACATAGATACAAATCTATAGACACCTACTCCCATTCCGGAAGCTCCCGGCGTGCAACAGGCCCGCGGTTACGCCCATCCGGAAGACGAGGCCTCGCCGCGTGCAGAGCAGGGCCTGGCTGGCCGCCGTCGGAGGGGGAGACTGTGGGGCGGACGGTCCGGAGGTCGTGATGGTCTCCCCATTCCCTTCCACCCTGCGGGCCCCGGGGGGGGGATGTCTTGCCTCAGCCACCGACCCCCCCCCCTTTTCGCTTGCCCGATCCGGCCAACATCAAAGTCCGAAGCCAAGGCGAGGTCGGCGGCGCTTCTTTCAGCTATAATGGCTGCAACAACACTCGGCCCGGGATAGTTGCAGGTAGTCCCGCCACATGGCAACGCCTGAGAGTGACAGGTAGTCCCGCCACATGGCAACGCCTGAGAGTGACAGGTAGTCCCGCCACATGACAAGGGGGGGATGTCTTGCCTCAGCCACCGACCCCCCCCATCTTCCTTGCCTGGCACGGCTGTACCAAAGCGCTGGAGCCGAAGAACGGCGCGGGGTCACTGGAAGGGGGAGGCGGCGCGAACGAGCCTCCCCCACCTCCCTCCAGGTGGAGGCTTCCAGCGACACCCCAACGCTCCTGCTTGAAGAAGGGGTCCATATCAAAAAGCGGGTTTCCTTGCCCGGGACGAGCACACGCCCTGTACTCCTCGACCTTGAAGATTCTAAAAGAGCCTGGGGGGCTGACCTCTCCGCGAGGCGCCCCCCGCCCCGTCCTCCGATGGAGCCACGAGACGTCGGCGCACTCCTGCCGGCGCCAGCCTCAGTTTGGAAATGACTAAAATCCTGCAAAGATACAGATTTGTTCAGTTCCGGTGGAACACCAGAATGACCCGGTAGGAAAAGATTGTTGCCTCCCTCCCCACTTTTTGACTGATGATTCGTATTGCTAGTCTGTCACTCCATTACGAGAAACTTTTTGAACTGCCAAAAGAGGTTCTGGTCCAACCACGAGTCACTGGAGACATTCTGACTATAGTGGGACCTGCCTGACCTCACCCAAAATGGCGCCGATACAAAATGAAACTTTCAAACTCCCTGTTCACCCTGATTGCTCAAACCTTGATGCTCCGAGATATGTATGCAGTTTTGGACAATGAAAGTAGATAAGATGGATATTGATTATGTGCTTAGAAAAGAAAGCGATGTAAGATAGATATTGATTATGTGTTGGGACAATGAACTGATTTAGGGTGGGTACTAATTATGATTGGAAGCAATGAATTGGTGTAATGTAGGCACTGAGTGAGCATTTGGATAATGAATTAATATTATTGAAAACTTGAATTTCTGACATGCATCATACTCGCCCTGTAGGAAAGTTCGATACGATTTTATTGCACTGCTGCACTTTATGAAATAAATGATCACCGACTTCGTTCCTCTTATGCACAGTTCCAGTCTGCTCCGTGGCCGGCCCACTGGGTCGTAGGCCCGTATTTGTGCACCAACATTTTTAATTAAAGGTATTTTGAAAAAGAAAGTATAATTGTAGCGGTTGCATTAATGAGTTTTGAATGTGTTACTACTGTCTCCAATATGAGCGAAGAATAAGCATGATTAAGGTTGAAGGTTAAAAAGGCCCGATATTTAGCAGCTACATTATGTGTCACAGGCAGCCGGAAAAGTGTTTTAGACGCCCTTAAATGACACCACAGAAATACCACCTGACCACCACCCTTGCACACGACCTAAAAGGTCACGATCAAGTGATTCATGTAGATACGCAGACCATCGATGATTATCTATCTAACACTACTGGTCCCTCTGGGCTTAAACGCAGAGATGGTAGAGAATGCACTACGTGGAGATAGGTCGAGTATGTGGTAGGTAAAAACATTTTCGGACTACTGCATGCTGATGTGCTTTGAATGCTGCCCCCACCCCCTTCTTCTCCTCCCTTCTGCAGGTCGCGTCGGAACGTCGGCTGAAGTATGGAAGAGCGATGATCGAACGACCGACGAAAAGGGAAGGAGGGGATCTGAGCATAGTACTTATGTTGACGAGTTTTTAAAGACGTAGACTTAGACATGAATGTTCCTCCTCAGAACGTAGCGACTGGGAGGATGGACTGACATAGAAACTTGATGGGTTAGTACTGTACGACGGAATTTGACTCGAACCAGCACACCAGATAGTGCAACTAGACGTTTAACTAGATAGGGAAAGGACAAGGAAAAGTCCCGGGGGAAGGGTTACCTAGGCACCACCCGACTGGGAAAGTAGGAATGTTGCTGATGTTCAAAATGTACCACCTCCTTCTCACACTCTTACAGATATAACTAAGCTGTCCGACTGTTCTCCCGATCAATACCCTCCGTTGCCTCCGCCTGAAGAACTTCTCACCAAAAGAAGAAAACTCTAAAGTGGTTTAGGATCCAACCGTGGGCAATAGCCCGACCAGGTTAATTTCTGACCGGCTGACCGAGGTGTGAGTATCGGCAATTGAGAACGCTCGCAAAAATAGCAAGCGAGAGGAAAAAGGAGGGAAAGGTAAAAAGAGCTAAGCACGTAGGTAAATAGGATATTAAAGATGCGCAGCATGCAGAAAAAGATTTTATGGCCAACAACTGTTCTATGTTTTATCGTGAATATATTTGTATGTAATACATGTACTGTCTTCCTTCATCTGAGTTTGTGAGTATGTACTGTACGGGTTTATGTCTCCCCTCTGTTCGCGTCTCTTTGTTACCTGACCCTTGCTGTTCTGTGTTGTGAGCGCACTAAATGACCTATTTTCGTACACGTCTCTCTATCTCTCTCTCTCTCCCCCTCCATCTATCTCTCTCTCGCTCTCTCTCTACATGTCACACGTGTACCGAATGGCTCGTTTAGATTGCGGACGACTCTCACTCTCTATGGGAGTCTCCCTATTCCCTCTTCCTTTTCATGGTAAAATTGTGCCCCGCTGGCACCAGTCTGATTGGATACTTATTGAACGCGAAGGTGTTCAGCGAAATTGACAGAGACTAAAATGATTGTATCTCGCCATATTACTACCTCTCCTTTCTGCAAAATGAATGAACTTGAATTGGCTAAGAAAGAAAGGACAGGCAAGACGACTAAGGTCCCCCAATCTGGCCTTTTATAGGGGAACTATATGTCAATGGCACCCTATTTTTTTGTTCATCAGAGACAAGCGCCAACGTCTAGATTGACCCCCAATGCCCAGATTGCCCCACCCCTTTGCACCCAAGCGCGAATGCCCGAAGCGTCCCCGCCCCACTTGATTGACCCCAGCTGCTGTCCCCGATATATACATGATGACCATGAGTAACTGTCGTCCCTCGAGAAAAACTTGTTTTACCCTGACTCTCGATGATAGCACCCCCCGCTCTGTTTGAAAGGGTTAACCAGCTCTGAAGGGAAATGTTAGACTGTTAAGGCTCAGGTTAGAAAGACGAGTCTCCCTGGAGGTTCCGAAATGTTGAGTTTGATGAAATGCGCAGTTGATAAGAGTCTGATTTCTCTCCATATGTGACGTGAATAGACGATGAATAAACTTGGCATGAACTCAGTAGGAATGCCGACATATGCACTGCTTGGTAATAAACTTCTGACTGTGACCGATGAGCGTATCTCCCGAGTGCGTAGGATTGAGGGAGGAATTCACATGCATAAATGTCTTCTGCTGCCAGTTCTCTAAAGCTTGTTTTGTACCTATTCAAAGATATACGATCACCGGAGGAGAAGGGTCGGACGTGACGTACAGCCTGGCTGCAGATCTTGAGACACATGTGATCTCGACCAAAGGTGGAGCTGCAGAGCAACAAGATACGGGACGAGACAACAATTTCAAACGTGGAAAATGAAACTTGACGGGCTGCCCTGAAGCCCTCAGTCTGCTAACCCACGTGTGCCTGAAGCCTCCGTCCCCCTTTTCAAGCCCAATTGATGGGCCTGTTTGCTCGTTATCCTTTGCTCCCTTGGTCCCTTTGGTGTGTCCCAGGAAATCTGACCCCACTCCGCCCTCTCTCCTATCGACTATTTGAACCACACACCCTCTTTTCTACGTGACTTCTTGCCAAAAGGAAGAACAGCATTCAGGTGGGAATAGGGTGTTGCCACAGAAATATAGGTGCCGAGCACAAGACACCACTAAAAGGATTGGTTAGGGAACAGGACTGTGGTCTAACAGCAGAGGACTGACCGCACCCTGCAACGCGTAAGGATAGATCCGAGCTGGACCTATAGCTCCACCGCCGGTGCTCAACAGCGCCAACTAAAGGACACGGACGAGAGCCTACCAGTGATGCCTCACTGCTAAAAAGACACTGTGGCGAAGAGATCTTATTGGACTGAATTTCTCCCTCAACTCCTTGGTCAAAATGTTCATTGGTCACATTTCCTGAGAAAGTCAGAAGCATTTATGCTATGTAGTGCGTTTGAATGTTATGAACTCAACAAATGCAATTTCCTATGTGCTGCATTCTGCCAATCACATCAACTGTCCATGATTATATGCCACATGTTAGTATTGACAAATGCTAATTCTTCAACCGCACCTGTTTATATGTACCCCCATCAATTAGGAAAATGAACTTTGTTATGTAAAAAGCGGCGACTGTGGAAAATTAGGAAAATTGATGTACATAAGCGGCGTTCATTTGCCTTTTCCCACTCCCCTCCCTGTAAGTGAAGTAGTGTGGCTCACTGGTTAGAGGCTGCAGACCCGAGAGCAGAGGACGGCCCGGGACCAGGGTTCGATTCCCGACGCGGCAGGTTTCTGGACCAGGGTCAGCGGACTCGATAATTCTCTCGCCTCGGTGCCCACTCTGATCAGCGATCACACTCGGCAACTCTGGGCACTAGCTTGCCTCATCTTCACTAACGGCCCCACCAGACCGCCGGGGATGCCTGGTCTCACCCTGGAGATACCCATTAAGGGACCATCTCTCAGGGAAAACAGGAAGGGTTTCGCAGCGGTCAAAGCGCGGAGGTACCCCTTCGGGAGTGATTCCAGCGCTATATAAGCACATAATTAATTAATTAATTAAGCACCATGAATACCGTAAAACATTGACCGCATCACTCCGCCAGTAAAAGCCCGTGCCCATATGTACATGACAGCCATTTTAGGCACCATGGCCTTTTGCCCGCTCGTTAGAATCACCGGCTTCCCCCCTACGCGTATTTGAACCCCCCCCCTCTCACATGCATGGACCCTGAAACCCTCTCCCTCTGCGCGACCCTACCCTGAAAGGCCACCCTCCTGCTTGACCCACGCAAACCCGCCCCCCCCATTTCCTCTTGAAGAGGCATCCTTCGCCTCAGCTGACATAGCCCTCCCCAGCTGTACCTGACTGCCCCCGCTCTCTCATGCACGAGTCAATAAGACCTCTCTCTCTCTGTGCGACTCTGTCCTTGGGAGTCACGGCCGCGCCTGACCAGCACCTCCCTTCCTTTCATGAATAACCCCTCTGTTGGTAAACCCTCCCTCCGCGATTGACTGTCCACACATGTCCGAGGTCATCGGCTAAGCCATAAGATACTGTTTACTGCCCCTTATTGTATGGAGTCACTCCTCTTCAAAGGACCCACTATTGATCCTGGCCTCCCCACCCCCTGGGCTACGATCAGGCGCACATATCCTAAAAATCGACGGAACACTCAGCTGCGTGATTACCCCCTCCTCTTATCGGCAGGTCAAGGGTCTCTATTGTGAGTATATGTGGGTTGGGATTGACACGAGGATTACGGGGATGTCTTTTCCTTGTTTCACAATGCCGTTATTGTAATAAGGAGTGTTTTGTAAGGTATAAAAGGCGATGCCTCAGAGCACTTGTTAGAGCACCTCCCGAAAGACACTGTGTTTCGTGTCCGAAATGACAGGCTCTCCTCATGAGTAATAAATCCTGTTCTTGTGATTCCTGCTTTCAGCGCCCGTCTCTTTATTTGGTAACTATTCAGAATGGGAACTAAGAGGCGACTTGCGCCAGCCGTCCGGGCATCGATAGTAGTCTGGGCTCCTGTTCCACAATCTGGCCCTTAATTCCCAACTTGTGTCCCACCCCTTGATCAACCTGAAAGTTAATGACATGTTGCCAGTGCAAGCAAAAACTATTTTCAGACCCTTCATTTTGAACAGAGGCTTTCTCTGTCATTACAGAGCTGGCTACATCTATGCACGTACATACTTAAAGCATGAAGACATGTCCCATGCTATCTAATAATAAGTATTATGTATTCACATAGCAAGTAAGACAACAATATACTATTAGTCACCTCCTCTTCCTTTCCTGCGAGCCATATGGTTTGTTGAGATTAATCACTTGTGGTCATGACTGGGGCATGTCAGTGGTGTGCTTTCTTTTCTTCACCTCGTAGGATACTTCTTTATTTTCACTGTTCCTGACAGGCAATGCCTTGACTTGAATTTGAACATTTCCAGTTAAAGTACTGCACAATGGGAGCAAAGGCGATATTCTTTACTTTTTCGTCAATGTCATGCATGCATAGAAATGGGTCTTTTACGGGGGACGGGGTCATTTACCCCAGGGTAAGCGGCCCTCCTTTACCTAGAGTATGAGTGGGTGCCGCCGTGCTGGGAAACTCCACCTCTTGGCAGTCAGCGGAGTGTTTGCTGAACTTCACATTCGAAGCGGAGAGCGAGTCACACAAGCTCTGCAAACTCCGCCAACTGTCCGAAGTGTGCTGCCCACCCTTACATAAAATGAAGGGAACATTATATCAAAAAGATTGGAGGTTTTTTAGGTTCTCCACTAAAATGGTCTGGGGTGATAAAGGAATTACTGGGGATAATGAGTGAATGACTTGAGTGGGTCTGAAAGACTTTGAGCTAGTAGTGGGATTAAATGTTTCTGAAGTAGGGATTTAAAAATGTTCCCCTGTCACTTTCTCGTTCATCCGAGTCGATAAATATGAGGAATTTCTTCTAGAACAGTACGATTCTGTTTTCTTCCCTTACAGCCACTAACTCTTTCTCTATACACCCCAAGTTCACTCCGAAACTTTTTTAATCTATTCCTTCTGCCATTCTGCTCTGGTGCAAATAACCTCGTGGGCACTTCACTATGTCAGGACTCTAGAATAATAAAGGCTTGCACAGGAGCAAATTACGTAAATTCCCAATTCCCCTCCTGGAACTCACTTCTCAAAAGATAATATATATTTAAGCGCAGTTACATCCCAAGGGGGGAGAGGGGTTGGGGATAAAGAAGAGACAGCCAAAACAGTGGTTCCTATCAAAGAAGGTTTCTTTCCTTCAGTTTAGCTTTCTACTTATATAACTTTCTCGTGGTGTCTGGAACTCCAAAATAAAATTACTAAACATGTTTTTATCCTATTCTACTGATTTGCTAACATTCTATATTATTCATATTTATTCATAACATACCCAAACTGCCTCAAACTATTGCTCCTCTTCCATGCTGTAAACAGATATTTCTTCTGGTAAACAGCTATGCTTCTGTATTGTTATTAATTAATTATATTTTCAACATAAATTGCATTTGAGATTTTTGTTATCTTTTCCTTCCAGAAGAAGTACTTGCGAGTCTAAGTGATTTCACTGAAGAAACTAAATGACTGATCTTCGGGTAAGAGTTCTTTAGAAGGGTTTTCTGAATAAATGGTTGACTTTTCTTCTTGTTTCTCTTTTCAGGATAAATAACTCAATGCAAGAAAGAATATGCAAGTAAATTTGAAGCATAGATGTTTTTACTTCTTTTCTACCTTTTTATTTTATTCTTTAGATACATCCTTTAACTGCAGAACTTCTGTAATGCTATTCCTGCTCAAAAGTGTGGATTTATCTTTCTTATTTTAAAAACCAGGCTCCCGTAAATTATCTACATAAGCGGAGTTCATGGAATTGGGACATTGCTCACCTAATATTTTTAGTAGGGAAACGTAACACTATCAAGTGGACCACTGAAAATCAATCAATTGGTTACTGAGAGAGGAAGAAATGATAGGCTTGTAATGGAGACACTGCTGTCAGAGAAGCGAAAGAATCAAAGAGAGCGTAGTCCGTATAACATAACTGTGTTCTTCTTTGAAGATTATCTTGGAGAGCGGTTGGTAGACTCAATGCGAGAGACACTACACTTTCGCTCTAAATGACTTGTGTGATAGTGAAGCAATACTCCTAAGTGAATATAGCCTGAATGAGGTAAGTACTGAAGAAGCTAGGTAACTAAACCAGATGCTCCTACCATATCTGACTAGACAAGACAGAGAACTCAAATTAGGCTGCTTCCCCAACAATTCTGTCCGCTGAAGTGCACGTTCATTATGCAGCGCACGCTTCACATTTCATTTGTGTTTGTAAAGACCAACTAGTGCACTGCAGTTGAGGTTGAGCCGGCAGAAATCTTGAATTGTTGGTGCTGCTAGCTCAGTCTCCAATTGTTACTCCTAATTTAATCAATCAATCAATCAAGGCACTTGTAGAGCGCACTACTCACCCATGAGGGTCTCAAGGCGCTGAAGGGGTGGGGTGCTTCTACTGCTCGAACAGCCAGGTCTTGAGGAGTCTCCTGAGGGTCAGCAGGTCCTGGGTCTGTCGCAGGTGGATGGGGAGGGTGTTCCAAGTCTTGGCGGCGAGGTGGGAGAATGATCTGCCACCGACGGTCGTTCTGTGGATGCGTGGAACGGTGGCGAGGTCAGCTGAGCAAAGCTGGTGGTTCGGGTGTAGAAGGTCAATCAATCAGTCATTTGTTAAGCACACTACGTACCCGCGAGGGTCTCAAGGCACTGGGGGGGGGGGGGAGGTGGGGGGTGCTACTGATGTAACAGCCAGGTCTTTAGAATCCACCTGAAGGTCATCAGGTCTTGGGTCTGTCGTAGGCTCAGTGGGAGGGTGTTCCATGTCTTGGCGGCGAGGTGGGAGAAGGATCTCCCGCCGGTGGTTGTTCTTCGGATGCGCGGGACGTGGGCGAGTGAGAGGTCGGCAGAGCGTAGCTGGCGGTTGGGGGTGTAGAAGAAGAGCCGTCTGTTGAGGTAGGTTTAACCGGTCTTGTGGAGTGCCTTATGTGCGTGGATGAGGAGCTTGAAGGATATCCTCTTGTTGACGGGGAGCTAGTGCAGTTTTCTCAGGTGGGGGGTGATGTGGCATTGTCATGGTACATCGAGGATCAGTCGTGCCGAGGCGTTTTGGATGCGTTGTAGTCAATTGATGAGCTTCGTCGTGGCTGCCGCATAGAGGGCGTTTCCGTAGTCGAGTCTGCTGCTGAAGAGGGCCTGGGTGACTGTCTTTCTTGCATCTGTCAGGATCCATCTGTAGATCTTGCGGAGCATGCAGAGGGTGTTGAAGCAGGAGGAGGAGACGGCGTTGACTTGCTTGGTCATTGAGAGCGTTAAGTTGAGGATGATTTCCAGGTTGCGTGCGTGGTCGGTGGGAGTCGGCGCTGCCCCCAGTGTCGTTGGCCACCAGGAGTCGTCCCAGGCTGATGGGTTGGAGCCAAGGATAAGGACCCCCGTCTTGTCCGAGTTCAGCTTCAGACGGCTGATCTTCATCCAGTTGGCGACGGCTTTCATTCCTTCATGGAGGTTGGCTTTTTCGGTGATGGGGTCCTTGGTGAGGGAGAGGATCAGTTGAGTGTCGTCAGCATAGGAGATTATGTTGAGGCCGTGCTGTCGGCCGACGTGTGCAAGCGGGCCATGTAAATGTTGAATAGTGTCGGGCTGAGGGAGGATCCTTGGGGTACGCCGCAGATGATCTCGGAGGCTTCAGAACGGAACGGGCGGAGGCGGATGCTCAGGGTTCTGCCAGAGAGGAAAGAGGTGGTCCATTCCAGAGCCTTCTCTCGGATCCCTGTGGCGTGGAGGCATGCGCCTAGTGTGCAGTGGTAGACGGTGTCAAAGGCGGCGGAGAGGTCTAGGAGGATGAGTGCTGCAGTCTCCCCGTTGTCTAGCAGGGTCTTGATGTCGTCGGTGGGGCGATGAGGACAGTCTCGGTGCTGTGGTTGCTGCGGAACCACCCTGACTGGGAAGGGTCCAGGATTCTGTTCTCTTCGTGGTATTGGGTTAGCTCTCTGTTAACGATTTTTTTCGAGGACCTAAGCTGGGAAGGGGAGCAGAGAGATGGGTCGGAAGTTCTTGAGGTCTCTTGGCTCTGCCCTGGGTTTTTTGAGTAGGGCGTTGATCTCGGCGTGTTTCCAGCTCTCTGGGAAGGTCGCGGTCTCAAGGGAGAGATTGATGACATTGCATAGGTGGGGTGCGATGGAGCTGCTTGCTTTGTTGAAGACGTGGTGCGGGAATGGGTCTGTCAGAGAGCCGGAGTGGATTGTGCTCATGGTCTTAATGGTGATATAGAAAGAAAAGGGTCCCAGAACGTAAGGACAAATTTGAGGAAATATGCAGAAAGTTTTTACCACTACCCTTTCACCAACTTCTACCACAAGTGTGATTTACAACGCTAATTATAGAAGTATGGATATGTAAATAAACGCAACATTTGATGTACTTTCGTCTGGCTCCCCTGGAAAGCCAGCAGTAATTTTGCTTTACATATCAATACGTATGCTTGACCTTTGTCACATTCCTTAATCTTCACTACTTCCAATCACTTCACTACCCCATCCCCCACCCTACCTTTGGGCACTATAACCTTGAAAAGTATTGTGTAAATGTAATGTACATTAGGATGTTCTTGAACACTATGGGCCCGATGTAGGTCGCCAATTACCGGTCGGTAACGGCCGAATTCGGCTGTTACTGACCGGTATTTGGGAATTGACATGCAGGTGGCATTTAATTTGCAGAATCGGTATATTTACAGATTCGGTAAATTTACTGATTCTGTAAAATACCGAATCGGTAAATTTACCGAATCGGTAAATACAGATGTAGGTGGCACTGGAAACAGTGCCACAGGCCATTACCGATTTGTTATTTACCATGTAATACGATTACATGGTAAATAACGAATTCCAGTGTACATGCACATCTGTGCATGTACACCTGTGCCATGTGGCACACAGACATGCCCTAAGGACATGTATGTGTGTCACATGGCACACAAGCCAGTATCAGGGGTGCAACAGGGTGTCAAAGTGACACCCTGTCCCCCTTGTACAATCGGTAATTCTACTCATTTGGTAATTACCGAATCGGTATTTGCCATTGAATCCTATGGGCTTCAAGGCCCATAGGAATCAATGGCAAATACCGATTCGGTAATTACCGAATCGGTAATTACTGAATCTTACCGCATCGGTATTTTTACCGAATTTGTTACCTACATAGCAATTACCGAATAGTAAATACCGAATCGGTAAAATTCGGTATTTACCATTCGATAATTTGCTATTACCTACATCTAGGCCTATGTGATTAAATAACATTGTGTTCCCTAAATGACAAGAAAAGTTTTCAACATATTTCCTTAAATGTGTCCTTACGTTCTGGGACCCTTTTCTTTCTATATCACTAAACACCCAGGTCCCAGTGACTTCTTGGGTTGACCCTATTTTTTGTAACACATGGTCTTGATGGTGTCATCGATGCTCACGCTGGTCCAGGCTAGCAAGGGGACGTGGTCGATGGTGTGCGGAGGGTCTATTGTTTTGCTGTCTGTTGGGGCTGTCTGGGTGTTGAAGCTGTCATGGATGTCTGCTATCTTGTGGTGGAAGAAGGTGGCGAGGGAGTCACACAGGGCTTGCGACGGCGGGATGTCGTTGGTGTTGGAGCTGAGGTTGGAGAGTTCCTTCACGATGTTGAAGAGCTCCTTGCTGTCATGTGCGTTGTTCTCGAGGTGGTCTTTGAAGGAGGTCTTCTTGGCAGCCCTGATGAGGTGGTGGTATTTGCGGACGGTGTCCTTGTGTGCTGCGTGGCTGTCCGGAGTTTGTTCACTGTGCCATTTCTTCTCTAGTTTCCGGAAAGGCTTGCTTGGAATCTAGGAGTTCTTGGGTGAACCAGCTGGCCCTCTTGCTGGTGTCTCTGTAGGGGAGTTTCTTCAGCGGGGCAAGGGTGTTGGCGCAGTCCTCGATCCAGCATCTGAGGTTGTGGGCAGCGACGTCAGTGTTGGAGGGTTCGGTGGTTGGGCTGAGAGCGAGGTTTGCATTTAGTTGGTATTCAGTGATTTTGCTCGGCAGCGGGGGATCTGTTGGGTGCGGTGGTGTGTGGTGGGTTTCTGGAAGGTAAAGTAGATGCAGCGGTGGTCGGTCCAGAGGAGTTCGGTGGTGTGGCTGACGGAGACGTGCAGGCTTGAGGAAAAGACTGGGTCGAGCGTGTGGCCAGCGGAGTGGGTGGGCTTTGTGACGAGTTGCCTCAGTCCGAGGTTGGCAAGGATGTCAATCAGGGTGGTGGAGTTGCTCTCATTGTTGTTCTCAAGGTGAAAGTTCAGGTCTCCAAGGAGGATGTGGTCGGTGGAAGTCAGGGAGTGCATGCTGATGAAGTTGGCGATGGAGTCACTGAACTGGGAACGGGGTCCGGGGGGTTCGGTAGACGAGGGTGCCTCTGAGGGTGGAGTTGGGGTCAGTAAGGATCTGGAAATGCATGTGTTCGGCGATGCTGAACCCGTCGTCGTTGCTAGTCGAGACCCTGATGCTGTTCTTAGTGATGATGGCGATTTCTCCTCCGACTCCGTTGGTGCGGTCTCTGCGGGTGATCTTGTAGCCATCTGGGATGGCTATGGCGATGTCCCGTGCGGAGGAGTTGTTCAACCAGGTTTCTATCAGGAAGACAACGTCCGGGGAGGTTTTGTTGAGCAGGTCCCAGAGCTTGACTGCGTGTTTGCGTGCGGAGCGGGTGTTCAGTAGTATGCATCGGAGGTGGTTGAGGTCTTTCATGGCGGCTGGTTCGTCGGCTCTGTTGCTGGTGTAGCTGCAGTTCCGGCAGGTGAAAGGACCATGTGTGCATGTTGGGGCGGCCTTGAAGCAGTTGTGGGTCCGTCCGGGGTTGAGAGCGTGCAGAGTGCTGGTGTCATAGTGGAGGCGGTCGTCGTGGCGGGTGTGGGCGCCAGGGGTTCTGGTGCTGAGCACGGTCCAGGCGCGGACGGGCGCAGACGGGCTTGCCGCGTGCCAGGGGTGTGACCGCACAGCGACCGGCATGTATAGGGAGGTGGGAGTGAGGAGCAGCTGGGAGGTGGGGGCAGCAAATGGACAGTCAGGTGGGCAGAGCCGCAGGGGACGCAGAGGCGTAGGCGGTGAGGGGCTGAGGAAATAGAAATTTTTAGGTAGCCAATGTGTCCCCCACTCGCACCCCATTCATACACATGTGCCCCATGTATGTCCTATAATTCCTTTTCCGTGCATGCCAGGAAGACGCATATGCATTTGCGTCCAACGTTAACATATCAGTTATGTAGTTCCCCAAGAAAACCACGTTAATTAGGCTTCTAGGCCTATGGTGCCAACGTCTTTACATGGTACACTTTTGAATAAAGCACACGTTTTCTCCATGTTTTCTGGCTCGGCTGAGCCAGACCCTTAAACGAGTTTCTTCTATCTCTGAAAGCTACAGTTTAGGTATGCATCCCTGACCTCTACCTTACATCCTGCCCAGACGAGCGGTGCCCGGCTCGGCCTGGCCTGCCTGCCAAGACAGTATTTTGCCTACAGTTATCTGCTCAGCCTACGCGAAAACACATTCCAGTCAAGTGAAATAGGTAAACATATTCCCGACTGCAGAGCAAAGGGCCCTGCCTTCCTGTCTCCATGCAAGTAATTTACTGCACCCGTTACCATGGTAGGCCCATGGCCCCGTACTTTGCATGAAGATCCATATGTACGCACTAGTATTCAGTGATGAACGGCCTCTGCCCGAGAGACCTTTTACTTCAGACACTACATCCTCTAAACACCAGATACCAGATATGCTACAGGTGCAGGTCGTTCTGACATCCCAGACATTAGTCTCCTCTACTAGTGCTAAAGTCAAAGCCCCCAGCTCTCCCCAGTTACACGTCATGCTCAGTTGCGTGCGCATCTAAGCCAAAGGCTTCTGCTGATTCTGCAAACTTTCTCTAAGCATCCACCCACTTGTGATGTTTCTTGTGACGTTTCTCTGACATGCCCAGTACACACCCACGTGTACGCCTTCTTACACGCCTCCTGTTACGCACATGTGTTCTTATCTCTCTCTTTTCACTTGTTACGCCTACTGTATTCGATTCAAGTATATGCTTTTACTATATATAATGTGTGATGTTAATAAAATGTTGAATGTCCCTTCCTGAACCTTAGTGGTGATGGAACCCGATGTCCCATGCCTCGAGGCATTTCATTAAAGCCCGTATGACTCAGATACCACGGACTCTGCCTCTCATTTGAATTGAGCTATCCTTATTGTCATTTAATGTATAGAAAAATAGTCCGGTAATTTTATTTACCACATAATCTGGCGCCCGAATAGGGACTCCCCCCTTCCCCACTCGCCGGCGATGTAACGCAGGCCCCTGACCCCTTCTACAGCCGTGACGGATCCAGTGCACACCTGCGGGTTTTCCTGCTATCTCCCTCAGGCCCACGGAGGAGACGGAGACTGCGACCCGGCATCCAGACGAGGTGGTGAGGAATGCGGAGGATCCCGACCAGAGCCCCAAGCCAAGAGAGCAAGGTCCGAGGTATCCAGAGGCCCACCTGTTCCGAAGCGCATGCGTAGGTGAAATCGTAGCCCGACGCAGTCCAGTCCAGTCCAGTTTCCGAGGCCTTCAGTTTCTGCTTCCCGGTGAGTACCGTTGTTGGGAACGCATCTAGACGGGTTCATTAATTTGTGCCCGGTCAAGACAGGTCTGGGTACACAGACCTGGTCCAGACGTGTTCACTTAGGTGGACACGGTATGACGTGTCTCTTTATGGGACCGGTATGTCTGTACTGTTCTAGCAGTGCATCTGGTAACCCAGTATTCTAGAATCTCGAGATTGATTACTTCCCAGAATTGTGTTTCATGTACTAGGTAGCATCTGTTCGAAAATGTTTTAATGTATTCAATGTCGTGGTATGAATGACTGTTTGCCATTTATTATTGTGTTTAATGTGTTCACGTTCAATTCAGTTTAAATATGCCACTGTTCTCGAAATTACGTCAGATAGGAACTAGGAAAGGGATACTCGAAGAAGCAGTTCCCGTCCCGCCTAGGGACACTCCCGGACATTTTATGTACCAAAAGCATGGCTTAGATGCCATACTGTACTGAAGAAAAGTTTAGATGGCCTGTCTCAGGGACATGGGATGCTGAGTGCATCATGAGAGTAGAAGAAGCATTATGGAAAAAGAAAGCCAGACAATCCCAGAAAGATGCCATAGAATTATGGCGTAAAGAAGCTCATAGAAGAACAGAGAAAGAACTCAGGAAAGCAGAGAGAAGTAGAGAAGATTTCGAAAAAGCTAGAGAAAAAGAGTTACTAGAAGAAGGAGAACGAGTCAGACTAGAACAACAAGACAGACAAAGAAATGCCCTTATTACAGGTCTGTATCCTGTTCTCGCTGAGGGCCTGCCCAAGGCGACCCCGGAAGTACCCCGTAACTTGCCACCACCATTGGTCCCGACTAAACTCCGTCATAAACAGACCGCAGCGGACATTTTCCTTTCTTCCTATTTAGATGATGTTGCTCCAGAATATACCAATGCACGCGTACCACCTGCTAATAATATACATCAGCCTTTGGAGTACAGGGTATGGCACTTGACTGGCTCCGCTCTTATCTGTCAGATAGATGGCAGGCAGTGGCATTGCCCCCGTATCAGTCTGAGTTCGCTATGGTCCCACATGGGGTCCCTCAGGGGTCTGCGATTAGCCCGATCCTTTTTAATGTTTATATGCAGCCCCTGATGGCCATCATCAAGGCTCACGGCATTAGCGTGATCAACTATGCGGATGACACGCAGCTGATGATTTCCCTGGATGGTGCCCATGCAGAATCTCTTGAGACCTTCCACACCTGCATAATGAAAATGGCAACCTGGCTAAAAAGAAATTCACTACAGTTTAACAGCAGCAAAACTGAGATAATGCAATGCAAAGTGGGAAGAATAGCCAGAAACCTGCCTGTTGGCTTTTGGCCTCTAGACTCATGTGAGCCACTGGCACCAGTAAAAACAGTGCGGAATCTGGGGGTCAGTCTCAATGACAACCTGAGTCTGGAGACCAACGTCAACAGACAGGTGAGCAGCTGCTTCGCCTTAATGCGGGGCCTTCGAAAGCTGCTGCCTTTACTTCCAGCACACACCAGAGCAACCGTGGTCAGAAGTACCATCCTCAGCCGCCTGGATTACTGCAACGCTCTGTTACTGGAATCTCCTGCCTATCTGATCTCCAGACTCCAGAGCATCCAGGCGGCAGCTGCAAAGATGGTGCTTTCTCGAGGACGTCGATCCTCCACCTCCCTTGCTCTAGCTGAGTTGCACTGGCTGCCCGTTCATCAGAGGATCCGGTTCAAATCCCTGTGCACCGTCTTCAAGGCAGCGCATGGTTTGGGTCCTAAGCCCCTTCAGGCCAAATTCAAGTGGTATGAACCCACACGGACCCTCCGCTCCTCATCCACTAACCTTCTTAGTATACCTAGGATTAGGAAAGCTACTCATGGTGGCAGAGCTTTTAGCATAGCTGCAGCTCATCTCTGGAATAGCCTTCCCTTGGCAATTAGGAAAACCAACGAACTGTTGCTTTTTCGCAAAAGGATAAAGACCTGGCTTTTCCCCAAAATCACACTTCCCTAGAGCTGTTCCACTCACTTGTCCCTTTGATGTTCAGTTTTTTCTAGTTGCATTTTTTTCAGCGCCAGGATGCCCGTAGGGTTGCAGCGCGCTTTAGAAATGACATAAATAAATAAATAAATAAATATTCAGTCTGTTCAAGACTCGACACCGCCACTTCCCCAAGACTCGACTCCCCCACCCATTGTCACTTCCCCTACTGTCTCTGCTACTGTCCCTCCTGCCACTGGTCCTGGCAATCCTTTTTCGACACCTGCAGCCCAGAGTCTGCCTACATTACCTACACCTACTTTACAAGCTATGACACCAGTAGTGACAACGCAGCCAGTTGATAGTTCCGCTTCCGCTTCAGGAGGCGCAGTAGGAGGTCATCCTGTCACTCCGCCTCAAGTAAAACGAGTAACACTTAGAGAAGCAGCATTACAACGCTCACCCAAAGTTGCGACATTCGCATCCCTTAGACAGTACCTTACAGATTGCAGATATGATCCAGTACCAGGCGAAGACGAGATGATGCTATACTCAATACGTTTACGACGAGTCACAAACTATTTGACTATTCTACCAAATATGAGACAACATTTAGATAACATACATAATTTTATTAGAACAGGGGAGAGACCAGAATGCATTCACGAGGCCATGGCACATAACAAGGTAGAGACACAAAATATGATCTTACAGTTTTTGATAAATTGTTTGATAAGGGAACAAGATCGGCCCGGTACAAGCAAAGAAGAAATGGACGTTCTGATTAATTGGAGTAATAATATAGCTGATGGTAAACATAGTAAACAAGGCTGTATAGAATCCATGTACAGAAAGATCCGTAAAGAAATTGTAGTAATACACGAAAAGGAAAAGGCAGCTAGGGAAGCCGAGAAAGGGGAGGAAGAGGACGACGATATAGATGATATAGACAACCCAGATAGAATAGCATACGTAGGTAGAGCAAGACCTTTTGACAGACCCATTCGCCTAGAAAACAAGAAACGTTTTCTTTCTCCCATACCAGAACAATGTTCTCTCGAACATTTATTCCAAGCCACTGACAAAGTACTGAAACAACGAATAGGTTACAGTGAACTTAGTACCATGCGTGAACAAGAACTAGCACGGTCAGCAGTACAGTGGGCTGGAAATAACAGCGTATATAAAGATGATTCAGTAGCGCAAACATTTTTGAATCTTACCCCAGCCGAACAGCGGTTAGCTGGTATGTACATGATCCAGCATCTCATTACACTATATGAGAGTCAGCATTCTGATCCAGGTCCCTTATATAATATATTGGACGAGTTACTCCTAGGTAGATGGAGAGGCCTAGGTACCGATTTAATTAATGTCGTTCTAGAACAACGACACAAATACAGAACTTTCCTGACTCCACATTTCGTTCCTGTTCCACCCCCAGTAAGGAAAACATTTTACATAGACAGACAGAATCCTTTACGAGAAGTTCATCCCGTCCGGACGGAAGGGGGTGAGCTTCAACGAGTATTCGTATACACACCCTTGACCAAAATGGAATTATTGGAAATGAAGAAATTAGTACCCTGTCATGATAAAGATCCAGCAGGGTTCCACCGTGAATTAAAAGACATGCTCCTCATGGGGGAGTATACATATCCTGATATCCTTAAAATGTTAAAAGTACTGTTGCCTGCTGGCATTTATGAAAAACTTAAAGAAAAAGAATGGGAGGTGGGAGAGAAAAAGATTGATTGGACACTATTAGAAAACGAAGAAAATACACGAGTTCCAGGTACTGGTCTCGGGGAAAAAGCCAAAGCATAACCCGAGTTATTAATACAGGTTTTGCCAAGATTACTAGCTACTAAAAAGGAAGACTGGGATGCAATCTCAGCCTGCAAACAGAAACAAGACGAAGACACTAGTGATTTTTATTCCAGATTTGAGAAATGTTTCATTATAAATAGCGGCTTGAAAACAAGTAGTGAATCATACCCACATCTTTTTGTGACCAAATTAGTCGAGAATTCTTTACCACAAGTCAAGAATAGAGTACTGAAAGTCGAGAGTACATGGCAAGCAAATACCCCTTCTCAAATGTTACAAATGTTACAGTACCACCAGAACCGAATTAGAGAGGAACACGATCATGAACAGAGACGTATTAAAGACACGAAAATGAAAGTACTAGTTGCTCAGTCTGTTCCAGCTGACGGTCAGAAAAAGGGTACAGCACCGCCAGGTCATTCTGCAGCTCCCGTTAAAGGGAATTGCAACTATTGTAAACAGCCAGGTCACTATATAAACGAATGTGCCGTTCTGAAATACAATATTGCTACAGGCAGGACGAAAGAAAGACCGCGTCCTCCTAGACAAGAACATGTTCCACAACATATTCCACAGAACACGCAACCTCCACAGCATGCACAGCAAACAGTAGCTTTACCCCAACCCCAACCCATCGCTGCCACGCAACATGTCATGCAGCAAATGTACCAGTATGCACAGTCAGACTACCCCGATTATCAGCAGTACTCATGAAACAGCCTAGAGAGGGAGGTTGGCTTGCCTCTTATCGAGGTTCCTGTAGATCAAGAGGGTCCCTATGTACATAGTCAGGTATTAGGGAAAGACAGAAATTTTTTGATTGACACAGGGGCGAGCAGAACTACCATCAGTCATGACGAGGTTCCAGGGGCACCCCTCTCAGGCTCACAGAATGTTTCCCTGGGTTTTTCAGGAAAGCCTATTGTTAACGAAGTGTCAAAGCCAGTTTCCCTAGAAGTTGGTCCATTGTCCCGTACTACAGACTTGTTACTTACGAAAGCATGTCCTGAAAATCTGCTTGGTATTAAAACGTTGAAAGCACTAGGAGCAGTAATATGTTGTTCTCCGGAAGGAGTGAGATTGTTTTTACGTGATTTTAAAGGTCATTATGTGTTGAGAGATTTTGATCCAAGATTGCAAAATGTACCACAGCATTTATGGGCACATGGTCCAACTGATGTAGGTTGTATGCACATTACACCATACCGTGTTACACTCAGGCAAGGAATTGTACTACCCCGAATCCGACAATACAAATTGCCCCCCGAGGCTGTAGCAGCCTTACTGAAGATCATTGACGAACTGATTGCCCAAGGAGTAGTTGTAGAAACTGACTCCAACGTATGTAATTCTCCAATCATTCCGATTCTTAAACGAACTGACCCAAATGCACCACCAGTCTACAGATTGGTGATCGACCATCGAGAATTAAATAAATGCATAATTCCCCAGTACCCAGTAGTGCCAGACATTTCTTCCTTATTGACTGCTATTGATTCAGAAGCAGCGTTCTTCACTGTAATCGATCTTAAGAACGCCTTCTTTAGTGTCCCCATTCATCCGGAAAGTCAGTATCTCTTCGGATTCTCTTTAAATGGCCGAAGCTTCAAATTTGCACGTGCACCTCAAGGGTTCACGGAAAGTCCTAGTATTTACAGTCAAGCCCTGAAACGACAACTAGACAGTATTCACATGCCTACTGACACTGCCCTGCTCCAATATGTTGATGACCTGTTAATAACAGCACGGACCGAACGTGACTGCGAGCGCGCGTCACTGACTGTCTTGTATTTCTTGGCCGAAAAGGTGCATAAAGTGTCCCCTTCGAAGCTACAATTCTGTGCCCAGCAAGTGGTATACCTTGGGCACTTGCTGTCCAAGTGGGGGAGACAGTTGACACCAGACCGCATCCAGTTAATTGCACATCTGCCACAACCCAAGACACAAAAGGAGGTACGGGCCTTCATTGGCCTCACCTCGTACTGCAGACAATGGATCCCTCAGTATGCCTATCTAGCCAAACCACTCATACAGTTGACAACACAGGAGGCAGCGACTTCGACTGTCCTCCCTTGGACTCAGGAACACACACGAGCTTTTGACGAATTAAAGAAAGCCCTATGTCAAGCACCTGTTTTAGCGACACCATGTTACAGCAAACCTTTTACACTTTTTGTCACTGAACGCGATGGCACAGCATTATCTGTGCTCACACAAGATCAAGCAGGAAAACACAAGCATTGTGCTTATTTTTCTAGTACATTAGATCCAGTGGCCCAGGCTCTGCCTGCGTGCCTCAAATCAGTTGCAGCAGCAGCTCTAGCAATCAGACAAAGCGACTCAATAGTGTTAGGACATCCCCTGACAGTACAGGTTCCACACTCCGTGGAAGTTCTTCTGAACCGAACCCAGACACAACACCTGACCATAGCAAGACTGACAGGATATGAATTGACATTGTTTCAGCCACACGTAGAGATCAGACGCTGCAACACCTTAAACCCAGCCACATTGTTACCTTCAAGCACAATTGACCCGACACCACATGACTGCGTAGAAGTCATCAATACTGTGACAAAACCCAGACAAGACTTGACGGACATTGCATTACCCGACCCAGACCTGACACTTTATGTGGATGGTTCATGTATGAGAACAAGCACAGGAGAGTTAGTGGCCGCATATGCAGTGACCACTGAAACTGAAGTCATAGAAACACATCGTATTGACACATTGTCTGCCCAAGCAGCAGAGCTCATTGCTCTGACCCAAGCCTGCATCCGAGCCAAGAACCTGAAAGTAAACATATATACAGATTCACAGTACGCATTCGGAGTTGTTCACGACTTCGGTATCCTCTGGCAAGAAAGAGGTTTTTTAACTTCTCATGGCGCCAAGATACAGCATGGTCCCCTTATTCAGGCCCTGTTAGAAGCAATACACTTACCTGCATCCATTGCTATCATGAAGTGCAAAGCACATACGAAAGTTACTGATACCATTTCCCAGGGTAACGACCTGGCAGATCGAACAGCTAAACTCACAGCTCAGACTCCAACAGACATACTGACTGATCCGACAAAGACTGAAGTATCGATACAGACACATTGTATGACAGTGAAGGATCCCACTCGAGATGTACTCGACATACAGACACATGCCACTCCAGACGAAATCAAGAAATGGACTGAACAAGGAGGGATCCAGACAGATCAGGGATGGATGACGAAGGGAAGAGCCACATGGTTCCTCCCCGACTCTATGGTTCAAGTTATCATTAATACAGCACATAGTCCAGCACACTTAGGAGAAAAAGCCATGCTAGACAGCATTCAGAATCTCTGGTTTAATAAGCATTTACGTGCAGCAGCAAAACAGAAAGTGCGTACCTGCATGATCTGTTGTCAGTTCAATCCAGGCAAAGGCATTCCTGTGGAACAAGGTGGATTCCATCCTCCTGACCATCCTTTCGAAGTCCTCCAGATGGATTATATCCAGATGGACCGATGTAGAAGATTCAAATATGTCCTCGTAGTTGTATGTGCCCTTTCCAGATGGACAGAAGCATATCCAGTCCCAGATTACACTGCCGTGACCACTGCCAAACAGTTGGTCCGTGAATTCTTCCCGCGATACGGCTTGCCCCGTGTCGTGTACTCAGATAATGGACAGCCATTCTCGTCCGAACTTATGAAACAGGTATCACTCCTGTTAGGTTACCAGTGGAAATTTCACTGTGTACGACACCCCGAAGCAGCTGGTTTGGTCGAGCGACACAACCAGACTCTGAAAACACGATTAGCAAAGGTCTGTGCAGAAAAAGGTGTAGATTGGATAGTAGCCCTGCCAGTTGCCCTCTTTTACATGCGTATGGTAGCTCATTCCAGAACTGGACTATCTCCCTAGGAGGTAGTCTTCGGCAGACCTCCCAATATGTGGGGTACGCCTATGCCTCGTAAAATCACGGATGTCGATAGTAATGTATTGACAGATTACCTAGCTTCCTTGATGTCTGCACTACTATCTTGTCGTTCACAGGTCGCGGCTGCCTTCCCGGACAACACCCAAGTGAAACCGCATGAAATCGTTCCAGGGGATCTTGTCTACGTCCGCAACTTCGATCGCACAAGCCCTCTGGAGCCCAGGTGGAAGCAGCCAAAGCTGGTGTTGATGACCACGAGGACCGCGGTGAAACTGGAAGGAAGAAAAGGGTGGCTCCATTCCAGCCACATAAAAAGATTCAATGGATTGTGTCCAGAGACTGTAATCAAGGACTGCCCCCTTTCCGACACTGACTCTAAACTCCCCCTGTTAGAAAAAACTCCGCAACAGGAGTACCGAGCCAAGCTAAGGTCTAGTAATTCAGACAGCGTTTAATTGTTTAAGTCCCCCCCTGGGTGAAGCGGTTAGACAGGTTTCTGACATGTATAAGATAGACCCAAGTAGTCAGAGAGATAGGCGAATCGAAAAGAGAGAAAAATGTTGCAAAAACCTACATAGCCGATGCGTCATAACGTTAATTTTCATGTTTATTCTGAGCATTACGATTATATGTATAAGCTTCATGTTACATGTTTTCGTTCCTCCTTTTGGTTCACATGTACATACTTTCTCTAATGACTCTATAGAGCACACTTTCAGCGACCTGCCCCCTCATGAGCTGTCCTATCGATTAGCAATGCGCAATAATACATTCATTCGTATGTTACACCATACTCACCAGACCAGCAATGCCACGAATTGCTGGGTATGTGGCCGACTCCCACCTTATCAGAAATATAAGGGAGCTCTGCCCCTCTTTCCCTACCCGTTTACACATAATGGTTCATGTGGAGCATGGTTTGCTTTAATGTCTTCCTTAGACAGTAAGTCCCACGTTTCCCAAGGCAATTGGATATGGGGGAACCTGAATACAGTCATGAATAAAGCATGTTTCCCAGACGCAGACGGTCTTCCCCAAAGGAGAGGGACTGATCTAGAAAATGAAGTGTATGAATTAGGTAACTTTTCCCTCAATCTCATGATCCTGAACGTCCAGTCCGAGACTAATTCGAACTTGCCGTTTATAACAGTTTTGCCAGTGAAAGGCGAATTATGCGTTAGAAAGAATGGTTCAGTACATCTAGGACACAGTGATTGTAATACTGTGGTCGAATTCAGCGATAAAGGAAAGTCTACTTTCAAAGCCTCTCGCCATTCTTATTTTATTTGTGGTCAGACAGCTTATGTACATCTGCCCCCTGATTGGGATGGGACGTGTTATATTGCGTTCCTATTACCACCTGTTTTTCTAGCCCCACCTGATTATCATCGAAATTCACGTCTTGTACATATAAGACATAGAAGGGAGATCAAGTCCCCAATTGTCGATCAGACTGAGACAACGTGGGAACAATATACAGATTTCAATAAAGGATTCTTTTTCTTTGTAGGTCCTGTCCAAAACAGTAAATTGATACGCAGATTAACCAGAACATTGGAAGCAGTAGTGAATGAGACTACTTCTGCTTTAGGTAACCTGACCGAAGCGCAGTCTGCTATGAGACTTGTTGTTCTTCAAAATCGCCTTGTCCTTGACGTCATCCTGGCCGATAGGGGCGGGGCTTATAGAGTGATCGGATCCAGTTGTTGCGTGTTTATTCCTAATAACGCGCCATCCGTGTATAAGGCCATAACAAGGCTCCACGAAATAGCTCACCTGATACACCAGAATCCAGGCACCTGGACTTGGTCCGGTTGGCTCTGGAGTGTGATGTCTGCCTGGGGATGGAAATTGTTATCATTCCTAGGAATAATACTGCTTATTCTATTCAGTTGTCTCTGTCTGCAATGTGGGCCAGCGATTTGCGGCTTGTGCGCCACAGCTTGTATTCCCCGTCCTAGTTCACGTTCCCGTTCCCGAATGAAGAAAGAAGAGCAAATGATGTTATATGAACAGATAGATGGTCTCATGAGAATAGACATATCCTAAAGGGTGGAGTAGGGGCTAAGGAGGGAATGAGGAAATAGAAATTTTTAGGTAGCCAATGTGTCCCCCACTCGCACCCCATTCATACACATGTGCCCCATGTATGTCCTATAATTCCTTTTCCGTGCATGCCAGGAAGACGCATATGCATTTGCGTCCAACGTTAACATATCAGTTATGTAGTTCCCCAAGAAAACCACGTTAATTAGGCTTCTAGGCCTATGGTGCCAACGTCTTTACATGGTACACTTTTGAATAAAGCACACGTTTTCTCCATGTTTTCTGGCTCGGCTGAGCCAGACCCTTAAACGAGTTTCTTCTATCTCTGAAAGCTACAGTTTAGGTATGCATCCCTGACCTCTACCTTACATCCTGCCCAGACGAGCGGTGCCCGGCTCGGCCTGGCCTGCCTGCCAAGACAGTATTTTGCCTACAGTTATCTGCTCAGCCTACGCGAAAACACATTCCAGTCAAGTGAAATAGGTAAACATATTCCTGGCTGCAGAGCAAAGGGCCCTGCCTTCCTGTCTCCATGCAAGTAATTTACTGCACCCGTTACCATGGTAGGCCCATGGCCCCGTACTTTGCATGAAGATCCATATGCACGCACTAGTATTCAGTGATGAACGGCCTCTGCCCGAGAGACCTTTTACTTCAGACACTACATCCTCTAAACACCAGATACCAGATATGCTATAGGTGCAGGTCGTTCTGACATCCCAGACATTAGTCTCCTCTACTAGTGCTAAAGTCAAAGCCCCCAGCTCTCCCCAGTTACACGTCATGCTCAGTTGCGTGCGCATCTAAGCCAAAGGTTTCTGCTGATTCTGCAAACTTTCTCTAAGCATCCACCCACTTGTGATGTTTCTTGTGACGTTTCTCTGACATGCCCAGTACACGCCCACGTGTACGCCTTCTTACACGCCTCCTGTTACGCACATGTGTTCTTATATCTCTCTTTTCACTTGTTACGCCTACTGTATTCGATTCAAGTATATGCTTTTACTATATATAATGTGTGATGTTAATAAAATGTTGAATGTCCCTTCCTGAACCTTAGTGGTGATTGAACCCGATGTCCCATGCCTCGAGGCATTTCATTAAAGCCCGTATGACTCAGATACCACGGACTCTGCCTCTCATTTGAATTGAGCTATCCTTATTGTCATTTAATGTATAGAAAAATAGTCCGGTAATTTTATTTACCACAGGGCGACAAAGGAAACAGAAGGCAAAAGGGCACAACAATTGAGGGGGAAACGAGTGGCACAGAGGGCAGAAAGGTCACAAAAGGGCAAAAAGGTCACAAGAATACAGGGGGAAACGAGTGGCACCGAAGGCAAAAAGGTCACAAGAAGGGCAAAAAGGTCACAAAAAACGGAGGGGAAACGAGTGGCACAGAAGGTAGAAAGGTCACAAGAAAGGGCAGAAAGGTCACAAAAAACGGGGGGAAACGAGTGGCACAGAGGCAGAAAGGTCCCCGGAAGGGCAGAAAGGTCACAAAAAAAAGAGGGGGAAGCGAGTGGCACAGAGGGCAGAAAGGTCACAAGAAAGGGCAGAAAGGTCACAGAAATGCAGGGGCAGCTAAGCAACAGAAGGCAAAAACGGGCAGAGAGGCACGGGGCAGCCAGGGGAGCAGAAGGAAAACCGGACAGAGAGACACTGGGGCAGCGAGGGGAGTAGAAGGGAAACCCAGCAGAGAGACACGGGGGCAGCAAGGGGAACAGAGGGAGAGAACGGGCACAGACCACGTACAGGCAGCGGGGGAGACAGACAACAGCAGTCACAGACACAACAATGACAATGCAGTCACTACAACGGCAGCAATGAAAGAAAATAAAGGCAATACAATGGAGGATGAGCAAACCCACGGCCTACCACTGGCCACCAGGGATGAGGCGCAGGTGGTAGCCTGCGGGTGGATGAGGGCCTCGAACTTCCTCAGCAGCAGCAGCTGGGGCAGGGACACACAGGTGGACCGAGGTGGAGCGACCTACCTGGAAGGGTAGGTCGCCGAGGTGGAGCGACCTACCTGGAAGGGTCAAGGGTGGAAGGTGAGTCATTTGTTGAGGTATGCCGGTCCGGCATTGTGGAGTAGTTTGTGAGCATGGGTGAGGAGCTTGAAGGTGATCCTCTTGTTGTTGGGGAGCCAGTGCAGGTTTCTCAGCTGTGCTGTGATGTGGCTGTGGCAGGGGGATGTCAAAGATGAGGCGTGCCGAGGCGTTCTGTATGCTTTGTAGTCTTTTCAGGAGTTTTGCCGTGGTTCCCGCATAGAGGGCGTTACTGTAGTCCAGTCTGCTTCTGACTATGGCCTCCGCGACCGTCCTTCTTGTTCCGGTGGAGATCCATCTGTATATCTTGCGAAGCATGCGGAGGGTGTTGAAGCAGTAGGAGGAGATGGCGATGACTTGCTGGGTCATTGATTGCGTTGAGTCCAGGACGAACCCCAGGTTGCGTGCGTGGGTGTCGGAGCAACTCCCAGTGCGGCCGGCCACCAGGAGTCGTCCCAGGCAGAGGGAATGGAGCCGAGAATGAGGACTTCTGTCTTGTCCGAGTTCAATTTCAGGTGACTGTTCTTCATCCATTCGGCTGGGTCCTCGGTGAGGGTGTGGATCAGCTTGGTGTCATTGATGTATAAGATAATGTTGAGGTTGTGATCGGACAATGTTGGCGAGTGGTGCCATGTAGATGTTGAAAAGGGTCGGGCTAAGGGAAGATCCTTGGGGTATGCCGCAGGTGTTCTTGGTGGCTTTGTAGCATAATGGAGAGAGGCAGACTCTCTTGGTTCTGCCTGTGAGGAAGGTGGGGACCCACTCCAGGGCTTTGTTGCAGATCCCTGCATCGTGGAGGCATACACCTATGGTGTGGTGGCAGATTTGTCGAAGGCAGCTGAGAGGTCCAGGAGGATGAGGGCTGCGGTTTGGCCGTTGTCCAGCAGGGTCTTGATGTCATCGGTGGCTGCAAGAGGGCAGTTTCGGTGCTGTGGTTGCGTCTGAATCTGGATTGGGACGAGTCCAGGGTGTTGTTCTCCTCAAGGATGCGGGTCAGTTGCCTGTTGATAATCTTCTTGATGACTTTTGCCGGGAACAGGAGTAGGAAGATGGGCCGGAAGATCTTGAGGTCCTTTAGGTCCGCCTTGGGTTTCTTGAGTAGGGCGTTGATCTCTGCATGTTTCCAGCTCTCTGGAAAGGTGGTGGTCTCGAAGGAGCTGTTGACGATCTTCCAGAGTTGGGGTGCGATGCTGGAGCTTGCTTTGTTGAACATGTGGTGCGGGCAGGGGTCAGATGGTGAGCCGGAGTGGGTGGTGTTCATGATTTTGAAGGTGTTGTCATTGACGTGGGTCCAGGAGAGCAGGAGGTCGGTGTGGCTGGGGGGTGGTGCATCTGAGGTATTGGCGGCTGTCGGGGGTCTAGGTGTTGAAGCTGTTTTGGATGTCTTACTGGGAAAGATGGTGGCTAGAATGGAATTAGGCAGCTGCGTAACTGCGTGAGCAAAAGGAAAAAAAGTTACATTTTGGAAAAGTGAGATAGAAATGTAAAAACAAAAACTACACATTGCCCCCCCCCCAACCCCTTCCCCCAGCCAAGGCCCTGGTGGGGACCACTTTTATAGTAAAAGTGCACATTGTGCATAAGGAAAATGCCATCTCTCACAAAGTCACAAAGAGGGGAGCCGCCTCATGCTGGGGACACCTTCCTATTTGTGAATGGGTTACCACCTACTTGAAGTAGGTGGTAAAAGGCAAATGTTTTGCGACCTACATATATAAGCGTTACTCTACGAGTCATCATTTTTGCCATAAAAAATATATAAATTGCCTGTTCTTATTTCAAATGTGAAACAATCATTTTGAACTATGTCAGTAAGGCAGTATGGGAAACCTATATTTGGGTACTGTCTTACTATTTAAAACTATATTATTCAGTTGTAAACAATTGTATGAGCTGAAGGGGAAAACCTAAGTAAGAGGTTCAAATAATCCAAATCGTGACATTTTTTGCGGCATCACTGGGAGATCAACAAGCCTAGGTAAATGCTTGAAATTATTAAAATTATGACATTTAATGCAGCATCGCTAGAAGATCAGTTTACGTATATACACAAAGGTTTGTAACATAATATAGTTACCTCATCAATTATTCGTTATACTACACGAATGTTCTCTCTTCTCAGGTAAGCTCCTTCTAAGGGATATGTTAAAGTAATAAAGTACCACGTCAAAGCTTGCAATATCTATACGCACCTCTCTATTTATACATATGGTATGCTTGTACATATGAAGACGTCCTCTACTAAGAAGTGATACCTGTGCCTCTGTTATATTAGAATCCTGGATAATACTGGTGCTAGTTGGTATGTTCCCTTAAGCGGTGTATTGGTCAATGTCGACCTCTGTAACTACAAGATAGAACATGAGTTAATGCACATATATGTTCATAATGTTCACGAACAAGATAATCAACCCTCTGAGTGTATTATTTTGACAAACTAATATTAGTTTTACACATAGTTTTACACATAAAAGCACAACCAGGCATGGCTGTTAGCACCTGTCATTTGCTTTCTACTGTTCGTTATCACGAGCACGGTGTGCATACAGACACTAAACTCTATTTAAAGTCACACTCGTCGTAATGTCAATATATTTACAATGTATTATATTTATTTTAACAAACGAATATTGGTGTTACAGATAAAAGCTCAACCAGGCATGGCTGTCAGCACCTGTCATTTGCTTTCTACTGTTCGTTATTACCAGCCCGGTGTGCATACAGACACTGAACTCTATTTGGAGTAGCACTCATAATGTCAATATATTTACAATTTATTTTATGTGATCATACAATATGTGTTTAGCCCATTTGCATTTAATTAAAATAATCGCTGGTTATACGATATACCTCGTCTATATAGAACATCTCTTTATCTTAGTCGCTAGCTGTTATTAAGGGCTATGGGCACATTCAGACAGAGCAATATTGGCACAGTGCCGCCCGTGATACTGCTACTCAGGTGAAGGTGTGGTACTGTGATACTGCTACTCAGGTGAAGGTGTGGCTGCCGTTCCAGCAGGCGAAGGATCCATGGGTCTCCTTCGGCGATGGCAGGTTGGCAGGCGGTCTGGCATCCTGAGTTAAGGGTGAGGGGGGTGCTTGATTCGTAGCAGTGGACGGTCTGAGTACCAGGGTCCCTGGCACTGGGCGCAGTCCAGGCGTGGATGTGTGCAGACATGCTTGCCTTTGGCGTGCCTTTGGTGCATCAGCATCGCGGCCGCACACCATACGAAATTAAGTAGTGCTGCAGGGGGCTGGACAGCTGGGAAGCGGGAAACATGGGAAGGGAGGGGGCGTTGTCAAGGGGGAACGCAGGGGCGACAAAAGGAGCAGAAAAGGAGAAAAAAGGAAAAGCGAAGAAGCAAAAGGCAGAGGCAGGAGGAAAGTAAAAGAAAAAAGAAGAAAAACAGAAAAGAAACAGAAAGAGAGACAGCAGGGCAGTCAAGCAGCAAAGCAATGATGCTCTGCCACTAGACCACCAGGGAGGGCCTCAAACTCCTGCCTAGGGTCAGCAGCAGCTTTGGGGACAGCAGCAGCTACCAGACAGAGCTTCGCAGTAAAGGAGAAAGTCCACAAAAGGTTAGTGGACTGCACCTTCACTGCACAGCGGCCGCCATTAGGCAGTGCTGTGGACCGGACAGCTGGGAGGTGGGAAAACGCGGGAGTGGGAAGGGTCGCTGGAGGGGGCGGTGCCACGGGGATCGCAGGGGCAATGAAAGGAGCAGAAAAGGAGAAAAAATGGAAAAGCACAAGGAAGAAGCAAAAGGCAAAAGCAGGACAAAAGTAAAAGAAAAATGAAGACAAAGAGTAAAAAAACAGAAAGAGAGACCGAAGGGCAGTTAAGCAGCAGAGCAGGGACGCTCTGCCACTAGACCACCAGGTAGGGCCTCGATCTCCTGACCGGGGTCAGAAGAAGTAACGGGGACAGCAGCAGCTACCAGATGGAGGTGCGTTGTGAAAGAGCAAGTTCACCAAAGGTGTCAGTGGCTGTATGGGTGAGTGAGGGGCTGTGTGAGTTGCTGGATGGTTGGGTGAGTGGGTGTGGAAACGTCTGTATAGGTGAATGAATGGGTGTCTGAATGGCTCTATGAGGGAGTGACTAGATGTGTAAGTGGCTGTATGGGTGAGTCAGTGGCTGTTTGGTTAAGTGAGTCGATGTGTGGGTGGCTGTATTGTAGAGTTAGTGTCTTTTTTTTATTTTTTATTTATCATCATCAAGAATAACCAATCATTACATTTTACAGAGCGAAATTAATACACAAAGTTTAAACAATACATCCCTACTTTCAGTTTGAAGATCAGCAGGAAGAAGAGAAAGAAAAGAAGCAGGAGAGAAGAAATTCCTCCGTAAATAACAGCTAGCCTGCGGACCTGTCTTGAAACATAATACTTGATATCTTAGTGCTATAAGAAATCCTATTGGATTATTTATTAGAGTCTAACAATAACCCAACCCTACCCCTCCCCTACCTCTCTTCTAGCCATGTTTCCATTCTATAACTGGGGCCCAGATCCTTCTCCTGGCATCCTTTTTCGCACTTCTCTTTCTTTCATATAATGCTTTCTCTAGTGTGTATGTAGCCAGTAATCGTGTGATCCACTGTAGCAGAGTTGGTGGGTTTAAATCTGTCCAAATCGTAGCGATGCATAGCCGACTAAGTGTCATTGCTAAATATAGAAATTTGTAATGGGGGTTTTCAATACCCTCCCGTGTTACCCCTAGGATCATGACTTTGTCTGTTAAAGAGATAGATATCCCCAAAGCCTTCTAAAAAAATTGCTCCATTGATTGTTTATATACATCTAACGCTGGGCATGAAGCAAACATATGTATAGTGTCAGCTTGAGTAGATTGGCATATCAGGCAGGTTACCCCACTTGTTCCTCCCCATCTCGCTATTCTATGCGGTGTATAATATAATTTGAACATGGTTTTATATGGTTGAGTTTGAAGATTTGCTACCCTCAACACTGTGTTTGATAATTTAAGCGACTTCTCAGCCTCATTCCCTGATAAATGTAACTTAGTTTGCCATTTTTCATACATCCTCACACAGTCATCCTCTTTATACTTACAAATTTCACCGTACACTTGCGATATAGAACACCCTGCCTCATCTCTTAAATATTCCATAAGGTCGTCTCTTTTGAAATTAACATCGCCCCCCTGTTTTTTTAATAAGACTGACCTTACTTGAAAATATTTAAAAAAGTCTCTTCGCTCTAAATTATACAACCATTGTGCTTGTTCGAAAGTTATTAAGCCAGCCAAGCCTATGAGATCCCCTATAATATTGACCCCTAAGAGATCCCAGCCCTTCATTATTTGGTCATGAAATACCACGGGTAGTGATGGGTTTCTGAATAGAGGGGTATAATAGTTTATCCTCCCTAATTTTATTTTCTTCCTAATCCCTGACCAGACTGACATAGCTGCCCCTAAGGTCTTAAACCGTACTTTCTTGTAGTAACTTCTTTCATAGAATGAGAGAAGCCACTTATTAGAGTCTTTAACTAGTAGTTCAAATACATCCGGGACCATCTCGCCCCTCCATCTGTCCCTAATGTTCCCTCCTAGCAGCCCACTAATATACTGTAGAACAGTGGCCCAGTAATAAGCTTTAAAGTCCGATGCCGCTAGACCGCCCGTTCTCTTGACAAGGATAAGAATTTTAAGCCCCAAAGTGTTTTGCCTTTTGCCCAAATAAATCTGTTTGTGACTCCCTCTAACTCGCTGAACCAACTATTATTGAATTTTAAAGGGATAGTCCGAAATAGATATAACACCATTGGCAAAAACAGCATCTTTATTATGCTACACCAGCCTATTGTTGTTAGGTGCAAATTATTTAGCCTTTCAAAGTCAATTTTTGCCTTTTTTATTACTGGGTTTAAATTCTTTGACACTACCTTTGATAAGTCAGATGTTATTTTTATCCCCAATTAAACTGCTGTCTCCACTATCCTTTGATCTGCCATGGCAATCTTTTGATTAATTACTATTTGCGTTTTATTCTTTTTTAATTTATACCCCGAAAGATTCCCATAGACTGCTGCTTCGTCTTCTATTTCCACTAGAGCCAAGACTGGGTCTCTTGATGTAATGGCTAGATCATCAGCATACCCTAAGACTTTTGTTTCATATCCATTTAGCACTACTGGCAGAATACTTCCATTTTTCTCTATCCTTGTAGAGTTTGTATCTGTGTGAATGGATGAGTGACTGGATGTGTGAGTGCTTATATGGCTGTGTGAATGGGTATGTAAGTGGTTGTACGGGTGAGTGAGTGGCTGTGTTTAAAGGTTGTATAGGTGAGTGAGTGGGTGTGTGATTGGCTGTATGGGTGAATAAGTGGATGTGTGAGTAGCTGAATGGGGTATGCAGACAAATCGATATACAATATTATCAAAGTTTAAATATCGAAGGGACATAATATAGAGGGTAAGTAATATTGATAGATTTAATATCGATATTAGTAATATCTAAGTGTTAAATATCTATGTTATTAATATCGATGTTAATACTTTCGATGTTACTAATATCGATTTTGAAATTATTTTTGTGTATATTATTATGTATTTATTATGTTTTTAATGTATTTTTATGTAATTTTGTATTTTAGTACTGTAGCGGGTTGTGGGTTTATAGGGGAATAGGGTGGGAAGTAATTTAATTATGTTAAATTAATTATTAATTAGTAGGAATTATACATTAATATTAATTAATTGGTAATTATTTTTAAGTAATTGGTAATTAATTTTAATTAATTGATTAATTGATCATTATGTTCTGTAGCGAGTTGTGGGTTTGTAGGGGGATAGGGTGGGAAGTAATTTAAATGTAATTAAGTAAAATGTTTTTTAATCAATTGTTTTGTTAATTATATAATTTTTAATTAATTATTAATTGGTAATTAAATAATATTAAATGGTATTATTTATTATTTTTTTTAGTTAAATATATTTTGCTAATCATGTTTTTATTAATTATGTATTGGTATTTGTAAATGGTTTATATTTATTTAATACTTAAGTTTTATATTATTTAAAAAAAGACATTTATTTATAAGTATGTTATTTTTACCCCTACGCTATCCAACACTTTCCCTACTGTTGCACTCTCTGGAGTTGGAATAGTAATTGTTACCCCTACGCTATCTAACATTTTCCCTACTGTTGCCCTCTCTGGAGTGGGAATAGTGATTGTTACCCCTACGCTATCCAACCCTTTCCCTACTGTTGCACTCTCGGGAGTGGGAATAGTAATTGTTACCCCTACGCTATCCAACACTTTCCCTACTGTTGCACCCTCTGGAGTGGGAATAGTAATTGTTACCCTTACGCTATCCAACACTTTCCCTACTGTTGCACTCTCTGGAGTGGGAATAGTAATTGTTACCCCTACGCTATCCAACACTTTCCCTACTGTTGCACTCTCTGGAGTTGGAATAGTAATTTTTACCCCCACGCTATCCAACACTTTCCCTACTGTTGCATTCTCTGGAGTTGGAATAGTAATAGCTACCCCTACGCTATCCAACACTTTCCCTACTGTTGCATTCTCTGGAGTGGGAATAGTAATTGTTACCCCTACGCTATCCAACACTTTCCCTACTGTTGCACTCTCTGGAGTTGGAATAGTAATTTTTACCCCTACGCTATCAGAGAGAGAGCTTTTTTGCCCCAGGCGGGGACCGAGAAAAAGGGAGGTCCCAAAACACATTTCTCCACGTTAATTCCCGTAGGGATTTTGAACATGACTATAGTTAAAATTGCTGGACGGAATTACACCAAATTTGGCAGAAAGTTAGCTCTTGGTCCAGAAAGCATGCATTTTGTAATTTGATGTAAATCTGTTCAGTAGTTTGCAAGATATTAAATGAAAACCACATTTGTATATCTTGGAACGCGGATACAACAGTCCCCATGCTGAAATGTGATTGCCTGCCAACGTTTTAACAAAGTGTGGGTGGTATACTCAGCTCCGCTTTTGACATTTGAGTTTGTTTGACTTGTGGCATGAAGCTAGGAAATAAAGTGCGTGCCTTGCCTCCAGAAGTCAGGAAGATGTGTGTTCTCTGCCATGTGCCTTTCGTTTCTCTGAGTTTATAGCATGGACGCCTGCTCTGAATTCAGCAGGGTGCTGCAAGATCATTAAGCAGGACATGGGCTCACTTGTAGTACTGGGCTGTGTTTATTGTATTTGCATTTTTTCACCCTGTGCTGCCTGGGATTCAGAGATGATCTTAAGAAATGCTGCTGCGTTATTTTGTTATATGCCTGTTTATTCGCTGGCTAGGGAAATGAGGAGTTTTTCTAGGTCAAGATTTTTAGGATTAAATAGTTTTTTATTAGCAGAACATATATTAAAACATTACACCGCTTCATTGCCTACAACTCAGTGGGCCGGCTGCGTTGAGGGTCATTATGTACACATTAAGAAGGCGGTTGATATTGCATTCTTTTTGCAAATTAAATACACTGTAAGTCGCCTACAACCCATACTGGGCCGGCCGCGTCATAAAAGAGAAAAGAAGGCCAAGAAGGTGCCAAGGCTAAGAAGGTGCCAGGACCATATAAACTTTAATACTTGAAGAACAAACAGGCGCCAGTGTAACATGACCCAATAATAAGACCTGAATCAGCTGTAGCAGGTACTGAATCGAAAAATCTGCTTTTCCGTCAACAAATAAAAACTCAACAAAAGGAACACTTTTGGGTCCACACTAGAGGGACCCCCCAAAAAACCCTCCTAACACCTATCCAGGTGAACCTAAGTTCAATAACAGAAGCATGGCTACAGCCATACCAGGGGGCTGGAGGCCAGCCCTCCCTCGATGTATCCTACCCAGAAACCACGGCCCTAATCTCTCCCTGCTAGTCCGGTATCAATTTCAAAATGAGCAGATAAACGGGACAAGTTAGTTCTCGAAACTCCGAAGAAAGTATGGTTATAAAGGGGGCCAGATCTTCGCATAGTCAGATTGATCCACCAGAGGGGCAAGAGACAGTCTTTCCATCCCTAAGAGAACCCACAATTGCTGGAGCCACTGTGTATGCTCTGGGATTCTATCAGTCTTCCAACAAACTAAGAGCACTAGGTGGGCGGCATTAAGTGCGAGAGCCATCTGTCTACCCTTGAGTAAGTGCAAGGGAAAGGTCAGAGTGTTAGGCAGGCCTAGTATAGTGTAAGCAGGGAATCTAGGGATAGAAGGGTCAAAGGCCCTTTCTATATCATCCAGAAATTTCTCCCAATAACTGGTGAGTTTTGGGCAGTTCTATAGCAAATGAAGGAGAGTGCCAGGGCTCTCACAACCCCGCCAGCAAAGACCATCACATTGGGAACCCCATTTCGTTAATCGAGAGGGAGTATAATACCAATATGAAAGAATCTTGTATGAAGTTTTGGTATGCCCCATGGAGTGTGCAGTGAGATGGGCCCTATAATAAATGTCCTCCAACACCTTGTCGGAAAGCGTCCAGCCGATTTCCGCCTCCCACCGCCTCTGTCCAGCAGTTCTGATCTTGCGGATACCCTTTACAAGAAGCAAATAGGGGCGTGGCCGGGCAAGATGGCCGAGCAGACGTGGCCTGCTTCGGCTCCCAGTCCGCGCGGCGCTCAGCGGACTTTTCTAGGCGTAATTTGAACGAGCGACATCGCTATGGAGCGCCACGGACGGCGGAACGGCTGAGACAAGTAACGTTGGCGTTGGGGTGACCTTTGAGACACCGGAGCTCCGTTTTTTGCCTCTCCTGATCGGCGCCGTGCTCTGGGTACAAGATGGCGGCTGACGCGTGACTTGGCACGGCTGCCGGGAGCGGCGACCGCCGGCCGCTGCGGCGTAGGAGATGAGCAGTGAGTCGGCGGTGTTACTGGAGACCTTGGGGCTAATTCTGACGCCCGATCACCGACTGGCTGGCCTCGTGACCCCCGGGGACGGCTCTCCTTATGCCTGACTTCAAGATGGCGGCGGCTGAGACACTCTGAATAAGCGCCGACCTCGTGGGGCTCTACAGCTTCCCTGCACTCCAAATGGACGAGCCTGGCAAAGGTACGCAGCTTCTGATGACACCTGAGCGGCGGCAGCTCTGATAGACGGCAGGGCCAGGGGTTGCGGTTCTTGTTGGCGGAGCCTGGGAAATGCGGAGACTCAAGAGGGCCTGTGCCGGGATGCCTTGGGAATTGTGCGCCTAGCGGCCTGACTGCCTGGGACACTGGCGGGGTGGTGAGGAGATAAAACCTGGTCCCGGATGTGGCGAGACTGCCGGAAAACGTTACCCCACTACTGAAGGACGATCTACTACAGTCCTCTATCCCTGGCACCGCACTTAAGGGCACGAGAGGTTTCTCCGATAAGCTGGGAAAAGGCAGAGGGGTAGCCTTACTCCTTATGCCTCCGAAGAAAGGCACAAACAAAGGGACTGGCAGAGTATCAGATTTTTTTGCTTCTGTTGACGCCAGACCGGCTCTCAGGGGCTCTACTGAGAAGACAGCCATGGCCCTCTCCAAGGCGGACCTCCAGTCCATGTTTAAGGACTTTAAGTCGGAAATGCGTAAAGATCTGAGCCAAGACATGAAAGCTTCCATTGACCAACTGCGTTCGGATATCACGGAACGCATGGCCACGCTTCAACGTGATGTAGACTCAGTAGGTACGAGAGTGCTTGATTTAGAAACTCATCACCAAACACACAAGCACGCGTTGGGTGAATGCCAGGTCGACATTCGATCTCTGAAGGAACAGCTCCAGCAAACGAACTGAAGACCGGAGACTTGGAAAACCGTGCTCGGCGGGAAAATATCCGCGTCAAAGACCTGGAGGAGGGCGCGGAGGGGCCCGATCTGGAGGCGTTCATGGAGGGTCTTTTTGCGGAGATTCTGCATCCCACGGTGCTCAAAATAAAGCTAGACAGGGTACACAGAGTGCCCCCCCCCGATAGGCGAACGCCGGAAACCTCAGGATATCCTGGCGAAGTTCCACTCGTATAAAGTGAAAGAAAAGGTCTTCCAGGCAGCAAGGGCCAAGGACTCCGTCTCCTTCCAGAACTTCACGTGTTCCGTTTTTCAAGATATCGCACCATCTACTCTGGTGAGAAGACAAACCTTGCGCCCTGTCACATCTAAGCTCCAGGAAGACGGAATTAAATATAGGTGGCCCTACCCCTTTGGCCTTAGCTTTGAACTAAATAACAAACAACATCACCTCACTACCCTGGGAGAAGGTCTGCGTCTACTGGGTTTACCCAGTAGACGCACATCGTCGGGCACATCAGAGACCCCTCCGGGAGGTACGGCCTCCACCTCGCCTTGGTCGCAGGACACGAACAAGAAAAACCGCTGAAGAAGAGTTCGGGTGAACATCTCTCGTAACTTGTGGGGAGGCCGCAAAGATCCTGGTCGGCTCCCTCTCGCTACAGAGGACGCTTCTACGCTGTCTCGGCCACCCGAGGACACTACCGTTAGCATGGTTGGCTAGCGCTACGATGTCTGGGTTGAACTGTGAGTAACTTTAAGTTCCTTTGACTTTTTGCTGATACCGCTGAAGTGATGCGCGGACTGGGTCCCAGGACCCGTAGTCCCCACCAGTCTATGCGTGGGGTGGTTCACCCCGCGCGGCGACCAAACAAGTACTCTAAATTTTTGTTATGTTTGTTTATTCTGTTGATAGTTTTGGGGGTTGGGGAGGGGGGAGGGGGGATGGTGGTGGCTGCCTAATTCTACCTTTGCTGGATGATCCTATTGGGTGGAGTGGTGGGGGAAGGACAGGGCGGTTGAGGCATAACGGAGCCTTTACCTGCGACACGGGGGATGCCGACATAGCAATGTGGTGGACACTTGGACGACCCCCGGGGATGGCTGGGGGAGACACGATGAAGTGTGTGTGAGTAGACGCTTGAGTGGTCTTTTTAATATAGAAGCCCTGGGTTCTATAAAACAATGCCGATCACAATAGGTACTTGGAATGTTAAAGGGCTTAACTCCCCTCAGAAGCAACAGAAGGTCTGAAAGTACATCCTAGACCATCACATAGATATAATAGCATTCCAAGAAACCCACCTAATGAAATCTGAGGACTTCCGTCTGAAACATAAACAGTACCCACTTATTTATAAGTCCTCTGCCTCTACCAAGCACACGGGGGGCACTCTTATTTCGATCTTCCACACAATTCCAGCCTCTGGGTATACTAAATGAGAGGGACGGACGATGGCTGATGGTCAAAGGGCGGCTGAAGGGGAAGTTATGCACCTTTGTGGCGCTTTACGCCCCCAACAGTGGGCAGAAGGGCTTCCTACATACACTCCTGAGTAAGGTGACGGATTTCGCTGAGGGCCCTTTATTTCTTTTGGGTGATTTTAACCTAGTTTGGCACCCCTCACTTGACAGCACACATACTCATCGCTCTGGCTTGGGCTCTTTCCCTACTGACACTCAGGGGCTTATTCAAGACATGGGCCTTTTGGATACATGGCGCGCCCTCTACCCGCACACCAAGGACTACTCCTTTTTCTCCCACGTTCACCATTCCTACATCTTCGCCAGCCAGTCCCTGCAAGGCGGTCTCCGGGAGGCTAAGATGTTCCCTATCTCGGTATCCGATCACGGCTTGTACTCAATATGCCTGTCCTGGCTTGGCAATGCCCCATCACCGGCCCGGTGGTATTTCCCGGCATCCCTAGCTCGGGACAAGGACTTGTGTACTCTCCTACGGGAGACTATAAAGGACTTTTATGAGCATAATAAACCAGAAGACACCTCTGAATATATTACTTGGGACACCTTTAAGGCTGTGATGCGGGGTAAGTGTATAGCGCTTAACTCAGCCCTGAATAAGCAGAGAGCAAAAGATAGGGAACTTTTGGAGGAGGAATTAGTATCTGTTGAACGAGCCCACAAACTTTCACCCACCAGACAGACACTTTGCAACCTCACGGCAATCTGGGGCAAGCTGCGGGCTATCTATAATAATCGAGCTGAATTCACTCTCCTTAAACTGTGTAACCTATCTTACACCCAAGGCAATAAAATAGGGAAACACCTTGCGAGGCAGCTGCGAGATAAAAGGGAGCAGCAGTACATAGGTGGTATTCAAGATACCTCTGGGTGCTTATCCACAGGGACGAGGACAAAGCGGATCTCTTTGGGGACTTTTACAGGACCCTGTACTCTGCAGACGTTCTAGACCCTAGCGCACAGCAAGATTTCCTTAAGAACCTACCCATCCCACAGGTCTCCTCGGCCTGTAATGATGAATTAACAGCCTCGATCACACTAGAAGAGGTGCTCTCCGCTATCAAGGCTCTGAAACCCCACAAGGCGCCAGGCACTGATGGTTTATACTGCAATTTTTTATAAAACATTTGCAGCCGACCATGGTCACCACCTAGTACGGCTGTTCAACCAGATGGCCGCCGACGGAGACACGACTGGCTCTATGGCCGAAGCAGTGATCTCAGTAATACCTAAGGCGGAGAAAGACCCCACGCTTTGCGCCTCCTATAGGCCTATCACCCTTTTAAACATCAACGGCAAGCTCTACTCGTCTATCCTGGCGAAAAGACTGAACGGCCTCATGCCGCTCATTATCCACCCAGATCAATCAGGCTTCATTGTGAGACGCCAAACGCACGACAACACCCGACGCATTATACACTTAATTGAGAAGGCCAACAAATTTAAAATCCCTGCTATCCTGGTCGGCCCCGACGCAGAAAAAGCCTTCGAACGCGTCGATTGGAAGTTCCTTCTTGCTACACTCAGGGCGTTTGACTTCTCCCCCAAATTCATAAACATGCTTCAAGCTAATTACAGGCACCCACGGTCTAGAGTCTCGGTGAATGGCGCTCAGTCTGCTCCCTTTTATCATTCCTGAGGTACTAGGCAGGGGTGCCCCTTATCCCCTCTACTTTTTGCCCTCAGTATAGAACCTTTGGCCATAGCCATCAGAGAGCATCCAGGAATTGAGGGTCTACGCTTCACACGTGAGTCCCATAAGATATCTCTCTTCGCGGACGACGTCCTCTTGTCCCTATCCAACCCGGTAGCATCTCTCCCGAATCTACAGACGGAGCTGGATCGCTTTGAAAAGGCGGCTGGTTTCAAAGTCAACCTAGATAAATCTTACATACTCAATATCACTCTTTCCCCGGCAGAGGCCTGTCACCTTAAAGCACTGACACCCCTAGCATGGGCGCCCTGCTCTATTCAATACCTGGGAGTGCAGCTTACCTTGACAGTGGAGAGGTTGTATGCGGCCAATTTTCCTCCTATTCTAACTCGCATCCAAGCGGAGCTCACGAGATGGAAGCCGCTCTTTCTCTCCTGGCTGGGTCGTATCCATGCCACAAAGATGACTCTCCTTCCCAAATTGCTGTATTTGTTCCAGTCGCTTCCCATAGAGATGGACAAGGATTTCTTTAGACACGTGAAAGCAATGATTCTGCGCTTTATATGGCAGGGAGGACGTGCACGATTCTCCTTCCATATGCTTCGACGTCCTCAGAGAGAGGAGGGAGCTGGTCTTCCTGACATGCAACTCTATTACAAAGCAGCCCAACTCAGAATCCTTGTCGAATGGTCACAAGAAGAATCCGAGAAACACTGGCTCCATATGGACCGTAGTGTAGCGGGGAGAACGATCTGGGACCTCATCTGGCGCGCAAAACAAGACAGACCCAAGAACACCTATCTTAGCACCCCGACGCGTACCACTCTAAAAGTCTGGGACTCAGTGGCGCCACTGGAGGACTGGTCTTCCTTTCCCTCGCCCTTCACTTCTTTCCACTTCAACTCGGCCTTTCCCCCAGCACTCCAAGAAGGACCCTTGACGTCTGGAGGAAAGGGGGATGTCTGGCTTTGACCCATTTGTTCCCCAATTATGATCCCCTCATGTTTGAAAATTGTAAAAGAGATTATGGGATAAGGGACTCTGAACGCTTCCACTACACTCAGATGCTACATTGGGCTCTAGGTCCCCAGGTGCGTGATGGGGCAACCCGACCCCTCACTAAGTTTGAGTCCTTCCTGGTTAAATCCTCGACCGTGAAGGGTGCCATTTCCTTCCTATATAAACTCCTACTATCCTCAACACCGTCCCCCCGTCCGCGATACATAACAATGTGGGAGGGGATGGCCCAACGGGATATCACTGATGAAGAGTGGACACATTTATGGTCAGACATTTTCAAATTCAATCAATCCACAGATTTGCGGGAAGCACACTTGAAAACGATGATGGATTGGTATTTATAACCATCCAAACTAGCTCAAATCTTCCCAGGAACATCGGATAGGTGCTGGCGAGGGTGCGGTTTCCTGGGAGACTTCCAGCACATTTGGTGGGACTGTCCTTCTATCAGACCTTTTTGGGAAGAAATCCGAGCGCAGGTGAGAGACTTATTGGGGTACCCTATACCGACTTCCATGGCTGAAACTATTTTGGGTGTCCGAGATCCTATGCTAGAACACCAAACCAGGGCGGACAAGAGAATCATGTGGCTTTGCATAGGGGCAGCTAAGATCACTATAGCGGCAGCGTGGAAGAAGAGAGAAGCGCCGGCGATGTCCCTGTGGCATTCCCGTCTCTGGAGGCTACTCAGTATGGAGCGTATGTCAGATATATTCCAGGAAGACTTCAAGAACTTTGAGTTCAGGTGGGGGCCATTGGTCTCTTTTCTCTCTCGGGGTTTGCCCTCGGCAGTATGTCCCCCCACAGTACGGGCCCTACATCTTTTCCAACTCTAGGTAACTCCACTAAGTCGCGCTACTGCCACCACCAGGGTGGGGGGGAGGGTTTTGTGAGGGGAGGGACGGGAGCGAGTTCTGTTAATTGTTTTACCTCATGGTTGCTTCCAAGGCTAACTTTTTTTTCCCCTCCGAGCCCCAGGGGGCGATCCCTACTTACTTACGAACAATAGACTTTACCCACTGATGGACCAGTATGGAGCACTGACTCTTTCTGAAGGGAACCGGAGCCAAGTGAGCTCCCACTGACATTTATGTTGAGAAGGGTTTGTTGGAGTACCCATTACTTTCAGAATCTGTAACCTGTAAATAGAACCGTGCATGGGGATCGGGGTACGTAAACCTAGATCTTTGGGTTCCTCCTTAGTTCGTCTGATTGCTTGCTTTGACCAGATCGCCCCTACGAGGGCACATGGGCGGATTGTGCCATGAGTTGTTCACAAAAAACGTAATACAATCTTCTTTGTCAAAAAAAAGAAGCAAATACATGTCAGAAATGAGTTTTTGGTCATCTTTTTTAAGAAATACCCATTTTTCAAACAGAAGCATTGGTCTGCCTGCCAAAGCACGGGTGGAGGTGCCCAGAACCCAATCTAACATTTGTGTATGAAGAAAGTGGTTCAATGGAGAGAGGTTATAGTTAGCAGCAAGTTGTGTAAAGCCATTATGGTAAAAAAAGGCAGCTTAGTCTCTTGCAGTCTCCCTTCACCCAGCGTGTGTCTACCTCCTTGGTCATAACAGGATTGGAGAATATTGAGGACATAGGCGACGGGAATGTTGTGAGATTTGCTGACTGGGACACCCTATCCCAGTCCTGCATTGTTGGCTTTGTAATCGGAGAAGAGTACAGTCCCCATGCACGGGAGGCTCTAGGCAACCACGCCTCCTTCCAGATATGCCTTCCAGCTACTGTCTTATCCATAAATACCCAGTGTTCCTCTGTCAGTGAACGGTTCCATTCAACCAGGTATCGTAGTATTGACACCTGAAAGTAGCTGTTAATATTTGGCAAGGCCGCCGTCTTTTTTGGGGCACTGCAACAGAGTCTTCTGCAACCTAGAGGAGATCGGGCTCCAGATGAAGCGCTCAATCTCTCTTTGAATGTTGGGATTCACTCCCGAGGGTGGGAGAAGGAGAAGAGCCTGGAAAATGTATAGCGCCCTTGGTAGGACATTCATCTTAACCGCAGCGAGCCTACCTAAACTCAACAGCAGCAACCGCTGCCATTGGGCCAAGCCTTTTCATATGCGGTAGAGCAAATTAGAGTAGTTTACGTTTGATGTTTTTGCTAGATTTTTGTTAAGGACCAGCCCAGGTAGGTTATTTCCTCAGATACCCAGTCAAAGTCAAACAGAGCCCGTAGAGTATCTACAGTAGACGGTTTGGAAGTTAAGTTCAATATTTGGACTCCTGCAGATTGATTTTAAAACCTGAAGCCCGGCCAAAGGCTTGCACTTCTGCGACTATAGCTGGGAGGGAAGTCAGGGAATGAGCAATTGAAAATATAATGTTGTCAGCATTGACGCTGATCAAATGTCGGTCAGCTCCAAATGGAATGCCTTACGTGTTGGGGTTGTCTCGGAGTCTCTGAGGGAAGGGCTCCATATCGGGAGCAAAAAGCAAAGGTGAGAGGGGACAGCCTTGCCTTGTCCCTCTCCTGACTGCAAACACCCCCAACGTACTCCAATCACCTTGACTGAGACATTAGGAAAGCTATATATGTTAGCAAATGTATGCCCAACCTGAAGCGTTGTAATGCAGCAAACAACAAAGTCCCTGGTCTAAAGCCTTTTCAGCATCGACCGCTAATAACAAGGCCTCCTCTCGGGACCGCTGTACCGTATCAATTAAATGGCAGGTCCGCTTAGTGTTGTCCCCACATTGTCGACCAGGGAAAAACCAGCCTGGCCTGGGTCTACTCGATCTGGCATCAGTAGTTTCAAACGCTGGGCGAGGATACTAGAAAATTACTTTGCATCGATATTTAACAAATAGATTGGACAGTATGAACTGCAGTATGTGGGATTCTTACCGGGCTTGGGTATAATGATAACTGATGCTTGGAGCATCAATTCAGTAAGTGTACCAGTGTCTGCAAATGAGTTTAACAAATGGGTGAGCAGGGGAGCCAACCCTGTGCAAAAAGACCGCGATAAGCCCATCGGACCAGGAGCCTTCAGGGGCTTCAATCGGCAATAGCAGCTACTACTTCCTCAATATGCATAGGAGCATCGAGATTTTCAACCTCGGTAAGCGGTAGAGAGATAGCTGACACCCGTTAACTTAGGTGTATGGATCTGAGGGGATCAGGGTCTCAGCAGTGTATAGTTCTGAGTAAAAGGCCTGAAAGGCTACCGCAATGCCAAGATCCTCAGAAACCACCAACCCCTGTACTTCCCACACCGATTTTACTGCTTGTGCATGTTGTTTGCTGCGCAGGCAATGTGCTAGCATTCGACCCCCTCTATTCGTCCCCACAAAATACTTGTGCTTCAATCGCACCACAACGTGTTCAGCTCTGACCAGATCTAAAGGCCGGAGGTGGAGCCGTTCCTTCTCTAGCTGCCCTTAGATCTGGGGTGCTCCGGAGCGTTTGTGAATGACCTCAAGTTCCTTCACTTTTGATTCAAGCTCTTCCGTTTTATCCCTTCCAATTTTGTTTTCATGTGCAGCTTTAGCGATTAAAGCCCAGCGAGCAACCAATTTAAGTGCCTCACAAACTGAGGATAGTGCAGTGGAGTCGTCATCATTAAGTGTGAAATAGTTTGTCAACGTAATTCATATTGCCTTAACAACTGTCAGAGATGACAGCAAAGAGTCCCTCAAGCGCCACTGTAGTGGAGAACCCTTCCGAACCCCGGTAGGTGGTTCAGGCACACTTGCTACGCATGCTCGCCGCAGTGAAGTACGACAATTGTTTTACGCCTCACCACTTTCAAATGTCACCAGTGGCCACTAGAGGGTTGTAAACAGAGGTGCGGTGATGGGAGTCTCCTCGATTTTTTGAAAGATTTGCATCTCCTTTGATACTAAATGAGTTCCATTGTCGGTAATGATGATGGAAGGGATGCCCTCGTCCCTAAACAATTCACTGAGGATCTTGATGGTACTTTCAGTGGGTATGTCATTAGTAAACTCAACAACCAACCATTTGGAAAAATCATCTATCACCACAATGGCAAATCTGTCTTTTTCATGAAGTTCTCCTATGGGACTGATAAAATCAAGGCAAATGCTGTGCCTGGGTAAACCGGGGTTCTCAATGTGTGTACTATTGGACTTGTAACTCACCTTTAGCCTTTTCTCACCCTCCTTGAACCCAGAGCAGTTTTCTACCCAATTCACCACTTGTGCCTCTAGACCAGGCCACCAGAATTTTTTTTTTAGGCGACGCTGCGTGAGAGTTTGGCCAAGGTGACCTTTGTGGGCCAAAGCTAAAAGTTTCCTCCTAATGCCAAACGGGGGAATGAACTTCTCACCCTTGATTAACACGCAACCACTGCCTAACTACAACTCATCTAGAATTTTGGCCTAAGGGCGGACTGAGACTGGGAGACAACTTTCCTTTCTAGGACTGGACTTCAATACCTTGACTACTTCCTGTAGAGAGTGATCATTCGCCATCTCATACTTCCAATCCTTAGCATCAAACACACCTTCACCCACAAAGACAGCATCATCTATTGAGGCTACAGCAATATCTTCATTAATTTCAGAGGTGGCGGGGTCAAGCACAGACTTCCAATCAAGTGGCATTCTAGAGAGCTAGTCAGCCTGGACTTTCCTCCAGCCTTGAATGTGCTCCACCTGATATTGGAATTCTTGATGTTTAGATGGTTATTTAGCGAGTCTCGCAGACCCTTTCCCAGTACCACCAGGGAAAAGAACTCTGATTAAGGGTTTATGGTCGGTTCTGAGTAGGAATTTGGTACCCCACAAGTAAGTTCGATAGTATTCTGTAACCGATGATGCAGCAAGTGCCTCCCTCTCGATAACAGAATAGTTATTTTCTGCATTGGTGTGTGTCCTGGAGGCAAAAGTTACTGTCCTTTCAGACCCGACTCTACATTGGGATAACATTGCACCTAACCCAGTGGCACTTGCATCCACCGTAAGGATGGATTCGCAGTTCATGTTTAAATAAGAATATCTTTTTTGATATTGTTAAAACATTTTTGGTGTTGCATATTCCATACAAAACTCACCCCCTTCTTGAGAAAATGTCGTAAACAAGCAGTTTTGTCAGAGAATTTTTTTTACAAATTTGGAATAGTACTCTATGAGACCCATGAATGATTGTAGCTGGTCCTTGTCTGCAGAGGGACGGGGCCAAATCTACAGCACTACACAGGCTTTTCTTAGGTGTGACTCCTGAAGCACAGATGGTATGACCAAGATATTCGATCTTGTCAATGAGGAATTTGCATTTCTCTTTGCGGAGGGTAATCCCAGCATTGGGCAACCTTTCAAGAAAAATTCTGAGAATGGTGTTATGTTCCTCTACCGATTGACCATAGATCAAGATGTCACATTGAAAGTAAATTGTGTTGTCTACACCATTTCAAAATATTGGAGACCATGCACTTGAAAACACTGGCGGCTGACTTAAAGCCAAAAGGTAAACGTGTAAATTGGAATGTCCCCTCTGGGGTAATAAATTCTGTGAGGTGTTTTGAGTCTCTGTGTAAATCTATCTGATGGTATGCGCTCCTGAGGTTGAGCTTTGAGAATACCTTGGCGCCCTTGAGGCTGGTTACTAATTTGGTAATGTTGGGGAGAGGAAAGGTATATGCTACTACACACTGGTTTAACGATCTCAAGTCGTCCACAGAATCTCAACTTGCCATTAGCCTTCTTAGTGATTATGACGGGAGAAATCCAGGGAGAAGCCTCCACTGGCTCGATGACTCCCACAGAAAGCATTTCTTTAATGAGATTTTTTACTTCTTCTGATAGAGCACGCAGGTCACCAACTGGGTTAGACTCAGAACTTGAGAGCTATATCCAGCCTCTCACACTTCATACTATGGGTGTATACAGCCTCTCGAGTAAATGATGTGCCAATGTCCCGCGTGCACTCCCGGTAGCTTTACAATAGTATGAAGTGTGAGAGGCTGGATATAGCTCTCAACTTCTGAGTCCAACCGCAAAATATGAAAATAGTTCGATGAATGGGGAGACGTGTATATATACTTTTCACGCCCATTACTTTCGCCGTGGCTATCGTACCGCGTGCCCATTATTCATAATTAGAACGTTTTGTGTGTCATATTCCTGCAAAACTACAGACATCGTTTAAGCAAATCTTAATACCTGGAACAAGTATTGAGCACTAAGACGTGTGAAAGATCACATTACATCCATCTTCGGTGGAAAGTGTATGAAGATCACTATTTACTTGATGGAAGTCTGAGCAAGATATTTCTGTGCTGTTTAATCAGAAACCTGTAGTTTCGCTGGACGCGAACCTTTAGATTAAAGAAGGAGGCTTGATACCCCGAGTTGAAAGGCAGTTTTGCTTTAAAGATGTTTTTGGGAAGACAGTTAATATATTCCTGATGAAGGCGGCTATATCATAAGTGTCCGCCGAAACGCGTTGAAGCCAAGGGAGAAGTATAATATACACTTATCAAGGATAATTCTGACTGTTGCGGAATTAACTCTTTGTTTTGTACCTCCTCTTTTTTGAGTAATAGGAAGTGTTTTTATGATTTTCTGTATGTAATCTGTTCCTTCTGTTATATTGTCTGTGTTCCCAATTTTAATTATGTTCTAATTTTAATCATGTTTCAATGTATATGAATAAACTGTGCAAGCTGATTTTATTAGTTTTTATTGTTATTTTATGCATTGCTTCAATTGGTAGGCCTTTGTGTTCTATAAATATTTGTCTATGTGTTTGAAAGACTTGGTGTCTCTAAAATAAGGTGCCCAAAGGGAATCTTTTGTGACGGAAGTCAGTTTTGGTACCCTATCCATTTGGCTTTGGGGTCCCTCTCTCTTTTATTAGAGAGGGTAAAGAAAGGGAACATGCTGTATTCAAAAAGTCTTTAGAGCAGTCAAATGAACTTTATTGAAAATCGAGATTTAGTTTAGCTCAAAATACTAAAGGGTAGGTAAGATTGGAACATACTATTCAATTCAGCTTATCTCCTAGAGAGAGGGTAAGATGAGGAACATATACTTAAGATAGAAACAATTTAGCATTTAACTAAAGGTAGGTCAAAAGTGCAACATACTAATAAGCAAGTAATGCATGGAAATCTCATATATAAAGGGACAGGGGAGAGAAGGAACATATGCAATTATGCTTTACAATATTCGAGAATTAGAAATGGAAATATAGATAAGCAATCACCCACACAGATTTTATATTTACCTAAAATAGAGTGAAGACCAACCCTGGTCACGGGTCAGTTGGAAAAGACGGGAAGGAACCCTCAAGGATTTAGGTGCCAGTATGCGAGCAGGTACAGCTCATGGACAGTCAGGACTGGATAACCCCAGAATTTGGATCAGGACCGGGTTCACCAAAGGGTATGACCAACACCCGCAGCTTCGGTTGCAACGCCTGCGCTACTCCCTCTCTGCAAGGAATCTGCCAATAACCCTGATTGGGTTCTCAAACCTCCCAGCAAAGTGCTTCGCCAGCAACTTCTAAGTCTGCATAAACCCCGAATGGGTTTCTCGAACCTCCCAACAGAGTGCTTTGCAGCTCTCTGAGTTCAGTCACCTAAAGAGTGCGTCGGGTCAGTGACAGGTCAGCTATTCGGACAAGTCGGACAATTTCTCTAACTAAGCCTACGCTAGTTATACTGTTTTTTGGGTCAGTGTACCACCCCCAATGTTGCAAGTGTAAGGATCCCAATTTTGATTGGACAAAGGAGGAGGTTAAGTCATCAGACCACCTATATTTTAGACTTTCTCAGGCTTAATATTCAATCTTGGTACCCACCCCTTAAATTCTATCTTCCCATGACATATGTTTTTCGGTGAACAATAGTGAATACAATATTCGTATACATTTGTTGCATTTGTAGTACAGTTCAGCTTCGTTCAGCTAGGTCGCAGGTCGGTTCCCAGGAGCATCTTGGCTGTGGCTGCCAGCTGGCTGGGTTCCACTGCTGCAAAGTTTTTTCTCTCTCCGCATCCAGTCCTGCGCAGTAGGGACTTCCAATATGGAGTAATAAGCACCTCTCAGGCCCAAAAGGATACGATACATGAAAAGCAAGAAAAAACAATTTAGAACGTAGAAATAAATGATTACACTGTATACCATGAATCACTGTACTGCACCCATTACTTTCTTAATAACTATAGTATTATTGGTTATGCAGAACGAACAGCTTTGCGAAAGCGGCAATGCAAGCTCAAAGCATGTGAGAACACAGAGCGGCAATGTTAACTATATTGTGCATGAGCAAACACTTTCCCACCAGAACTGCGAGTACGTCACGTCACATGGGTATGACCGACGCATGCGCAGTCTAAATTACCGCGTAGCAGCAGCCATTTTTAGAGTGCAAGTATATTACGATTAATAAACACATAGGCAAGCGTCACTCTGACACCCAAATGTCATTCAAAGGGCAAATTAGTGAGACAAACAGATTGATTAGTTAATTAGGGTTATTCGAGGTTCAGGATTACAAGCAAGTCGCTTAATGTGCGAATCCTTGCTCCATCACTTCCTTCACTACAATGGGCACACGTCTGACCTTGTACTGAACGGGTATAGAATGTTTTTTGAGTATAATGCGATGGACATACCATTTGAGCCGGCCAAGCTCTTCTCTAAATACATCGTCCACCCCCTTGAGGATACTCTCTAAACTTTCGTCTTCAATAACCATGACCTGCATGGGCGCTCTTGGGTTGACTATAATACGTAAGTCATACTGGTGTACCCACCCTAGTGATCCAGAGGTTCAACAACACCAGATACTTCACTATCATATACTAACCTGGGCCCATAAGCTCACAGTGCGTAAAACCGCTGGGGTAAAGTTTGTAGTTTTCACAGTGGTCAGGATTAGTTAATACTCCTAACTAACCTTTCACTGATCAACAAGTTCTTTCCACTGGTCAATGGACCATTACTAGACTAGTTGATGGTGAAAATAACATAAAACTATCTATTCTTTTATTCAATGTAAATAACCACAGACTTAGGAAAGTTTTAAATTTTTATCTAAACTAATGCAAGTAAACCATTCAAAAATACAGTACAGTCACCTTCATTCATAAGAGGGCAAATTCAATTCAAAACGCCAAGTATATACTTCGGACTCATATAATGATCGATGTTCAGAAAGGGGGAGGACAGAGAGAAAAGTACATCAACAAATAACGAGAAAAATATAGTTACCAAGGATGGTATTAAAGACCAACCCCCTGGCCAATGGGCTGGTAAGGGTCCCCTGGGATAGGACAGGAGACAAAGACTTCGGGACAGGATTCAGGACAGGATAGTTGACCTCTCTAGAATACCAACAAATGCGCAGCACCCATCTCCGACACTCTCTTCCTCCTCAAGATTCATCCGCAAATCTTCTGATCTAACCCAATTAAATTAGGATAGAAAGTTCTGCTTCAGGTTCTGCATTCGGTTCAGCATCTCACAGCATCTCTCCCAGCAACAGCATTATCTGCAGCAATGATGGTATCACAAAATCTCTTGCACTCTCTGTACTGACTATCTAACTAAAACTATCTAAATTATACCTTTCGTTCTGAATATTCCACCCACTAAAGTTTCAATAGCGTAAAAATACGAAATCTGATTGGTCAGGCAAGGGGGAAGCTCCATCACACCATGCTTACATGTCATTATAATCAGTTCAACTGTTGTTCGCAAACCCAACACCCTTAATTTATATTCATGAATCTAGTTCTCATACAGTTCTAAATTCACTTTGCAACATTTTATTGACATTCTGAATAAGATTCTTCTTCGTTGAACTCTTCACCATCGGTTCCCATGCTTGTAACACTCTATCTTGGCTTCCGTTTAGCATCTTAGTCATGGCCTTCATGGCTTCACTCAGTGAGCATGCCCAGACATTGCATCACTTCATTCAGTCCAGTTATGCAAGAGAGGCCCAAATACACACTAGTGATAAAGTCAAAAGACAGAGATTACTTTCACAAATAAAATGGTTGCACTATAAACCACCCACCTTTACTCTAAACCAGGTTATTTATCTATGTCTTTTCCCGCATTAGCATAAGTAAAAACTACTCAATTTATTTCAAACAAGCAGATGCCATGCACGCGAATCTTCAAGACTCCATTTTCATATCTTCTGCTGATGCACCAGAAATTCCCTCCAAGCGTTAGCTCGTCATACTGCGTAGATACAGTTGGCTCATGCGCGCAACAGTTTCCCATTTGGAGTGGTATTAGTCCATTATCCGCATTAGTACACACATAAGCAAGCGTCACTAACCCAATTCAATGTTCAATGTGGTGCGTATTAGTTATTCACTAACATGATCAATAACTTGTTAGTGAGTTAAACGAGTGGATTGCTCAGAGCAAGTCTCTTGTCTATGAGGCCTTGCTCCATCAATCCCTTCTCTGATGGCATTTTTGAGCCATCACAAAATTACCCATCCCACCAAATGCCAACTTTAGCACATCTCAGTTTCTTTTCTTTCTCTCTGATCTTTGTCAGTTCCCCCTCTCCTTTCAAATCTTTCATCTTTTCATATAGCTTTCCTTTTATCTCTTCCAGCTGGATCTCTTCGTATTCCCTCTTTTGTTTCTTTCCCTTCCTTTTCAAATTGTATTTTTCCTTTTCCCTTACTTCTATAACACTTACATGTGATCATTACTGTCAGTACTATTGTCAATATCACAACTACTGGTAATATTAGTTGACCTAGAAAACTCTTCACAAAATCAGCAAACCATTTCCCTATTGATGTTATACATACTCTTTGTTAGTCTTCCCCACACACCGTCAACCTCCAGTTAAGTCAGATCTTTATGACTTCTTGTAATATTTTCCATATACCCTTTACTTTTCTGACTTTTGTCAGGGATATAAGTGCAGCAATGTTGAATTTGCAACATACCACAACCTCAGCCTTCTTTTGCCAATAAGATATCAAGAGTAAGACAATTTTGTAAAATCATAGACCTTATCGCAACCATTTCTGTATTAATCATTAAGAATCCTCCAGCAGTATCTGTAGAAAGTCGATCAACTATTGTTGATAACTTGCAAATTTTACGTGAATTTAGAATGACTCCAACTGAGGGTATCAATGCACTAAATATATCCCCTACAATTTCAGAAAAACTAGTTCATCTTATCTATGTTAGACCATTAGATATTTCATTGATTCCATTGATTCTGTCCACATGAAAATTATTTGGAAAAACTATTCCAAAATAACAGCTCTCATACCATCTTGAAGGTAACCTATAATAAGCGTTATTTCCCCACACATAATAAACTCCTGGAAAGACAGGATCAGTTCACCCTTTTAGTCCCCATCCACCTAAAATTAGGAAGTTGTGTTCACATTCACTGGAACCAATAAAAATGTTATTATAATCTGTCTTTAACCTATGGAGGCAGAATTTTCCCCTTTCCACAAAGTCTAGGGACATCGCAGCATGAGCCTCGCCCTTTGCATAAATTCCCTCTTTCTCAGCCCATGGAGGTACATGGGATTTCTGTTCAGCAGCCTTCTATGTTAAATCCTGTCTCCTTTCTTTTACTAAATTCAAAAACTCCTTTTCTTCTTCACGTGATATATATGTTAGGTTATCTCTATGTGATTATGCTATATCTATTGAACTCTTTGCTAAGAAAAAATCACCCATAAACTCTGCATCCTTACTACTAAGTACTGGATTCATATTCTTTTGAATAGGTAGTTCTTAAAACACTACATCTAAGTTTGAGTAAAAATACTGAAGCTTTCCATTACATAAAATAAACTTGATAGGACGCTACAAGACACACCATATGTTAAAGGTACATGGTGATAGGTCACCCCTTCTGATACAGATGGCAGTAACTTCATAGCGACATAACAATCACTAATCTCCATTGTATTAATGTACTGAAATAACAACTTAGTAAATACATTTAAAGATGAATCATTGTCTGATTCATTATGATGATAGTTTATCTCATCTTCTACCCCTATTTCTATTTTCGTTCCTTTTATTCTACCTACTTTCTCATTAGTAGTTGTATTACTTGTTTCCATTAATAAAGGTTCTCCTACTGTTAGAAATAACCACACTAATACTACTAATAAAATACTACATAAGCGAAACCTAAGACATTTTCGTTTACTACTTTGTTTCAGTTGTGCAGCGACTTAACTTCAACCATTTTAATCTGAGAAAATGTATTTTCTCTTTTCTTTCTTTATTCACAATTTACTCTCTTTATTTCTAAGGTGGTCTTAGCCTGTTGTCATCAATCTGTGCAACATGAACTTTCTCTGATTCTTCTCCTAAATTTAGATTTTCAAATTCTTCAAAAATTACATAGGTCCACTCAGAGGCATTGTATTTTCTATTCAGAATCCTCATTTTTGGACTTCTTTGAGTGAATTTTGCTATTGGCTGTTTGGATTTACTTTGACTTGAAACTTCATTTACTTTACTGGTTGCTGCTCTGACTTCCTTAAATAGTATCTTAATCGTTTTACTCCACCTGGCCAATTATCACCTTTTCTAACTCTGTTGACCTGAACTGCACTTTTGCCGTCTTTATCGTTTTCTAAAGTTCTTTTATTTTCACTTTGTCTGGGCACAATGTGTTCTTGGTCTTCTTCCTTATTCTGTATTTTCTGTATTTGGATCGTCTTCTGCCTGCACCTGTACATGTCTTATTGTATTTTGTTCTTCTTCTGCCTGAAGCCTGCTCTTCTAGATCTATCTGGTCCTGTTCAGGTCTTATTTTATATTTCTCTTTTTCTCCCTGAACTTGTTGTTCTTCTTCTATCCCACCCTGCTCAGGTTTCTGAATAGTTTTGTTTATTTCTGCCTGAGTGTGTTCTTCCTTCCCTGTCTTTTCCTCTCTACCTGCCTGTCTTTCTAATTTATTTGTTCTTCTTGTTTCGATACCAGCTTCAGGTATTTCAATCACTGGTATCCAGTCTTCTTGACTTGTGCTGGGTTCTTCATCATCTATGTGTCTTTCAGAATCTGTCACTTTAGGTTCTTCGACTTCACAACCTTTGGCTTCTGGTGTCTCAGCTGTTTCGGTCAGTTGCTGCTCTTGTTCTTCAGATGGGTTCTGGATTCTTCTGAATCCAATTGGGTAAACCTGCACATTTCACTGCTGTGGTAGTGACAAGTATGACTTGACGTGGTTTATAACACCTGGGTGCGAGACACGATATTCTTGTGTGTTTCTTCACTAACACCCAGTCTCTAGGATTCAAATCATGTGCTTGGTCTGGCTGCCTTGCAACTGCGTCTTCTCCAACCTGATGAGAGACAGAACGCACCATTTCAGCCAATCCTTTGCGTAGTCCAATACCAGATCATCAGTTATATTCATCAATTTATTTCCAGGAATAAATGTTTGTCTCATTGCCCTTCCCATGAGCACTTCATGAGGGCTCAAGCCTGTTTTCCTGCCAGGAATGCTTCTGAGACCCATCAATACAAGAGGTAACGCATCTGTCCATTTTAGCATTGTGGATGCACACACCTTCCCTAACCTTGACTTGATTGTGCTGTTAAGATATTCAACTATTCCAGAAGCCTCTGGACGATAAGCACAGTGCAGTTTGTGTTCAATGTTAAATACAGCACAAATTAATCGAATTATCTCATTATTGAAATGAGGTCCTCTATCTGATTCCAAAGTAACTGTGAAACCGAAATGAGGTATCAACTCCTTCGACAATAATTTAGCAACTGTAAGACTGTCATTTCTTCTGATGGGATATGCCTCTACCCATCTCGAGAACAGGCACACTATGACAAGTACATACTTCAATCCATTGCATGGAGGCAATTTGATGAAGTCTAACTGCAGTCTGGTAAAGGGTCCTTCAGCCTTTCCAATCTTGCCCCAACTGACCACTGTCTTTCTGCCTGGATTTTGCTGCTGACAGATCAAGCATCTTTGGCAAAGGCTCTCTGCGACTACCCTAAACTTTGGATTGTACCAACTCTGTCCAAATTGTATGATCATGGAGTCCATGCCAATATATGTTGTTCCATGGTATACTCTTGCCATTTGAGAGAGTAAGCAATCTGGCATGACTGGTCTGCCATCTAAGCACAGCCACACTTCATCTTCGGTCCTTTTTGTACAACCTGACTTTATCCAGATTTCCTTTTCCTTTTGCTCAACTTCTTCCTGCAACTGTCTGACCTCATCCCATGTTTCTGGAACTGAGAAAATCATATGTTGGCAGCTGGTTTCACCTGTTTCCACTTTTCTGTTAATTGCCATTTTGTTTTTCACACAGTATTGAACAATTTGGTCGGCAGATCTATTGTCCGCTGTCACATAGTCATTAACTGACTGGTGTGCAGCACATTTGACCACTGCTATTTCTTTTGGCAATTGTAATGCTTTCAACAAATCTTTTACATTTTTGCTATTTCTGATAGGGAATCCTGAAGGAGTCAGTAATCCCCTTTGCATCCAGAGCTGGCCAAAGTCATGCACAACCCCGAAACCATATTGACTATCCATAAATATGGTTATTCTTCAATTTTTCCCAATTTTGCATGCCTTTGTTAAGGCAACCAATTCAGCTTCTTGTGCAGACTTGACTCCGGTAAACAAGATGCTTCAATGACTCCTGAAATTTTAAATACAGGATATGCAGCACTTAGCCCTCCTTCTTCCGTTCGCATACATGACCCATCCACAAACAGTTCATGATCGGATTCCTTTAAAGGAGTCTCTTTTATATCTGGGCGGGGCTTAGTACATAATTCAGTCACGTCCAAAAAATCATGATCATTCTCATCTTTCACTTCATCACAACATGGATCTGGCAATAATGTGGCAGGATTCATTATTGTACATCTTTTCACTGTCACATTTTCAGCTCCCAAAATCACTCTTTCATACAACATATACTTTTACAGGATGTCCCATCACAATTGACTAACTTTGCTCCAGACTCACACAGGTAGCAGCTACTACTTTTAAGAAGCCAGGTAATGCTGAAGCCACTGAATCCAAGTGGCAGAGAAATACGCCACTGGACGTCGGCTTTGTCCATGTCTCTGAGTCAAAACTGAAAGTGCACAATTTTCTCTCACACAACAAAACAGCACAAACTATTTGAATAATCCGGCATGCCTAAGGCAGGGGCCTCGCACAGATAATTTCACAATTTCACAAATGCTTCCAAACATTCGTCATTCCAACCAATTGGATCTTTAGCTCTTTTTCCGAGTTAAGTGTATTAATGGTTTTGCTAGCAGGGAGAAGCTATTTATCCACTGCCTACAATACCCAACCACTCCCAGAAACATTCTCATCTCCTTTTGTGTCTGAGGTAGCTGCATCTGTTTGATTATTTGTATTCTTTCCGGTGTCACTTTTCTAACTCCTCTTTCTATGTTATGCCCTAAATATCTAACTTCGTGTTGACAAAATTGCAATTTTTCTGGAGATGACTTCTGCCCTCCTATGGCCAAATGGTTCAGTAATGCAATTGTTTCAGTGACACAATCTTCTCGTGTATTTGATTCCACTAATAGGTCTTCAAAGTACTGAACCAGAACTGATTTCCCGGGCATAACCAATGTGTCTAGACACTTTTTCAGGATTTGATTGAAAATTGAGGGACTTTTTATGTACCCTTGAGGAACTCGGCACCATGCCAACACACGATCTCCAAACTGGAAGGCAAATAAATACTGGCTATTCGCGAGCAAAAAATGCTTGACACAAATCAATTACTGTATACCAACTTGCATTCCAGGGTTTTTGATAAAGTATTACTGCTGATTTTGGTACTACTGGACAACAAGGCACTACAATCTTATTAATCTTTCTCAAATCTTGCACTATTCTGTACTTGGCACTAGGTTTTTTAAGTCCCATAATTGGCGAATTTGAACAGAAGGTCCTTAAAGATATTACTGACCTTGAACAGAAACAACAGACGACGAGACACAGCAATATGTCCAAAACAGATTGGATGGCCATCAAATCTTTACAGGACAACATGTCCATCACCATCAATCCGGCCGACAAGGGCAGGGCGGTGGTGGTGATGAATACCACGGATTATGAGAGTGAAATAAGTAGACTGCTAGGAGTGAGAGAACATTACAAACCGCTCACCAGAGACCCTACTGAGGAGTTACAGACCATCATACACTCCATGGTAGCGACTGCCAGGGAAAAGAAATGGATAACAGCTAAAGAAGCAAAATTCCTGATTAATCCATCTCCCAGGGTACCGGCATTTTACATCGTGCCAAAAATACACAAAGTACAGCGCCCCCGGACGGCCGATAGTTTCAGGTATCAATTCAGTGCTTGAACCTCTGTCCCAATTCTCTGATTTATTCCTCCGTGAATGTGTGGTTTCACAACCATCTTATGTGCAGGATACAACAGACATTCTCAAACATCTATAGACAGTGACATATGACCCTGACGAACAATTTATAGTGACGATTGACATCGAGTCACTTTACATGAACATACCCCAGGAGGTGACGCTGGTGGCAGTAGCCTGCTCCCTGGGGCAATGTGAATGGTTTTATGACACTGCACCAACATTTGTGCTGCAATGCATAGAGATTGCGTTGACACGCAATTTCTTTGCGTATAAAGATTAGTTGTACCTCCAAACATCGGGGACCTCGATGGGGGCAACTTTTGCCTCCAGCCTGGCCTGCATCTTTGTCGGCCAGTTCGAGACCAACTACATCTACCATGCATCCAATCTCTTACAGGGGAACATTGTCGTCTGGAAGAGATATATAGACGACATCCTATGTATTTGGAAGGGTTCTGCAGCTGAACTGGACCAGTTCCTAACGTGGCTAAACAGCCTTGACAGATGTCTTAGATTTACATGGAATGTGGACCGCCACAAAGCAACGTACCTAGATTTGGACATACAGGCTACAGACAATAAACTTACAACAACAGTCCAACAAAAGCTGACGGACAAGAATTCCTTGCTGCATTACAGGTCCTTTCACCCCAGAGCCCTCCGGGATAACCTCCTGGTGGGACAATTTCTGAGGTACCGCAGGAATTGCACCACAACAGGAAGCTTTTTGGAACAAACTGAGGAACTAGCCAGTAAACTCACTGCAAGAGCTTACCCACAGAAGGTAGTGAAACAAGCACGCAAGCGGGCACTTAACACTCCTAGGGAAGCTCTACTTAAAGGCAGATCAAAGAACAGAAGGAATGCATCCCGGTGGTCACTACCTTTGGCCCTCACTCCACAAAAATTTGCCAGATAATTAGGAAACACTGGCACCTGCTGAGCACCAACAGTATGCAAATGCCGCAACCTAGATTTGCTTTTAAACAGTCCTCCAGCCTCAAGGACCGTTTGCTCCACACACGACCGATACCACCGGGTAAAGACTCTAGCATCCCTCCGGGACATTTTCCGTGTGGGTGTGCACAGTGTGTGCACTCACTATTAAATCCAAAGCAATTACACGATCCAATAGAAAGATTTGGCATTTGAATAGTTTCAGTAACTGCAACTCCATTAATGTGATCTACAGACCTTTATGTCCGTGCGGGCTACACTATATAGGTCTCACGACAAGAAAGATCAAAGTCAGAATCCAAGAACATCTGAGCACGTTAAAAGCAGCCAAACTGACAACTAAACTTATGCAACACTTCACCACTCAAAAACATCAACCCAGGGACCTGCGGTGGCTCGTAATTTAAAAGGGTGGTGGGAGACCAGTTTAATATGGAGAATAGACTCCTCAGGAAGGAGGCACGCTGGATTTTTGAAGAGGCTACGGACCGTCAAGGTCTCAACGATGTTATTGAATGGAACAGAATAGCTGCCATTTAGTCCACGTGTTTACACCGTGCATGTAAAGAGGAGCACAAAATGTAACAAATCCCCTTCTGAGGTTAAGGGGTTCAGAGTGGGCTGAGTAGAGATACAGGCACTGACTAGGTATACACAAGTGTGTAAGGTGCCCTTGGTAAATGTGTAATGAACTATGTTATGAGGGTAGCTAGCTAAAGATCAGATAAGCACCAACTCAATAAAGTTGTTAAGGTTATCATGCTGGCATTAATATCACCTGATGTCACATATAAATTCCTTTTTTAATAAACTATTTTTGTAACAAACCCTTCTTATAATAATATGGTTCCATCATGCAAAACAAAAACAATTTTGACGTTGCCAACACAGGTGAATTGGACAATTAAAGAACTTGACTGGATGACATACACAGATCCAGTCTATGTTTTGTATCCTAGAAATTAAAGCACTATTCGCTCCATAAAATATACTGTGCTGCTGTTCCTAACGGGCTAACCAAAGACACAAATTGAATGCTTTTGTCTAGCATCAGCCCGTTTCAAGATGGCCGCCACGTGGACAGTCGGCGTCAGTGTCCGTTAACCACGTCTTTTGGGTATGATGGGTGTGACTACTGACGCCGCGATCACGTGACCGAGTCCCCGTTCTCAAAATACACACACAGGTGCGAATCTCGGCATCAGAGGGTGAGCGGAGGCCATTCTTGCATGCAATACTGGTAAGGAGAACATCTTGTAAACCAGGGCTTTGGGCACTTAATACCGGTAAGGGGATCACCTTTTAAACCAGGGCCTTGGACTCGGCATTGGGAGTCATAATATGTACATGGAGGCAGATAGGTGACCTAGATGGTGGGGTAGCTCCATTGTGACACGCGCCACGCCACACGATGGGGCGGTGCTCTCTTTATATACTTGAACATATCATGGCGCATACTCCCTAACGTTAAAAATGTCGTAAACCAAACCAGCCAACGGGATATTATAATTGACAGTACCGGTTGGGCCATAGGAGTCGGGTACAGATATACAGATGCCTACAGCAAACCACGATATGAGCACAGTCGCAGCAGCATCATATGAGCATGGTGAACGAGGGGGGTATGTAAACGCCAAACTTACTAGGCTCTTTCATTTTTATAGATACCGACCGAAGGGCGGTTCAAGGAACCCATTGTAAGTTAAAGGGTCCAACCTTCCCAGATTCTTCTACGGGAGCCTGGTAGGCTCGATTCCATAAGGCCACCTGGTAATTTATGAATGATATATGCAAAGCCATGCATACAGTTGCCATGTTGATTCACCAGCGAGACACAGTGAGTAAATGTGTATGTGTGTGATTTTATCCCCTGTGCAACCACAGGTACAATAAAGGGAGAATCTAGACGTGCAGTATTCACGCTGACCCAAAACCCTGACGAAATTGCCGGTAAAGGAAACTCGGCGATGAAACATGTTGGTTGTTTTTACTTAGACCAGGCACACAGCACGGAATAAAGTTGGAGTTGCCAGTGTAGCTCTGCTCTTTTTAATGGTGGTGGGTCCAGATCTCGAGCACAGGTGTTTTGGCATACCACAGTGGGTCACTAACACATAGAACACGCACAGGTTTTTTCTTTTCTCTGCACAGTTTATATACCCGTTCTTTTACCAGTTGGCAGATGCTGAGGATGACAACGTGAGGGTACAGGCGAGTACCAGCCTGTTATACCCTCCCCTGGGTGTTGCTCCCGTGAGGCTCTGCCAACTTCCCTCCCCCTTTTTTCCTCGGAGAAAGGTTCAGTGAGGTGTTGGGTCAACACGGGGGGTTCACGCACACACATTGCTTGTTTTAGAGCTTTTATCTTTTGATTTGTAAAATGGTGACTTTATGTAGCACATGTAGGTAGAAGGTTGTACTACACCCTCTGTCTAACTGATTAACATATAAACAAGTAGGGGTCTTTGACCCCATAGTGTGTAAGGGCAGGCCACTGGTTGTCTAAGATGTACTGAGTGGGGGGCGGCCTGTATAAGCCCTCTTTCTTTCCCTCTGAGGCTCCTTGTAGTTTAGAGAATTACAAGGACTCCCTACTATTTCTTTCAGAATTCCTTGCTTGATCATGTGTTCAATCACTGGAGCAACTCCTGCTCTCACTTCTAGACTCATTTTGTACGGTTTTGTGTTTGGATAAACTGCACCTTCTTTTACCACTATTTTCACAGGGTCTACATTCGCCATTAACCCTACATCCTTTCCTGTAAAGTCCCACACCTCTAGATTTACGGTGTCTCTCCATTTTTCTGGTAATATACTTTGTTACTAGTGAAAACATTTCATCCACTTCTGTACCTTGCTTAGCTAACATCATCTTGTAAATAACATCCTCATCAGGGGTTTGGAAAGCAACACCATCAGGCGTACAGTAGATTGTGCAGTTTATTTTGCACAGTAGGTCTCTTCCTAACAAATTCACTGGGCTTGAGTCACATACTACAAACCGATGCATGTCTTTAAAATTTCCAATACGGACTTCCATTGGTTTTGTAACTGGGCTTCTAATCTGTTTATTTGACACTCCTGCAACTTGGATACTTTCCCCCGAGAGGGGTAGGTTTGGGATTTCTGCTGTTCTCACAGTACACCGGGTAGCACCAGTGTCCAATAGAAAAGTGATGTCACTACCTTCAACTTTCCCATCAGTAAATGGACCGGTCTGATCTACCGGCAAGGATGCGCCAAGCACGCACTCCTCTTCCTCTCCCCTCAGACACTGTCATTGTACATAGTCCGATTTGTCATTATTCTACAAAAAATACTGTGCAGCCATAGGGTTATTCTTACCAATTTCTCCTCGAAATCCGGTGTTTGCACTGTATTTTTGAATGTTCACATGGTTTGGCATAGGAGGCTGTGGCACCTGATACTGTGGAGTAACTAACTGCGGCTGCTGTTGCTGTTTCACAACCACTTCATTCTGCATCTGCGGATTTAAATTTTCATTTAGCACATTATTATTCTGGACAACCTTTCACTCGTTCTTCCAATGTCCAAGCTTTCCGCATGCATGACAAGGAAATGTCTTTCTTGCTTCCTCTCTATTCATTCGTCCTCGTCTAAGAAATTAATTTCACTTCCTGCTGCTCTGCCAATTTTACCTGTGCCAACATCATTTGCTCGTTAAGCTTTCTATGCCTTGCCTCAATGTCATTGCCGCAATACTTGCCATATTACAATATTTCATCTAAGGTTTTACTCTGCCAGCACAACATGTGCTGCTAAATCATCTGACTAATCTCCAGTTTCAGACCATACACAAACCGATATACAAAATGTTCCATATCCTTATCACCAATGTTCTCAAATCCACTATACTGCTTAAAGACCTGTAACAACCTTTCATAGTATGCATGTACATACTCTTTTTGCTCCTGAGTTGTTCTATCTATCTTAACACAATTAGTATCTTTGGGCGGGATTTTCCCTTTCAGGAAAGTAATCACTTGGTGATATTTCTTCAACACCTCCTCCTCTTCCGTTATATAGCAAGTTGCTGGAGAAACATATTAATAAACATCTCTCATCTTTTGTGGAGATCTCCAACTGCCTGGACCTCACCCAGTCGGGATTCCGCCCCCGTTACAGTACAGAGTCTGCCCTGGTCAAGGTTCTAGACAATATTCGATTGCAGGCGGATGGGGGTCGAGCAGTTATTCTTATACTGCTTAACCTATCCGCCGCCTTTGATACCATCTCACACCGGATCCTCCTAGATAGATTGCATACCATAGGTATACAGGACACGGCCTTGGAATGGCTGACAGACTTCCTTAAGGACCGAACCCAAACTGTTAATCTGGGCCCCTTCAAAGCTAAAACCACCTCTGTGACTAAAGGAGTCCCACAGGGCTCATGCCTTAGCCCTAACCTTTTTAATATTTATATTGCCCCTCTTGCCGCTCTGCTTAGGAAGATTTGGTTTATCCCAGTCTCCTATGCAGATGACACACAACTGCTCCTGGCATACGATACCGATGCACCTAATATTCAAGAAATCTTCTCTGAAGGCATGCTAAAAATCAAGGCATGGATGAGTCAGAATTTCCTTCAGCTTAACACTAGCAAAACTGAAATCATGCTATTTACGGAGGCAGTCACCAGCTGGTCCCCGAGCTGGTGGCCGGAAGAGCTTGGGTCGGCCCCAATGCCCAAATCGGTAGTAAAGAACTTGGTTGTATTGGTCGAAAATAAGCTAAACATGGAGGAGCACATAGCATCCATGAAATGTTCTTGCTTCCATGCCCTCAGTCTTCTGCGGAAAGTCTTTCATTTCCTTCCCCTTACTACTCGCAAGACTCTCATACATGCCCTGGTACTGAGCTGTCTGGACTTCAGCAACGCTCTCCTTATCTCGGCCAAGGATTCTGCCCTATAGACCCTTCAGGTGGTCCAGAATACAGCAGCTCGCTTGGTTACCAACGCACCCCGTTGCACTCCCTCCCTCCCCCTCCTTCGCAAATTACACTGGCTCCCCATTCGTAAACGCATTCTTTTTTTAAAAAATTGTATAGTCTTTAAAGGCCTCCATCAGCTTGGCCCTATATATTTATCTAACAAATTGACCACATATACTCCTTCGCGCAGGGTTCGTTCAGAAGGCAAAGGCCTCCTGGTCATTCCCCGCTTTAAGAGAACCAAGTGGGGAGGGAAAGCCTTCTCCCACCTGGCGCCTAAAATGTGGAATCAGCTACCCGCGGCATTACGCCTCACCCACAACTACTTCAGCTTTAGGAAGAAACTGAAGACATTCCTGTTTTAAATGTTATGATCTCTTGCCTCTACTGTCATCAGCGCGGAGATACCCCATGTGGGGTGATTCAGGCGCTCTATAAATCATCTAAATAAATAAAAATAAAAATAAAAAGGGGGCTCCTGTTTTGGAATATCTTGCATATTCCTCATTTGGCCAATCAACTGTAATCCTACACTCCGTCCATAAATCAGCAGGAACCTCAATGTCAAATAAACCATCCAAATCTTTCAACAATACCTTTGAAACTTTCACAATCCTTTCCACTTTCTTTTACCATTCCACATGTTTTTCTCTCAACCTAGGGAAATCATTTGTAAATGACAAAATATTTTATCTACTCCAAGGAACATGAAGATATCTACCACCTAGTTCTTCCCTCATTGGACATACCCTTTCAACCTTTTCTGGATCTCTAATTGGAAATGCAGATAATGCTTCTTTAGCTTGTGCTTCCTCCTTCTTCTTTGTCCATCTAGTTCTCCATTTCTCAACGTCTCTCCATTTTCCCAAAATGTTCATCAATTTTTTTATCTAAAGTCTTTTACCAGAAGCATTTATACTTTCTAAATCCTTTTCAGTAGATTCCACTCTATATGGTTTCTGCAAAAACTTCAATCTATCTATATCTATTCCAATTCCTGAAGCAACTTCTGTTAACTTCTCATGAAAAATCTTTGCCCTTCTCGTTATGCTTTTCCTCATTTGGTTAATCAACTGTAATCCTACACCCTGTCCATAAATCAGCAGGAACCACAATGTCGGATAAACCATCCAAATCTTTCAACAATACCTTTGAAACTTTCACAAATCTTTCCACTTCCTTTTACCATTCCTCATGTTTTTCTCTCAACCTAGGTAAATCATTTGTAAATGACAAAATATTTTATCGACTCCAAGGAACATGAAGATATCTACCACCTAGTTCTTCCCTCATTGGACATACCCTTTCAACCTTTCCTGATTCTCTCATTGGAAATGCAGATAATGCTTCTTTAGCTTGTGCTTCCTCCTTCTTCTTTGTCCATCTAGTTCTCCATTTCTCAACGTCTCCCCATTTTCTCAAAATGTTCATCATTTTTTTTATCTGAAGTCTTTTACCAGAAGCCTTTATACTTTCTAAATCCTTTTCAGTAGATTCCACTCTATATGGTTTCTGCAAAAACTTCAATCTCTCTATATCCATTCCAATTCCTGAAGCAACTTCTGTTAACTTCTGATGAAAAATCTTTGCCCTTCTCGTTATGCTTTTACACAAAAACAACAATTCTTCTTCACTGTAAATGTTCAATCTTTCTGTGCTTACATTACCAGCTATCATTTCTTCCAAATCCACTTTCAATCTGCTTATATCTAAAACTTTTGGTTGTAAAATTTGTTTTTCTATACCCTGTGCCCATCTCTCTAAATCCTCTGGAGTACCCATTGTTAACTTCAAAATTATTGGAAGGTTCCCCTGGTTATTAAACACAGGTAGGGGGAGAGTACTGCAGAAAGAAAAAGGGACCTGTGGTTTGTACTTAGCTCAATGGAGTCAGGGATACTGACTAGGACAAGGCAATACAAGGGCAAAGTTAGTTTCTAGAAGGTCCTAGAGTAATCACATCATAATGTAGTGGCAATGTAAATATCAAGCACTTTCCATCTTTGTATATCCAAAAAAATATAATAATCAAATCTAACAGGTAAACAAATCCACCAGAAATGTAAAGAGTATAAACACAATTTATTAAAATACCTCCCTGTCAGGGGTACAATCTAAAATAAAATGCAATAAAAATGTATTCACAGAAGTGAAACAAATCTACATTAAAAAAGTCAAAGGACAAAGGTCGACGCTGCGTTTCGGTGTTTGTTTGTAATGTTTACACCTTCTTCAGGACACTTTGACAGCTCAAAAATAATCTGATATTTCGAAGTTTCTCTTTTAACCATTTAGAAGACTTCTAAAAACAACCGGATGTCTGTATAGCATCTGTTCCTTCTATTTATATAGTACCTGTTATCAATTCACGGCACAGGGTAAAGAACACGCAGGAGCCACCGGACTTTTCTCTCAGATTAAATCTAGAGGGGATAGCCTTAGGTCCTTTTCTGAATTTAGGATCCCACAGCTATATATCCACTTTCATACCGCTGTGTTTATTTTGTTGATTGTATTGCTATAACTACTTATCCGGATGACTCGTAACACGGAGGAGCAGGGAGGCCGACCACAACTTTGAAGGTGATGATTAGTAAAAACCACTCAATTTAGTTCAAACAAGCAGATGCCATGCACACGAGTTTTCAAGACTTCATTTTAGTATCGTCTGCTCATGCACCAGAATTTCCCTCCAAGCGTTAACTCGTCATACTGTGGATATGCAGTTGTCGCATGCGCACAACAGTTTCCACATTTAGAGCGGCATTAGTCCTTTTTCATTGTTATCCGCATTAGTACACGCATAAGCAAGCTTCACTAACCCGAGTGTTCAGTGTAGTGCGTATTAGTTATTCACAAACATGATTAATAACTTGTTTATGAGTTAACTGAGTGGATTGCTCCGAGCAAGTCTCTTCTCTATGAGTCCTAGCTCCATTACTAGGATAGCTGGGCTGTGTTCCACTACATAAACTTTGCCATGAATTTTTCTGTCAGAGAAAATAATGTGTGCCTCAAAATAACCCAAGATGTCTATTGACTTGCCTTGTAGTGCCCCCACCCTTCTCCCCCCCCCCACCCCCCCAGAGAAATGTCTTTCGGGAGAAGCTTTTTACTGTCCCACTTCTCATAGAAAAAGCACTTAGGGATAATTGTAAATTTTATTCCAGTGTCAACCATCAAGCACACATCGAACCCATCTATGGAAAATGTAGCCTTAGGTCTATTTTTACTTCTGTCATCATCAACAGAGACCTCTTCCGACTCAACCATTAAAATTCTGTCACCATCGAAGTCATCGGTATTTCCAGCCCCATGTACACTAGCTACTGTGGAACGAAATTTGCTTCGGCAAACTCTGGCATAATGACCCATGTGACCACATTTCAGGCATTCCTGCTTGGAAGCAAAACAAAATTATGAGTTTGAAGTGTGTGCACTGCTGCCATACCTATTACACATTTTGATGCCAGAAGACCTAGGGTTGAAGGGCTTCTTTAGGAATTTCCCTTTTTTTTTTAACTGTGGCAATGGTGCTTGAAACATCATCGCCCCGGTCATTGTCTCGAGACTCCTGCAAAGAAACTTTGTTAATGGCATGACTGATATTTCTTCTTTCTAGTTCTTTTATGCACCCTGCGGATTGTTCAACAACTTTGGCTAAGTCAATGGCAGTCAAATCAAATCAAATCAAAATAAGCTTTATTCGATATTCACAAAGGATATCATAAAAGCATTCATTACATTTGTTAAAAAGGTAGCTATACAATCAAAAACATAATCATCATAAAAAGTAAAGAATAAAAAGCCACTTTCATTTAAAAAGGTGAGGAGAACCAAGATTTAAAAAGAACACTGATATACATAGGTATCTTAGCAAGCATCAATTTCACATAGGCTATCGTAGCGAGTTCCTAAATTTAAGCAGCAATTTTAAAAACTGTTCCATAATGCATATGACATCCCTATCCTCCAACTCTTGTAAGCGCTCAAAGGCATCTTTACAAGACCTCAAGCCCCATTTCTTCAATAAAGGTCTCAATAAAGATTTCCTAGGGATTACGTAGTATGTACAAAATAATATGGAATGAATGTTCGATTGAATAGAAATGTCATCACATGGACAGGGGCACAAATTTCGAGACCAATCATTGCATGAAGGAAATGTTATTAGGCGGAAGAAGGAGCCCAGTCTAAATCTAGAGAGCAGCATTCTAGTAAAACAAGAAAAGTCAGTGGAGAGATACAGTTGAAGCCCCTTATTCAAGGTAATCCTTTGATAGTCCTGGATTGTTTTATTTAGTTTTTGAATAGCCCACCTCTTGGCTTCCAGGTGATCCAATAGGATCTTTCTCAGGGTTTTCCTTGAAATGTGCTCCAAAGTCATAGGGTCGGTATAAAACTCTGGTCGACCAATTTCGTGAAACACCTTTTTAACATATGCCAGCCATTTCGTGTGTTTTACCCCCTCCAGTTTAAGAATATCCAAAATTACTTCTCGATTTAAAGCAGTCTCAGAGGTGGTCCAGATTTTATGCCACAAAAGAAGCGGCTCAACTTTAATTTAATTTTAGGGCTCTAGTGCAGACTTTATCAAACCACCCTTTAGGGGAAATGGGGCCTGGCTTGAACTGGCGTGTTAGTAGCTTTTTTAAACTGTCCTGTATTTTCAAAAAAGCTTCAAGGATAGTTTAAGGCTGTTCAGTCAAAGACAAACATGTGTGTACCTCCTCCCACCTCAGCTTCAATAGATTTTTAAGAAGGCTAGCTGGATTGATTTTTTCCCATTTAAGGGTATAGCCATTTAGTGCCCCCAGTTTAATAGGTTGTTCATGGTTTGTTTTGGGGTTATCATGGCGATTGGTGGGAAGTGGTACCACGATGGATAGGGTCAGAGGATAATGGTCACCATATGGGTGATCAAGAGTATCCCAGCAGGATATTAAGGAAGCATGCATCTTTGAAAAAAGAATAAAATCAATAGTGGAGTTTGCTGCTCTTCCATGAAAAGAAGGTTTGAAAGGTCTCGGTGGAGAGGATATGTCGTTTGCAAAGGCTAAATTAAAGGAAGCCATAAAGTTATTTAATACCTCCCTTGTTTTTGAATGTAAAAAATGGTTTGGAATATCATCATCAAATTCATTTTCTTGTATGGGAGAAAAATCACACAAACCCCTTGAGGCGTTTTGGCAGATGTAGCAATTAAAATCGCCCATGAACGCTGTCACACACTCGCCCCGCACCTTTCTTTAATCGAAACAACAACATGGAACAAGTCGTGTAAGACTTTCTCCATTCCCTCTAAAGGAATATTATTATAAAAATTGATAATTAATAGGCTCAGGGATAAACCTAATTCCATAACAATTATTTGGTAGGAATCCCTGAGGACCTGTTTCCGAATCCTAAATCCTATGCCAACACTAACATATATGCACAAACCCCCCCTATGTCTGCCCTGCTTGCTCACTATCGCTGGTGAATGAAAGGTCTGGAAACCCAATAGATGTATCGGGGTTAGCACCCAGGTCTCCTGGAAGCACAAAACTGAGTAGGAATTTACCACATCCAGCCATGCCGGTTGAACAATGTTCGAAGAAATTCCAGCCAGATTCCAGCTGAGAATCTGTAATTTGGAAGATGGTTTTCGATTTTCCAAGTAAGTAGAGGAAATATTTATAATATTTTGCTGGTGGGGAGGGGGCAATAAGGTTACTAAATCCATTTTATTGGCCCCGTTTACCAGCCCCTTTTCTGCTGGCTTTCTGCAACCCAGATGGCCCTTTGTAGATGGTGCATTGGAAAGTATACCAGGTATCTTCTCCCTCACCAGGTTGTCTACTTTAGCTGGGGAGAGTCATTCAATATCGTCCAGACCACAAAGTGGCTCGTAATGGTTATAGCAGGGAAGATTCCAAGAGGGAGTTATTGGTGGAAGACATTGACCATAACCAGCAAAGTCGTATCTAGGAAGTGGGGGAAATATATTTTCCAACATTTCGTGCCTAGGGGGATAATAGTTGTAAGGAGGAAGTATATTTTCCATCATTCCATGCCTAGGAGGATACAAATTTTGAGGTAATCTTTGGTGCTGTTGGAAAGAAAAGTTATCATAATGAGGTTTAGGGCGATATGGTTTTCTGGGCATTAGTGCTTCGGGATAAAAGTATGATAGTGCTTTAGGTGTGATCGGCCTCTGTTAAAGTCTGAAAACCAGTCCCTAATATGTGCTGTGACTCTAGGGTCTTTGAAAGTGATAATTATTACGTCCCCCTCTATGTCTTTAGGATGTAGGCCAACCCAGTTAGTTCTTCTCACCGTGATGATCTCGCCATTTGAGTGGGGTGGCAGTGGCCTGTTGTTTTTTAGCCAATAAATGACCTTATTTTTAAGGCCAGTATGATTTTCATATGATCCTGAAGATGGTAATGGCGAGACCCCCGTTAAAACGATAACATTGTGTGAAGCAGCTGGGGGTAGGTCCACATTTCTTTCACGTGGAGGTCTTTTATATTTGAAATCAGCCTTATTCGTGTCCAATGTGGATTTTGTGTTCCCCATTCTTGCTGATTCCATAAGGGAATTTATTTGAGCAGACTGTGCCCGTGAATTTAGAGGCAGTTTAGATGGGGCGACAGGAACTTTGTTAGCTGACCTCAATGTAGCTGAAGATGCTTGTATAGTGGAAGTTTTTATTCCCTTTATGCTTTTATCCTCTTTGGACGTTTTCTCTGCCTCCTTGGTATTAGAGGAATTAACTAAGTCCTTGCTAGTTGCAATTTTTTGAGTAGGACATCCCATGAGGGTATCCAATTGGACACCTAATCTCTTGACTCTCTCTACTATTGGAAGTAGTAGAGCTTTCAATAAGTGTTCCATCGCATCAACAAAGTCTTTTATAGAAGGTGGAACATGGGAGGGTAGTGTATTTTTAACTACATTGGGTGCCCCTTCAACTATTTGAAGTAGTTCTTTCCTAAGTGAGTCCTTTAAGGGCATTTGTTTGCGGGCAGAAGTATCTGTGTTACCCGGACCTCTTTTTCTACATTTTTTCGGGGGTGAACAAATAATTTTGTGTTTCTTTTTTGGAAAGTTAGTGACAGTCGAAGTTTTTGGGGCCGTATATTTAGAAGTCACTGGTTGGGGTTGTCTTTGCTGTTCAACCTCCAAGGGTGTTGATACCTCTATAATGTTTGAACTTGCGTGCTCAGAGGCCTTAGGTGATTGTGGGGTAAGGAGGTCAATAATGGGGTTACTGCTAGGGAGGGGTAGCTCAAGTTGATAGGTAGTAGGTTTATCATTTTTAGGGGACGAGCTGACCTGGAATATTAAGGGGATGTTCTCCGTATTGAACAGATCAGCGTCTGTGTTTTCCAGATTTGCGCTGTCCGATTGTGAATCAGGGACAGCTTTGGAAGAAGAGTCTAGTGCAGTATTTTTAATTTGCTCGATGGAAAGCCGACGAGCGGCTCTGTGCTCTGCCAAAGCCAGGTCTCTGTCGACTTCAGCAATGGCTCTAGAGAAGAATTTGTCCAAGGGGCCCAGGATGGAAACACCTACCCTAGGTGGAAGTTCGTCCGCAACAGGTATAGACATCTCTGGGGCTATTTAACGATCAGAGTGGTGAACCTGATCCCAGGTGCAAGGATGAACACATTAATGGGATGGCCAAGCCAAGCCTTGTCTGGCCTTGGAGGGCCGTAGAGGGCCCGCCCTTTGCCCGGGCTTAGCCCCGGGCGTCCCGCGACGCGGAGGGCTCACTGTTTTTACAGCCCCTCCTGGCGCGTGTACCGCGTCAGGGCAACGCGCCGCCGCTGAGGCTGCCGGGATGTGTAGTCCCGGAGCGGCGGCGCGGTTGGTGGCGGCGGTTCCTGTTGTGTGGCGGTGGCGGTTCCTCTGGCTGCCCGCTGTGTCTCTGCCTCGCTCCTCGCTCCTCTAGTGCTCCAGGTATGCAGTAGAACACCCCCTGCTCCACCGAGGGCTCACTGTTTTTACAGCCCCTCCTGGCGCGTGTACCGCGTCAGGGCAACGCGCCACCGCTGAGGCTGCCGGGATATGTAGTCCCGGAGCGGCGGCGCGGTTGGTGGCGGCGGTTCCTGCTGTGTGGCGGTGGCGGTTCCTCTGGCTGCCCGCTGTGTCTCTGCCTCGCTCCTCGCTCCTCTAGTGCTCCAGGTATGCAGTAGAACACCCCCCGCTCCACGAGGGCTCACTGTTTTTACAGCCCCTCCTGGCGCGTGTACCGCGTCAGGGCAACGCACCGCCGCTGAGGCTGCCGGGAAGTGTAGTCCCGGAGCATCGGCGCGGTTGGTGGCGGCGGTTCCTGCTGTGTGGCGTGGCGGTTCCTCTGGCTGCCCGCAGTGTCTCTGCCTCGCTCCTCGCTCCTCTAGTGCTCCAGGTATGCAGTAGAACACCCCCCACTCCACCGAGGGCTCGCTGTTTTTACAGCCCCTCCTGGCGCGTGTACCGCGTCAGGGTAACGCGCCGCCGCTGAGGCTGCCGGGATGTGCAGTCCCGGAGCGGCGGCGCGGTTGGTGGCGGCGGTTCCTGCTGTGTGGCGGTGGTGGTTCCTCTGGTTGCCCGCTGTGTCTCTGCCTCGCTCCTCGCTCCTCTAGTGCTCCAGGTATGCAGTAGAACACCCCCAATGGCAGTCTTAAGGTTAGGATTCTTCGCTGCCCAGAGTGGTTCTTGAATCTTCTTATTATTACATAGGTCAATAAGTTGGTCTCTTGCTAGTTTGTCTGTCATTGTACCAAATTTGCATTTAATGGACAATTCTCTGTGTCTGGAAATAAATTCATGATTGGATTCTCCTTGTTTCTGCTGTTGCGTTTAAAATGTATATCTGATCATTACTAAGTTCTCCTCTTTGGCATACCTTACTTCCAATCTACAGATTGCTTCATTGTATTCATCAGGCATGACTTGACCGCTAGCCTGAAGTGCCTGGGGAAGATAGCGAAACCTTTGTTGTCCTTCTTTGCCTAAAGTGCTTAAGAGGAGGGCTTTCTTCCTTTTGACTGAGAAATCTTGTCCGTCTAAAGCATCTAAGTAATTGTCATACATGAGGATCCAATCCTCCCATGGGATGGTTGGAGGAGCGGGTTTTACCAAGAAAGTAGGGGGTGATATGACAGAGATGTGTGCAGAAGACATGTTATGGTATGAATGAAAATGTGAGGAGACAGTAGCAGACAATCCGGAGAAAAGTCAACACCAGGAGGTTTTAAGAAAGAAAATCCAAGGCATGAAAGTTAAAGTAAAGAGCGAGCGTCAATTAGCAAGAAATACCTTCAAAGGGATATACCACAGGCGAGTATATCACCGTGAGGGTCAGATCCAATGATCCGGCTTTAGGAGGCCTAGGCAGCTTCAGTGAACTCCTTGAAGTCTGGATCACCCCGTGGAGGGTTGCCAGGGAAATCAAATTGTGGAGAAGCCAAGAAAATGGCAGATGACGTGCCCACGCTGACGTTGGGCATCTTAATGCAGGGCATACTCCAGAGTTGACGTTTGGCGTTGCTAATGACACATGTAACAGAGAAGTGAGTCAACGCAGCGTGGCTCGCTTAGAGAAGCGTTGCTAGGAAGAAGTTCCTAGGGTGAGGAGCTTACTGTTGTCATGGAAATGCTAGCACGCTGAATAGCTGTGAGCAGGGTCCGTCACTGTCGGCAACCGCTGTGTCTATACGTCATCGCTGGAGCGTCACAGGGAATGCGTACCTCTTTCCCGAAAATGACTTGCTGTACTGTAACGAAGTTTGGAGGAGAGGAGACATGCCTTCGGGTTGCATTAATGTGATCTGCTCTCATCCGGGTACGCTGCGCTCTGGACACATGTCAAAAAAAGTAGAAACCAGGAGTAGAAGGGGCTGGTTTGCACGCAGGGGTGCGAAGAGAATCGTTGCCAAAATGTAATGAGTACCTAGATGCAGACCCGGTGAGTAAATCCAGGAAACTTTATTGTAGGCACAGAGCAGCACGAGAGCGGACTCCTCCAAGCAGGTGTGGAGAGTAACTGCTTTGGAACAGAACACTCAGGTACAAGTACAAACATAGAATGCTAATGTGAATATATTCTTAGGAACACTAGTCTGCTAAGCATGCAAGGAATGTACCACAGTTATGAGTGACATTTTCATTATTTCATTGTAATTATGAGTGACATTCATCGACTATGAGTGATACTTTCTCGCGAGCAAATATCAAGCAATGAAGACACAGGGAACATATTAATATCAGGAATTACATACTTTTTAGGAACGAGAAACTCTAAGAACTTGCACAACCTCTTCACATCCTACATGGTTTTACACCTCTTTTGACCGCTGCAGCTGATCTTCCTGCAGTAACATGGACACATTATGACATTCATTGGTGTCTCCGAACAGTCAGTGTATAATTGGCAGGCTGTTGTAACTTGGCTACATAAACACTTTTCAACACAACCTATTTGTGATCCAACCCCTTTCCTCTAACTATACAGTACTAAACATTAGTATGATATAATTTTAAAACAGCTCCAGAGGTCTGGATGTGTCAGTGTGGGATGAGTGGGACATTTGCGTTGAGAGTAGGGGGAGAGTAGTTGCTGATAGCCTGCACTGCCTGATACAATGCTGGCTCCACCTCCTGCCAAGCGACTGATGGCTCTGTGCCTGCAATGGACGATCCTAGCCCCACCTCCCACCAGGAGGTCGATAGCTCTGCTCCTGCCAGTGACAATGCTGGCTCCACCTCCTGCTGGGCGTCTGAGGACCCAGCCCTGCTCAGTGAATAGGCCAGGTGCTTCTGCCTGGCTCCACCCACAACAGACCCAGGATGTTGGGAATTCCCCCGCATGGACAAAGGGATCAAAGCCAAAAAGGGGTATAAGAGAAGGACCCCTGAACCAAGAATTTAGATCACTTCTGACAAGGAACCCTGAAACCAAGGACAAGATGCCTGCTGATCCAAGGACTTGCCTACCCCTTCTGCCAGTGTGCTGTTTGCTGGGGGGAGTCCTGCATTGCTTCTTTATTTTTGCCAAGGAACCAGGAGAGAGGAACTGTGTGTGTACTCTCAACTTTGCTAAGAAAATTTCCAAGGGTTGGAAGAGTGCCAGCCTCCTGTTGAAGTCACAGGGCTAAAGGACTTCATCTGCTAAAAGTGCTTATCGCTGGAACTTGAGGATCCAGCACCTCTGAAAGAAACCAGCAATCTCGACGCTGACGGACGTCGCCGAATCCAGCTCGACACCGTGAGTAACGGCTCCAGTGTCCCGCTTCCTGGACGCCGGCCGCCGGGACCGATCGACGCCAGCAGCAACGCCAGTGAGTAGGTAGTTCGGCTCCATCTCCAAGGGACCTCGTGTCTGCACCGCTGCTGACTTCGTGCCCTCTCGACGCCGTGAGCGCTGCTCACTCTTGCAACAGCATCATCGACATCGACAACTACTGAGGCCTGATCGACACCGAAGACGCGACGCCGGATTGCTCGACGCCGCTGATCATCGGGTGCTTCATTTTCCCAAGGTACTGTGTTGTTGAGGGTCCGTGTGACTTCGGGCTCGACGTAGCGCTCCTCGTGGTCGACGCCGAACCCTTTGGATTAACTTTGCCTCGACGTCGTGTGACTCCCGTGTGGGTTACATTGTTGCCAAGAACTTTGATTTAAAGAAGAAGAGTTACTTTTGATACTAAAGACTTTGTGCTAAGAAGAAACTACACTTGAACTATTATTTTTCCTTCCAAGAGTATTTATTGAGATTGTGGTATATTTTTGTCGTTATTTGGTCTTGTGCTAAGCCTTATATAAAAATCCTTATTTTTATAATACTACTGTGTCGTGTCCATTTGTAGGGTATTCACTTTATTACTTTATGTGGTCATAAATGCTTAACACACAGCCTCTGAGATAAGCCTGTCTGCTCTGCCAAGCTACCAAGGGGGTGAGCAGGGGTTATCAAAGGGTGATCCCCTTGCCCTGACTAGAAAAGGTGTGTCCCTATTTGTCAGAAGTGCCTACCTCTGCCAACTAGAGACAGCCGGTTCTAACATTGGACGCAGCGGTGAGGATTTGAACCTTGCATTTATGACCCATGTGCAGTGATTAGTGTGCGCTACATAGTGAAAGCAGACCATAGCGCAGCCACAATCTAATTTGGAAGGATCCTATTTTTGGTTCTCCGCTTTCCCGAAGCCTGATTTTTTTAACACTGCCAGTTTCGACCATGAGTGACACCGGAGTCACTACCCCTGTTGTTGTTGTGGAGGAATTCGATAGAAGCAAGATCGAGGATTACACGTTAAATCAGCTGAAATCCTTTTGCAGGCAGTTTAAAGTTCCGACCAAAGGCATCAAGGTTAAGGAAAACTATCTCAAAGCCCTGGAGGCCTGGTTGGAGTCCAGAGATCCCTCTGATGCGGTGGTGGTACCGCCAGGGGAAGGGGATGAGGAGGTGCCAGTGAATGGGCCTGTGTCCTCTCCCGGTAGCAGTGTTTCCTCCAAAGGTCTTTCCCCTGAAGAAAGAGAAGAAAGGGCGAAGGAGCATGCATACAACATGGAAATGGCAAGGCTAAAGATAAATGGGCAGTTGGAGTTAGAAAATGCAAGAGGTAGGAGAGAAGCTGATTTGGAGACCAAAAGGTTGGATTTTGAAAGAGAGAAGTTAGCTTTGGAGCGTGATACCAAGTTGAGGGAGTTGGAGATCCAAGCTAAGAAGTTAGAATTGAATCCCTCTGGTGGCAGCATCCCATCTGTGCCTGCAGAAAGTAGGTTTTATTTGCCCAAAGATGTGATCAAAGATTATCATAGGAATGAAGATATTGGTCAATGGTTTAAAGCGTATGAGTTAGCATTGTTGGCCCACCGGGTCCCTGAGAAGGATTGGGGAGCGGGGTTGTGGGGTCGCTTTGTGAATGAGGGGAGAGATACCCTGTTAGACATGCCTGTTGAGGATAGGATGTCGTATGCTCATATGAAAGATGCTTTAATGTTGCGGTACGGCCTAACCCCCGAGAAGTACAGACAAGCATTTAGAGAATGTAAGAAGTTGCCTGGTACGACGTGGGTTGAATATGTGTCTTATTTTTGCAGAGGCATGGATGGTTGGGTAAAGGGCAGCAAAGTGGAAAGTTATGAAGCTCTTTATGATTTGCTTGCTTGGGAGCATTTGTCTAATAACTGTTTTCCAGAGCTGCGCCAGCACCTTATTGATAGCAAGATATCTAACCCTAGAAATCTTGCTGAGGAGGCGGACCGCTGGGTCAGTACCAGGGTCCACAAGGGTCCAGTGGGAGACTCAGCCAAAGGTGGGCAGGGTCCCCGGCAGAAGAGTGGGGGGGACAAGGGTAAACAGAAGGAGTCCCAGAAAGGGCCCCAAAGTAATCCCCAAGAGAACCAAGGGAAAGGTTCCCAGCCTCCCCCTGAGAAGAAGCCAGGGGCCCCGACGGGTAAACCTGTTCATAGGGGCCCCCTAACCTGCTACGTTTGTGGGCAGGTGGGACACCGGTATTATGACCCCCAGTGTCCCATGAAGAATTCGAATTCACCGCCGTGTGCACCCCCCCGTCAGTTGGCGAGTGTAGCCCTGGGAGGGGAGGAGATGGTTGTCCCTGGTGGGAGGGGTCCCGCAGAAATGTCCCTGGTCTCGCTAGGAGACATGCAAATGGTCCCTCCACCCCCTCTGCCTAGTAACATTAGTAAATATAGGCAGTGGGTGACCATTAATGGCCATAGAGTGGAAGCTCTCAGAGACACCGGAGTGAGTGTGACAGCTGTCAAGTGTCACTTGGTGTCCAGAGAGCAGGTGGTTCCCCACGCATTCTACCCCGTGATAGCTGCTGACAACTCTCAGAAAGAGTGTGAGGTAGCTCAAGTTTCCTTTGAATGGGGGGGAGTTTCAGGTACTCTTCAGGTTGCTGTGAGGCCCGCCATGCCTGTTGATTGTCTCCTGGGCAATGATTTGGAAGACTCCCCTTGGGCTAAGGTGGAGAGGGAGACACATTTGAAAATGTTGGGTGTGCCAGAGTGGGTGTGTGCCACCACTCGTTCCATGACAGCAAGTAAGGGTGTTGATGGGGTCCCGGAGCCTGAAAGTACGGCCCAGGCCCCAGCTGTGAAGAGAAGAGGCAGGAGGCGCGGGAAACTGGCCCCCGTAGTTCCCGTGGTCCAGGAGGAGGTAGACCCTGAGGGGGATGCCCTGGAGCCCACAGGGGAACAAATTGCTGAACTGGGAGACCTGCCCGAGCTGACCCATTGGCAGCAGGATGGTGGTCCCTCCAGGGAGGAATTCTGTGCGGAACAGAAAGCGTGCCCTTCTCTTGTGGGTATGAGGCAGCAGGCCTTATCCCAAACCTCAGGTGATCAGTCAGGGTCACATTTTGTGTACTGGGAGAACGACCTCCTGTATAGCGAGCCTAAGGCTGCTGAGCCTGGGTCAGACCCGTGTGCTGGTGGTACCCCAGCGCTTCAGAGCCTTCCTACTGGGTTTGGCTCATGACGTTCCGTTAGCTGGACATCTGGGGCAGGACAAGACCTATGACAGGCTTGTCACCCATTTTTATTGGCCTCAGATGCGAAGGGATGTAGACATCCATTGTAAGACTTGTCACACTTGCCAGGCAAGTGGGAAAGCGGAAGGAAGCAGAAGGCTCCCCTCCAACCTTTTCCAGTGGTCAGTACCCCCTTTGACCGGGTGGGGATGGACATTTCTGGGCCCCTGGACCCCAAGACAGCCCTGGGCAACAGGTCTATCCTGGTCTTGGTGGACCATGCCACACAGTACCCGGAAGCCATCCCTCTCAGAACAGTGACGGCCCCCGTGGTGGGACGGGCACTGATGGGTGTTTTTTCCCGAATGGGGTTCCCCAGAGAGGTGGTGTCAGACCGGGGCACCAACTTCATTTCCAACTATATGAAGTCTCTGTGGAATGAGTGTGGGGTAACCTACAAGTTCACCACTCCTTACCACCCGCAAGGAAATGGGCTGGTTGAGAGATTCAACCGGACCCTTAAAGGCATGATCATGGGTCTTGAAGAACCAATGAGGCGGAAATGGGACGTCCTCTTGCCATGCCTATTGTTTGCTTACCGAGAGGTGCCGCAGAAGTCTCTAGGGTTCAGCCCCTTTGAGCTTTTGTATGGTCACCCGGTAAGAGGACCTTTGAGTCTGGTCAAAGAAGGCTGGGAGCAATCTCCCAGGAAACCTCCCCAGGATGTATACAGTTACATGCTGGCCTTTAGGAACCAGACTCGGCGCTTCAGAGATCTTGCTCAGGCAAATCTGGAGGCCAGCCAGGAGGAGATGAAGCGTTGGTACGACCGGAATGCCACTCTGGTAGAGCTTCAGCCTGGTCAGGAAGTTTGGGTCATGTCCCCTGTGGAACCTTGTGCGCTCAAGGACAGGTGGACTGGACCGTTTAAGGTTGTGGAGAAGAAGAGCGATGTCACCTACTTGGTGGACTTGAAATCTCCCAGGAAACCCTTGAGGGTCCTGCATGTCAACCGTTTGAAGCCCCACTTAGAAAAGTCCGAAGTGGGCATGCTCCTAGCTACAGATGCTGGAATGGAGGAGGAGAGTGAGCCTCTTCCTGACCTCCTGTGTGCTAAAGAGCAAGATGGGTCAGTGGATGGTGTGGTTCTCTCTGACACACTGACCCTTGAGCAGAAGCAGGATTGTCGCCAACTGTTGGGACAATTCCCTGATCTGTTTTCCTTGGTTCCGGGTGTCACTCATTGGTGTGTCCATGACGTTGACACCGGAGACAGCCCTCCTGTGAAGCACAAGGCTTACAGGGTGACTGACAAGGTCCGAGCATACATTAAGGAGGAGGTCTCCAAAATGTTTGCGTTAGGGGTGGTTGAGTCCTCTAGCAGTCCTTGGGCCAGCCCAGTGGTCTTGGTGCCGAAGGCTGCAGCGCCTGGTGCTTCACCAGAACTTCGGTTCTGTGTGGATTACCGAGGACTCAATTCAGTCACGAATACTGACGCGCACCCCATCCCCAGAGCTGATGAGCTCATTGATCGGTTGGGGGCTTCCCGGTACCTTAGTACGTTTGATTTAACGTCTGGGTACTGGCAGATCGCCTTGACTGACGGGGCGAAGATGGGCTATACCAGTCCCGGGTGATGCCCTTTGGGATGAAGAATGCCCCTGCCACCTTCCAGAGGTTGGTCAACCAGGTCTTGGCTGGACTGGAGGATTTCAGTGCCGCCTACCTGGACGACATCGCAGTGTTCAGCGCCAGCTGGGAGGAACACTTGCGCCACCTCCAGGAAGTGTTGTTGGTCCTGCGCAGAGCAGGCCTCACAATCAAAGCCAGTAAGTGCCAGATTGGGCAGGGGTCTGTGGTGTACTTGGGGCACCAAGTAGGGAGCGGCAAGGTTGCCCCCTGCAACCCAAGATTGATACCATCCTGGCTTGGGCACCGCCCAAAACCCAAACTCAGGTGAGGGCCTTCTTAGGTCTCACGGGTTACTACAGGAGGTTTGTCAAGGATTACGGTAACATTGTGCACCCCTTGACTTCGCTGACTTCCAGGAAGCAGACACGAAATGTGATCTGGACTGATGCCTGTCAAACGGCCTTTGACACCCTGAAAACTGCAATGTGTACAGCACCCATACTCCAGGCACCCGACTTTTCTAAAGAATTTATTGTCCAGACGGACGCTTCAGAGCATGGCGTGGGGGCTGTTCTAGCTCAGGTGAATGAAGAGGGCCGAGACTTGCCTGCAGCCTTCATCAGCCGGAGGTTATTTCCCAGGGAAACGAGGTGAAGTGCCATAGAGCGAGAAGCATTTGCTGTGGTCTGGGCGCTGAAGAAGCTAAGACCCTACCTGTTTGGGACTCACTTCCGAGTTCAGACAGACCACAGGCCCCTCAGATGGTTGATGCAGATGAGGGGCGAGAATCCAAAACTGTTGAGGTGGTCCATTTCCCTACAGGGGATGGACTTCACGGTGGAACACCGCCCTGGTACAGATCACGCCAATGCTGATGGTCTGTCCAGATTTTTCCGCTTTAGTGATGAGGACTCCCTAGGTCAAGAGTAGTTCTCCCCACATTTCAGCTGGAGGGGACACGTGTTAGACCTGACATCATTGGCTTGAGTCTCTCCTCCATTTTTTCTGTTTGCCTCCACTGTTTTACGATGTTTTGCTGGATAATGCTTTGGGCACTGTGCCACTGCTGATCAGTGCCATGGTGCAAGTGCTCCCTATGTTAAATTGATGTATCGATTGAATTCCATGTTTGGCTTATTTGGTTTACTGTCAGTCCCTCGTCTAGTGCACCAGGAGTGCCGGGGCTTGTAAATACAAATGCCGCTCGGGGGCATGCAGCACGTGTTGTGCCACCCACCAGAGCGGCCTCGTAAAAGAATGTCTACGGGTCGGTCATTGCGAGACCTACGTGCAGTCTGGTACTGTCACGCTGGCTGCGCAAGTACACCTACTTGCCAGTCCCTCAAACCTTCCCTTAACTTCATGTTAGTCACCCCTATGGTAGGCACACGGGCAGGGTGCGTTGTAAGTATAAGGTAGGACACGCCTGACCAAGTTGGCATGTCCTCATAGTGAATTACAGCCATCTTCGTTTTTCACTATTGCGAGATAACCTGCTCTCCATTAGTTAGAATGGGCCGCCGGGATTATTAATGCTATGATCCTAGCTGACTCGGGGAGCATGGGGCAATGTCGAGTTTGGTATCCCTGAACTCTGGGTTTAATTACGCATCCGTTGGTGTGGATGGTTTTTGGACTCTGGGTTTGAAAATAGCACTTTTAGAAAGTGTCTATTTTCTTGTCTAACCATTTCTGGTTTCTGCTGGTTTGGCGTGTGTGTGACAGGAGCTGGGTGGCTCCAGAGGTCTGGATGAGTCAGTGTGGGATGAGTGGGACATTTGCGTTGAGAGTAGGGGGAGAGTAGTTGCTGATAGCCTGCCCTGCCTGATACAATGCTGACTCCACCTCCTGCCAAGCGACTGATGGCTCTGTGCCTGCCATGGACGATCCTAGCCCAACCTCCCACCAGGAGGCCGATAGCTCTGCTCCTGCCAGTGACAATGCTGGCTCCACCTCCTGCTGGGCGTCTGAGGACCCAGCCCTGCTCAGTGAATAGGCCAGGTGCTTCTGCCTGGCTCCACCCACAACAGACACAGGATGTTTGGAATTCCCCCGCATGGACAAAGGGATCAAAGCCAAAAAGGGGTATAAGAGAAGGACCCCTGAACCAAGAATTTAGATCACTTCTGACAAGGAACCCTGAAACCAAGGACAAGAAGCCTGCTGATCCAAGGACTTGCCTACTCCTTCTGCCAGTGTGCTGTTTGCTTGGGGGAGTCCTGCATTGCTTCTTTATTTTTGCCAAGGAACCAGGAGAGAGGAACTGTGTGTGTACTCTCAACTTTGCTAAGAAAATCTCCAAGGGTTGGAAGAGTGCCAGCCTCCTGTTGAAGTCACAGGGCTAAAGGACTTCATCTGCTAAAAGTGCTTATTGCTGGAACTTGAGGATCCAGCACCTCTGAAAGAAACCAGCAATCTCAACGCCGACGGACGTCGCCGAATCCAGCTCGACATTGTGAGTAACGGCTCCAGTGTCCCGCTTCCTCGATGCCGGCCGCCGGGCCCGATCGACGCCAGCAGCAATGCCAGTGAGTAGGTAGTTCGGCTCCATCTCCAAGGGACCTCGTGTCTGCACCGCTTCTGACTTCGTGCCCTCTCGACGCCATGAGCGCTGCTCACTCTTGCAACAGCATCATAGACATCGACGACTACTGAGGCCTGATCGACACCGAAGACGCGACGCCGGATTGCTCAACGCCGCTGATCATTTTCCCAAGGTACTGTGTTGTTGAGGGTCCGTGTGACTCCGGGCTCGACGTAGCGCTCCTCGCGGTCGACGCCGAACCCTTTGGATTAACTTTGCCTCGACGTCGTGTGACTCCCGTGTGGGTTACATTGTTGCCAAGAACTATGATTTAAAGAAGAAGAGTTACTTTTGATACTAAAGACTTTGTGCTAAGAAGAAACTACACTTGAACTATTATTTTTCCTTCCAAGAGTATTTATTGAGATTGTGGTATATTTTTGTCGTTATTTGTTCTTGTGCTAAGCCTTATATAAAAATCCTTATTTTTATAATACTACTGTGTCGTGTCCATTTGTAGTGTATTCACTTTATTACGGTATGTGGTCATAAATGCTTAACACACAGCCTCTGAGATAAGCCTGTCTGCTCTGCCAAGCTACCAAGGGGGTGAGCAGGGGTTATCAAAGGGTGATCCCCTTGCCCTGACTAGAAAAGGTGTGTCCCTATTTGTCAGAAGTGCCTACCTCTGCCAACTAGAGACAGCCGGTTCTAACAAGCACTATGGCGTCCAGTGCAACAATATTTTTTGTCACCTCCCCATTGACCTCCTTTTCCAGGGATTTCCTCATTACCACTCTCCAACAATGCCCCACATCTCTCCATAGCTCATCTCTAATATCCATGTTGTTTGTTTTATAGCGCTACTTATATAAGTGTAGGATGATAGAGCGCTTTACATCATAGACACATTATACAGAGACAATGAATAATATCTACGTAAATTAGTCAGTAGTAAATGTTACATGAGACAATGAGGATTACTAAGTGTAGGACTCACGTCATCCATACTAGTCAGCAGTATATTTTAAGAGTGTTTGGTCTGGATAAGTATAGACTCAGGATTTTTGACATACCACAGAGACTGTGTTTGTCTTTACAAATAAGAATGTGTTTTTCTCTCTCTCTCTCTTTATACTGTTCTGGGGGCTGTTTTTAATGGCCGAAAGTAAGCCTGAAACTTTAAATACTTTTTAGAACGCAATTGGAAATGTAGAATAACTGCAGAATACATTTTATTTTAAAACATGTAGAGGTGTTTCCTGTTGAGTGCAGCATGATCTTTGTTGGACCCGGCCCTTTTGTCAGGTTCACCCTAAAACTTTTTGCTTTTGCCTAGCCTGTTTCTGTAACCTGGCGCTGGTGATTTTATGTCTCTGCGCACTTTTTCACTGTGGTCCAGTGTAAAGTGCGTGCGCTCTCTGTGTGTGTGGTGAGAGTGACCTGCCCTCCCGTAGGAATGCATGGGGAATATGTGTGACCATGGTAGTTCCTGATGTGTGGGGAGTGCAGGGTCGAGTTTGGTATGTGCGAACTCGTGAGATTGAATGCTGCACAATGATGTATGCGGCATGATTGTGTCTAGTGTGGAAGTGCCACTTCTAGAAGTTGGCATGTTTGTGTAATTTGTGTCTGGCGTGTGATTGGCTGGAGCTGGCGGGTAAGCCTGGCTCCAGGAGTCAGGATGGGTCTTCCCCGGTGGTGAATGGAGAGATTAGCATGCTGATGTGAGGGAGGGGTACACCTGGGACCTGAGTAGGGCTGGTCCTTCCCTCCACAATGCTGGCTCCACCCCCTGTTGTGCATCTGATGTCCCTAGCATGGCCAGTGAAAGGAGTTCCCCATAACCAGTTGTAGCTGGTTCTCACATTGCCTGCACCCTGCTAGACAAAGGATTTTGTGTATAAAAAGAGGCTGTGACTGAGGCTCCGTGATTCTGAACCCGTTCAATAAAGGTCGTTGTATCTAGACGATTTTGGTATCAGCAGACCGAAAATGATGAGTGCGGTATGTACGAGTGTTTTCGTCATAATCGATTAATGGAAACACTACGTATTCAGGGATTTCGTTCGAACCTTCGGGTTCCATTTTGTGTATGGCAGCCATTTTGTGGTTGCCCTCACATAGGCCGATGACTACGGCCGAACGAGTCTTTGGGACACGTACACCTTTAGCTGACTTCTGAGTGACCTGAGCGAACTGACTCCCTTTCCCGAGGCTGACCTCGTTGAGCCAGTTCCTTGTTAGGCAGCTGGTCAGATAGAGATCAAAGAGCAGGACATTGCTGAGTTTATGGTACCTGCACACACCCTTCTATCTTACTCTTCATCTGTTTCTGTTCCTTCCTTAATGGCTTATTTATGGTTTGATTGAGGTCCTTTTATTATGGGTTTGTCCAGCCTGTTCGAGCAGGAATATTGGATTTTGCCTTGTCATTTCTGGTGGGCTGGACAACTGAAAGTGGGCTTGTCGTTATGCGATATGTTTGAAATGTCACTGTGTGATTGGACAGTTCTTAAGTAATGGATGCTGGTCAGGAATGTGATTTTTGGCATAAAAGACGATGTCTCGCTTTACTAAATTGTGCAGTCTCTAGCGAACTACCCGTGTTGAGCTTCGTAGACCTCTGTTCCTGGTTGCAGCCAATAAATTTGGTCTTTGACGTCACCTAGAAGTGTCCCGTGTCTCTGTTTGCCAAGACAGGAGAACTCGAAGACATCGGGCGTTTTCCCTGGCGCCACTGGTTTCTAAAACCCGGTTCTTCAGTTGGCCCCCATTGTGGGGCGACTTCAGCGGTACCGGTCCAAGCCTGAAGATCGTGAGGAGCTTCGTGTAAAAATTCCGGAGGAAGGCCTGCCACTTCATCGACCCCTGTATGTCGTCGTGGTCCGAAAGTCTTTTCTGCGAGGTTCCCCGCTTTCCGACTGCTACGAAGGACTGCTGCCCGGACTGTCGCCCTGTCTTGGAGCCATTAGACGATTTGTAAAGCGAGACGACAGACGGGTCTCTAGTGACATCATCGACATTTCAGTTAAGTATGAGTGGAGCGTCTCCCAGTCCTTAGTTTTGTTTTGGGTATCCCCTTGGGATCTTTGATTTGGGACTTGCAAGCTCCAAAGCCGAGGGACTTGTATATTCGCGAGGTTATCGTAATTCGATATTCCCTTGAAGTTTGAAGCTAGACTAGTGAGCAAAGATGCCTGGTCTTAGCAGACTTGGAAATATATTTTGTTGTGGTTGTAATAGGGATTCCTGATTGGAGGACTCGTGTCCGGTTCCTCCGATTGGAACTCCGACCTATGAGCTCTATTTAAAACATGGTGTGGGCCCTATCACGTATAATGAAGTATGGATTAGATATACTACGAAGGACGGTGTCCTAAAGTGGCCCCAATATGGTAGCTTTGAAACTGAGATTTTAGATAATTTAGAAGTGAAGGACTGGGCTAATTTAAGGCCCAGCGGTGCCAGGGGACAACACCTGAAACCTTCGTGGATATACCTGTTCCGGCGTACAAATCACAGAGACACGGGACACTTCCTTCGGCGTCAAAGATCAGCGTTTATTTACTGCAGGGACACAGAAATCGCTAGAAGTACAGCATAGTGTAGGTTCAGAGAGTCTGCTTCGAATTGCAAAAGTGGATCGCTCCTTTTATACACATTTTCGTCATTGCACAACATAACGAACAAAAGGTTACAACTCAGTTCCCACAGTAAACTTCAAAAGGATTGCATTCATGTTTTCAGAAGCCCGGAACATAATTACAAAAACATTGCTGGTTCCCAACTGTAAAAGCACACTATCCCACCGTTAGGCACATTCCATTCCAGTTGTAAACAAGCTAAGAGAAGGGACAGAAACAGGTGCAAGGAAAACAAAGACAGACAACAGATTGAAAAGAGTGTGGGGGCAATATCGGAAGCGTGATCGCAGGTTCAAAGGATTCGAGCCTAACGTATGCAAGGCTGAAACAATAGACCGGCACGGCAAGATGAGCCTCGAGCGGAGCCATCTGCCTTTGCCGTGTCATTCCCCTAGTCATAAAGGCATACTCAAAGGAATATGCATCTTCCGCAAGAGCTTGGGAATCCCAGGGTCATCGGGCGGACATTGTCCGTTTGCTGGCTACGTGAGGGCAAGAAACAAAATGGATGCCGTATCTAAAATGGAACCCGAAGGTTCAGATGGAAAAACCCGTAAATAAGACAAACCCTTCCAAGTAGTGTAGCGAAAATACGTACACCTACTAAACTCATCATTTGCGGTTCGTAGATACCAAACTCATCCATATCCGACCAAGCCCAAAACGTCGTTCCGATTCTCACGGAACCTCAGAAGTCAAACTGTTCAAGAAGAAAGCCCGGCCAGCGATGTTTGACTCTTTCCGCCTTTGGCGAAAGGAAGCCAAACAGAAAGAAATTAAGTTAGCGAAGAAAAATAAGAGGGAAAGAGGTATGTCAATGGTGCAAGCTGCTATACATTTTAGGGATAACAAAGAAGAACAAGAGAGTGAACAGTTGCTTAGGCAACGTAAACTGGCGATAGATAAGTGCTATCCAGCTTTGCCACCTCAACAGCAAGATGTAAAGAAGGACCTTGAGAAAGATCCTTTGATGGCACATCTATTGAGTTCCCCACCCCCTTATGTGCAGAGTGCTACAGCACCTCCGCAACCTTTAGTTGCGCAACCTCCGGTTGCTTTGCCACCTGTGGTTCTACAACAGCCAGCTCCTCTTCAATTGGCTCCTGTTCCTTTGGCGCAGCCTTCTCAAGGGCCGCCGACTTTGCTACCTGTTTCGTCTCCTACTCCTATGCCTGTATTGTCTACTCCCTCTGCTACTGCTCCTATGCATACTTTGTCTCATCCTCTTTTTCCTCCTGTTCTTTCGTCAACTTCTCCTTCTGTTCGACAAAGAATGACCGATACTGTTGCTGGTCTCTTTTCTCCTCTCTTTGGGTCATTGGGTATGACCGCTGTTTCAGAGCATAAACAATTGCATAGCCAATTGCCTGGTCCCGATGAGCGGACAGTGTTGGATCATTTAGCGCATAAATGGGTTACTTATCCTTTGAAGTATAGTTTTGAGTGTGTTATGGATGTTTTCCGCCAATGGGAAGCACCGACACAGAGGTATGTTTTTGAAACAATGTGTACTTTCCTTCGTGAAGAATGGGAAGATGGTGATTTGGGACAGACTCCATCTGAGTTGTTCTGTGTACAGTCTGAGTTTGCGAAGGGGAATATAGTGGGTGTTGACGTTTAGAGAGCAGTTGTGACATTGTTGTCGTTTAGGAGTGAGTCTCCTTCTAAGCCGTTGTTTGAGCCTGATTCTTCGGTTAGGAGAAAGGCGCGACAATATCCAATGAGAGAGGTTCCCCCAGTTTGGAGAGCGGGAGATCCAAATGCTAATCCAGTTATTCCGCCTCATTTTCAGCATGTCTTGGTACATGTTCCATGAAAGCGAGCTGAAGTTTTAGCCCTTAAGCAGACTTTGCCTGATCCACGTAAAAATCCTGCAGGGTATTATAAGGAATTATCACAGACGCAGACTCATGCACTATGAATTTTGCCGACATAGACATGTTGTTTGGAAATGTAGTTCCACAGCCTTTATGGGGACTGATTCATCATACCGATCATGCGCAAGAGTTAGGTGATACATGGGCTAATATTGGTGCCTCAGATGGCCGACAAGTTGGTGGTGCTAAACCTGAGCCTTTAGTTGCAGAACTCCCTGGTAGGATTATTAATTACATGAAGACTCTGATGCCTGCTATGTGTGTCAACTGGGACAAATTGTCTGCGTGTAAGTAGAAGAAAGACGAAAGTGTGTCTGACTTTTTCACTAGGTTTGAAGAGACTTTTATCGACCATAGTGGTCAGGACATGAGTACGGAAGGTGGTCAATGGTTGTTCGTTGACAAGTTTGTGCATAATTTGCTTCCAGAGTTGTGCAATAAGTTGAAGGATTCTGAGAGTGCTTGGGCTGTTTCTTCGTCAGCACAGATTTTAGCTACTGCACAGTACTACGAGAATAGAGATAAGGACGAGAAAGATAGAGCCGACAAGAAGACCAAAGAGTAAAAGACGAAGGTTCTTTTACAGCAAGCGTATCCGCCTCGTAATAATCAGCGCGATTATCAGCAACCTCAGCAGTATCAGAGAAACTTGCAAAGGTTCGAGTCTTCTCAACAGCGTTTTCCTGTAGGCCCTAATCAGTGTGCGTATTGTAAGGAAGAGGGTCATTTCAAGAATAGTGGTCCGGTTCTGTTGCAGCACACGAATGGTGCTTCTGGTGTGAGAGGTCGAGGTGTTCAGCACGCTCCTAGAGGTAGAGGACGTGGTGTGTTTCCTCAGAATGCGCGTTCCTTGCCTCCACAGAATTCGATGAATAGTTTTGATCAGCAGAATGATGCGTCTGGTAGGACGGCTCAGTACTATGCGGACGATTACTATGTTGAAGGCGAGAATATGGATGGTAATGATTGCTAGGACAGCCATAGACAAAGAGAGGGAGTTGTTTCAGTTCCAGTAGATCAGAGTGGACCTTATGTTAAAGTGGTTGCATCAGGTGTGTCAGAACCTTCTCTGTTGAATACTGGTGCTGCGGAGAGTTCTATTATGCACTCCCTGGCGCACCTTTTTCTGGCTTAACAAATGTTTCAGTAGGGTTTTCTGGCGCCCCGGTTAGTAATCCGATTTCTACTCCTTTGTCTATTTCTGTTGGACCTTGTGAATTCGAAGCACCCCTTATTCTGACGACAGGTTGTGATGAGAACTTGTTGGGATTAGACTTATTGAAAAGATTGTATGCAACGCTACAGTGTTCTCCTTCAGGAGTACAGCTTACATTGGGTAAGAGAGTGATATCTCCAATGTATTTATCTAAAGATCGACTTCCAGCTGAATTGTCTACTCTCCCCGATTCTCTTTGGGCTGCTGGTCCTAATGATGTGGGTCTCTTGGAGATCCCGCCATATGTTGTGACGCTGAAAGCGAATGCTAGATTGCCACGTATTCCCCAATATCGGATTTCTAGTGACGGTGAAAGAGCACGTCTGGCGATCATCTATGATCTGATTGAGAAAGGTGTGGTTGAGGAAACGAGAGGTAATGTGTGCAATAGTCCGGTTTTGCCTGTTCTGAAAAGAACTGATTCTTCGCAACCTCCTATATATAGGTTTGTGATTGATCTCCGCGAGGTGAATAAGATTGTTGTTCCACAATTTCCTGTTGTTCCAGATATCACTGCTTTATTGACTTTGTTTCCGGCTTCAGCCATGTGGTTTTCGGTGATTGATTTGAAGAATGCATTCTTCAGCATCCCGATTGCCGAGGAGAGTAGGGATATTTTTGGCTTCTCTTTAGTAGGCCGAAGTTTCCGGTTTTAGTGCACTCCTCAAGGCTATTGTGAAAGTCCATCGATCTATAGTCAGGCTTTGAAGACACAGCTTGATTCGATTGTCTTACCTGATGGTGCTGCCCTTATTCAGTATGTTGACGATTTGTTAGTTGCTGCTGACAATGAAGAAATTTGTAGAGAGGCTACTTTGTCGTTGTTGCGTCATTTGTCTGACTTCCATCACAAGGTGTCTCTTTCCAAGTTGCAATATTGTCGACAAGAAGTAACCTACTTAGGTCACCTCTTATCGAAGGAGGGACGACGATTGACTCCAGAACGAATTCAAGCTATTGCGAAAATGAGTGTGCCTACGACACAGAGAGAAGTATGTGCTTTTCTAGGTATTATATCATACTGTAGACAGTGGATCCCTAATTTTTCTTTGCTTGCAAAAACTTTGATAGCTCTTACGGTTAAGGATACTCCAAATCCTATTCCTTGGACTGACGAATGTCAGAAGAGCTTTTCAGAATTGCGTGATGCGTTGTGTTCGGCTCCTGTGTTGGGTACTCCCGACTACAGTAAGCCTTTTACACTCTATGTCCACGAGAGAGAGGGATGTGCATTGTCAGTTTTGACACAGCAGTTCGGCGATAAGCAACATCCATGTGCGTACTTTTCGTCAACTTTGGATCCGGAAGCTAGAGCGTTGCCGAGTTGTTTGAGAGCTACAGCAGCAGCGGCTGTCTCTATTCGACAGTCTGCTGGTTTGGTGATGGATAATACATTGATTGTGATGGTTCCACATGCAGTGGATACCTTGTAGAATCGCACCAAGACACAGCACTTAACTAGTGCTTGGTTGTCAGGTTACGAATTGACACTCTTAGCGAGTCATGTGCACATAAAGAGATGCAACACGTTGAATCCAGATACGTTGTTGCCGATTTCAGTTGAGACAGATGTTGTTGAACAGCATGATTGCTTCCTTAGGACAGAGGAAGAAAGGAAAGGGAGAATAGACCTTAGGGACACTCCTCTTGCAGAGTGTGATGGTACCTTATGGGTTGATGGTTCGTGCTTTAAGCTTCCGAATGGTGATACGACTGCGGCATATGCTGTTACGACTTTGCATACGATTGTTGAAGCTGCACGTATCCCACATAATTCAGCGCAAGCAGCAGAGTTGATTGTTTTGACAAGAGCGTGTGTGTTGTCGAAAGGGAAACGAGTGACTGTTTACACCGATAGCCAGTACGCGTTTGGTGTGGCTCATAGTTTTGGACGTTTGTGGAAAGAACGTGGGTTCCTGACTTTGCATGGAACTAAGATTCAGCATGGTCAGTTGGTGAATTAACTCCTTGAGTCAATTACTTTGCCGTTGCAAGTTGCAATCGTAAAATGCAGTGCGCATAAGAAAGTTACTGATGATGTTGGTCGTGGTAATGCGTTTGCAGACGAAGTCGCGAAAGAAACTGCGAGAGATGTGATGAGTTGAATGTATGTTGCGGGTCCGGCGAGATGGGTTCCGGATAGAAGTATGTGTGAAGATACGATTGAGAGTGTGAAGTCCATTCAAGCTGAAGCTACAGAGAAAGAGTTGAATGAATGGAGAAAAAGTAAGGGTAAACAGGATTCGAATGGTTGTTGGATTGAGTTGTCAGAGCATCAGCGATGGTTGTTACCTGACGCATATGTACTTCCAGTGGTTACGATGGCTCATGGAATGGCTCATATCAGTGTGAAAGGGATTTGTAAGTTGTTAGCTCCAGTATGGCAAAATGCTGGTATTCCTAAGTGTGCAGAGAATTTGGTGAAGAATTGTATGGTTTGTCTGATGTACAATCCTGGTAATGGAACTCCAACTCCAGCTGGTCATTTTGCTCCTCCAACGTATCCATTCGAGGCTTTGCAGCTAGACTTCATCCACATGGAGAGGTGCAACAACTTAAAGTACGTGCTCGTGGTTGTTTGCTCTTTTTCAAGATGGGTAGAAGCATACCCTCTGAAAGATAATACTGCTTTGTCCACAGCTAAAACCCATATTAAGGAATTTTTCCCTAGGTTTGGTTTGCCGAGAATGGTCTGGAGTGACAATGGGAGTGAATTTGTGGGTCAAGTGATGAAGAGAGTGTGTGATGGTTTAGGAATAAGGCAGAAGTTTCACGCTGCAAATCACCCCCAATCAGCTGGTCTAGTTGAATGCTATAATGACACCCTTAAGTTAAAACTAGCCAAGATTCAGGCGAGCTCTGGTTTACAATGGCCAGATGCCTTGCCATTAGCCCTTCTGTCCACAAGAATGACTGTGCATTCACGAATAGGACTTAGTCCCTATGAAGTGGTGTTTGGTCGCCCGGCAAATATTTGGGGAGTGCCGCGGCCGACAAAATTTAGCGAGATAGAACACCCTGTATTGCTTGATTACCTTTACGAATTGACGGCTAAATAGCGTGTTTTGCACCAACAGGTTCATGATACCTTGCCACAAGCATCTGAAGATCCAGGACACGCTATCAAACCTGGTTCCTGGGTCCTGATAAAGAATTTCCAGCGGCCCAAGAACGAGCAGGCCCGCTGGATTGGTCCCTACTTGGTGCTTTTATCCACACGTTCAGCAGCGAGTGTGTGGTAAAAAGAACTGGATCCACAGCGTACATTGTAAGAGGGCCCCATTGCCTCTGCCGTACGACCGGTGGGTCCAGAAAGGACTTCCTGACTATGAGACTGACACCGTGCCTCGTTTTCTGCCTTTTAGCGATGCCCGTTTGATTGGGACGAACTCTGAACGAGAAAGCGACGATCTTCTGCAAAAAGCTGTGCCTCCGTCGAATGGTTTGGACACTTCTGAACCTGAGCTTTTGTTTCGAGAACAGACATTGCCTGGCAAAGGCCGTTATAATTTGCGGCCAAGAGTCGTGGGACTAATAAACAAATAAATTCTTTCTTTTCTGATTTTTAAGTTTAAGCTCTCCTCCGAGGAACTGTTTTGATTTTTGTTTTTCGAACCACCATCCGGGTTCAGCTGTAAGGTCGCGCTGTCCAGTCTTTGGAGTGCAAGCCGAAGACGTTAGGTCGACGGTTCTGGTTGGTCTTTGGGCGTTCCCTGGACTGACAGACGCATTCCTTAGCGCGGAACACCCTACCGCCGCAAACAGCACGATTAGAGGATGGAGTTTTTTGAGATGGAGAGACCTGTTGAAAGAATGAGCTTCAAGAGCAAAATATGTACTATAAAGAGCAGAAAACGTTTTTTAATATTGTGTTTGTTTATGCTGTTTAGTTTAATGATGTTTTTAATAGGATATGTGACATTCTATTTTCAAGTGACGTTTGTACCCACTGCACAACCTATGCCTCCTCCTACTGTTTCTTCGCATTCTTTTCAACCTCTGCCCGAACATGAATCTGTTAGAAGACTGGAATTCGCTAATAATTCCTTTGTTCAGCTTCTGCACCAACACCAGCTAGTAGTGAACACGACTAATTGTTGGGTGTGTGGCCTTATGCCTCATACTACCGATAGAGGTATTCCTGGTTTTGCCTTTTAGCTACAATGGTTCTGTGTGGGCATACAGAACGATGTTCATCTTTGCTCGTGAAGTCTACCCCCTACGTTCTGTGAAAGATAATCCAAAGACTAGTGCTCTAGTCAAGGGTATTGTCGACATAATTAGAGGAATTAGTTCCTATGAGACTATCCGGAGAGATGAGACACAAGCATACATTGGTTGGAACTTGACTGGATATGGAGTTAGTCTGAGTGTTAACCAGCGAGCGAAAAGATCCTCTCCGATTTGGATAGTGCCCCATCAGGGTCATTATTGTCTGGAAGGTAATGGCAAGAATCCGAGAGCTCAGTTAGGGAAGAGTGTCTGCACTGAGACGTATGTTTTTGCGTCCCAGTCTTCCCCATCGTTCCTAGCAGCTAAGGGTACCTATTTCATCTGTTATGATAGAGCGTATACATGGTTGCCCCCTGATTTTTCGGGCACATGTTTTGTCTCATTCCTGTTGCCTCCCACTTATACAGCTGCAGCAGATTACCACAAGACGAGAGTTGCTAGAGGTGTCTTCAGTAAGGAAGATACTGCAGGACAAAAATTAGGAGATTTCCTGAAGGGTTTTCTGCCGTTTTGAGGACCTATGGCTAACAGCAGGAACATTCGACAGTTGACGAGAGTGGTTGAGTCCACCATAGTCAAAACTGCCGGTGTCCTTAGTAACTTGACTGCTGAGCTCCAGTCGGATCGCCTTATGACACTTCAGAACAGAGTTGTGTTAGATGTCATACATGCAGATAGAGGAGGGGTGTGCAAATTGATTCAATCAAGCTTCCCAAGCCATTTCCAAGCTACATAAGATCTCAGAGTCTGTACATGTGGACAAAGGAGATTGGTCGTTGATGGAATGGTTATGGGGATTGTTATCCACGTCGGGATGGAAGATTCTGATGGTCATTGGGATGATCTTAGCTATCCTTTTCCTGTTCTGTCATTGTGTACAGTGTGCTCCTACTATATGTGGCCTTTGTGCTACTTCGTGTGTGAGGAGACATGTCCAGAGAGAGTTGCTAAGTAATAGGATGATGCTACAGCAACATCTTGATGATCTGATGAATATAGACCTGGATTCAGACTGACGTGAGTTTGGGTTTATTGCCTATGTAAGGGCAAAAGGAGGGTCTGAGGTTCCGTGATTCTGAACCCGTTCAGTAAAGGTCGTCGTATCTAGACGATTTTGGTATCAGCAGACCGCAAATGATGAGTGCGGGATGTACGAGTGTGTTCGTCCTAATCGATCAATGGAAACACTACGTATTCAGGAATTTCGTTCGAACCTTCGGGTTCCATTTTGTGTACGGCAGCCATTTTGTGGTGGCCCTCACATAGGCCGATGACTACGGCCGAACGAGTCTTTGGGACACGTACACCTTTAGCTGACTTCTGAGTGACCTGAGCGAACTGACTCCCTTGCCCGAAGCTGACCTCGTTGAGCTAGTTCCCTGTTAGGCAGCTGGTCAGATAGAGATCAAAGAGCAGGACATTGCTGAATTTATGGTACCTGCACGCACCCTTCTATCTTACTCTTCATCTGTTTTTGTTCCTTCCTTTATGGCTTATTTATGGTTTGGATTGAGGTCCTTTTATTAAGGGTTTGTCCGGCCTGTTCGAGCAGGAATGTTGGATTTTGCCTTGTCATTTCAGGTGGGCTGGACAACTGAAAGTGAGCTTGTCGTTATGCGATATGTTTGAAATGTCACTGTGTGATTGGATAGTTCGTAAGTAATTGATGCTGGTCAGGAATGTGATTTTTGGCATAAAAGACGATGTCTTGCTTTACTAAATTGTGCAGTCTCTAGCGAACCACCCGTGTTGTGCTTCGTAGACCTCTGTTTCTGGTTGCAGCCAATAAATTTGGTCTTTGACGTCACCTAGAAGTGTCCAGTGTCTCTGTTTGCCAAGACAGGAGAACTCGAAGACATCAGGCGTTTTCCCTGGCGCTGCTGGGTTCTAAAACCCGGTTCTCCATGACCTCTTGTAAAATGTTCTTGTTTCTGACTGGAATCTACCAGGGGTGTGCTGCTGCTGGGGCTCAGGGGAAGGCTTGCCTCCCTGGGCCCTGACCAGCCCCTGGATGCTTCCTCCCTCTGTGATATTTATGCCTTGCCTGATGCCCTGGAGGACTTTTCTCTGCTGTGCTTGTCCCTGGACTTGTGGCACTTCTTTGGCCTGCCAGAGCCTAGAGGAGCGCTCGCCTCCTCTTTGAAAATAGCGCTCTGTTCTGCTGGAGCAGCAATCCCTATCTGAGTGTTCCCCGGCGGGGGGGGGGTCCCCCTCTGCTGTGTTTTAACACGGGTATCCATCCCTCTTACTTGCCCGGATTCTCTATTTTTTTAAAGCGGGCAGGTGCCCACCCTGCTTATTTGCTTTCATTTGTGCCCGCTTTTATTTATTTATCTCGAGGGAGCCCACCCCTCATCTGTTGCCGTGTTGGAATAACCGCCGCCGGCCCGGGGATCCTCTGTGAGGCGCTGTGCCCGCCTCCACACACCCGGGCCGCGCTTCCATTGGCTCCCACAGCCGCAGCCGTGGCCCGGAAGTGCCCACCAGAGACCTGGAAGTGCAGGCCAGCAGAAGGGACAGGAAGCGGACGGGAGCCCACCCCTTGCTCCTGTCCCCGGAAGATGATTGCCGCCGCCTAACTGCTTGGAGCCTCGGAGGCTCCATAGAGAAGCTGCCGCCATCGCAGCCTCCGTCTCCGCCGTCAGCAGAAGGAGCCGGAGGAGCTGGTGAGTGACAGGCCGGGAGGGAGCTCTGAAGGGGGGGCAGCATTCATCTTCAAAGGCCCGGGCAGATTCCTTGGGCAGCCCCACTTGATAGCGGGCAGCTCCAACGAACCAAGGCATATTGGTTTCAGAGTCCCCCTAGAGGGACTCCAACGACGGGGCCATATTACTTCAAGCCCCCGAGGGCTCCAGGGGGAACATCTGGGCATTTGGTTTGTTTCTCGAGCCCAGGAGGCTCCACCAATGCTCCGGGGGCATTTTGAAGATTCTGAGTCTCCAGAGAGGGGACTCCAACGATGGGAGGACATGTTTGCTTAAGGAGCTGAATTGGCTCCCCCGCCCCCATTATTTTGTAAGGAGCCAGTGTGATCTTGGGGCCCCATTGTTTCCCTGAGAGGTGCCAGAGAGCGCTTTGTCCTGAGCGGCCCCAGATGGCAGAGGGCCGCTCCCACGTTCTGGCGCAGATGTGATGCTGAGGGCCTGTGTCCTGTCCCCAGTGTTTGAGGGGACCTGTTTATTTCTTGAGCCAGAGTGCTCCAACCCTTTGCACATTTGTGCGCAGGCCTTGTCCTAGGGCCAGTGAGGGCCCTGTCGCAGTTTGGCTGATGTCTCAGCTGCCCAGCAATTAGTAGGCAGCTGCACCGTTTAGGCGCCATTTGAGTGAAAGTCCTTGTGAGGGACGGAGATGGCACAGAGGTACCAGGCCTTTCACAGCTGCACAGCACTCAGTGCCAGCTGCAGCGTTTAGGCCCTTGTGATGTCATCAGCTGCCCAGCAAGTAGTGGGCAGCTGCAACGTTTAAGTCTTGTGCCGGTGGCGCACCCCTGACTGGTACTGCGTGGCAGCGCACCCTGACATTCTGGACACAGGGCTTTTGAGTCCCTTTCTTGAGATGGCCAGTTGGCATGGGGGGGCTGGTGTGTGGCTAGGGCACAAGGCCCTGATGTGATTTTTGCACAATGTGATTTTACTATGTTTATGATGGTAATTGCCTAATGTGATTTTTGCGCAATGTGATGTTACTATGATTATGAGGTTATTTTACCTATGTGGGCTTATGTTAGTGAGAGTTTACTTCACTGTGAGTTACGCCCCTAAATGTGAGTTATTCTTAGGAGGCAGAGTCTAATGTGTTTAGACTAATGAGAGATTGCCTACTGTAGTTATACTGTTTAGGCCTAAATGTGATTGCTGCGTAATGTGCTTTGCCTTTATGCTTGTGTTATACTTCTAAAGGTGCTCATGCTTAGAAGTTTGCTTTGCCTAGTATGTTATACTAGACAGGTTATGTGTCCATGCGTGATCTATGCCTATGGTTATTAGTATTGCGCAGTGTGTACCTACCTGTTACCAGTGGTTACTGGTTGTGAACTATAATTGTTATTTGGTGTGACAGTTATTCTAAGTGCTAGTTCTACTAAGTGCTGATTCTGACAGTGGCCCACATGGTCCTGTCCTGGTGTAAATAATCCCTTGTGAATATTGCCCATGCCAGTTGGCACAATGAATATTGTGTGATTACTATCTGATGTGTTTTGACAATACAAAAGTTATTTTTATATAACCTTGTGTGGAGTTCCTTTTGTGATGTGCCTAGGATGTTGTTGCTGTTGTGTGCATGCGCAAATGCTTTACACATTGCCTCCGGGATAAGCCTGTCTGCTCGTGCCAAGCTACCAAGGGGGTGAGCAGGGGTTTTCTTGGCGTGTGACTCCCTTGCCCTGACTAGATTGGTGGTTTCTGCCTGGCTTTGGCATAAGCCTTAGCCAACCAGAAATCCTAGTTCTAACATTGTTGGCCAGCGGTGAGGATTAGGACTTGTGTTTGCGCAGTACCACAGCGACAACTGGCTACATTACAAAACTCTGCATTTTAGATAGTCACATGTTTGGGATTATTGTTAGTGATTCTGTTTTTCCTCAAGAGTGTCATTTTCAAATGGTGATCCTGCGCTTTTATGTTTAGTGGCAGAAGAGAGAAAATGACAAGGCGGGACGCCAGTAGAGGGGGAGGTTCCCATAGATAAGGAATCCCTTGCTGGGTCCAGTGCGCAATCCCTGTTCCTGTTCCCAGATGTGTGGGTAGATGGAAGAGAGGGAGTGTGGAGGAGAAATGGCTAGCTCGGGAGGGTGGTTATCCCCTGAGTGTAGTGTGTGTGTCTGGATTCCCCAGTATGTCCAGTGGTGGCAGCTAAAATATGTCCAGTGCGTGAAGTCCCATTCCCAGTTCCCAGAGTATGGTACCTGGTGCTCAGTAAGAGGGGTACAGGTTGAGAGTCAGGGGCAGTGAGGAACTGTCTCACCCGTCTGGAGGGGGAGTATGTGGATGAGTGGTGTGTTGAACTGGAGGAGTTGGTGTGAGGTTTTTTTTGTAATAAAAGGAGCTTGCACGGGAGGTGTACCTCGGGTGGTGTGCCGGAGGTCCTGCCGAGGCACAGGACAAGAAGGTGGACATCTGGCGGTGTGCTAGATGTCTTGCAGAGGCATTGGGGAGTGATTCTAAAAGTAGTGGCTTGTGTATCTGATGATCCTGTGTTGGGGAAGAGGTTCATGTGTAGCCCAGCTAGGACCTAGTAGAATTGTAGGGGTGTAGGGGCTCACGTCCTGTCTCATTGGAGGCAGAGTGAGTGTGGGACGGTGTGTCCCACGTTGGCCCGAAACCCTGTCTCAGGGCCTGGAGGGTTCCCTAAGGGAGCGTCAGATCAGGGGCCTAGGCTGTACTTACAGGTCATTTGAGGAGGTTCTTCCTGTATCTAGAGGACGGGGAGTATCTGTAACCAGAACTCCGGCGGTCCTGGTGTTGGGCAGTACCACTCCTAGTGGAGGGTGCAGAAGTCCTGGTTCGCTGGGCATTTGACCGTCTAGAGTGCTTGACCATTTGTGGGGCTCTGGATGTCGTTCCCCGAGGAGGGGGAGGCCAGGTTCAGATTCAGCCTGACCTGGAGGGAAGGGCATCTGTAATCCGTGTCCTGACCGGTTTGGCTTCCAGAGGAACTGCTCCAAGGTGGGAGGGTGCAGAACTCTGGAAGGGGGTGCAGAGGGACGGTATCCTTACCTGTTACCCCAGTGCTGCCTGAGGGTTTAGATCCTAGGTTGGGAGATTAGGAAACTTCCATATCAAGAAGGAATCTCTGCCTAAGTAGATCAGCTGAAAAAACTGAGGGGGCTGCCCTTGCTGTGTGATCTGGGGCTCACCTGCAGTTTGTTGTTTCCAGTAAGGTAGAGGAAAGGGGACTTTGCTGTGTGCTGTGTCCCCCCACCTGCTTGAAGAGGGACTGTGCTGTGTGCTTTGTACCTCCGAAGTGAAATAGTTTCCAGATCCCAGGTGGTAGACCAGTGATGGAGAGAGGTCCTGATCTGGTGGGAGAGATGTGTTCTGGTGGGTGCTTCCCTGGGAGGGTGCGGAACCCCAGATGTAGAGTTAGGGTGGGGCATTCTTGCCCGTGACCTCTGGTCAGCCTGAGGGTATGGTCCCTAGGTTGAAGGATCAGTGGTAGTTGTAGCTACACTGAGAAGGAGAGTAGAGAATGGCTATTGTGTGCCAGGGGTTACTGCCCCCCACTCTGTGAAGTGGTCAGGACCTGTGACATTTGGATGGCCTAGGGCCTGGTCCTGGCCGTGGACGACTAGAGAGCGCCAGTGGGGTATCCTAGTTGGGCCAGGGAGCTCTTGTAGACAAATCCATGTGGGTTCAGAGTGGCGTAGAACCGGAGGGTGTCCCTGCTGTGTGGGCCCGTGTCCGTGTTTTGTTGCCCAAAGTAGGGAAGCCCATCAAGGGGTTGATTGGTCTACCTTGCGTTTTGGCTGGAAGGGGGTTGTGTTGGACCCGGCCTTTTGTCAGATTCACCCTGAAACTTTTTGCTTTTGCCTAGCCTGTTTCTGTAACCTGGCGCTGGTGATTTTAGGTCTCTGCGCACTTTATCACTGTGGTCCAGTGTAAAGTGCGTGCGCTCTCTGTGTGTGTGGTGAGAGTGACCTGCCCTCCCATAGGAATGCATGGGAAATATGTGTGACCATGGTAGTTCCTGATGTGTGGGGAGTGCAGAGTCGATTTTGGTATGTGCGAACTCGTGAGATTGAATGCTGCGCAATGAAGTAAGCGGCATTATTGTGTCTAGTGTGGAAGTGTCACTTCTAGAAGTTGGCATGTTTGTGTAATTTGTGTCTGGCGTGTGATTGGCTGGAGCTGGCTGGTGAGCCTGGCTCCATGAGTCAGGATGGGTCTGCCCCGGTGGTGAATCGAGAGATTAGCATGCTGATGTGAGGGAGGGGTACACCTGGGACCTGAATAGGGCTGGTCCTTCCCTCCACAATGCTGGCTCCACCCCCTGCGGTGCGTCTGATGTCCCTAGCCTGGCCAGTGAAAGGAGTTCCCCATAACCAGTTGTAGCTGGTTCTCATCTTGCCTGCACCCTGCTAGACAAAGGATTTTGTGTATAACCCCTTTGATGCGGATGACAAAGCCAGCTCGTTATGGGCATTACCTGCGCTACGCGGATGACGAGCTGGCTTTGTCACGTTACCCGCGATTTTCAAATTTCAGCACACAGCGGGAAAACCCGCTAGAGCGCATGCGGATAAAAAGAGGATGTGACCTCTTGTAAAATGTTCTTGTTTCTGACTGGAATCTACCAGGGGTGTGCTGCTGCTGGGGCCCAGGGGAAGGTGTGCCTCCCTCGGCCCTGCCCCTGAATGCCTTCTCCCTCTGGGATCTTTCTGCCTTGCCTTGATACCCTGGAGGACTTTTCTCTGCTGTGCTTGTCCCTGGACTTGTGGGACTTCTTTGGCCTGCCAGCGCCTAGAGGAGCACTGGCCTCCTCTTTGAAAATAGCGCTCTGCTCTGCTGGAGCAGCGATCCCTATCTGAGGGATTCCCCGGCGTGGGGATCCCCCTCTGCAGTGTGTCAACGCGGGTGTCCACCCCTCTTACTTGCCCGGATTCTCTATTTTTTTAAAGCAGGCAGGTGCCCACCCTGCTTATTTGCCGCCATTTGTGCCCGCTTTTATTTATTTATCTCGAGGGAGCCTACCCCTCATCTGTTGCCGTGTTGGAATCACCACCGCCGGCCCGGAGATCCTCTGTGAGGTGCTGTGCCCATCTCCACACACCCGAGCCGCGCTGCCATTGGCAGAGACCCCGAAGTGCAGGCCAGCAGAAGGGACAGGAAGCGGAAGGGAGCCCACCCCGCGCTTCTGTCCCCAGAAGAAGATTGCCGCCGCCTGACTGCTTGGAGCCTCGGAGGCTCCATAGAGAAGCTGCCGCCCCCAGCCGTCGCAGCCTCCATCTCCGCCGTCAGCAGTAGGAGCCGGAGGACCTGGTGACTGACGGGCCGGGAGGGAGCTCTGAAAGGGGGGCAGCATTCATCTTCAAAGGCCCGGGGGGGACCTGGGCAGATTACTTAGGCGGCCCCACTTGATAGCGGGCCGCTCAGACGAACCAAGGCATATTAGTTTCAGAGTCCCCCAGAGGGACTCCAACGACGGGGCCATATTACTTCAAGCCCCCGAGGGCTCCAGGGGGCACATCAGGGCATTTGGTTTGTTTCTCGAGCCCAGGAGGCTCCACCAATGCTCCGAGGGCATTTTGAAGATTCTGAGTCTCCAGAGAGGGGACTCCAAAGATGGGGGGGCATATTTGTTTAAGGAGCTGAATTGGCTCCCCCGCCCCCATTATTTTGTAAGGAGCCAGTGCGCTGCTGGGGCCCCATGGTTTCTCGGAGAGGTGCCAGAGAGGGTACCGCGCTTTGTCCTGAGTGGCCCCCAGATGGCAGCAGGCCGCTCCCACGTTCTGGCGCAGATGTGATGTTGAGGGCCTGTGTCCTGTCCCCAGTGTTTGAGGGGACCTGTTTATTTCTAGAGCCAGAGGGCTCCAGCCCTTTGCACATCTGTGCGCAGGCCTTGTCCTAGGGCCAGTGAGGGCCCTGTCGCAGTTTGGCTGATGTCTCAGCTGCCCAGCAATTAGTGGGCAGCTGCACCGTTTTGGCGCCATTTGAGTGAAAGTCCTTGTTAGGGACGGAGATGGCACAAAGGTGCCAGGTAAACATGGGCGGAAAATCCGTTACGCTCGCGGATTTTGCGGATTTTCAGTAAATTTGCGATCCGCGAACGCTCGTGAATTTACCGAAAATTCGCACGCAGCGGATTTTTTTTTCTTGGTGATACAATTTTGCGGCGTGCGGTGTAAGTTCGCAATTGCGAACATGTAGGTGCGGCGGGCAGCAACAATCTCGCACTCGCGAAATTACAAAATTTGCAATTCTGCACAAGAAATCCACTAGCAAGCAGCATAGACCTTCTGAAAATGATGATTTTTATCAGAGTAACTCCTCAGGTTGACATTTGCCTGCCCTTTTTTGGATTTGAGGCCTTTTGACTTTCTTTGGATCACTTTTGGGTTAGAAATAAACTTTCACAAGTAAGTTTGTTTGGGGCATTACATTTGCTGTTCTGCAGAAAAACGAGTTTTGCTAAACTGAAAGCACTCAGCAGGTGGAAAAGTTCAAATTCATCATTAGTAACCATTCCCTGTAGTGCTTCCTGACTGGGGCCCCTCCAGAGTTCAGTTGCTAGTTGCAACAATTGTATGACCCTGCTCTGACCCTCACAGCCGGATCATGGAATAGCTACAAGTAGGCCACAAAGGTCCTGGAAAAAAAATTGCACTGCAACAGAAAGCAAATTACAGATAAGGAAGCAGGTGCCAGACTGGAATTTTAAAACAGTGACACATTAATAAATCAACCCCAAATTAATTAATGTCAGTTGAAGCAGGGCAGGTGTGCTTGCTTTTTCCCCCCATAATCTACAGTGAGGATGATGAACCAGAGGGTGGCATTGATGTACCAGAGGGTGGCATGGGTGAAATAGAGGGTGGCAGTGCTGAAACAGAGGGTGCTGGGAACCTGTGATGATGAACCAGACGTAGAAACAACATAGTCGCGACCGTTGCGAGCCGACAAGTAAGTTCGCAATCGCGAACTGGTACAAAATCCTCGCGAACTGGCAGAAACCCTTGCAAACACTATAAAAAAAGAAAACGCGGATTTTGCGGATTGCGAGTAGCAAATACGCAAATTCGCGAACGCCAGATTCGCAAAATTCGCCCATGCTTAGTGCCAGGTCTTTCACAGCTGCACAGCACTTAGTGCCAGCTGCAGCATTTAGGCCCTTGTGATGTCATCAGCTGCCCAGCAAGTAGTGGGCAGCTGCAACGTTTAGGTCTTGCACCGGTGGCGCACCCCTGACTGGCGCTGCGTGGCAGAGCGCCCTGACATTCTGAACACAGGGCTTTTGAGTCCCTTTCTTGAGATGGCCAGTTGGCCAGGGGGGGCTGGTATGTGGCTAGGGCACAAGGCCCTAATGTGATTTTTGCGCAATGTGATTTTACTATGTTTATGATGGTAATTGCCTAATGTGATTTTTGCGCAATGTGATGTTACTATGATTATGAGGTTATTTTACCTATGTGGGCTTATGTTAGTGAGAGTTTACTTCACTGTGAGTTACGCCCCAAAATGTGATTTATTCTTAGGAGGCAGAGTCTAATGTGTTTAGACTAAAGAGAGATTGCCTACGGTAGTTATACTGTTTAGGCCTAAATGTGATTGCTGCGTAATGTGCTTTGCCTTTATGATTGTGTTATACTTCTAAAGGTGCTCATGCTTAGAAGCTTGCTTTTTCTCGTATGTTATACTAGAGAGGTTATGTGTCGCAGCCTCCATCTCCGCCGTCAGCAGTAGGAGCCGGAGGACCTGGTGACTGACGGGCCGGGAGGGAGCTCTGAAAGGGGGGCAGCATTCATCTTCAAAGGCCCGGGGGGGACCTGGGCAGATTCCTTAGGCGGCCCCACTTGATAGCGGGCCGCTCAGACGAACCAAGGCATATTAGTTTCAGAGTCCCCCAGAGGGACTCCAACGACGGGGCCATATTACTTCAAGCCCCCGAGGGCTCCAGGGGGCACATCAGGGCATTTGGTTTGTTTCTCGAGCCCAGGAGGCTCCACCAATGCTCCGAGGGCATTTTGAAGATTCTGAGTCTCCAGAGAGGGGACTCCAAAGATGGGGGGGCATATTTGTTTAAGGAGCTGAATTGGCTCCCCCGCCCCCATTATTTTGTAAGGAGCCAGTGCGCTGCTGGGGCCCCATGGTTTCTCGGAGAGGTGCCAGAGAGGGTACCGCGCTTTGTCCTGAGTGGCCCCCAGATGGCAGCAGGCCGCTCCCACGTTCTGGCGCAGATGTGATGTTGAGGGCCTGTGTCCTGTCCCCAGTGTTTGAGGGGACCTGTTTATTTCTAGAGCCAGAGGGCTCCAGCCCTTTGCACATCTGTGCGCAGGCCTTGTCCTAGGGCCAGTGAGGGCCCTGTCGCAGTTTGGCTGATGTCTCAGCTGCCCAGCAATTAGTGGGCAGCTGCACCGTTTTGGCGCCATTTGAGTGAAAGTCCTTGTTAGGGACGGAGATGGCACAAAGGTGCCAGGTAAACATGGGCGGAAAATCCGTTACGCTCGCGGATTTTGCGGATTTTCAGTAAATTTGCGATCCGCGAACGCTCGTGAATTTACCGAAAATTCGCACGCAGCGGATTTTTTTTTCTTGGTGATACAATTTTGCGGCGTGCGGTGTAAGTTCGCAATTGCGAACATGTAGGTGCGGCGGGCAGCAACAATCTCGCACTCGCGAAATTACAAAATTTGCAATTCTGCACAAGAAATCCACTAGCAAGCAGCATAGACCTTCTGAAAATGATGATTTTTATCAGAGTAACTCCTCAGGTTGACATTTGCCTGCCCTTTTTTGGATTTGAGGCCTTTTGACTTTCTTTGGATCACTTTTGGGTTAGAAATAAACTTTCACAAGTAAGTTTGTTTGGGGCATTACATTTGCTGTTCTGCAGAAAAACGAGTTTTGCTAAACTGAAAGCACTCAGCAGGTGGAAAAGTTCAAATTCATCATTAGTAACCATTCCCTGTAGTGCTTCCTGACTGGGGCCCCTCCAGAGTTCAGTTGCTAGTTGCAACAATTGTATGACCCTGCTCTGACCCTCACAGCCGGATCATGGAATAGCTACAAGTAGGCCACAAAGGTCCTGGAAAAAAAATTGCACTGCAACAGAAAGCAAATTACAGATAAGGAAGCAGGTGCCAGACTGGAATTTTAAAACAGTGACACATTAATAAATCAACCCCAAATTAATTAATGTCAGTTGAAGCAGGGCAGGTGTGCTTGCTTTTTCCCCCCATAATCTACAGTGAGGATGATGAACCAGAGGGTGGCATTGATGTACCAGAGGGTGGCATGGGTGAAATAGAGGGTGGCAGTGCTGAAACAGAGGGTGCTGGGAACCTGTGATGATGAACCAGACGTAGAAACAACATAGTCGCGACCGTTGCGAGCCGACAAGTAAGTTCGCAATCGCGAACTGGTACAAAATCCTCGCGAACTGGCAGAAACCCTTGCAAACACTATAAAAAAAGAAAACGCGGATTTTGCGGATTGCGAGTAGCAAATACGCAAATTCGCGAACGCCAGATTCGCAAAATTCGCCCATGCTTAGTGCCAGGTCTTTCACAGCTGCACAGCACTTAGTGCCAGCTGCAGCATTTAGGCCCTTGTGATGTCATCAGCTGCCCAGCAAGTAGTGGGCAGCTGCAACGTTTAGGTCTTGCACCGGTGGCGCACCCCTGACTGGCGCTGCGTGGCAGAGCGCCCTGACATTCTGAACACAGGGCTTTTGAGTCCCTTTCTTGAGATGGCCAGTTGGCCAGGGGGGGCTGGTATGTGGCTAGGGCACAAGGCCCTAATGTGATTTTTGCGCAATGTGATTTTACTATGTTTATGATGGTAATTGCCTAATGTGATTTTTGCGCAATGTGATGTTACTATGATTATGAGGTTATTTTACCTATGTGGGCTTATGTTAGTGAGAGTTTACTTCACTGTGAGTTACGCCCCAAAATGTGATTTATTCTTAGGAGGCAGAGTCTAATGTGTTTAGACTAAAGAGAGATTGCCTACGGTAGTTATACTGTTTAGGCCTAAATGTGATTGCTGCGTAATGTGCTTTGCCTTTATGATTGTGTTATACTTCTAAAGGTGCTCATGCTTAGAAGCTTGCTTTTTCTCGTATGTTATACTAGAGAGGTTATGTGTCCATGCGTGATCTATGCCTATGGTTATTAGTATTGTGTGGTGTGCACCATCTTCCCGCCCTTTACCCACTTGATGGACAGCTCACTCGAGGTAGTGTGTACCAGTGGTTACTGGTTGTGAACTATAATTGTTATTTGGTGTGACAGTTATTCTAAGTGCTAGTTCTACTAAGTGCTGATTCTGACAGTGGCCCACGTGGTCCTGTCCTGGTGTAAATAATCCCTTGTGAATATTGCCCGTGCCAGTTGGCACAATGTCCATTGTGTGATTACTATCTGATGTGTTTTGACAATACAAAAGTAATTTTTATATAACCTTGTGTGGAGTTCCTTTTGTGGTGTGCCTAGGATGTTGTTGCTGTTGTGTGCATGCGCAAATGCTTTACACATTGCCTCCGGGATAAGCCTGTCTGCTCGTGCCAAGCTACCAAGGGGTTATCTTAGCGTGTGACTCCCTTGCCCTGACTAGAATGGTGGTTTCTGCCTGGCTTTGGCGTAAGCCTTAGCCAACCAGAAATCCCAGTTTTAACACTTGAATTTGAATTTAAATTTGAATTTAAAAACATTTATATAGCGCTCTTCTACCATGCGGTTTCTTCGCGCTTTTGGACTGTGAAGGGGTAGCAGGAGCGGGGGGGGATCAGACCTTGTAGGCTTGGGAGAAGAGCAGAGTTTTGAGACCCTTCCGAAACTCGATGTAGGAGGATGTCATCCGGAGTTCCGTCGGAAGGGAGTTCCAGAACGCAGGAGCGAGAACTGCAAATTTTGTTCCTCCGGCCTTTTTCTTTCGGAAACGGGGGGTAGTTAGCAGGGCCTGGTGGGTGGATCGAAGCTCTCTACCAGGTATATAGGGATTGATGGCGGAGCATATAAACTCCGGGGCGGTGCCCATTTTGGCCTGAAAGGTGGTACAGCCAAGTTTAAACAAGGCTCGCTCTTTTACCGGCAGCCAGTGCAATGCCTGCATTAAGGGGGTAACCCGATGGAATTTGGGCAGACCGTGGATCAGGCGGGCAGCCTGATTCTGCACTAGCTGCAGACGGTGAATGGCGTAGGCTGGGGCGCCATTGTAAATGATGTTGCCGTAGTCAAGGCGCGAGAGCACCATGGCCATCACTATGATTTTTAACGCAGGTAGAGAGAAAAAGCGAGAGATCTTCCTAATAGTTCTAAGGGAAAAAAAACAAGAAGAAACAACTGAGGTGACCTGTGAGTGAACGGAAAGTGAAGAATTGAGAAAAATACCAAGGGTTTTGACCTTGGGGACTGGGAGCGGGGGGGCACCAAGTGAAGAGGGCCAGTGGGAGGGGGACCAGGGACTGCAACCACCTCCAGTCAAGACTAACTCCGTCTTATCTGGATTGAGTTTGAGGTGGTTGCAGTTCATCCAGTCCTGGATGAACATCATGACGGACTGGACGTTCTGGGAGGAGGAAGAGGAGTGGGAAAGATTAAAAATTAGCTGGAGGTCATCGGCGTAATTAAACACCGTGACCTCGAGCTGCTGTAACATAAAAATGAGAGGGTAGATGTATAAATTAAACAAAAGAGGGGAAAGTGAGGAACCCTGGGGGACTCCACATACAACCTTGCGAGGGGCAGCAGTAAAACCAGCTAGGTGAACCGCCTGAGCCCTGTCGCTCACTCTTATAAATAAACGCTGCGGGAAATAACTTGCAGGGTGTAGCCCGGAATGACTAAATGCTTAAACAAATCCCAACACTTCTAAACGAGCAACATACTTTAAGGTAAGAGGCACGAGGTTCGCTGAGCGTAGAGGGTGGGAGAGAGAATCCTGTGGCACTAACAACGGGGACTTCCATGGGTGTCCGCAGGGGGGGGTGCAAGGAGGAGGGCTTGCCCCCGTCCCCCCTCCCCGGAGTGCCTCTCCTTGCCCCCCCTGCGCACGCCCATGTGCACATCTGCATCCCAGAGGGAGGCCTGACGCAGGGGCTCATCATCAGGCAGGACATCATTCAAACGTCCGCCTACATTTTAGGCATTGCAGGGAACAGAGCTGTTCCCTGCAAAAGGCCTCAGCTCCCTGATGGGGCTACCTCGCACTCCCCTGTGCACAAGAGCAACCCCACCGCACCCATTATCATCCTGTGTGGAACTGATTGCCACATTCAGAATGACAATGGGTCAGTCTGGGCTGGCACAGCATGTGGTGGCCTCCTATAGCCTCAGTCCAGGGCAGGGCATTCTGTCACATGGACATGCAAAAACGCCCATGCTGCTGTTGGGTGGGAATCCACTTAATGGAAGGAAGGCAGTGAAATAAGTTCAAAGGAAAGAAATAAAGTTATAGTTTTGCAGCCATGGTTGCTGCTTTTTTATTTCATGCAACTAACAACCATAGACAAAGCCAATAGTTCTGGCTTGTTGTAGGTGTAACCTTACTTTTTCCAAGTGTAACGTTACTTGTTGTATTATATATCTGGATGCAATGACAGAAGCAACGAAAATACCAGTCAGGCGGCACATTATATAGAGCACAGATTTTTAGCTTATGTCTTTTAAATCACACATTTAATTACATCAAACGCCCTTTTGGAGATACCCCCCCTAGTTTTTTCAACCCACTTAAAGCTCTGGAAACAACACAATGTCAGTCGCCCCAGTTCAAGGCACTGTGCATCATGCAAGACTCATGCCTCCCACTTTTTCAGATTGCCTATGTGCAGGGGCATAGTGAAACCTGCTCCACCCCACCCCTTGCTGTAGGAACCACAGCAAGGGTGGAGTTCTTGATAGGTCTCATAATTAATGTGAAAAGGTGAGTGAGTAAGTAAGTGAAGGGATGGGTGGATGGATGGCAGGATAGATGAGTGAAATGATGGATGGATGGATGAGTGAAATGGTGGATGACGGGCGAGTGAATGGGTGGATGGATGAGAGTGAAATGATTGATGAATTGATAAGTGAAAGGGTGGATTGATGAATTGATAAGTGAAAGGGTGAATGGATGGACGGATGAGTGAAAGGGTGGATGTAAGGCTGGATGAGTGAGTGAAAGCGCGGGTAGATGGACAAAAAGATGGATCAATGAGTGAAGAAGTGAAAGGGTGGATGGATGAGTATAAGGATGGATGAATGATAGGTTCAATGGATGGATTCATGAGTGGATGAGTAGATGGATGGGTGGGTGGATGGAAGGATGGATGGCTAAGCGAAAGGGGAATTGAAAGAGGAAGGGGGATGGGTAAATGGATGACTGAATGGGTGAATGGCTGGATGGATGAGTTAATGGATGGATGGGTGGAAGAGTGGATGGATGAGTGTATGGATGGATAGGGTGAAAGGGTAGATGGGTGGATGAGTAAAAGGGTGGATTGAGGGGTAGATAAGTGAAATGATGGATGGAAGGAAACGTGATGGATAGGTTTGTAAATTGATGAATATGGACATTGTTGGACACACAGGTGGAAGGACAGAATGAATGGTGAAAGACTGAATGATGGATGAAAGTATGATTACACATTGTAAGCCCCATTATCTTAAGCAACATTTCCTATACATTGACTTTCCAATTTATATGAGGGATTGTCTCTTCATAATTTGTGTGTGTTGTAACGGACTCCAAAACTCTGCCCCACATACTTGGGATGAGTAGCACTATAGAAGAAATTAAATACACATGAGAGAGGGTCTATGTGAAGATGAGGGGCGTCATTGGAGGGTGGTGTCAAGGCCAGACTAGCCGGACCGGGCATCAGGTGTTTCTCTGGGAGGTGGAAAGGTTGGGGCGGGTTTGTTACCACAAAAAGACCTGCACATTTGCTTACAGCTGCGCGTATACTGAGAAACCATGAAGTGCACAATTGTCTCAACCTAATATAAACTTATTTTCACTTGTACTTTAGTGGTTGTCTATTTACTTACTTACATCAGAGAAGGTTGCGCAATAGTATATGTCTGTAAACCTTACCTTTTGTCCTGAATTTTGACCCGCTGTCCTGAATTTTTGTTCCAAATTTTGACCCTTTTCCTGAATTTTTACACTCACTGTCCTGAATTTGCACCCATGCCAGTTGGCTTGTAAATCTGCCCCGTAGCGTTCAGCTTTTAGGATGCCAGTGGGGTAATTTTAGGGTTCAGGGTGGGTATGGGTTTTGGGGTGGCAGTGATAATTTTAGGGTTCAAGGTGGGTATGAGTTTTGGGGTGCCAGGGGTAATTTTAGGGTTCAGGGCGGGTATGGGTTTTGGGGTGCCAAGGCAATGTTAGGGTTCAGGGTGGATATGGGTTTTGGGGGGCCAGGGGTAATTTTAGGGTTCAGGGTGGATATGGGTTTGTGTTGCAAGGGGGGACATTTTAGGGTTCAGGGCGGGTATGGGTTTTGGGGTGCCAGGGAGACAATTTTAGGGGTGAGGGCGGGTATGGGTTTTGGGGTTTCAGGGGTCTAATTTTTGGGATCAGGGAATGTATGAGTTTTAAGGGGCCAGGGGGATAAAATTAGGGTTCATAAGTGTGCTCCAATTGTAGTCCAGTTTCAAATGCAGAATTCACCACTTTTTTTCTCTCAGCTTGGCCCGAGCATTACCCGATCCTGATTGTCTGCCATTTTAGCCCTGCCCCTATTGATTACCATTAGCCACGCCCCTTTGTTTGCCAGGTTAGCCCCCCCCTGGAAAATTTCTGCGGATGCCCTTAGGGACTTCCCCATGATGGGATCACTGGCCAAAGGATAAACTGTTGCATCCTAAGGTTTGGCGTGTCACAGTAATAATTTCCTCTCACTGGGCATTGTTGCGTGCCGATGCTGGCTGAAATGATGCCGGGGGGCAATTGCCCTCTCAGACGCTCGTGCAACACTGCTCCAGAACGGCTCTCTCAATGCGCCTGACTTGCCTCAGGTTCACAGCCTGGCTATCCCTTCTATTTTACTTTGTTTACGAGCCATAAGCTCCTCTCCAGCGAACATGCACAACGTTTTAATGCGCATGCCTACACGGTCTTTCACTGCAGAATAGGATTTTCACATTTCCACCTGATCACTACAGCTTCTGGTTTTCAGAAAGAGCACTCCTTACGGCTTTTCTGGTGACAGCTCAACATCACGTGACAGACTTAGACAGGGAAGCTTATGCCTATGTTAAAGTGCAGCAGCATTGCCAGTAAGGCAGCATGCGCTTTACCATTTCCATCATGCCGGTACCAGTGATGCGGACCACCACATTAAAGTGCGTTTTTAGTCTAACGTCTGATGCGTGGTACTTGGTAGGGTGGTACAGCTCTGAGTGACCACCTACCATGCCAACCAGAGAAACTTTCGAACATGAAACATTACATTTCAAATAATACATAGAATCCCACCATTGTGAGATTGTAGGGCGACATTACATGTCCTGCTGATCAACATAACACGACTGACAGCAATAAAAGAACTATATTAAAGAAAATTAGATCATTTCTAAAATGCGTGTCATTATATGGACTAGACTTTGTTCCGCTACTGAAAAAGTCACTTAAAGCCTGAAACAAAATGTCACACACACACATGCATGCCAACACACAGGAGTCCGGCAAAAGACTAAATTTTTTAAGCCAAAACATATCTTATTCATTTGCCACCAGTCTAAAATTGCCTCATCTTTGAATCAGTGGCGAAAATAAGTAATCCTGTAGTTCCGTAGTTTGAGGGTCTGTGGTTTGGTGGTTCCGAACCCATTCTATAAAGGTCGTCGAAAATAGACGATGTTGGTGTCAGTGGACCGCAAATCACGAGTGCGGTGTGTACGAGTGTTTTCGTCTTAATCGATCAAGGAGAACACTACGTATTCAGGGATTTCGTTTGAACCCTCGGGTTCCATTTTGTGTACGGCAGCCATTTTGTGTGGTTGCCCTCACATAGGCCGATGACTGCGGCCGAGCGAGTCCTTGGGACACGTACACCTTAGCTGACTTCTGAATGACCTGGCCGAACTGACTCCTTTGCCCGAGGCTGACCTCGCTGAGCCAGTTCCTTGTTAAGCAGCTGGTCAGATAAAGATCAAAGAGCAGAACATGCCGAAGTTTATAGTACACTGCACCCAACTTTCTATCTTGCTTCCAATCTGTTTCTGATCCTTCCTTTATGGCTTAATCACTGATTTGGGTTAAGGTTTTATGATGGTTTGTCTGGCCTGATCGAACTGAATATTGGAATTTGCTTGGTCATTTCTGGTGGACTGGACAACGGAAAATGGGATTGTCGTCATGCGCTACTTTTGAAATGTTACATCGCCATTGGTCAGTTTGTGTGTAATCGATGCTACTTTGGAATGTGATTTTTGGCATAAAAGACCATGCTCCGCTCATTGAAATTGTGCAGTCTCTAGCGAACCACCCCTGTTGTGCTTCGTAGACATCTGTTCCTGGTTGCAGCCAATAAACTTTGGTCTTTGACGTCATCAAGAAGTGTCCTGTGTATCTGTTTGCCGAGGCAGGGGAATTTGAAGACTTCGAGCGTTTTCCCTGGCGCTGCTGGGTTCTAAAACCCGGTTCTTCAGTTGGCGCCCCACGTGGGGCAACTTCAGCGGTACCGGTCCAAGCCCGAAGATCGTGGAGAGCTTTGTGTGGAAATTCTGGAGGAAGGCCTGCCACTTCATCGACCCCTGTATGTCGTCGTGGTCCAAAAGTCTTTGCTGCGAGGTTCCCCGCTTTCCGACGGCTACGAAGGACTGCTGCCCTGACTGTCGTCCTGTCTTGGAGCCATAGACGATTTGTAGAGCGAGACAATCGACGGGTCTTCTGGTGTCGCCATCGACATTTCAGTTAAGTATGAGTGGAGCGTCTCCCAGTCCTTAGTCTGTTTTGGTATCCCTTCGAGGATCGCTTTGATTTGGTACCTGCAGGCCCCAAAGCCAAGGGTCTTGTGTATTCACGAGATTATTGTTTTGAGATTTCCCTTGAAGTTTGAAGCTAGACTAGTGAGCGAAGATGCCTGGTCTTAGCAGACTTGGAAAGATATTTGGTTGTGGTTGTTTTAGGGATTCCCGGTTAGAGGATTCGTGTCCGGATCCTCCGATTGGAACTCCGACCTATGAGCTATACGTAAAACATGGAGTGGGCCCCATTGGATATAATGACATTTGGGTAAAATATACGAAGAAAGACAAGCTTATCCACCCCGTATTAATAATCAACGCGATTATCAGCAGAATCAGCAATATTCAAGAAACTCGCTAAGGAACGAGTCTTCTCAACAACGTTTTCCGTTTGGGCCTAATCAGTGTGCGTATTGTAGAGAAGAGGGCCATTTCAAGAATAGTTGCCCGGTTTTGTTACAGCGCACAAATGGTGCTTCTGGTGTGAGAGGTCAAGGTGCTCAACAAGCGCCTAGAGGTAGAGGTCGTGGTCAAAATGCGCGTTCTTTGCCTCCACAGAACTCAATGAATAGTTTTGATCAGCAGAATGGTTCGTCTGGTAGGACAGCTCAGTACTACACGGACGATTACTACGTTGAAGGTGAGGAAGTGGATGGTAATGATTGCTAGGACAGCCATAGGCAAAGAGAGGGAGTTGTTTCAGTTCCAGTAGATCAGAGTGGACCTTATGCTGAAGTGATTGCATCAGGCATGTCAGAGCCTTTTCTGTTGGATACTGGTGCTGCGAAGAGTTCTATCATGCACTCTAAACTCCCTGGCGCACCTTTGTCTGGCTTAAAGAATGTTTCAGTAGGTTTTTCTGGCGCCCCAGTTACGAATCCAATTTCTACCCCGTTGTCTCTTTCTGTTGGACCTCGTAGATTTGAAGCACCCCTCATTTTCACTACAGGTTGTGGTGAGAACTTATTGGGATTGGATTTGTTGAAACGATTGTATGCAACGCTGTATTGTTCTCCGTCAGGAGTACATCTTACGTTGGGTGAGAGAGTGATCTCTCCGATGTATATATCTGAAGATGGACTTCCACCTGAATTGTCTTCCCTACTCGATTCGCTTTGGGCTACTGGTCCAAACGATGTAGGCCTGTTGGAGATTCCGCCATATGTTGTGACACTGAAGGCGAATGCTAAGTTACCGCGCATGCCGCAGTATCGTATCTCGAGTGATGGTGAGCGAGCACTTTTGGCGATCATTTACGATCTGATTGAAAAGGGTGTGATTGAGGAAACGAGAGGTAATGTGTGCAATAGTCCGGTTTTGCCTGTTCTGAAGAGAACTGATTCTTCACAACCTCCTGTATATAGGTTTGTGATCGATCTTCGCGAGGTGAACAAGATCGTTGTTCCGCAATTTCCTGTTGTACCTGATATCACTGCTTTGTTGACTTTGATTCCGGCTACAGCCACATGGTTTTCGGTGATTGACTTGAAGAATGCTTTCTTCAGCATCCCGATTGCCGTGGAGAGTAGAGATATCTTTGGATTCTCTTTAGGAGGACTAAGTTTTCGCTTTAAGCGCGCTCCTCAAGGCTATTGCGAGAGTCCATCGATCTATAGCCAAGCTTTGAAAACGCAACTTGATTTGTTGGTTTTACCAGATGGTGCTGCTCTTATTCAATACGTTGACGACTTGCTAGTTGCTGCTGACAATGAAGCGGTTTGTAGAGAGGCTACCTTGTCGTTGTTACGGTACTTGTCTGATTTTCATCACACAGTTTCTCTCTCCAAGTTGCAATATTGTCGACAAGAAGTAACCTACTTAGGTCACTTCTTATCGAAGGAGGAAAGGAAACTGACCCCAGAAAGAATTCAAGCTATTGCAGAAATGAGCGTCCCTACGACACAGAGAGAAGTACGTGCGTTTTTGGGTATTACGTCGTACTGTAGACAGTGGATCCCTAATTTCTCGTTGTTAGCAAAACCTTTGATAGCTCTTACTGTTAAGGACACTCCAAATCCTATTCCTTGGACTGACGAATGTCAGAAGAGCTTTTCCGAATTACGCAACACGATGTGTTCGGCTCCTAGCGATTGTGAAATGCAGTGCCCATAAGAAAGTTACGGATGATGTTGGTCGCGGAAATGCGTTTGCGGATGAAGTTGCGAAAGAAACTGCGAGAAATGTGATGAGCCGAATGTATGTTGCAGGACCGGCGAGATGGGTTCCAGAGAAAAGTATGTGTGCAGATACGATTGAGAGTCTGAAATCCATCCAAGCTGAAGCTACAGAGAAAGAGTTCAATGAATGGAGAGAAAGTAAGGGTAAATTGGATTCGAATGGTTGTTGGACTGATTTGTCTGAGCATCAAAGATGGTTGCTACCCGATGCATATGTGCTTCCAGTTGTTACAATGGCTCATGGGATGGCACATATCAGCATGAAAGGGATTTGCAAGTTGTTTGCTCCGGTTTGGCAGAATGCAGGAATTCCCAAATGTGCAGAGAATTTGGTTAAGAACTGTATGGTGTGTTTGATGTACAATCCTGATAGGGGAATTCCAACACCAGCTGGTCATTTTGCTCCTCCAACGTATCCGTTCGAGGCTTTGCAGCTAGATTTCATCCACATGGAGAGGTGCAACAACCTGAAATATGTTTTGGTGGTTGTTTGCTCCTTTTATAGATGGGTGGAAACTTACCCTTTGAAGGACAATACTGCCTTGTCCACAGCGAAAGCCCTTATCAAAGAGTTCTTCTCTAGGTTCGGATTGCCGAGAATTATCTGAAGTGACAATGGGAGTGAATTTGTGGGTCAAGTGATAAAGAGAGTATGTGATGGATTAGGTATTAGGCAGAAGTTCCATGCTGCAAATCACCTAAGCATGGGCGAATTTTGCGAATCTAGCGTTTGCGAATTTGCGTATTTGCAAACTCGCAATCCGCAAAATCCACGATTCTCGCGAATTTGCAGATTTTTTTTTTTGGGTTCGCAAGGGTTTCTGTCAGTTCGCGAGTGTTTTGTACCAGTTCGCAATTGCGAACTTACTTGTCAGCTCGCAACGGTCGCGACTATGTTGTTTCTATGTCTGGTTCATCATCACAGGTTCCCAGCACCCTCTGTTTCACCACTGCCACCCTCTGTTTCACCCATGCCACCCTCTGGTACATCAATGCCACCCTCTGGTTCATCATCACTGTAAATTATGGGGGGCAAAAGCAAGCACACCTGCCCTGCTACAACTGACATGAATTAATTTGGGGTTGGTTTATTAATGTGTCACTGTTTTAAAATTCCAGTCTGGCACCTGCTTCCTTATCTGTAATTTGCTTTATGTTGCAGTGCAATTTTTTTTTCCAGGACCTTTGTGGCCTACTTGTAGCTATTCTATGAGCCTGCTGTGAGGGTCAGAGCAGGGTCATACAATTGTTGCAACTAGCAACTGAACTCTGGAGGGGCCCCAGTCAAGAAGCACTACAGGGAATGGTTACTAATGATGAGTTTGAACTTTTGCACCTGCTGATTGCTTTCAGTTTTGCAAAACTCGTTTTTCTGCAATTTCGCGGGATTCGCGGGGCGCAAACTTGCGCGAGATCGAATTCGGAAGCCGCAAATTCGAGCGAATATGCGATTTGTTTTTTGCGGCGTGTTAGTTCGCAAGGTTTTGTGTGTTTTAGCGAGCCGCTTGTAGCGCAACGGCGCGAAGTTACCCTTGCGGTCGTTCACGGGCGCGGCCATCTTGTTTGCATGACGTATTTCCATTTCCGGGCGCGATGTGTAATCTCGCAAAGTGTGCGGCTCGCTAGTACAATTTCGTGTGTGATCGCAGGGAAAATCTCGCGCGAACTTACCCACGCGGTCGTGAACGGGCGCGGCCATCTTGTTTCTCATTCATTGCTATGGTTCTGGGCATGCTTTTTGTATCCTCTCTAAATCTCTGCCATCCTTTGCTTGTTTGAAGTTTTTTTTATCTATTTTACTTATTATCTATCCCTCTATTTTTCTAGCCCTATATTTTTGTGTTTTCTGCTACTTTTGGTTAATTTTAAACTACTTTTTTAAATTCTTTTCTTTTCTTTTCTTCTCTTCCCTATTCTATTTTCTTTATTATTTAGCTTCCTTTCTGCCCAGACCATGGTAAAGGGAGCCGGGAAGCATCCCGAGAAGGGGAAGGTTCCCGCACCCCGTGCCCGGCTCCCGTGCGGGCGTTTGAGGGGGGAGAAGGTCGCACCCCGGGAGATCTTCAGCCCGGAGGAGGTGGCCGCACTAATTTCTTATGTTCAGCGCCGCCTCCCCAGGACCATCATGGCAGGCGGCAAGATCGGTAGCTGGTACGGGATCCGGGAGCGCCGGAAGCGGTGGGAGAAGGTGTGCCGGGCCATGTACCACCACTCTCGGGTCCGGCGCACCTACAAACAGGCCACCCACCGCTGGACGGATGTCCTGGACCGTGAACGCGATCTGCTCGACCTGTTTGGCCTTGAGATCCCCGGGCTTGGTGAGTAGTAGTAGCTATTTCTTTACTACTCTGTTTTCTACTGCTCTGTGTGTTATTATATTGCAAATTTTTGTTTTTTACCAAGAGCAATAATGCTGCTGATTACATTGTAGGTAAATTATATTTCAAAATCTTCTGTGCATTTCAGGTGCACTGCTCTCATTCTCAGTAGTGTTGCTACTATGCTTATTTGTTTTCGATTTTGTGTTCATTTCATTGGCCTGAGAAATTATGTATGAGTGTAGTTTAAAGAACTGCGTAATTGTGACGGGGCAGGTGTGTCTGAACCTCAGGCTAATGCAGAGTGGTGGTCAGCCACACCTCTTTTACCGTGCCCCTTGTCCCCACAGAGTACACCCTCGTAATGGAACGAAGAAGACGAGTCAGGCTGGATACCGCTCGTAAATGCGGATGGTCCCTTTAGGATCTTGGACTACGGAGACGAGACTCCACCCACTGACAGCGTAATGACGTCAAAAGCCGGAAGGACAGAAACCTCATCGGACGGCGTTTCCCTAGGAGTGGATGTGCGAGTGGAAGACGACGGGAGCTGCCAGGATCCTGAACGGAAGGAGAACGACACGCCTGGAGGCCAACGTTTCCACGCTGCTCCCCGCCACGTTCCCACGGGAGGAGCGTGGCTACAAGAGGTACGGGGACGGGTAGCGGGTTGGGTCGGGTGGAGGAAACAAACGTGATTGTGCCTGCCTGTGGATAAGCCCTGATCCCTCTGCCTACTCACGAGCACTTCCTTCACCTTTATCGGTATAATGGATATGTGCACCAGCTCACTACGGTTCTTCCCTCACTCCCGGTCCCTTGACGTATTATTATAATTCATTGCCCTGACCCCCGTTTCCTTTTCTTTTCCGGTGCGGGAGCGGAGTTAAGAAGACGACGTCCGTCTCAGAGCACAGCCACCCTGTCCCAGGTCTAGACGTACCGAAGCTGAAGAACTGACGCTAGAGAAAGACGTATTTCTTTAGCTACTTTCCAAGAACTGTGTTCATGAAAAAAACTTACATCCCAATAAAGCCTTCCTTAAAACCGTTGCTGAAGGCACCTGTGTTCCTCTTTTCCCCTACTCCTACATTAGAACCGACAGTAGCCACTACAGGTCCCCACGTTCCGTCCCCCTCGGGATAGTAATGCTAGACACTAAGGTTCAGATTTTGAATTACCGGCGCATCCCTGCAAAGTAGCAGGGATGCGCCAGTAATTGTGCGCCACGCCACCACCACCCATGGTGCGCCGTATTTACAATGCAGCGCACCATTGGCCCAAAACGTCACCAAAGCGTTACGCATCTGTGCCGTAAAGGCGGCGCATTGCTGGAGTTGCGTCGCAACGATGGCGCTGCTCCATCAATGCTCTGGGGTGCCCTATCTCCCCAATGCTGCATCAAGTCGTACGTCTGCTTCAAGCAGGCGCAGGGTTTGAGTCACGCATCATTGTCCTTAAAGTGACTGATTGAAATCTTGTAGATTTCCCTCAGCCACTTTTAGGATGCGTTCCTGCGCAGGAACGCCCCCTGATGGCGCAGGGCTTTACAACGTGATGCATCTCCCATATGCGCCACGTTGGTAATATACGCCGCACCATTGCGCCTCTTTTGCTCTGCAGCTGCGTCACAAAAGTCACGCAACAATGGAGCAAAAGAGCCGCAAGGGGCTTCTAAATCAGCCCCTACAGACTCAAGTCCAGTCCTTCCTTTGTACACATGGCGATAAGAAGAAATAGTGGTGGTGGATTGATAGTTTGAGTATTTTAATGACTGGTTAATGTAGTAGGAAACTTTAGTGTTGTCGCTGATCTGCTATCACGATGGACTTTGTCTGTCACTTCGCGTGCTGCGGACTGCTGCCTGCCAATCCTAGGCAAACCTTTTTAGTACTTTGTTTAGTGACTTACATAAGAACTTTCCAAGTCGACGGTCCTCAAATCAAGCAATACTAATAACGTAGTAGACCACATGAGATCGGTCAATATATCCCGTGGAATAGTTGTCTATTTGCTATTTCGCCAAAATATTTTGTTATTGTTCTTTTGAAATGTTTGATTTGGTTGACAAATATCATCCATGTTTTCTGGTCTTTCTTTCTTTCATGTTGTACATCAGCTCCCCCCAGGGGCAAGAGGACACAGGAGGAGGAGGAGGGTGCTGTTGAACAGGATGCAGGCCAGGATCGGGCAGGCGAGGGCTTCTTTGCTGGCCCCAGTAAGTTTTAATTTTAATATAGAGTACCTATTTTTTCCTAGCGTTCCTCATTCGATTTTTTCTAAATCGTCTTTGATCTTCTTGTAGACTGGATCTAAATTCTTATCCTGCCTCGACTATGACTCCCTGTGGTATTACTAGATTATTCTTATTAGTCTGTCTGTGTAGCTAACTAAGATTGCACATTCAGCAATTCCATTGGACTCCCATTCTAGTCACCAATAGCTCTATGCACTGAGTGCAGTCCTCTGGGATTGTCCATAATGTCTTTTCAAGTCTTCTAAATGTTTATGCTTTGACAATAGCCAACAATAAAAAGGTGAATGACCACCAAGAAAGAATAAGATACTACTTTACTTTTGGTTTGGATAGGAGGACAATCCATTCTACTACTGTTGCAGGGACAAATCTGCACAAACAGAACTATGGACACTAAATAATGCATTGTTTAGCTTATCAATTATAATAGGCGCTGTTAGACTTTCCACATACCTCAGTGATAACAGACGTTGTAGTTGAACCCCCAATCTCCTTACTGACTAGATAGTGTGGCAGAGTCATTTAGCTCCCAAAGTCACCGATGATTGATCCCCAATGATGATTAGATTATCCAACGCAGGACAAGAGTACGGAGTCAGAGTCAAGAAGTGTCAGAGGCACGGACTCATGCTTGCAAAAATTCCAAAACCTTTAGCTCATCCACTCTAGTTTGGAGGACCAAAAACCACAGAGTCTATTTATGTTTAAAAGCTTTATTAAAAGTAAACACATTTATTAAAATCAAGTTTGTCATAAAACTAAACGTTTAACTGAAAATGGAAAAGTGCTTAGTGCTGACGATTAATTGGACACATTTCTTGTGGTCGAGCCGAGCTCTCACCTAGTTTGAACTTGATCCTGCTCGTGTTCTTAGAAGTCAAGCTTCTGTCTGTTAGGAGAAAAAGTGGTGCGTGTTAAAAATAAAAAGCAAGCATTCATCAGTTGTGCCAAAAAGTGCAGCAAAACAACAGCCTTCCCTGGAAAAAGGGACATTTTTACTTTAGAGTAGACAGTCACAAATTATTACATTGTATTCTGTTTTTTCACATTTCTTTATTCCTCCTAGACCAAATATTATATAGTAGTGAGTGGTGTATTCTAACATTCTTAAATGTACTTTGTAGGTGGAACATCTGGTGGCGGGGCCAGCGCGGAGGTGGTGGTATTGGACGAGGGGAACAACTCTGGGGATGAGGCGGTGCAAGTGCCGGACGACACCAATGTGCCTGTGAGGGTTAACACGGTGGTGGCGGGCAGAGGTAAGCTATATATTCCTTACTTATTGAGATTGAAGACTGCAGAGTGTGCTTTCTGCACGGGTGCATTATAAATCAACCAGGTAGTAGCCTCCTCTAAATGTACTTAGACTTAGCTGTGAAGTTTTTGGCGAGAAGAATCCCAATCAGATCTGAGATGAACTTGATGGATGGGATGAACGAAAAGCGAAAGAAGGGTGTAAGTAAGTGTGGAAGGACGAGAAATTTAATAATGACTGGCAAAGAAGAATGATATGTGTTTGCTTGGTCCCCGAGGTGGCTGGGAAGGAAAGAAGATGGTATGGTGCATGGCTGTGTGAATGATGAAGCAAGGATGGGTGGAAGGAGAACAGCCTGGGTGGGTACAGAAACTGTATGTGTGCATATACTTTGAATGGATGGATGCCTGGATCATGGTACTATCTGACTCTTAGATAGCATATGTGTATCTAGAGAGAGTAGACGGTCACTGGATGAACTAAGTGTTACTTTGAAGAGCATGTAACACCGCACCCGCACATCCGTTCCAGTGTAGGAAAGGCAAGGAAAAGAAGTTGTAATTTTGTCCAAATACTACCATGAATAGTAGCAGTAGTTTGTATTGCAACTGCAAGCACAGCATATATCCGGTTATTACGGTGGACACTCCCTACCTCTCTTAATAACTTTAGTTTAGTAGTAGTATGTCATTCATGTGTGGGTGTATCACTGTTCACTCAATAATAAGCAAAGCACCTAAAGTCATCCCATATGTAATCAAATACATCCCATGTGAAGTGATAGATAATCAGATTATTTAGCTTCTTCATTTTCCTTTTCTAGTACTCATTTGCACTGTAGGGTGAAAGCTAAATTAATTAAGCAGTAGCCCTTTTAACAGAGTATTCTCAGTGTCACCCGTAATAGAAAAGTAAGAGCTTCACCACCTGCATGTACTGGACCAGTACAGTAACGCAAGTCTGTCTCACTCATCATGGTGTGCGTCTGTTTTTCTCGGGTGCAAGTTCACTGCGCTGGCATTATGCCGGCTTGCATAAGATAACGTACCAATTTTCCTAAACAAGAGAGAAGAAGAAGAATAAGACTGGTGTACTGTCATAGTCGACTGTAATGGAAGTCCATAGTGCTCGTAGAATTTGTTCCTTAAACTCCCACTAATGTTAGAGCAAGGATGAAGAAGTGGGAGGTTAGATAGATACTGTCATCAATAGTTATGTACTGTGCTTTCAATTTGCTACTTGTACTGTGACACAACTTTCTGCTCAATCATTTTGTGTTAATCTTAAGGAGCATTGGTTACAGATTATGTCTTTCTTTCTTCATATAGTTGCTCCTTCCAAATCAAACAGACCATCAAGGAGGGAGCTGGCTCGAATGGCCCGGCAACGGAGGCTGGATGCCACTGTCGCCGAATATCGGCGGCTGGTGGCCCTGGAGGAGGAGGACATGCAGTCTACCGGTACAACAACAACATCCACTGGGACAGCTGCATCCTCCTCCATGCCCCCACGGGCTGCCAGCCAGCGCAGTGCTCCAGCGGTACGGAGCCGGGCTACCAAAGCCAACCGCCACCGCCGAGCAGCAAAGACAGCAGCTGCCCCCCACAGGAGTTGCAAGGCACACCAGCGCCGCTTATGCCTCAGAGTGTCCTACCTGGAGCAGGCCCTCCACCAAGCAGAACTTGGTGGAGGGCCTCCCCTTCGACCATGCCACCCTCCGCAAGGAGTATGATGCCCTGGCCGCTACAGTCAACAGCACCCTGCCGTAGTGTCCCTTGCCCCTTTTTTAGAGACTTTTGGGGGGTGGGAATTGGGAGTTGGGTTGTTTATGGGACTTTTGAAGGCCAATCGTTGGGGTTAGGGAGGGTCTTGCGGGAGATTATTTTGTTAGGGCTACAAAAATATACTTTTTGAAACTTTATCTGACCATACCTGTTTTTTACTGCTTTTGAGTCTGGTGGGTGGGGGTTTAACAGTAAGTTTGTTTTCCTGAAGAGTCCTAGGACTTTAGTAGTACTACCGTCAATCTCTCGTCTCTCCTAATACTCCATTATACTACCTCCCACCAAACGCTTATCTTACCTGTATTTTGTGTTTGAAAGTAGGGCTAGGCCCAGGGCTGGCTCCACGGGAAATGGCGATTAAGGTTGGCAATCCTGGGCGGATGAAATGTCCTCCTCATTGCGGTGGTATTAGTGGTGTGACACAGTGGCAGTTGCATGCCTATGGAAAAAAAGAAAATGAAACCTGGTTTGTCCTTACTGTAGCATTACAACGGTACGATAGAGAATATAGCAGGTGGCAGTATACTAGAACAGTGCCACAATGTAGCCTAACAAATGGTAAAGTATTGAAAGTATAACTTGTACTTGTGTTGGATTTCTTTGACATTGGCTACTACTACAAGAAATAGTACTGAAGCTGAGTAAGTCTAGAATATATCCTCGGATTCCTTCACCAGCCAGTTGCTATGACCTTATCCTCCCCAGCAAGTGTGTGGAATTATTGATGTCATTTAGTCACACATCAAGCAAAACCACACAGCCCAGGGGAAGAGGGTTAGGGTTTGGAAAATGGATGGGAATGGGGGTTTCTTTTTGGGTAGGTTTTGTTGAGAGAAGAAAAAAAAAGCACAGCATTGACAAACAATAATTGAAGATAAAGAAATCTTTGGGTACAAAGCTAACCATAAATCTTTTAAGTGACATAAAGGAAGTGCATGCACTACTGCATGCATTATTACTGAAAAGTAAGTAGTACTAGAATGCGACAGTACAGGGCTGCAGCGTTTTCACTTGCCTATCTCTGCACTCAGAGAAACACTTCTTACATTAAATTAGGTTTAAAAAATAGCCGAAGTAAAACCTACGGAATGGCTGTAGGGATCAATTTAGAAGCAGAGAGAGATCCAAGAAATGCAGTCACACTCATAGAAGAAAACAATGGATACTGTATCTGTATGTTGTTGTAGTTGTCCTGTTGAATTTGGTAAGTAAGTTGCATGCAGCAAACAATTCCTCTTATTAGCGGCACTCCTCTATTCTAGCTGACGCTTCGTCCATCAATGTTGGTGACCAGAAGACACCCTGTCCACTGCCTGCCTGGCGGATGCTGAATTGCGGCTCGCTAATGTGAAGCCTGACTCCATCCTTTTTTCCCCATTGCACTGACTGAAACCCGGCCTGTAATTATTGAACGAAAAACAGGAAGTGATATTAGAATATCACTGATAAATAAATATAAGGTATGTACGCTGTGTAGTGCAAAAAGTCACACTTTGATTTTCCTAATAGACAGTACAATATTTTTGAAAGTGCGTACTCTGTCTGAGTCACCTTTTGAAGGATAAATAAGTATGGGCAAATTAATTTAGCGGATCTTTCTCCTCAAGCTAGGTGTACTGTAAACTGTGTTTTAGAAAAAATTAGACCTTCCCAGCAGTGCTCCCACCCAGACCCTTACTAAAGCCAGTTGCAAAAATGTAGAAGACCCCCAATCAGAACTCAAAAAACAAGGCCTAGCAGAAAACTGGTGACAAAACGTACTTTGAAAGTAAAAGTAGGCCCAAATACCCCCTTACCCACCGTGGATTGTATTCAAACCACTTGCAAGCAAGCAAAAGTATTCATAGCCAGCATTGCTCCAAGACTCGAAAACCCCACCACCCAAACACATGCAGTAGAAATACTGCTAACCCTAACGAGCACTAAGTTAAGAATAGTGGCAAAGGATTTCTTTAACTATGCCAAATCCCCCCTTTCCCACCATGGATTTTCTTCAAATGACTTGAAACCAAAATTACACATTCTCACGAGTGCTCTAAGACCCCAGAACTCAGTTGCAAAAATCTAGAACACCCCGAAACACATGCAATCCTGCTGCTAGGGCTAACCCTAACAAACCCTAAGTTACAAAAAGTGCAAAAAGGCTTTTCCGTATGGATTTTGTCCAAACCACTTCTATCCGGTATTAGACCTTCCCAGGAATGCCCCAAGACCCGCCAACCCACCCACAAAAAAGCACAACACCCCCAAACAGCCAAAAAGGAAAATCTCATACTTACAATATTTCTCGGCCTTTGGTCCAAACGCGCTGTGCAGCTAGGTCATAACTCCCGTTTTCCACCACAGATTTCCTGAAAAGCAAATGCAATCAAGATTAGACTGTCCCAGCAGTGCTCCCAGACCCCAAAACTCACCCACAAACACCGGAACCCCCCCAAAGAGCACCTCAAAGGCAAGTAAGTCAGCAAAAACGCAAAAAAATTCCGCCTCAGATTTGGTCCAAACCACTTTTATCCGGTATTAGAGCTTCCCAGCAATGGCCCCAGAGCCGTCAACCCAGGCGAAAACTAGTAGAAGACCCCCAAACAGCCAAAAAGCAAAAGTACAAAAATGGGGACTTAGTCATTTTCTTGCCAATTTCCAAAATCACTCCGCGCGCGCTCTGCAGCTAGGCCCTAACTCCCCTCTGCCACCATGGATTTGCTTCAAACCTCTTGCAAACTAAAGTATCCATAGCCAGCAGTGCTCCCAGACCCCGAAACCCACCTACAAACACCAGGAAGCCCCCCAAACAGGCCCCCGAAAACGCTACATTGAGCAAAATGTCAGAAATAGCACAAAAAAATCTGCATGGATTTTGTCCAAACCACTTCTATCCGGTATTAGACCTTCCCAGGAATGCCCCAAGACCCGCCAACCCATCCGCAAAAAAGCACAACACCCCCAAACAGCCAAAAAGGAAAATCTCATACTTACAATATTTCTCAACAATGGCCCCAGAGCCGTCAACTCACCCGCAAAGAAGTAGAACACCCCCACAAGTGCTGAGTCTTTCTTCATTGGGCGTAATCCACCCCTCTGCTTTGAGGGAAATAGGAGTCTGGAGGAGGAGGATAGAGGAGCATGTTCTTCTGAACTTGTGAACCTGAGGAATGCAGACTGCAGCACCTTAAAATCAATAAGCAAACAAGTGAAGACAGTTCTGCTGATGGGCTTGTTTTTGTGATTAGGTGATTAAAGTTTGAATTAAATTAACTGTGTAAAACAAAGAAAGACAGACACACAGGAATAAAAGTGAATAAGGACGAAAAAGAAAGTTATTGATTCACTGTCTCATTTTCAGGGCTCGGTGTCAGGGAATAAGAATAAGAGTTTGTCGTCATACTCTGCGAATTCAGGCAGGGTGAGGTCAGTGTCACCGAACAGAGAACAAATTCCCTCATCTACGTTACTGTCCTCCTCGTCTTCATGCGGCATGCTTTCTCGTACTTTGTAATCTGGTGGTATGAGGTGCTGATTCATCTTGATCATTGTTAACCTCTCCACATTTTTGGGCGAGAGGCGGCTCCGTTTGGGAGTTACAATGCCACCAGCAGCACTGAAAACACGTTCAGAAGACACACTTGCGAGTGGGCAAGACAAGTAGTTTATAGCCAGATTGGAGAGCTGTGGACACAATTCTTTTTTCCCATGCCAATACGCCAATGGGTCAGCATTAACATAGACCTCTGTTGAGTCATTCAGATAGTCCTGCACCATCGACTCAAGGTCCTCCAAGGTTCCTCCACTTTGCTTAGCTTTTGCTGTGACCTTTTGAGAACCAAACCCATGCCAAGTTAGCCAATCCTCTTCTGCATCCAATGTTACTGTTGTGTCTGGTGCAGATGATCTGGTTGCCGGTGTCTTTAACAGCTGATTGGTCACTTGTGCCACAGCCACAGATGCAGAAGTGGATTGTTTTGACTGGGGATGGGCCTGCTAATGCTGATGTACTGCCTTTTCTTTCAATGAGCTGCCGTTCTCTTTCAAACCTCTTGGCTGACAAGGCTAGCCAACGTTTGTACATCTTCATCAGCAAAAGGAAAGAATGCTCGGCCTGCCAGCGCCTTTTTATAGCGTGGATCCAGAATAGTAGCACAAATGTAATGCTGTTCTGAGTGGATCATTTTAAGACGTTCATCACCACGTAGGCGCTCTAATAATTTCTCCGCCAAAACAAAAGGGTCTTGTTTTTTTTCATCTTTTTGAAACACAGAAGACACCGCCTTCAGTTGCTGCCCCAGCATGCACAACAATGGGATAGCTTTTCCCAAATTACAGTCCTCCTTGCTGACTGCACGCGTGAAGACCTCAAAAGGACGAAGCATGTCTGTCAGGCTTTTAACTAGGTGCCATTGCGCCGCATCTATCCTCAGGTCCTTCTGAGCTGTACCCAGTGTTAAGAAATAGTGATCGAGTACCGTATACTGCTCATACAGACGCTCAAGCATGTAGAAGGTTGAGTTCCAACGTGTTGGCACCTCCTGGATGAGTGCTTTCACTGGCATTCGACGTTCATGTAGCAGGCTCCTCAGATGCTTCCGGGCCTTAAAAGAATGGCTGAAATGGTTGCACATTCTTTGGCAGGTGGCCACTAACTCGCACGCTGGACTGTCTTCATCACTCAAGAATTTTTTAACAACCAGGTTTATACAGTGCGCCAAACACGGCACTCTGAAATAGTGACCCAGCTCCATGGCCTTAACTACATTGGTGCCATTATCCATGGAAACATAACCAATCTGGCGTTTTTTTGGGGACAGCCAGTGAAAGACCTTTGTGTTAAACTCATCCAAAATGTTTTGTGCTGTGTGACGTTTCTCCAAGCCAAACATGGCTAGTGTTGCATGTTTCCGAGCAGCTTTAAAAACTTGGTCCGGTTCAACACCTGTGTTTAGCTTTGCTTTAACCCCTGAAAAAGAGACCCAGTGTGCAGTGATGCACATGTAATCAGCGCCTGCGCCACTGGTCCACATGTCTGTTGTCAGATGTATAGTGTGAACAGCACTCTTCTGCAAAGCTGCCCAAATCACCTCCAGCACATCTTCATGTAGTGCTGGAACCGCAACTCTGGCAAAATAGAACAGGCTAGGAACCTTCCATTTAGGGCAGAGCGCTGCCACTAATTCTAGAAAACCAATCCCTTCTACAAAAGAAAAAGGGAGAAGGTCCAGAGCTAGCATTTTAGCCAGCTTAGTGTTATACAGACGCGTCAGTGGGTGGTTGCGTTCATATGGCGCTTCTGTAAACAACATGGTTCTAATGTTGCCCTGGACCAAGCATTTACGGGATGATCATGACTTCTTCGATCCAGTTACGCTCGCTGATGAACTTTTTCGCATTGGTGTCTCACTCTCTCCCACACTCTTAGTGGCTCACATGGGGTGTGCTGCTGACAGGGGTACTAGGTGTAAGTGAAGTGTGTGACACGTCTTCTTCCTCCTCGTCATCATCACATGAAACATCAACGTTTTCTTGACTTGCACTTCGGGCTTCCTTGATCTCCTTTAGGTGCGCAAACCATTGGACAGCGTGCTGACTCTCAAGATGACCTCTCTGGCCTCCGGTACCATAGTTGGTACCAAACTTACCACGACTAACTGCATGCTTACAAATGCTACAAATGGCGAGGTTTTCCTTTTTTGGGCAAACACTAAAGAAGTCCCAAACTGCGGACTTGAAATGTCTTTGGGGGCCGGAGGAGGCGGCGATACTGGCGGTGGTGGTCCTGCTGCTAATGCCAGATGAAGTGGAGGATGTGGATTGCCGAACTTTAGTACGTTTTGCACTTTCACCACCACTAATTGAGGTTGAGGTGGATGGAGGTCCCTTCTGGCGAGGAAGAAATATGGAAGCGGTACGTGTTGGTATACTAGTTAACTCCAATGATTGTGGTGTTTCTTTCATTGCCTCCTCGTCGACAACATCATCATGTTCAGCAGCTTCTCGGGCTAGGGTCAAAATGTCTGTTTGCTGCATGCCCGCTGGGGCTGCAGTGACCTTTATGATGACTGGGTCCTTGATCTTTTCCTTGCTAGGGATGTGGAAGACAATGAATGATCATCAGGAGAAGTGGCTTCCTCAAATGATACCTCGGCTTGATTGTCGATTTCCTGATGTGCCCCTACTTCAGGAGGAACAACTGTTGTGGGCACTTGTGACCCTCCATGCACCTCTGCTTGCGCTGCCTCTCCTTCCACATGTACTTGGGCTTGTACTTGCACATGTGGTTGTTGTTGCGGCTGTGGTTGTTCAACACTCGTCAGATGAGTTACAACAACCTGTATTGATTGAGGGACATTGCTGCTACTTTCTTGCGATGAGCCAACATCACTGGTCGATGGTGATTGAACAACTAGACTAAGTCCCTCTGCAGCACTCAAGGGCTTGGACTTAAGTTGGCGTGGTGGTGGTGGTGGCACTGAGCCCGATGGAGCGGGGGTGCTGCTCCCAGCTTGGTCCCCAGCAGATCCCGCTTCTGCTGCAGGCATACTTTTTTTTTTACTCCCAAAAAATGTGGCAGGCGGCACACCAGTCTCCTTGGTAACTTGCTTCTTCTGCTCCTTACTGGCAACTTTCTTGCTAGAGGAGCTACGGGGAACTTTTTTTGGGGCCATCTTCTTCAGAGCAGGTCAGAACAGCAGGCCGCAGTTGCACGAGTTGCAGAGTTGTCTGTGGCCAGACGTGACGTTGCGTGACGTTATGCTGCACACACACACCGCTGCAGGACTTCTTCCTGGCGCTGGTGGTGCTCTTGAGTCTTGTGCACCTAAAAGCAATGGAAGACAGAGGAACATCAGTTCAGTTATACACCCCAAAAAAATCGAAAATCACAGAAAAATCAGCACAATCCCAAGCCCTCCATGATGTTTAAATTCAAGAAACCCCACAAAAAGACTAGGCCCATGCAACACTCACTATCCCTGGGCATAAAGGTTGAAAGCTAGGCAAAATAGTTGCAGACCTAAGAACACTGCCTGCATTCAAAATGGCCCCCTGCCTCCCAGCACATGGCCAGGGCCTGCCTGTAGCAGCACTCAAAATGGCCCCCACCCACATGGCCGGTCCTTATGAACACCCCAAAAAATCAGCACAATCCCAAGCCATCCAGGCCCTCCATGATGTTTAAATTCAAGACACCCCACAGAAAGACTCAGTCCACCCACCACTGAGTACCCCTGGGCAAAAGGCCCCAAAACAGCCCAAAAATCGAAAATTCCAAAATTGTAGTTGCAGCAACTGTAATGCCCCAAACAAACTTACTTGTGAAATTTCTAATCCAAAAGTGATCCAAAGAAAGTCAAAAAGGCCTCAAATCCAAATATCCAGCAGCATCCACAAAAAGTAATCCTTCCAGGTGAAGAATCCGAATGAAAGTGACCAGCACATGAAGAAAGCACTGGGAGGAGCCTGCTGGACAGGAACAGGAAGTTGGAGACTGTGGGGCACGTCCTTCCTCCCCCCCCCAAAATGGACTCCTTGCAAAAAAAGTGCAGGTAAATGTCAACCTGAGAAGTTATTCTGATAAAAATCATCATTTCCAGAAGGTTTATGCTGCTTGCTGGTGGATTTCTTGTGCAGAATTGCACATTTTGTATTTTCGCGAGTGCGAGATTGTTGCTGCCCGCCGCATCTACCTGTTCGCAATGGCGAACTCCCGCGATACGTGATCACGGCGTACTTGCGCTGACAAACTCTCGCTGTGCAAGGTGGCAAGCCACGATGACGTAATCGCGGTCGCCAAATTCCCGCGGATCCCGCAGCATGATCCAAAATGGCGCAGCACTCGCAAAATAGCGAGAAATAAAACTCGGCAAACGCTGAAGTGAACGCCGCGCGCCGCAAAATTGTATCACCAAGAAAAAAAAATCCGCTGCGTGCGAATTTGCGGATGTTCGGTAAATTCGCAAGCGTTCGAGGATTGCGAATTTACCGAAAATCCGCAAAATCCGCGAGCGGAATGGATTTTCCGCCCATGCTTAAAATCACCCCCAATCAGCTGGTTTAGTCGAGTGCTACAATGGCACTTTGAAATTAAAATTGGCCAAAATCCAAGCGAGCTCTGGTTTACAATGGCCAGATGCTTTGCCTTTAGCACTTTTGTCCACAAGAATGACTGTGCATTCACGAATGGGTTTGAGTCCGTATGAGGTTGTGTTTGGTCGCCCGGCGAATATTTGGGGCGTGCCAAGATCAACAAAGTTCAGTGAGCTCGAATACCCTGTGTTACTTGATTACTTGTACGAACTGACGGCTAAACTGCGAGTGCAAGGCAAGAAAAACTGGATCCACGGCGTACACTGCAAACGGGCTCCGTTGCCCTTACCGTACGACCGGTGGGTCCAGAAGGGACTTCCAGACTCTGAAACTGAAACTGTGCCACGATTTTTGACATTTAGCGATGCCCGTTTGATTGGAACGAACACTGAGAAAGAAAGTGACGATCTTCTGCAAGAGGCTGTGCCTCCATTGAATCGATTGAACACTACTGAACCTGAACTTTTGTTTAAGGAACAGACATTGCCTGGGAAAGATCATTATAATTTGCGACCAAGAGTCGTGGGACTAATAAAAAATGAATGAAGTTTTTATGATTTTTCTGTTTACAGGTTAACTCTCCTCCGAGGAACTACTTATTTTTGTTTTTCGAACCTCCATCCGGGTTCAGCTGTAGGGTCGCGGTAGACAAGTCTTTGGAGTGCAAGCCTGAGACACTAGGTCGACGGTTCTGGTTGGCCTAAGGGAGTTGCCCTGGGTTGACAGAGGCATTCCTTAGCATAGAACACCCTACCACTGCGAGCAGAATATTTAGTGAGGATGGACTTCTTCGAGTTGGAGAGACCTATAGAGATAATGAGTTTTAAAAATAAGATACACAAACTGATAACACGGAAAAGATTTTTAATACTATGTTCATTTTTGCTATTGAGTTTGATGATATTTTTAATTGGTTATGTGACATTCTCTTTTAAAGTGACGTTTATTCCCACTGTGCAACCTACACCTCCACCTACTATTTCTTCTCATTCTTTTCACCCTCTGCCCGAACATGAAATACTCAGAAGATTGGAATTTGCCAATAATTATTTTATTCAACTTTTGCACCAACACCAGTTAGTTATGAACACAACAAATTGTTGGATTTGTGGCTTAATGCCCCATACGACTGGTAAAGGTATTCCGTACTTGATTTTGCCTTTCGGCCTTAATGGTTCTATTTGGGCATATAGAACGATGTTCATTCATGCCCATAATGTCTATCCCGTACGATCACCGAAAGACAATCCGAAGAATAGTGCTTTAGTGTATAGTCGACATGTTTAAAGGGACTAATGCGGTTGAGTCTATTCCGAAAGATGAGAAAGAACCATATAGTGGTTGGGACGTTACTGGATATGGAGTTAGTCTGAGTGTTAACCAGCGAGCGAAACGTTCTCCACCGATTTGGATAGTACCCCATCAGGGTCGCTATTGTCTGCAGGGTAATGGCAAGAATTCGAAAGCTCAGTAAGGGAAGAGTGTTTGCACTGAGACTTATGTATTTACGTCTCAGACTTCCCCAGCGTTTCTAGCAGCTAAGGGTACCTATTTTGTTTGCTACGACAAAGCGTATACATGGTTGCCCCCTGATTTTTCGGGCACATGTTTGTTTCTTTCCTGTTGCCTCCCACTTTTACAGCTGCAGCAGATTACCATAAGACGAGAGTTGCTAGAGGTGTCTTCAGTCAGGAAGATACAGCAGGGCAAGAGTTGGGAGATTTCTTTACGGGTTTTTTGCCGTTCTGGGGACCGATGGCTAACAGCAGGAACATTCGCCAGTTGACGAAAGTATCCATAGCCAGCAGTGCTCCCAGACCCCGAAACCCACCTACAAACACCAGGAAGCCCCCCAAACAGGCCCCCGAAAACGCTACATTGAGCAAAATGTCAGAAATAGCACAAAAAAATCTGCATGGATTTTGTCCAAACCACTTCTATCCGGTATTAGACCTTCCCAGGAATGCCCCAAGACCCGCCAACCCATCCGCAAAAAAGCACAACACCCCCAAACAGCCAAAAAGGAAAATCTCATACTTACAATATTTCTCAACAATGGCCCCAGAGCCGTCAACTCACCCGCAAAGAAGTAGAACACCCCCACAAGTGCTGAGTCTTTCTTCATTGGGCGTAATCCACCCCTCTGCTTTGAGGGAAATAGGAGTCTGGAGGAGGAGGATAGAGGAGCATGTTCTTCTGAACTTGTGAACCTGAGGAATGCAGACTGCAGCACCTTAAAATCAATAAGCAAACAAGTGAAGACAGTTCTGCTGATGGGCTTGTTTTTGTGATTAGGTGATTAAAGTTTGAATTAAATTAACTGTGTAAAACAAAGAAAGACAGACACACAGGAATAAAAGTGAATAAGGACGAAAAAGAAAGTTATTGATTCACTGTCTCATTTTCAGGGCTCGGTGTCAGGGAATAAGAATAAGAGTTTGTCGTCATACTCTGCGAATTCAGGCAGGGTGAGGTCAGTGTCACCGAACAGAGAACAAATTCCCTCATCTACGTTACTGTCCTCCTCGTCTTCATGCGGCATGCTTTCTCGTACTTTGTAATCTGGTGGTATGAGGTGCTGATTCATCTTGATCATTGTTAACCTCTCCACATTTTTGGGCGAGAGGCGGCTCCGTTTGGGAGTTACAATGCCACCAGCAGCACTGAAAACACGTTCAGAAGACACACTTGCGAGTGGGCAAGACAAGTAGTTTATAGCCAGATTGGAGAGCTGTGGACACAATTCTTTTTTCCCATGCCAATACGCCAATGGGTCAGCATTAACATAGACCTCTGTTGAGTCATTCAGATAGTCCTGCACCATCGACTCAAGGTCCTCCAAGGTTCCTCCACTTTGCTTAGCTTTTGCTGTGACCTTTTGAGAACCAAACCCATGCCAAGTTAGCCAATCCTCTTCTGCATCCAATGTTACTGTTGTGTCTGGTGCAGATGATCCGGTTGCCGGTGTCTTTAACAGCTGATTGGTCACTTGTGCCACAGCCACAGATGCAGAAGTGGATTGTTTTGACTGGGGATGGGCCTGCTAATGCTGATGTACTGCCTTTTCTTTCAATGAGCTGCCGTTCTCTTTCAAACCTCTTGGCTGACAAGGCTAGCCAACGTTTGTACATCTTCATCAGCAAAAGGAAAGAATGCTCGGCCTGCCAGCGCCTTTTTATAGCGTGGATCCAGAATAGTAGCACAAATGTAATGCTGTTCTGAGTGGATCATTTTAAGACGTTCATCACCACGTAGGCGCTCTAATAATTTCTCCGCCAAAACAAAAGGGTCTTGTTTTTTTTCATCTTTTTGAAACACAGAAGACACCGCCTTCAGTTGCTGCCCCAGCATGCACAACAATGGGATAGCTTTTCCCAAATTACAGTCCTCCTTGCTGACTGCACGCGTGAAGACCTCAAAAGGACGAAGCATGTCTGTCAGGCTTTTAACTAGGTGCCATTGCGCCGCATCTATCCTCAGGTCCTTCTGAGCTGTACCCAGTGTTAAGAAATAGTGATCGAGTACCGTATACTGCTCATACAGACGCTCAAGCATGTAGAAGGTTGAGTTCCAACGTGTTGGCACCTCCTGGATGAGTGCTTTCACTGGCATTCGACGTTCATGTAGCAGGCTCCTCAGATGCTTCCGGGCCTTAAAAGAATGGCTGAAATGGTTGCACATTCTTTGGCAGGTGGCCACTAACTCGCACGCTGGACTGTCTTCATCACTCAAGAATTTTTTAACAACCAGGTTTATACAGTGCGCCAAACACGGCACTCTGAAATAGTGACCCAGCTCCATGGCCTTAACTACATTGGTGCCATTATCCATGGAAACATAACCAATCTGGCGTTTTTTTAGGGACAGCCAGTGAAAGACCTTTGTGTTAAACTCATCCAAAATGTTTTGTGCTGTGTGACGTTTCTCCAAGCCAAACATGGCTAGTGTTGCATGTTTCCGAGCAGCTTTAAAAACTTGGTCCGGTTCAACACCTGTGTTTAGCTTTGCTTTAACCCCTGAAAAAGAGACCCAGTGTGCAGTGATGCACATGTAATCAGCGCCTGCGCCACTGGTCCACATGTCTGTTGTCAGATGTATAGTGTGAACAGCACTCTTCTGCAAAGCTGCCCAAATCACCTCCAGCACATCTTCATGTAGTGCTGGAACCGCAACTCTGGCAAAATAGAACAGGCTAGGAACCTTCCATTTAGGGCAGAGCGCTGCCACTAATTCTAGAAAACCAATCCCTTCTACAAAAGAAAAAGGGAGAAGGTCCAGAGCTAGCATTTTAGCCAGCTTAGTGTTATACAGACGCGTCAGTGGGTGGTTGCGTTCATATGGCGCTTCTGTAAACAACATGGTTCTAATGTTGCCCTGGACCAAGCATTTACGGGATGATCATGACTTCTTCGATCCAGTTACGCTCGCTGATGAACTTTTTCGCATTGGTGTCTCACTCTCTCCCACACTCTTAGTGGCTCACATGGGGTGTGCTGCTGACAGGGGTACTAGGTGTAAGTGAAGTGTTTGACACGTCTTCTTCCTCCTCGTCATCATCACATGAAACATCAACGTTTTCTTGACTTGCACTTCGGGCTTCCTTGATCTCCTTTAGGTGCGCAAACCATTGGACAGCGTGCTGACTCTCAAGATGACCTCTCTGGCCTCCGGTACCATAGTTGGTACCAAACTTACCACGACTAACTGCATGCTTACAAATGCTACAAATGGCGAGGTTTTCCTTTTTTGGGCAAACACTAAAGAAGTCCCAAACTGCGGACTTGAAATGTCTTTGGGGGCCGGAGGAGGCGGCGATACTGGCGGTGGTGGTCCTGCTGCTAATGCCAGATGAAGTGGAGGATGTGGATTGCCGAACTTTAGTACGTTTTGCACTTTCACCACCACTAATTGAGGTTGAGGTGGATGGAGGTCCCTTCTGGCGAGGAAGAAATATGGAAGCGGTACGTGTTGGTATACTAGTTAACTCCAATGATTGTGGTGTTTCTTTCATTGCCTCCTCGTCGACAACATCATCATGTTCAGCAGCTTCTCGGGCTAGGGTCAAAATGTCTGTTTGCTGCATGCCCGCTGGGGCTGCAGTGACCTTTATGATGACTGGGTCCTTGATCTTTTCCTTGCTAGGGATGTGGAAGACAATGAATGATCATCAGGAGAAGTGGCTTCCTCAAATGATACCTCGGCTTGATTGTCGATTTCCTGATGTGCCCCTACTTCAGGAGGAACAACTGTTGTGGGCACTTGTGACCCTCCATGCACCTCTGCTTGCGCTGCCTCTCCTTCCACATGTACTTGGGCTTGTACTTGCACATGTGGTTGTTGTTGCGGCTGTGGTTGTTCAACACTCGTCAGATGAGTTACAACAACCTGTATTGATTGAGGGACATTGCTGCTACTTTCTTGCGATGAGCCAACATCACTGGTCGATGGTGATTGAACAACTAGACTAAGTCCCTCTGCAGCACTCAAGGGCTTGGACTTAAGTTGGCGTGGTGGTGGTGGTGGCACTGAGCCCGATGGAGCGGGGGTGCTGCTCCCAGCTTGGTCCCCAGCAGATCCCGCTTCTGCTGCAGGCATACTTTTTTTTTTACTCCCAAAAAATGTGGCAGGCGGCACACCAGTCTCCTTGGTAACTTGCTTCTTCTGCTCCTTACTGGCAACTTTCTTGCTAGAGGAGCTACGGGGAACTTTTTTTGGGGCCATCTTCTTCAGAGCAGGTCAGAACAGCAGGCCGCCGTTGCACGAGTTGCAGAGTTGTCTGTGGCCAGACGTGACGTCGCGTGACGTTATGCTGCACACACACACCGCTGCAGGACTTCTTCCTGGCGCTGGTGGTGCTCTTGAGTCTTGTGCACCTAAAAGCAATGGAAGACAGAGGAACATCAGTTCAGTTATACACCCCAAAAAAATCGAAAATCACAGAAAAATCAGCACAATCCCAAGCCCTCCATGATGTTTAAATTCAAGAAACCCCACAAAAAGACTAGGCCCATGCAACACTCACTATCCCTGGGCATAAAGGTTGAAAGCTAGGCAAAATAGTTGCAGACCTAAGAACACTGCCTGCATTCAAAATGGCCCCCTGCCTCCCAGCACATGGCCAGGGCCTGCCTGTAGCAGCACTCAAAATGGCCCCCACCCACATGGCCGGTCCTTATGAACACCCCAAAAAATCAGCACAATCCCAAGCCATCCAGGCCCTCCATGATGTTTAAATTCAAGACACCCCACAGAAAGACTCAGTCCACCCACCACTGAGTACCCCTGGGCAAAAGGCCCCAAAACAGCCCAAAAATCGAAAATTCCAAAATTGTAGTTGCAGCAACTGTAATGCCCCAAACAAACTTACTTGTGAAATTTCTAATCCAAAAGTGATCCAAAGAAAGTCAAAAAGGCCTCAAATCCAAATATCCAGCAGCATCCACAAAAAGTAATCCTTCCAGGTGAAGAATCCGAATGAAAGTGACCAGCACATGAAGAAAGCACTGGGAGGAGCCTGCTGGACAGGAACAGGAAGTTGGAGACTGTGGGGCACGTCCTTCCTCCCCCCCCCAAAATGGACTCCTTGCAAAAAAAGTGCAGGTAAATGTCAACCTGAGAAGTTATTCTGATAAAAATCATCATTTCCAGAAGGTTTATGCTGCTTGCTGGTGGATTTCTTGTGCAGAATTGCACATTTTGTATTTTCGCGAGTGCGAGATTGTTGCTGCCCGCCGCATCTACCTGTTCGCAATGGCGAACTCCCGCGATACGTGATCACGGCGTACTTGCGTTGACAAACTCTCGCTGTGCAAGGTGGCAAGCCACGATGACGTAATCGCGGTCGCCAAATTCCCGCGGGATCCCGCAGCATGATCCAAAATGGCGCAGCACTCGCAAAATAGCGAGAAATAAAACTCGGCAAACGCTGAAGTGAACGCCGCGCGCCGCAAAATTGTATCACCAAGAAAAAAAAATCCGCTGCGTGCGAATTTGCGGATGTTCGGTAAATTCGCAAGCGTTCGAGGATTGCGAATTTACCGAAAATCCGCAAAATCCGCGAGCGGAATGGATTTTCCGCCCATGCTTAAAATCACCCCCAATCAGCTGGTTTAGTCGAGTGCTACAATGGCACTTTGAAATTAAAATTGGCCAAAATCCAAGCGAGCTCTGGTTTACAATGGCCAGATGCTTTGCCTTTAGCACTTTTGTCCACAAGAATGACTGTGCATTCACGAATGGGTTTGAGTCCGTATGAGGTTGTGTTTGGTCGCCCGGCGAATATTTGGGGCGTGCCAAGATCAACAAAGTTCAGTGAGCTCGAATACCCTGTGTTACTTGATTACTTGTACGAACTGACGGCTAAACTGCGAGTGCAAGGCAAGAAAAACTGGATCCACGGCGTACACTGCAAACGGGCTCCGTTGCCCTTACCGTACGACCGGTGGGTCCAGAAGGGACTTCCAGACTCTGAAACTGAAACTGTGCCACGATTTTTGACATTTAGCGATGCCCGTTTGATTGGAACGAACACTGAGAAAGAAAGTGACGATCTTCTGCAAGAGGCTGTGCCTCCATTGAATCGATTGAACACTACTGAACCTGAACTTTTGTTTAAGGAACAGACATTGCCTGGGAAAGATCATTATAATTTGCGACCAAGAGTCGTGGGACTAATAAAAAATGAATGAAGTTTTTATGATTTTTCTGTTTACAGGTTAACTCTCCTCCGAGGAACTACTTATTTTTGTTTTTCGAACCTCCATCCGGGTTCAGCTGTAGGGTCGCGGTAGACAAGTCTTTGGAGTGCAAGCCTGAGACACTAGGTCGACGGTTCTGGTTGGCCTAAGGGAGTTGCCCTGGGTTGACAGAGGCATTCCTTAGCATAGAACACCCTACCACTGCGAGCAGAATATTTAGTGAGGATGGACTTCTTCGAGTTGGAGAGACCTATAGAGATAATGAGTTTTAAAAATAAGATACACAAACTGATAACACGGAAAAGATTTTTAATACTATGTTCATTTTTGCTATTGAGTTTGATGATATTTTTAATTGGTTATGTGACATTCTCTTTTAAAGTGACGTTTATTCCCACTGTGCAACCTACACCTCCACCTACTATTTCTTCTCATTCTTTTCACCCTCTGCCCGAACATGAAATACTCAGAAGATTGGAATTTGCCAATAATTATTTTATTCAACTTTTGCACCAACACCAGTTAGTTATGAACACAACAAATTGTTGGATTTGTGGCTTAATGCCCCATACGACTGGTAAAGGTATTCCGTACTTGATTTTGCCTTTCAGCCTTAATGGTTCTATTTGGGCATATAGAACGATGTTCATTCATGCCCATAATGTCTATCCCGTACGTTCACCGAAAGACAATCCGAAGAATAGTGCTTTAGTGTATAGTCGACATGTTTAAAGGGACTAATGCGGTTGAGTCTATTCCGAAAGATGAGAAAGAACCATATAGTGGTTGGGACGTTACTGGATATGGAGTTAGTCTGAGTGTTAACCAGCGAGCGAAACGTTCTCCACCGATTTGGATAGTACCCCATCAGGGTCGCTATTGTCTGCAGGGTAATGGCAAGAATTCGAAAGCTCAGTAAGGGAAGAGTGTTTGCACTGAGACTTATGTATTTACGTCTCAGACTTCCCCAGCGTTTCTAGCAGCTAAGGGTACCTATTTTGTTTGCTACGACAAAGCGTATACATGGTTGCCCCCTGATTTTTCGGGCACATGTTTGTTTCTTTCCTGTTGCCTCCCACTTTTACAGCTGCAGCAGATTACCATAAGACGAGAGTTGCTAGAGGTGTCTTCAGTCAGGAAGATACAGCAGGGCAAGAGTTGGGAGATTTCTTTACGGGTTTTCTGCCGTTCTGGGGACCGATGGCTAACAGCAGGAACATTCGCCAGTTGACGAGAGTGGTTGAGTCCACCATAGTCGAAACTGCCGGTGCCCTTAGTAACTTGACTGCTGAGCTCCAGTCGGATAGACTTATGACACTTCAGAATAGAGTTGCTCTTGATGTCATACTAGCAGACCGAGGTGGAGTATGTGAATTGATTCAATCGAGCTGCTGCGTTTTCATTCCGGACAATGCTCCGTCAGTCTTTGTTCTGACCGGGTTTTCTGCCCCTTTTTGAGTGAAGGTGACTGAAGGTGACTTTAGCCTGCTATCATTCTAATAGGAGGACTAGAACCTCAGACCTGGCCTATTTACAAGGTGTTTGATGTAATTCCCTACCCTTTTCTTTATTCTAGGGCCTAAAAACTTATGTTAGGGATAGATTCCTTAGTATTAGTATTAATCCGTCCTTTTGTAAGGTTGCTAGTATATTTCTAATGGAGTTATGCTTATTTCGGGCCTTGTAGGCCTCGAATGGGAGAGACTCCATCTTTCTTTCTGCCTCGGCTGCTTGAGACGCTTTTAGGTCAAATGTAATGTTTTAGTTATAAGGCGTTGTTCGCTTGGAGAGAACCGGCTCAGGCTGGCCCTTATCGAAAGACTGTATTTTTCTTCGTGTCGTAGACATAACATCAGGCCGGCCGGCTGAGAACGTGTCCTTGGCACGGGGTGGTACAAGAATTTGGTGGGCGGCAGGTTACTGGCCGTAACTTTCCATGCATGAACAAGGTTCCATATTAGCGAAAGCACGAAGAGTTCAGTAGTCAGTTCGTATGCGGCAGCTAGTCGTTAGCATTATTGCAGTTAATCAACTTAAGGCAGACAGTCGCCATTTTTAAGTCCGAGAAAGACCGAAGGCTGATACTCTCTTAGAAAGATTGAAGTTATTTTAGTTGGAGCAGCTGGTGAGCTTTGATACTAAAATCAGAGCATGCAGAATGAAGCAGTTAGTGGGGCGAACGAATACTAGAGCGGCAGAAACTGATTTATAAGATCAAAGTTGGAAGGTGAAGATAGATTGAGAGGAGAGAGGAGTAGTGCGGAACAGCGAGAGTGTAGCAGACGAAACAGAGAATAAGAGGAAGGTTCCAGTGATTGGAGGGGAGCAGAGGAGACAGAGCATAGCGGTGCAGACATGTATCCGTGACTGCAGGGGTGATCCTAAAACGAGCCAAGGCACCGACGAGAAGGGAACCAGATGACCACTGAGTCCAGACTTCGTACTCATAAGGTGACGTTGACCCTTTCTTATTAGTGTGCACACACATTCTAATCTTTCCTTTTGCTTTTCAGGCTATATGTTATATTATAGTATTATATTGTTGTTGTTATAAAATAAAGGTACCCCAGTTCTTATTAAACTAGTGTGTAATTGTTACTTTCTTATGATAAAGTTAACCTTTCTTCTAATCAGATGCTGTTATGTGAAAGGATGCGTCTCCCGTCCAGGTAAATGGTAACTGAGCAAGGGAGTAGAGGAGCACTCGAAATGAGGAATAACCTTTACGCAGTGTGATTTGGCCATTCGTGTGTGAGAGGATCGACCTGTCTATCTATCACATAATCTATAATATTCTATTCCTAGTAGATAGAGAAATTTTCCCAATATAGAAAGAGAGAGAGCTGAAGGTATTCATAGGAAAGTGATCGTCGTTGTGTAGCAGCGTTAATGAGAGCATTGACTGTGGTCAATGTGTATACCCACAAGATTGTGGCTTGCGAGAGCACCGGAGGAATACGGTGTGTAATGAGATCGCTGCTAGGGAAAGTGGCGTTAATGAGAGCATTGACTGTGGTCAATGTGTATACCCACAGGATTGTGGCTTGTGTATGTGTGAAATAGTGAGAGCACTGGGAGGATACAGTGCCTATACCCACAAGATTGTGATCGGTGTGTAATGGTAAGTAATCGGAACTGCCTCGGGGTAGTCTAGTCTGGGCCTATGGTGCCGCGAGACTATAAGGTATGAGTGTGGTGTTTTAGAAGATCGAAGCTTGTATATTGCTAATTCCCCATCCTTAGGTAGGTACCCAGGTGCCTTTTGTAAGTAGGTCCTGAGGAGGGAGGTGGTTACGTTTCGGCTGGGTTGGTGGTGTTTTGGTGAGCTGATTCTATCTGGTCCGAAAATCCGGTTGTTACAGTCTTCCAGGCCATTTCCAGTCTACATAAGATCTCCGATTCTGTCCATATAGACAAAGGAGATTGGTCGTTGATGGGATGGTTTTGGGGATTGATATCCACTTGGGGATGGAAGATTCTGATGGTCATTGGGATGGTCTTAGCTATCCTTTTCCTGTTCTGTCTCTGTGTACAGTGTGCTCCTGCTATTTGTGGCCTCTGTGCTACTTCGTGTGCAAGGAGACCTGTCCAGAGAGAGGTACTAAGTACTACGATGATGCTATAGCAACATATCGATGATCTGATGAAGATAGACCTAGATTCAGATTGACATGGGTTTGGGTTTGTTGCCTATGTAAGGGCAAAAGGAGAGTCTGTAGTTCCGTAGTTTGAGGGTCTGTGGTTTGGTGGTTCCGAACCCGTTCTATAAAGGTCGTCGAAAATACACAATTTTGGTGTCAGCGGACCACAAATCACGAGTGCGGTGTGTACGAGTGTTTTCGTCTTAATCAATCAATGAGAACACTACGTATTCAGGGATTTCGTTTGTACCCTCGGGTTCCATTTTGTGTAAGCCAGCCATTTTGTGTGGTTGCCCTCACATAGGCCGATGACTGCGGCCGAGCGAGTCCTTGGGACACGTACACCTTAGCTGACTTCTGAATTATTTGAACAAGACAAGGGAACCCAAGGCGCAATAAGCTAAGGACCATGGGTAGGTACTATATTGTAAAGAACAGTGGTCCTTATAACAAGAAACTATAAAAGGAGATAAATATAGACCAAATGGAACTATATTTTTGGGGGGAAAAAGTCCAGCCGGACAGTTTATTACCCTGATACAAGAATGATTATATTACATATAAGTTTGCCATACCATAGGTATGAGTCATGCAAATTATGCACGCAGTTTTAACAATGTTTTATTGACATGTCTTTATCTTTTTATGTGTCCCTTCTCTTCCTATGGTATGGCAAACTTATATGTACACTAGTGATAACCTTACAAATGTGTATTCTTAAGGCAATTACCCTCTGTCCTGAGGATGAACCTTTATTAATTGTGGTTCGAAACGTCGTCAACACTATTACACTAAATGCATAAATTGTTTTATACTTTTTCTTGCATATGTGTATGTTACAGATTGTCTGGTTTATGATTTACCCTAATCAGATGTCCTGCTATTTGTCCATGTTGTATGTTTTCTTAGTGTGTTAGTCGAACACCGGCTGGTGTCCCGCTTCTATCACACTCAGTGTTCTATTGTTGTATAATCATTCTCGACTTCTGAATGACCTGGCCAAACTGACTCCCTTGCCCGAGGCTGACCTCGCTGAGCCAGTTCCTTGTTAAGCAGCTGGTCAGATAAAGATCAACGAGCAGGACATGCCGAAGTTTATAGTACACTGCACCCAACTTTCTATCTTGCTTCCAATCTGTTTCTGACCCTTCCTTTATGGCTTAATCACTGATTTGGGTTAAGGTTTTATGATGGGTTTGTCCGGCCTGATCGAACAGGATATTGGAATTTGCTTCGTGATTTCTGGTGGGCTGGACAACGGAAAATGGGTTTGTCGCCATGCGCTACTTTTGAAATGTTACATCGCCATTGGTCAGTTTGTGTGAAACCGATGCTACTTTGGAATGTGATTTTTGGCATAAAAGACCAAACTCCGCTCATTGAAATTGTGCAGTCTCTAGCGATTGTGCTTGGTAGACCTCTGTTCCTGGTTGCAGCCAATAAACTTTGGTCTTTGACGTCATCAAGAAGTGTCCCGTGTCTCTGTTTGCCGAGGCAGGGGAATCCGAAGGCTTTGAGCGTTTTCCCTGGCGCTGCTGGGTTCTAAAACCCGGTTCTTCAATCCCAATCTCTTTCTAAAGACCCCTTTGTGGCATGTGCCTAGGACAGCATGACACCTGTCACGTTGTCTTCAATAGCAGTGTGATGTCACCTTTCCTTAGCCAAGTGGAATGTTGTATTTGTCATTTTATCGGTATGTCATAAGCTATGTGATAAGGAGTGTGGCAGTTGGTTCCTTGCTGCAGTCTGTGATGGGTGAGATCTTCTATATGGAATAAACGTGGACCGCGTCTATGGAGGAGTCATTCTTATGAAGTACACCATTCTTTCCGGTTTCCAAAAAATGATGACATGTGAATGCCACACATAACCAAAGTTGAAATATGGATGCTACTACACAGCGGCAAATGTTTTTATATCAACATTCGCACGTGACTGGGCGTGGTCTGATCGCTTTTAGCGTCACTCTGCGGATATCACGTAAACGGTGTCGGAGAGAAGTACACGTTGACGTCCCTATTATTGTGCTCCTGCGTGGGTAGCACCTATTTCGGCGGGCCGGAGAAAACAACTGCTGCTTGCAGAGCGCCGCGCGTGAAACAACTAACTAGCTGTAGAATGTTAAACCAGTGTTAATAAAAAGTGACTAGAACTGACTGGTTCTTATACGAAGTCCTTCTGGCCGCCATATTTAAATGCATTTAAAATCCTGTGAAATTAGAGGTACACTGCGATTCGGAGTAAATGATGGAGCGTGATCGTTAAACGTGTTAAAAGTATCCCTCTCTGCATAACGTGTGCAAGATAAACAGTTTACTTTTAGTAACCTGTTTCAAATGTACAAACGGTATTGTTCTAAATGTTTTTATAATATGTTATGTTCCGCTTTTTTTTAACAAGCTGTGCAAAACAATGAATGTGGGAATCTGTCTTTCCACTTCGATCGCCTATCCAGAACCTTGGTCGCTCTTCAGATGCTCATTCTGGCAGGGACTCTGTTTTCATATGTACAGATCTGTGCTTGCAGTTTTAGTCCTTCTTCTATGTTGGTGGTTGCTGTGCCTCGTACCGGAGACTGTGGGGGAAGCTGTCAAGACGTGAAATTGGGGGAGACGAAAAGAGCTTCCCGAGCGGTCTGGTCCGGAAATTCCCCGAAAGGCGGGATCCGTGACCAGCCATGGGCAAGCGGGACAACCGAGTGGTGAGTTAAAACCGGAGAGTGTGAATAGGCGTTAATCCTGGAGGGGTCAGTTTGTTTACGTGTCAAGGCGCTGTGCATATGTGTTAAGGCTCCATGGCACTGTGTTCAGACGTCATGGCTCCCGGCTACAATTCAGATCTCTGGGGTCTCCTGGGTCAATGCGCTCTGTTGCAAGGCTTAAGCGGGCTCTGTGAGTTCAGGTGATGGTGTGTGCACACGTGTCCAACCTCCACGAAACACTATTCTATACTGGAATCTTTGGTGGTGTCCAGTTTCAGGAGGAATATTGGGAATACCGGAAAGTAATCTGGTTTACATTACAGACAGTTCCTCAAAGAAGGGCCTGAAGTATCTCTGTTTGGGTTCTGCCGGTGCTCAGAGCAGGAAATAATAAAACATTAACTTTGAAACGCGTGCCATATGTTCACGTCTTTATTCTGCAGCCAGCACGCTGATCCAGTTCTAAACATGAATGTAAAAACCCTTAAGGAAATCAATGTCCGGTAGTATGAATCCCCATTTATTGTGACATCGGATACAATCCATAGATAGAACAACATATGCATACATATTTGAAGTTCAAATGTTAGCTATTTTACACAATATTTAAAGGTTAAAAAATAGCGATGAGCACATAAGCGAATCAAAATTTCAGATCACCTATGCCAGGCTGATAAAAAAATAAAATTGAAGCAGAAAATACCGCATGGGGTGAAGTCTCAGTTGTAAATATCCTCAATGCTTCCTTATAATACCTTATTCCCATCTAACAACAGTGCGTAAACATCCAAAACGATCTTTGCATTGGATAGGCAGAGCAAAATAAAAGTACATGTTCCTCGTTTCCTGTACGTTATAGCAAACTGTTTGGATTCAGTACCCTACACCTGTCATATGTTGTAAGGGAAGGTATCCAACCCCAGCTTGATGTACAATCAGTGCTTTAAATGGACAAAAATAAGTGCAGGTACTCACCAAATTGATTTGTGGACTTGGGGTGGGTTTTAGGGTGGGACAGTGGGCGGTGCTAAGGGGCGTGTCCAGGAGCACATATTTCATTTTATTGAGATTTTTTGGGTGTGCATAATGATACAGAAGCCTTCCTTTTTTTCTTCATTATCACATATGATCGTATATTCAAATACACAAGTTCAGGATGTATGCTGTACAGTCAAATCTTGTTAGATTTAATGCACTATAATGTTGCTTCATTCATAAAACAAAATAGGCTATATATAATGCACACATTAGAACTGACTTGCCTTTTAGTTCACTAGTGGCATTGTGGTCCTGGTGGGAGCTCAAAAGTTTCTAACTTCACTCTCACTTTTAATAAACTCCTCTCAATGCTATGATTATAATCTTATGTACCAAGGTAAAATACTTCTACAAGTTAAAGACTACACTTTTTATTTCAATTTTAATGTTTTCAAAGCTCAAATTATGTAAGGGCTCGCCAAGCCAGACTCTTTATTCGACTCTGACTTGCTATGCTTGTTTATTTGTTGGTTTGCCCACCTCTGCCTCTCCCAGAGCCACTCCATTAACCCTAGAGAAAATGGCCTCTTAAAAAACAAAATACAGTTGTTGAGACACTACAGAAAAAGCATTTATGCATTGGGGAGAGAAAGAGGGGCCTAGTACTTGCTATAAGCGAATCCTTTTACACGCGCTTCACGCCAGACTGTGTTAACACAAGGCTTTTCGGGATGGAAGCTATACATTTTGTTGTGCCGAACACTGCAGACAACACTCATGCAAGCAAAATCACGCACAGTGACACAGAGCACTTATGCACATTGAAGCTTGAGAAAATATTCTTTCTTTAAAATAGCGAACCTGATTATCATTGTCATCATTTGATAATGGAGGAACAGGCATCATTGATTGCTTATTTGCCTTTACTCTCTGAATCCAGTCTTCTACTGGCAACAACCCATTATAACAATAGTTTTGTTTTTAGAAATGGTTACATTTGCTCTTTGAGCCCATTGGGCGTTGCGCGCCTAGGTCTGCTGCCGAATTACCACAGTGCAAGTTATCACTCGATTATCAGAGTGCTGCACGAAAACAGGCCAACTCGTTGTCAGCTGTGTTGCTCTTCTTTCAGCACATACCCATTTCCTTTCTGCCTTGCTGCCCCATGAGTACCGGTACTCTGTTTGGCCAAGAAGTTCCGGTACTCAAGGGCAGAAATTTCAGAAGTGCCAGTACTTAGTACCGGTGAGTACCGACCCATTTAAAGCACTGTGTACAAACCTCTGGGCTGAGGTTTGGAAAATATAATCCAGAAATTCTTAAAATGTCGGTTCAAATTCATTGCCAAATATGAATTTGATGGAGCCCTTTGCAGCCCCCCCATTCACCGTACCAAAATCGTGCTTTCAGTTTATTCACAGTGGGGGGTAATAGAAGAGGTGTTAGTGTAATTTCACACATTTAAAAACTACAGTATCCAAGCGTTGGACTCAAAGAAATGATCAGTAAATGTTGTTCGATTATTCCATTCTTGACTGATAAAAGTCACTTAAAGGGAACAAATCATTCCATTTACAACGACCATGATAATTTGAGAAGTATGTTTGACAGCAAGTCTAGGGTCAATTGGCACACAGTTTTGTCACCCTCTGTAGATTTCAAAGAGAAAAAATATCGGAGCTCTCAGCAATCGTGTAATGGCATAGAGTGGTGTAGTGTTGTAGAGTGCTGTGGTATATATTAAAATGTATATTTTTTCTTGGGGTGTAAAGAGTAGTGGTGTAGGGTTTATTAGTTTTTAGTAAAGTGAAGTTGAGTGTATTGTTAATAGAGTGCAGTTTTAGACTGCAGTGGCATAGAGTCGTTTGTAGAGTCGTAGAGTGAAGTTTGCGAGTACCCATGCTCTAAAACAATATACTATACATTACTACACTTTATACCACTACAAAACATGCAACTCAATGCCACTATACTATACACAGTATAGTGGCATCGAGTTGCATGTTTTGTAGTGGTATAAAGTGTAGTAATGTATAGTATATTGTTTTAGAGCATGGGTACTCGCAAACTTTTGCCCAGGGGCCACAAAGAATGTCCTGGGGTGTGACCGAGGCCCCCACTGATGCCAGAAGAGTGGCGTAAGGGGACCTGGGTGGGTCAGGGATTATGTAAGGAGATCTAACAAAAATGTTAAATAAATGGGCAGGCATTTATTTACAGGTTAATAATTTCTGAATGTTTGTGCTCATTAACCTAACGGCAGCTCGTGCTGCTGTTCACCAAGAGGCCGCATGTAAAAGTCAAGAGGGCCGCAACTGGCTGTACTTTGAGTATTATTGTTTTAGGGAATACTGAATTGGTGTAGAGTGTAGTTATGTTGAGTGTAATGGTGTATAGTGACCTATGTTGCCGCGGCATATAGAAGAATGTTAAAGTGTATGTTGTTGTAAAGTCTAGTGGTGTAAAGTAGTTGGTGTAGGTATACTGGGGTAGAGATTATTTTTTTGTTGTTGTTGAGTAAAATGATGTAGTGTAGAGGTTTTCAAAAGTGCCCTAAATGAGCCATTCAGGGGCAGGTGATCAAGTATGCAGAGATCAAACCAGCAACACACAAGAAAAGCCACCTAAATGAGTCATTCACTAACAGGCGACCAGCATGCAGATATCTAACTTGCAGCAAACCATTTGTGAACAAGCAATGTGTGTGAATGTAAAATCCGTAAACAAATAAAGCGATCTAAACTGGCCATTCAAGGGCAGGTAGATTACAGCGTATAGAAATCAAACTAGAGACAAACAAGAAAATTGATATAAATAATGGACAGTGCGCAGAGATAAAACCAGTAATAAAGATCAAAGTTCTAAATTAGCCTATCATGGGCAGGCGATTGCAGTCTGTAGAGGTCAGTGACGAACACCTACACTCCAAAAGTTCACCACCCGACCACGGTACATGAACCGCATGTCCAAGATTTTGAGTTTAGTAGTAGTGATTATTTGTGCAATTTTGAATTTGCCTTTACCCAGAAGTGATTCATAGGGTATATTGCAAAATACATTCCTTTTTTTACATATTAGCTTACGTTTGGAAGCCAAAAATGGAGTGAAATTTAGTTGCTAGTCCCAAATTATGAGCTAGTTTTTGTTACTTAATTTCTACTCAGAGCATTTATACTGATAAAAAACGGTGCTCCACTTGTGTGGGAGGCCTAACACTCTAGGATGAAAAGGCACCAAAACGCAATAAGGAAATGTCAAGATTTTCCATTTCAAATTCACTCATGCTGGTGATATTGGAAGTGGCAGTATTTAGGCCTTGGCTCATTTGGCACATTGAAAAACCTACCTACCTCATATATTCCTGAAAACGAGACACCAAGGGGAGTCCAGAGAGTATGATTTGCATAGAATCCAGTACGTTTTCTTACCCCAAATATTCTTCTCGTGGTATTGTGTGTGAATATAAACTGCACAATGGCACTTGCTTTTGCTTACCCTTAATGCACCACTTACCCTCTGGCAGGGCAAAACTCTGTGATGCAAAATCTTGTGGTGTTTGGTCATGGACAGGCACATGCGTAATCATTTTGTGGTGAGTTCTAAAAATATACTGCTCATTTTGCTGTCCTTCCCTACACCAACATTGACCTCTCCCGAGGGTGTCTCTGGAGGTCTGTGGCTGGAAGGGGAAAAAGCATATTGAAATGGCATAGAGGCTACTGGGCATAATTATAACTGTGCACACTGTAAGCACGTCTTTAAGCTTTAAATAATTTTGTTGCAGACAACACGTGGATATAGCCATGGACAGAAGTCACTACTTTGTTCTTGTTACCCACCACCCTTGGCAGCCCTCCAACCCCCAAAGACCATGCCCGAAACCTCGACATCGTACTCAACTCCTCCCGCTCCATGACCCAACAGGTTAACGCAGTTGCCTCCAGCTGCTTCAACACTCTTTGCATCCTCCGAAAGACTTTTAAATGGATCCCCCCAGAATCAAAGAAGACCATCACACACACACTCATAACCAGCAGACTGGACTACGGACATGCCCTCTATGCCAGGATCAACAAGTCTCTGCTTCACAAACTCCAGACCATACAAAATACAGCAGCCAGACTCGTCCTCAGTGTCCCTCGACACAAACACATCACCCAACACCTGCGCAGCCTCCACTGGCTCCTCATAGAGAAAAGAGTCACCTTCAGGATACTCATCCACGCCTACAAATGCCTCCACAACACCGGACCCAAATACCTCAATGAGAGGATCTCCTTGTACCCAAGAGAAGCCTCTGATCCGCCGACCTCGCCCTTGCCGAAACCCCGCACATCAGCTAAGCCAGGACAGGAGAAAGGGCATTCTCCTACATCACGGCCAAGACCTGGAATGAGCTCCCGATCAACATCAGACGCGCCCCCACCCTGAACATCTTTAGGAAGATACTCAAGACCTGGCTCTTCAGCTGAACGGAGTTTGAAAACCCCCCTCCAGCGCCTTGAGACCCCCCATGGGTGAGTAGCGCGCTTACAATTCCTCTGAATGAATTGATTGGTAACCTGCATTTTGTCCATTATATTCGGTGTGAAAAAATAATACCTTCTATGCTTTGCATTGTATTTATTGAATTATTCATGTGGGAACCGTAAGGGCAGTGCAAAGCCAGTTGTGTGTTGATTGGGAATGATTGCTACAGTTTATTCTCTCTATTAGCTCTTTAATGTCAGGGTGCAACCTTCTACGATCTCTTGCCTCCTTCTTCGTACTAATCTAGTTCAAACGTATTCTGTACACATCCTTTGCCATTTGTGCCACATTGCAATGACATCCATACATATTTTTTTTGTTGTGGACTTTAAAAAGATTGCTCTTTTCGTTGAAGCAGCCCCTGATTATCAAAAAAGAGAACAGTGAGAATTACGAACAGTTTAAGTTTATTTAAATAATAACGCAGTGAATAGCAGCAACATTTTACTGTTGTGTGCAGGAATTCAATTTGCATTAAGTACACTGCATGATTTGTACTGTACAGTGGGTTCAATAAAGTGAAGCTCATCCACCTTTGGGCAGGAAATGCTGGTACAGTGGGTAATACATTGCTTTTTTGGATGCTCGGTCCCATTCTGATAGAGAGGTCATTAATACAAACTGGAAGTCACATTCTGAGGTGGTCCAGGTGGCCAGGTGTATCGTGTGTTACCTAGGTTGATGCTTACTACTAGGCATTGATTGGGCTTTATCTGATAAATGCAACTGATCGGATGCTCTGACATTGTGTCCTTGGTCTCTCTGCTTTGCATTTATTTATGTTTGAGTGTGTGGATCTGACTCGTTTCTTTAGGTGTTACACCCTGAGGTCATTAGTGATTTACTGCTGCAATCTTCCAGGTGTGTTTGAGACCTGTTTCACATCTGGGGTTTCCATCACGGGAAGCGCTAGAGCTTAACAGAGGGCAGCTGTGTTATGTTGATCTGATAAAAGGTCACTCTGAAACCGTAGCTAGTTTTTTAGGGTGGATTTGGGTAGTGCAGGCAACAGTTGTTTGTGGCGTGCTGGACTCCTAAGAGCCAGAACTTTCTATAAATTGATCAGATGCTAACATTTTCCCCTCTAATTGAGTTATCAACTACTACCCTGGCTGTTTGTGTCTGTGTCTTGGGCATGGGGGTTTCCTATTTGGAATTGTGTGCCCTGACCAGATATATTCCCCCTATTTTCAAGGTAGCTTTCTTCCCTCAGGCACATATTAGTTGTAGAGTGCAGCACAGCAAGAGCAAGATTGCAACCACTGGGAACAATGCCTTGTATAGTTCTGCGATCGACCTTGGTACCCAGGCAAACAAACCTGTGAACCATTCTATGGGTGGGGCACCTCCTTCTTTAATCATAACTGCTGTAGGTTGTGCAGTGCTTGGATGGTGACTGATAGTGTGCCATTGACCAGGTTGTTCATGGAGATGGAGGTACAGCACGCTGTACCTATTTTGGAGCATACCCCCCTTCCATTGTGGCCATTAGATCCAACACTTACAGGTGCTGTATCACCATGAGGCGCACTGCGCACATTTCTTCTTTGATTATGTTGTTGCCATCATTGGTGGCGTTCATCGTTTTCAGCAGTTCCCACCTCGTGATCTACAGCCACCGAGCGTTGGCCTTGGTTTGCATTGCGAAGAAGGGTATTGAACCTCCTACACCTATTTTCGCTTTGGTGAAGAGGTGGAATTCTTCAGGAATCTGCCCCATCCTAAGTACTTAGCTGACCTTCTTTTGTGTAGTTGGTCTAGAAGCGCTGTGTCTTTGCTCATGAGGTGGTAACGCAATGCAGAAAGATCAATGTGGGTGTGTAGAGGATGACCAGTGAGCAGACTCCTCTCCAGTCTGGGACGAGCTGGGTGTAGGCATGCTCGCCGCATTGCCAGAAGTAGTCCATCAATGGGGGGGTGCCCCACTGCATATCATTATTATATGTTATGCTCTTGCAATTGCCGTTCACCCCAACAGGTATTGTCCCCTTCCCCCGAAAACACCAAGATTGCACTGGTAGCCCCCTGACTACTATGAGTTTCTCCTTACTCTCTATCCATGTGTACCCTCCTGCCTCTGAGTTTCAGTTGTCTTGGCATTGCGTCAGTAGAGGGACGTTCAATCTACCCCCATGGGATCTGTTGTCACTTTGGTTCCCCAAATTGATGGCTCTGCAGGTGAACAGAATATTGGGGTTCCTCTTGTTCTTAATATGTAGCTCCAGTTACTCTAAGGGCTAGCCTTGGTCTACAGGTTGGTACTTGTGCTGACATGTTATGGCACTGGGGTGAGGGCTTGGTGAACTCCAAGAATCCCTTATGGGGGATGGTTTTAGGCCCTGTGTTCAAATACAGTGCCTGACCCCTTTTCTTGAGTTTGGCTAACGTGGACTGGATCTCATCCTGCTCTGTCAGGATGTAAAGGACTTCGTGTACGATATTGTAATTGGTTACAGGGGTGTGTAAATGTTAAACTAATCTACTTGGCAAAGGCACAAAATGCCACTGAGATCTACATGTCCTATAAAACCAACTTGGCCCACCTACTCCCATCCCTACATAAATTATAAGGTCTGAAAGAGAAACATTTAATATATTGTTTCATTAATATCAATAAACAATTAACTGCTTTATAATAATGCTAAAGAAAACTTGAAAAACAATATTATCCCTTTTATTCAAACGTACAGAAATACAACAATAAATGATCTTGCACAGTAGGCTGCTGTAAGACTTATATTGACAATACTTCAATAGTTATTATAGATGTGAGTTTTTATGTCCGCACACATGCTTTGTGCTTGCTGTTGTAAGCCAGAGATTGATAGCTCAGCTAGGGTCATAATTTGAGCTCCATGTTTTATGGTATATATTTTTATAACATTTTCGTCTGTATTTATCCATATTAATTTTTTGCCCTTTTTATTGTTATTTATCCATATTTATTTTGTTTTGAGAATAAATTGAGTTGTACAGTTCTATATTTCCATATTTATTTAACAGTGCACTCATACTTTGTGCCTGTCACGTTTGAGCAAATTAAGCAGCCAAATATGACAAAATGCTACACCAACAGGTAAATATTAGCATTGTATACAAATATATGTTAGCATATGCCTATATTTGAGGGAATCGCATCCTTTTTAGGGCTCGCTGCGAAAAGCGCGCGAAAGCGCGCTCTTGCAGAGAGCACTATAGCTGTCGGCTCAGCCGACAACAAGTTGGAATGTGGAAACAAGACCTGGCCGCGCGCTCAGCGTTGTCCCATAGGATAACGTTGCGCACGTGAACTTCGGCTGCTCTCTGCATGGCAGAAAGAATCGGATCGCGTTGCGTGCCTCGTGAGCAGTTCCTTTGGAATGCAGGGGGAGTCTGCAGAGGGGCGCGCGGCGCTGTTCACGAGGCGCATGGCGCTGATAAGCAGGCTGGTTCTTTGTGTGAGCATTCCACGAGAATGCATGTTCTTGTTTACATTGCTGGTCCTTTCAGATAAGTTTGGTTGTTTCTTCTTCATGCATTTGGTTCTGCTGCATGTGCTTGTTTTTTTCTGTGTGGGCTTGTTATACATGTGGACCACTTAATTGAAAAAGCCTCGGCATTAAGGAAATTGCATACACCACAGCACTTTCTCCACGAGCGTGGATATTTAGTGAGCAACGCAATGCACATAAACACACCCCGCGGACGCAAGCGCACGCTGCAGAACAGCCTGGAATCTGTTTTCTCGACATAACCTGCTCGTCAGTTGCTGTCCAAGGCTAAATACAGGCCGCACTGCGCCTGTTCCCCTTGTATATGCACAGGCATTAAACAGCATTTGTTTCCTGACCATGGACTTTCCGCTCCCATCACGTTTGCAGATGTAGCTCATCCACGGGCTGAATTGCACTCGGAGACCGCTTTATTGTCCCTCAATGTTTCAACCAAATGGGTCCTTTCCCTAGGGTCTCTGTGTTTCACCCATGATCCAAATTAAGAAAACTTTATCACCACTTATCAATGGCACACACAGCGCGGTTGAGTGATCATTAAATAATGAAAGGTGAAGGCGTTATTCTGTTCAGCATCTGCATCCCGCATGCAATAGCCCGAGTCCTGACAAAAAGGATACGAGAGAAAAAAAAATCTCCTCGTTATTGGGTGCTCCCTTCTGACTTTCGGTGTGACATGCTTTTGCAGCATAAGCAGCACAAAGCTGGTGAGACAACCCCCCTGCTATCTACACATGGACGTACTACCCACATATATGTTTAACATACGCCTGTAAAGGAGGGAATTTTACAATATGGAAGACAAGAAATGGGGAAGAGTAGTCTCATCCACTTATCCATAGATGGCGCGAGGGAGGTGGGGGCTGTAAAGAGTCTTTTGTATCTTCGAAGGGCAGTCTTTGATAAGAAATAGGCCTAAGTCATAAAGCCACCGTTTACTTCCTCAAATAAACATGTTAGAACAAAAATTTGCAATACAATAGGCCTCACATTGTAGAAACTTTGACCTATTGGTATTGTAAATGGCAATGCCTTTTATTATTGCTGGTTTTTTAAACACATAAATTAAAGGTATTATCATTTACAACGCCAATAGCTCAAAATCTCGCAACTGCAAGACCTGTTGCATTGCAAATGCTTGTTTTTAAATCCCCTAGGTGTCTGTCAGCTTAGCAGTTAGTCCTGAATTCATTAACAATAACAAGGAGTCACTCACAAGAAGTACAGTTTCCTGTATTTTTCCGCTTTTCAAAATAAATACAAACAGTCTGTTTCTGTAAAAATCAGTAAAAACGGAAAACTGGAAGCCTTAGTCATAAACCTCAAAATTGGGTTCTTCTTTCTTAAGAAGCATTAGGTCTCGGAGAACATCTTGCTTTAACCGTGTTCTTAGTGGGTTCCTAATGATATTTAATGCAGAAAATACAGGTTCAGTGTCTGCTGTAGATGCACTGAATGTAAACATAATCTCCACAAGCTTTAATACATTGGTCAGTGTGGACGTTTTTGGTGCTAGCAGGGTGGAGTATGCAGGCAATATAGGAATGCCTCTGGTCTGAAAGCTTTTCATATGGGTTTTAAGTCCACAAAAATTCTCTACAATTGTCAACTTCTCGTTTGTAGTGAAAAGTTCCTCAGAATGTTGAACAGTTGCCGCAATATCAGAGAGTCCATATTTATAGAGTGCTTCTCTACTAGTCGGCCAACATGTATGATCAAATGCCTGAAATCCTTGAACTGGCATGCAATTAAAATGGGCAAACCTCTCATCAACGTAATTATCCGCATTGTCAATGAGCTCACTGCCTCTTTGGATTGTTGTTGCTGATGGATTTTCCAGCCATCCATAGAAATGTTGCCAAACTTATTTTCTTTGGGTTGATACCGTTTTTTAAACTGCTGCATATATTCACCCAGCTCATTGTTTAGGCCTTCTAGGGTCAATGCACACCTCTCTTATGCAGATGGAGCATGCAATGAAAGCAGTTGATTTGGCTAAAAGAATTCTGAACGTTGAGATACTTGCTTCAGGACATCTCTCACTTGTAAAGGTTGTTTTTTTTATAAATGTAAAGCTAGTGTCAATTGAGAAGTACTTTTTTGGCTTGGTAGCTGAATCTTCACTCCCAACTGCAGCCTGTCCCAGGTGTAGTAAAAACCACTGTCTGCAGGTTTTGTTGCATGGCTGCCAAAGGTCTGGTTTTGCTATATACCCATCTAACCTTTTTAATATCTGTGAAACGTGCACAGTTTTAGTCAATTATTCTTGAAATGTATTTGGCGTATCTTTGCCTTTTAGGACTGTACCAATACAATGTGAAAATTCATTTAAAAGTTTATTCAAACTCACAAGTAGAGGTGTTGGATTTTACAGTATCTACAATCCCAAGCTGAAGTTTGAGAGCTGCATAGTGGAACAGCAGAATAAAAAGAAAGTCTTTTAGGAGTGCTGCAACCCCTCCCTTAGATCCCATCATTACTGTAGTACCATCGAAATTGCCAGCTATTAGTGATGGGCCTGGATGTTCTGTAGACCAATACAAAGATAACATTTTGATTACTTATACCATTCAGAACACATTGAGCATGTGCATGTTCGAGTGGAACAAGAGCTGTAGTTAGAGTGTAGGGTTTCCCACCACTGACTACGCTCACCAGCACAGTTTCCTGTTCAATGATTGCACTATCTGTGCTTTCGTTTTCAATAATGAATATGAAGCGAGATTTTGAAACAATATTTTAGATGTCCTGTCAAAGTATTTCTGCCTCACATCTTATGAGCTCTGAGTCTTTTTCGCAGTTTGTATATCTTCTATATCCACACCTGCTTTCTTCATAGCCCTATATAGGGTTTCCATGACTGAGAGTGTCTTACCTTGTTTTGCAATGTGGTAAGCATTGTTAAACATGATGGCCAGTTTCTTTCTTTCTTTCTCCTTCAGTTTTTGCAGTGCTTGCATGATGGGGGGGTGCTTCTCTCTAGTGGCACTGGAGTTTGAGGTGCTCAGTATAGGAATCTGAGAGTACAAGGCTGTTTAATTTCCATGCAGTGCCATGAAACGCATAACATGGGGGTAGTGATGGGTCCAAGCGAATATCTGACAAGTAGTACCATGACCATTTCCCCTCGACCTTGATAGCTATAGGGGTTCGAAAGATTACTTTGAAGATCCCTTCACAATTGATTGCTGTCCCTCCACTGACGATGAAAGTTGTGGATGAGGACTTGGTCGCCGGGCTGCAGGATGGTGTAGTGTAGGTCCACGGAGGTGCGCACCTCCTTCTTTTGGGTAACCTGTTTAGAGAGGAGTCAGCCAGCTTTGGTCAGTTCGGATGGGTGTCTATACATTTCAATTACAATACACCTTCATGTCCCAGTACCTTGATCTGACCACCATTTAATTTCTATCACACTAGGCAAAAGGAAAGTATCAAAGACTAATTCCCAACCCACCAAGTCTGCTAAATACCCCCGAGGGAGAAATTGGGCTAAGCTGAATTTTGAAGTCAGAATGGAATTCCTGTTGTCCTCAGGCTTTAATGCATGCGGAAACATTGCTGAAGTGTATGCTAACTGGGTAAGGTGGATTCTTCAGTCACTGTAGAAAGCGGCCCCCACAATCAATCCCAAATTAACCCATTTTCCTTATCTGTAGAAGGACACAGCCCAAATGCTCATGGGGGAGATTAGATCAGGCTCCCCTGTAGACTCTGCCCTCCACATATTCTTGCAAAGGCCATTGAGGCCGTCAATAGTTGAAACTCTAAATCTCTCCAGACAGGCAGACTTCCCACCGCATGGAAACAGGCAATAATAAAACCTTTACTGAAAAAAACAAATCTAGATGCTGCCCTACCAGAGAATTTTCGACCAATATCACTTCTCCCATTTTATAGCAACATTTTGGAGAGATATGTTAACAGAATCCTGTCACAATTTTGAGAAGATCACCTTCAGCCATACCCTACGCAGATGGGGTTCCGCCCTCAGCACAGCACGGAATCCGCTTTACTAGCAGTATCCAAAGAACTAAAAATGACACTTGATCAAGGTGGATCAGCTGCAATACTACTTCTAGACCTAAGCTCTGCATTTGATGAGGTCGACTACATCTTGCTAACTAACAGACTCTGAGAAATCGGCATCCAGGGCAAAGCACTAGAATGGTTAAGGTCCTTCTTGGAGGAGAGATCCTTCCAAGTTATGGAAGCGAACCTCTTCTCAGACATAAAGCCGCTGACTTGCAGTGTGCCACAGGGCTCGTCGCTAAGCCCCACTTTATTTAATATTTATTTGCAGCCATTGGCTGACATAGTTCAGGAATATGGCATGTCCTTGATCTAATACCCTGACAACACCCACTTGGTGATGTCACTTGATTCCAAGACTAATGGGGAGTCAGGTCAGTTTAAGCCTTGTCTTGGACAAGTGGTTAAATGGATGACAGGGAGCTGTATGAAACTAAAGGGGACAAAACTGAACTGATGGTCCTGGGAAATGCAAGAGTACCCAGGGCTCTAGCCAGTTTGGCAAGCTGCCTAGGGATTGCTCCAGTCCCGACCACTGCCATTAAGAATCTCTGCTTCTGATGGATAAGGAGCTGACCATGGAGACCTAAGCAAGGACAGTGGCAGGTACTTGCTTTGGGTTGTTAATAATGCTCCGCAAGATCCTCGAGCTGATTCCCACACAGCTAAGAAAAATGGTCATACATTCTCTGGTCACATCACGTCTGGATTATGGCAACCCGCTCTTTCTGGGTACACCTAAATATGTCCCTAACAAGTTACAGGTTGTCCATAATGCAGCGATCAGACTCCTCTGTCAAATCCCAATGCAGGAATCTGTGAAGCAGCATCGTAGAAATTTACATTGGCTCCTGATTGAAGCGAGTCAAGTTCAAAGCACTCTGCCTCACTCACAGAGCCGCCATAAATAATAAAGGGCCTGGCAAAATCAGAACTCTGGTGGGCTTATACCGTCCCAAAAGATGCCTGAGGGGCACTTCTGGGTGACACTGCTGTCATCACAAGTCCATTGCTATGGCAGTACAGGAATAACTCCATGGTTTAGTCTGGAGTCACAAGTACGTTTGTGATTCCTTCTTTCAGTTGGGTGAAGGCATCCTGCATCTGAGGGGTCCATGTCACCTGGGCACCATTTGATTGTGCATTCTTCATTGCGGACAGCAAGGGGGCTACGAGGGTGCTGTAGTCTTAAGACTCATTGCCTGGCGTAGTTGCAGAGCTCGAGGAATTTTTACATCTCCTTCTTTGTCTGGGCTTGTTCCACTGCTCTAATTTTATGTGTTCCCTTGGGTGTGACCTGTCTTCTTGAGGTTGAGATCATCTGACTCAAACAGCTGACATCCTGTAGCATGTATTGTACTTTCTCTTTGTCCACTTTGTAGCCTCTCTCTGCTAACGTAGTGGGGAGGACTATGGTGTTTTGTGTGGATATCAGTTCAGTGGGGCTGCATATAAGGATATCGTCAACATATTGTTAGTGTGCTGTGACTTTGGAAATTGGGCACGTCGCATCTCCGGATCCTATTAAAGATACTTGATGACTCACAGTACTCTTGAGTAAAGTACTTGAGCTTCTCTACATGTGAATGCCATTAGCTACTGACTGTCTGAAAGAAGCAAAATGCTGAACGAAGCATTTTTAACATCTATGACCGAGAAGCACACTGCGTCGTTTGGGATGTTGGTGGGTATGACGGAGGGGTGTAGTACCACAGGGAACTCTAGGACCCCTATAACATTTTGAGGGGTTGGGTCCTGTACTAGGCACCAAGTTCCTCACTTTGCCTTCTTCACAGGGTTTATGGGAATATTACACCCCTGGATGGAGTACTCGCTAATCAATGAGGGCCTATTTCTTCCTCTTCTTCCGTGGACAGTGGATACTGTTTCACTCTGGTGATAATGACTCCTTTCCTTAGTGGCATCCTAACTGGTTCGGCGGTGTTGCTGATCCCCAGGTCATGTGGACCAGTTGCCCATAGCTGAGGATGTACTTGTGTGAAATCTGGATCCCTGAGGGATGTTGCCGTGGTGACAGGCGCCGAGGCCCTGAGCTGAAGTTTGACTCTGATGTCTATGTGATCTTCAAAGACTTTTGTTGAGGCTTCTGGGTAGTTGGCGAACAGTTGTTAGTCTGAAATGTTTCATTCGTGGAGACCTGGGTCTACGAAAATTAAGTATGCCCATGTGACTTGATTGCCGTCAGAGGCCATCAAGACCCCGTAAGTAGGCCTGATCTTCACTGCGTTGACTTTCGCTAGTTCCTCCTACTTGGGGCTCCCGCTCTTGGTTCCGTTCCTTACGGATTTAGCAATCCTTGGGCAGCTGTACTTGTCTCCCTAATAGCTTTGGGTCATTGGCGAGGAGTGTCAGGACTGCCTTATAGAATGCAGCCTGATCTATTGGTAAGGCTGTGTCCTCCTTACCAGAACTATGTCCTAGGGTAAAATTTTATAAGGGGGAGATCCCGGGCGTTGAGCAAGTCATGCTTTCATCTTCTAGAAAGTGGATGGTCATATTTATTTTGTGTGTGAGGTGGGTCCCTTGCTCACTTTGCCACTGGATTCAAGCTAGCCTGGCTTATGAGGGGTGTTTACCCGAAACCGGTTCCAGGATGCTTGTTTCCGGTCCGAGGAAGACCTAGCTTGGCAGTTCGGGCTGGACTGTTCTAATGAGGAGCAGGGCCAAGACTTCTAGGTCACTTTGCAACTAGAGTTTCAAAGTGACCTAAATAACGATGATGTATTTAACCGAGAACTAATAATGACTGGGGGTGAGTGTCTGAAAAGTTTCAACACTCCTCTCATCATCTTATTGTGTTTGCATTCTTTGCCCTAAGGTCACAGGGTATACCCAGATGTGGGTCCCTTGCTCACTTTGCCACTGGATTCAAGGTAGCCTGGCTGATGAGGGGTGTTACCCCAAAACCAGTCCCAGGAAGCTTGTTTCCGGTCGAAGGAAGACCTGGCTTGGCAGTTCAGGCTGGACTGTTCCGATGAGGAGCAGGATCAAGAGTTATTTTCATAAGGCTGGGTCTGAACTGGGATGGAAAAGTGAGCTAAATAACAATGATGGATTTAACCCAAATCTAATAATGACTGGGTATGAGTGTCTTAAAAGTTTCAGTGCACCGTCTCATCTTATTGTTCTTGCATGTTTAGTTTGGCCATTAGATCTTTCCCCAGAACTTTGGTAGGGGATGAAGAATAATACTGTAGTTGAACTTGGAGTTGGTTTCTACCTATCTCCAAGTCAAGTATTTCGGTGAAGGGAACGCCTTTCACAGCCCCTGAAAACCCTGCATGTCCATGGTGTTCTGTGTAAGGCGAACATTCCCTTCCTTGAGGCAAAATCTCGTGGCTCCCGGTGTCCACTAGGAAGGTGTAAGGTATGCCACTCATAGCCACTGTCGCAGTGTGTTCTTCGGCTGGCCTGTGCATGACTGACAATACAGGGTGCATGGAGTTTCCTGGGTGCCTTCATTGGACCTGGTACAGGTTCTGGGGCTGGAACAGTGAGCTCCCTCCCCATACTGTTACTCCTCTTTGTGCTGTGTGGAAACCTGGAAGCTTTGCTAATGTTTGGGGTGGGTTTCCTGCTGTTTGCTGATCCTGCCATAGTGTGGCCTGTCCATCCATGTTTGTGGTGAGAAGGGGGATCCTAGATGCCCACTTGGGTGGGCATAAGTTTACTGCGTCTGATGTGTTGTGGATTGGTGTTGAGCTGGGGTTGGCTGTTGTTTGTTTTGCTTGTCTCCCACTTGGATCTTTGTTGCTCCTGATACATTCTGGCCCTACAATGTGCTGCAAGGTATACCCGCTTACGGCAGTAAAAACATTCTATATTGTCTTTCATTGGTAGCTCCTCTTGCCTTTCGATCATTAGTTTGGAATCCCTGGAAGTTCTGTGTGTTTCTTCTCATGAGGATCGCGGCCATCTGGCCATCTGTGGGACTGCGGCTACATCTGCTCCCACAAGCGTTCCCTTTTTTAATTTCTGCTGTACCAACTTGGATGTGTTTCTCTGTACTTGGTCCTGCCTGTCTTTGTCTTTTTCTATTTTCTTCCTGTAATAATGTATGATAAGGACCTAAATCTCTGGCTATTGTTTTGTGTCCAACTCATCTATGTTGTCTATTCCATTTTGTACTTCGGTTGGCAGTCTCTTTTTAAGGATATTGAAGAAAAAGGGGAGCTGTCTTGTCTCCTGGCACCATTGTTCCTTCTTTCTGCTGAGATAACCGTTCATCCCTTTGTCCGGCTTAATAGTCTCTGCCATCTTCTTCTTATGTCTGCTTGCTCTGGGAACATTTCTTCCAGGGCCGTCCAGATCTGATGTCTCCATGTGTTAAACACTGTTTCATTGTGTTGGGTATTGGTCAGAGGTATTGCTGGTATGCGGGCTCGGGCGAACACGGCGTTAGTGTGGGTAAAATAACCTGAAGCACTCCGGAGGCGAAAAGCCGGGAGATTAAGCTCGTGTTATTTTTAAAACTGTGTCACTGTATTTTGTGTTTTTAAAACGCACTTGCACTTCCTGAGCCCCTGCTCACCTGTCTATTGCTGGGAAACACCTGCACAGCGGACTCTAGCGCTGATTGCCGGTGGGGAACAGCGCTGCCGCCTTCGCGCGCTCGACCCTCAAGCCACGCCCACTTTGAGGCCACGCCCACTCCCTGCACTACTTAGTCGCGCTGACTCACTAGCGCGCCTAAACAACCTGAAGCACTCCTGAGGCGAAAAGCCGGGAGATTGAGCTTGTGTTATTTTTAAAACTGTGTCACTGTATTTTGTGTTTTTAAAACGCACTTGCACTTCCTGAGCCCCTGCTCACCTGTCTATTGCTGGGAAACACCTGCACAGCGGACTCTAGCGCTGATTGCCGGTGGGGAACAGCGCTGCCGCCTTCGCGTGCTCGACCCTCAAGCCACGCCCACTTTGAGGCCACGCCCTCCGCCACCATATCAATGAACCCTCCCCGGACGCGCACCGGGCGAGCGCAGCGGGCGCGCCGTCATCGCGCCGAAGTCGAGCCTAAGTCAAGCCCGTCTGCGCCCGTCCACGGTCGTACGCGGTCCAGGGCCACACCCCCTGCTCCGCTAGATGACCACATACGGTGGAGCAAGCAGGATTTACTGAACTTACGCCGCAATATCGATGAATCCTGCAAGCATAATTTATGCGTGGAAGATGACATGGGTTGCGAACACTGTCACTTCTCCTATGACCTCGGTAAGAATACTACTAGTATGGGCTATACCCTACACTACGGACTGCTTAATGTACGTTCATTAAGAAAACACAGGCTAGACCTATATGATCTACTCACTGAGAAGCAATGGGATCTTGTGTTTCTAACAGAGACATGGTTATATAATGAGTCTACACCTGATGCCCTTGAGGCAATGCCAGTAGGGTATACAATACATAGACAGGACAGACCCACAGGCAGAGGAGGTGGCATCGCAATCATAGCTTGAGAAAGCTTGCGATGCCAACTAGACAGCTCTCCCATCCTGGACAGTGAGGCAGGGAGTTTTACTGTTAAAGTGAACAATAATTATACGCTAAAGGGCATGTTAATTTACAGACCCCCAGGCCCTATAGCCAGGTTTGAGGAGAGTCTGGTTGAAGGTATTATGGAAACCGCACTGTGCAAAGACAAGTTTCTGGTACTTGGTGACCTTAATCTACATCTTGATAATCCCTCCGACAGCGTCAGTAAGAATTTTAGTCAGGCATTAAGAGCCCTCCAACTGAATCAAATTGTTAGTGGTCCTACCCATCAGTTGGGTCATCTGCTGCATCCCATATTTATCAATTGGGGGGAAGTAGAAGCAATGACCCCTACTCCCATTCCCTGGTCGGACCATTATCTGGTCCCTTTTACCATACGAATCCCCGGAAGTAGACCCCCGCAGCCAACAGTCATGTATCACCTCAAACGTAAATGGGCGACTTTCTCCCAGTCTAAATTCTGCGAAGCATTGACTAAAGGGGGGAGCCCCGGGGGGGATGATGCTGACACAGCCAATGCTAACCTCTGCATACGCATTAATGAGGCACTAGACTGCACAGCTCCTCTTCTAAAAACCAAATCTGGGGGCCGGGCAAAAAAAACTGCCCCATGGTTCAATGATGAACTAAGAGTCCAGAAAACCGCACTGAAGAGAACCAAAAGAGAATGGCGCAAGACTTTCTCTAAAGAAACCAGAACTATCTACTTGACCGAGAGGCGATCTTACCATGGCCTAATCAGAAAGTCGAAAACAACATATACGTCTAGAATCAGCGAGGCTGGTAATTCGGCGAAAGAGCTGTTTTCGCTCTACAAAACTCTTTCGAGCGGAAAATCAGCCATTGTCCCTGACGACTGTTCGCCAGAATTGTGTGATAAAATCGCAGACTTTTTTGCAGAAAAAATAACCAAAATCTACTCGGCATTTCCAACGCAACCCATAACCGGGGCAGAGTTTGTTGAAAGCCCAAGGGAGTGGGGAGATAAACAAAGACTGACCAACTTTGTTACCCCACCCACAGAAGATCTTCTAAAAATCTGTAGATCGGTGAAATCGGGCTCTCCACGAGACCCGACCACACCCAAACGCCTGACGGATAGTCTGGTGGTACTGGAACCCTACATCAGACATCTACTAGATGTATCCTTTAGCACCATGAAAGTACCTAGAGATTGGAAAAAGGCGGTAGTTCTACCCCTAAGGAAGAAACCAACCATCAGTTTTGAGAAGCTGGATAACCTCCGTCCAATCTCACTCCTTCCCTATCTGGCCAAGGTGGCTGAAAAAACGGTCAATATGCAACTGATGGACTTCGTGGAAAAGGCTGCCTTATTACACGACACTCAATTCGGCTTCCGTCCCCGCCATTCAACGGAGTCTGCACTCCTAACAGCAGTAGAGACCCTACGTCAGGGGGTGGATGAGGGTCATACCATGGCCCTCATCCTATTGGACCTGAGTGCAGCATTCAACACTGTAGCGCACGTCAACTTGCTACAGTGTCTAAATAATGGAGGAATATCCGAAGCTGCACTCCAATGGTTACAATCCTTTCTGACAGGGAGAAGCTTCCAAGTCCGCCAGGGCGACCACTACTCTAGAGACATAGGTTTGGGACAGGGCGTTCCCCAGGGTTCGTCCCTGAGCCCAACCTTGTTTAATCTCTATGTCTCTCCAGTGGCTTCGATTGCAGTGAGTCATGGATTGAACATTGTGTCATACGCCGATGACACGTAGTTGGTCATCTCCCTCTCGCGTGCACCCGGTCTTGCGATGGACAGTTTCAGGGACTGCATGCAAGAACTTGCAACCTGGATGTCCACCAACTGCCTTAAATTAAACGGCAACAAGACCGAGGTGCTCGTTGTGGGGGGGAATCCATCTGCTTGGTCATCGGCGTGGTGGCCTCCATGCCTGGGTGAAGCTCCCATACCCCGCCAGGGAGTCAAAAACCTTGGCGTATGGCTCGATGCTGACCTGTCCTTTGGACCCCAAATAGACCGAGTGGCGGGTGTCTGTTTTAGCGTTTTAAAAACTATACGGAAGGTCCTTGATCTCCTTCCTATGTCCGCACGGAGAACACTGGTACATGCCTTTGTGACATCACGCCTAGACTACGGCAACCTACTATACCTGGGAACCACCTGTAAGGCTATGAATCGCCTCCAGGTATTACAGAATGCGGCAGCCCGTCTCATCCTAAAAATCCCTAAACGATCAGACACCAAGGCCGCTCTTAAAACCCTCCATTGGCTGCCAGTAAAAAGCAGAGTGGAATTTAAAGCCCTCTGTACCTGTCACCGCATCCTTGCTAGGAAAACGCCAATTCCACTTCGGAACCTAGTGACCAGGTATATACCATCACGCGATCTGCGCTCCTCTCATGGGGGCTTACTTAAGGTTCCTAGGGTTAAAAGAGCCCGCATGGGCGGACGCTCCTTTCGCCATCTGGCGGCGAAAAGCTGGAACTCCCTGCCTCTTCATCTCCGCCTAGACCCATCCGAATCCAGCTTCCGTAAGAACCTAAAAACATACCTGTTTTCCAGATAATTGGTCTCACTCCTTTAAACTTCGTCCTGAGTCCTTCAGTTGTAGCGCGGGGACACGCTTCTGCGTTACCAAGCGCTTTATAAGCTACCCTTATTAATATTATTATTATTATTATTACCTATCAGGCTACTTAGTAGGATTTTAATGTTCCCTATAGCGAGTGTGATACCTCCTGTGATCTTTTCAAAGCAGGTTATCCACTTTTCTGCCCCCTCTAATAGGGATGAAAGCTTAGTCTTAAGCCCTTCCTTGTCCCATTGGGCCCAAGGGGCGTAAACAAACCCTGTGCCCCCCACTGGATCAAGGGAAATAACCTTCCTGCTGAACTGATGGTGGGCCTGTCCTTGACGTATTTTTTCCACTTCGCAAGATATTACTGCATGTAGAGGAAGTCCCAATCTGGATTTCTCCCCTCATGACTAATGCAATCCTCTGCCATGTCTTGTGGCTAGAATGACCCTGCTCGCGGACTAGCGTACTCTCCCCTTGTCCATTGGGCTGCAAACTACAACAAGCGTTGGTAATGCACCGGTTTTGTCTATGTGCTAAATAGTAAACTTTTTTATTTATCGCTGTCCAGGACCAAGGAATGAACTCCCTGAGAATTATCACAGGAGTGGAGAGAATGCGGCACAGCGGTCAGAGCTGCTGATTCGAGCGCTAGAGATCCCGGTTCGAGCCTTCACAGTGCAGCATCCAGTGATTGGGAAATTGGCCAATTATAATACATACTGGACATGTCCTGCTGTGGTAATATATGCGCACAGCAGTGTTGAACTAAAGAGGGGTATTTATAGCCCAGAAACTGTGTGATCAAATATTTTGTAAAAAGGCCGCCTGGCTCTAAAATGTCTGCCGCACAGGACAGTATACTGAACTAAAAATCACAATATCAGGGATGTAGTTTGTAATAAGCAAGGAAAGTGAAGACTATAAGTGGGCTATATAGAAAAAATAAAGAAATGCGTAGAGGATGATATTGGTGGAATTGGCCCCATAAAAAAGCCTCCTAGGAGAAAGTTCACGATTTACATAGCTAAGGCACACTTAACATGGCTGCCACAGTACGCAAGTACGCCATAGGCACGCTCCAGACTAGTTTGTTCAGAGTCTCTGTGCTTCTGCTTGACTGTAGTGACAGTCGTTGTCGTTTCCAGAACAGGTAGTGCAAGCTAAGTATCTAGTGAGTGGAGAGGATGTGGTGCTGCAGACACAGCTGCTGACTCAAGAGCTGGGGATCCCGGCCAGTTCGAGTCTCCACTGCTCAACATCCTGTGATTCTGGGCAAATCACCGAATCTTTCTAGAGTGATGAATTGAGCTATATAAAGCTGCTAATTTAATGTAAAGTATCACTCAAAACAAAAAATCAGAAAGATGCAAAACTATATGAAAGAAAGTTCCACCAAAGCAGATGTCAACAGTATTTTGCCTACCGGAAACTGATTAGAGAAGCAGACCAGGAACAAGCATTGGTAAATGCAGGAAATATGTGACTGCCAATAGAAATTGAGTAAAGGAAAGTGGCAATCACAGGAGCCAATGGAAAGCCAGGAAAGCGAGGGGGCGGTATGTAAACCCCCTTTAAGATTTATACTAAAATAATATTATTTCACAAGCATGGCGCAAGCGCTGTGCAGGGGAAACCCAAAATGGGTAAACGTAAAATTCACCTTCCTTAAGTGCAGTTAACTCCTTTAGGGTGTAGTTACCGCTTCATGTGCCCGTGCCGTGTCATTGGTTGCAGTTTGTGGGTAGAAGCTACGTCTCTGTGCTATTAGTATCTTATTTTTGGAGTATCGAGGTTGTGAGGATCAGATGTCCTTGCCTCCTGTTCTTGTCTGTCCCATGTCTCCGGTATTTAGCCATGGGTTGTAGTCTGCTGCACGGTGATCCTAGCGATACAAAAGGGGATGATGGACGGAGCGTTTGAGCAAATCATACACTCACCCCAGTCAACTGATCTGGGTTTAATCCATCACCATTCTTTAGCACACTCAGCCACCCCAGTTCAGACTGTACCGCTTTGTTCGCCATAAGTTGGCAGGGTATGCTCAGACGTGAGTCCCTTGCACACTTTGCTACTGGATTCAAGCAAGCCGGGCTGAAGACGGCTGAAATGCCAGAAACCGGTCCTCGGAAGCTTTTTTCCGGTCCAGGGAAGGCATGGCTTGGCAGTTCGGGCTGGATTGTTCCCATGAGGCACAGGGTCAGACTGATTTGCATATGGCCAAGTCTGAACTGGGGTGGCAGAGTGGGCTAAAGAACGGTGATGGATTAAACCCAGATCTTTTGACTGGGTGTGAGTGTTTGATTGGTTCAGATGCTCTGTCCATCACCAACCCCTTTTTGTACCGCACGGTGATCCTAGGCTGCTGAGTAGCCTCTTGCCGTCCAATTCCTGCTCCCCTCGCTCTCTGTGCCTGCCTCACTTCTCTCTTCCTCTTCCAAAGCGCAGGTAGATCTCCTCTCTTCCAGAAGTCTCTTAGCTGTGTCCCTGCGTTCAGATCTGTCTTATCTTTGTCCTCCCAGTGCTTCCTCCACTGGGTGTCTCTTCTTCTGTCGCTCTTATGCCCCCTACAGCTCTGCCTTCGCTTTCTGACCCTGGGGAGCCAGAGCTTCCTTTGTCTCCCGTGCTTGCAGGATCAATATCTAGGACAGCTAAGAACTGCCCAGATAGCCAATCTGCCTCATCTGACCCTGGAGGGGTTGAAATCAAGCTCCGCTGTGTTGCACTGCGAGTTAGTTTCCGAAGTGGATTGGCCTTAGACTGGGATAGGCCTGGGCTAAGTGGAATGGTTAAGGTGATTGGGATTCCCCCTATGTCTGTGGCAACTCCATTTGCGTGGGATCCGCTCTTTGTGGGTGGTGCGTCTGCTTCTACTATGGGGGATTACAGTACCCCAAGGCTGATGTTGCAGGAGTAACCACACACATGCCGGGATATGGGGTGAAAGGTGCCAAAGCCTCAACAGTGGGCTGTGTTGCGGGGTCCTTTTTTGCCCTTTCTTCTAACAGAGTCCATTGTTGTTTACCCTCCTTCCCCTCTTATGTCCTTTGTGTTTGGTAATTATGTGTGTTTTGGTATGGTCAAATATTTTTGGATCGAATGTTCCCTCCTTAGGTCACTGGTTAGCGGTTAATTTGTAAAGAAATAATTGCTGGGTCTCTTGTCAGAAGGCAGCTTCGACTAGCCCATTTATCCTCTTAGCACTGCCTAACACAGAACCAACATACCCTACAAATGGGGAGGATCTGTGGCATAATGGCCAGAGCTGCCATCCTCTGAGCTGGGGAACCAGGTTCAAGGCTCGACATTGGCTCATCATTCTGTGATTTTGGATGAATCACTCAATCTGCCTGTGCCTACCAAGAATGAATGTGTATTAAATGGTGCTCAAGCATCGGCGTTGATGATTAAGTGCCCGTGCTGAGCACCGGAGACCACTGGCTTAAATTAGGCACTGCCATGGGTACATGTGGGCTTTGCTTTGCAAGTGCCACTCTTGGCAGTGTTTTACTAACTTTTGCCTTTTCGTTGGGGAAGGCTCCAGAGGAGTGCACACTTTGGTAGTCTGAGGGGCCATGATGGGGGCTTGGATTTGACCCTGGTTGGAAATGGTAGGGTCGTTCAGTGGTGCCCTGGTGATCTGAATGGACAGGGCTTGGAGAGGTCAGGTCTGCTGGTGCATGTCTTGTTGGCAGCTAGCGCCTAAAACTTGTGTGGAAAAAAACAGTTTGCTTTTCGACTTGTGGCAATACAATGACAATCTTAAAGTATTTTTACATGCACACAATCATAAACATTTCAAGACAGTAACAACTTTCTTGGCTTTATGTTAGTAAGGACAAAGGACAGAGGCTGGTGATAGGACTAAGAGGTGAGAAATATAATGAAAGCAGGTGCGCATGAGAAAGTTGAGTTCATGTTTTGACAAGATGCGTGAAGCAACCTTAGAGGAATCACGTGCAGACAATAATAGAGGGCACGTCAGAAGGACTCGCGGTCTGTGATGAAAATTGAATTAGGGACATGAGGTCAATATGTGCACAAGAGCAGAGAGTGTGCGTAAGACCAGAATTCACATGTGAAGTGCCCCAAAGATTAACTCGCACACAAGAACTTGCGCATTTTGAGAGCGGGGTGGACAGTGTAATGTAATGTAGTTTCTTATATAGCGCACGTATCACCACAAAGGGTATCTCGGCGCTTGCTTTGGGAACCCGTCCTGGTTTTTCCCTGTGGGGCACCCCCAAGGTGAAAGCCAGGCATCCCGCCGCGGGGGCCGTAGTGGAGATTGAGCAAGCCCAGAGTTGCAGAGCGTGAACCCCTGATTCAAGTAGGCACCGAAGCGAGAATTATCAGGTCCGTGGACATTTGGGCTCCAAACCCTGCCGTGTCGGGAATTGAACCCTGGTCCCGGGCCGACCTCTGCTTCTGGGTCTGCCTCCTCTAACCGGTGAGCCACACTTCTCCTTCTGTAACAACAATAAAATGATGAACAAGTAGTCAATACGCTCAGGAGAACAAAGATTGCACGTATGACCAGAATTCGCATGTGAGCACTCCCAAACACTAACACATATACTCAAAATATGTGTTTTGAGAGCAGGGTGCACATTAGAAAAACAATCAAATTAAGAATAAGTAGTCAATATGCGCAAGAAAACAAAAAGTGGGCATATTTCCTTAATTGCATATGAAGCACCCGTAAAGACTAATATGCGCACAAAATATGCACGTTTTCAGAGCGCAGTGCACAGTAGAACAATAGTGAAATTATGAACAAATAGTCAATACATGCAAGAAATCAAAGAGTGCACATATGACCAGAATTCACATGTGAAGCACCTGTAAAGGCTAATACGCACACAAGAAAATGTGCATTTTGAGTGCATGGTGCACAGTGTAACTGTTTGTAGAGTGTTCGTATGTCAGCTGGGGTGCTCCCTTTAAGAGTGCTTGCGAAGGCTTGGAGAGCAGCTGGCACATAAGAAGAAATGGTTTAAAAAGGTTGGATTGTACTTTTGTACCAGTCTGGCGCCCACTCGGCAATTTATACAGCTATTTAAGATAGCAAAGCAAGACACAACGGTATTGCGATCCTACTAAACAGGCTCTTTTTGACCACAGACCAAGATAATACAACCAGTGAAAAATGTGCTTCGGAAGCGCTGGCTTCCCTCACTCAGACTTCAAAGATGCAAACAATACCAATGCGTTCTTGCACCGCAGGGTTCCCTCACTCAGACACTCATGATTCATTCATGTGGCCTCTATGTATATAAGTACCTCAAAGGCACAATCGTTGTACAGCCCCTCCTGGGCTTTTCTAGAAGTAGGCCTAGTCTCCTAGGTACACTATCCCGACTGTGAATTTAACATGGCCTACTTTTTGCTCTCTCATTACTCCGATACAGGGGGTGTTAAGAAACCCTCCTGCACATAGCTCACGGTTAACAAAACAAGCATTGGTACAGCTAATAGGTCTTGCCTTTGGACCTTATAAAATGTAAATTGATACTTGTATAGCGCACTACTCACCCGCAAGGGCCTCAAGGCGCTTGTACGAATAACGCTGTGGAACCCATCCTGGCTTTCCCTGTGAGGCGTCCCTCCTGGGCACCCCCAAGGTGGAGGCCAGGCATCCTTAGCGTTGTGGGGTCCGTTGTGGTGATTAGTTCAGTTATCCAGCACAATATCCTTGGTGCAACAACATCAACTGTTGCATGGCTAAACAGTTATAAGGTCCCAAAGGCGATGCTTGTTCAAGATTGGGAGGGCGGGGCAGGTGGACAGTTGTATTGTGCATGGTAATGTTGTTCATCAGCCTTGTATTTCTTCAGGTATTTTAATGAGTTGTCATATTTATTTCAGGACAGGCTCGGGTTTGGTTACAACCCAACCTGTAGCTAGGGCCCGCCATCATTGCGCTCCCTCTCTTTTCAAATATATAACGTTTTCCCTGTTTAGAAATGTGCACTAAAAATCTTAGGGCCCGATTCACAGAACTAACAAGACAAAATCCTAAACTTACTACCATTTTGCTATTTACAGAAGGCACTTACTCATTTTGGTATTAACAGAAGGCACTTACTCATTTCGGTATTCACAGAAGTTAGGAGTCATAACTTTAGGACTCCTAAATGCCTTCTGTGAATACCGAAAGTCTTAAAGTTAAGATTTTTCTCAGTTTAGAAGTAGTAAAGTTAGGACTCCTAACTTTAGGACTCCCAAATGCCTTCTGTGAATACCGAAAGTCCTAAATTTAGGCTTTTTTTCAGTTTAGGAGTAGTAAAGCTAACTTTAGGACTCTAGACTGAGAAGAATTCTAACTTTAAGACTTTCGGTATTCACAGAAGGCATTTAGGAGTCCTAACTTCTGTTAATAACAAAATGAGTAAGTGCCTTTTGTGAATATCAAAATGGTAAGTTTAGGATTTTGTCTCAAGTTAGTTCTGTAAATCGGGCCCTTAAAGTTTATGTGTTAAAGTTGACTTGTAGTCCCTCCTCGGGAAATAGTGTGGCAACATAACCCTTAAGTCGCATTGATCATCTCTAGCACGCCAAACTGTAATGTTCACTTTGTTTTATGTGAATGACTTCCTATCATCTCAATGACGTCCCTGAGAAGCAATCTGAATCACTTTATTGATCTCTAGTAATGCCGCATTATATGTACGTCTTGAATGGAATGTTAATCTCTCAGACTCTATAAAGCGCTATGACGTCCTCCAGGACAATGTTTGTGCTATAGGAAAAAAAATCTGAAAAACTCAAATATAATCCAATCATAGTTACAAAATACAACTATGTCCCATGCTATGCCATGCCGTGCACATTGCTGCTTAGGAAATTCGGACTCTTTCAAGATCTGCCAGAGCACAAAGAGGGTATCCGTCCACTCATTCACTTAATGCAATATATTACTGGAGTGGTACAGGAGGAGAGTGGGCCACACATTTGAATGGTTGCCACGTTACAGCACTCTTGCTCTGTTTACACCTCTTTATACCTACATGTCTATTCGTCAGTCAATCTGCCTTTCCAGCCTTCTTTTCTGGCTTACACCAGCTATCTGTCCATCCCAGGAGCTTGTCTGTCTTCCCCTCTGTCCATTCGTCTGTTCACCTACTCAGACATTGACCCGTCTATCTACCCATCTCTAAAGTTAAAAAGGACTGCCTCGCCTCTATTTAAATGCCTTGCCTCTGTGACCGGAGATGAGGCGTGGACTCCGCCCTGATGCATTGTCTGTGGCTGTACCATGGTGTGTATGGAGTTTGGCTGCGGCGTTCCACTCAGCCAAACCGTATTCATGACGGACCTGAACGCAGCGCGGGGACATGTATAGCACCCTGGCAGATGCAAGTGGCAACTTTGTTTTTTGTTAAAAAGTGCCACCTAATTGCAAGCTGTGCAATCCATATTTTGTGCCGGAATACTTGTTCTGCCCAGCAAAGGTTACTGTTCCCACCTCTTTGAGGCCCAACATTCGTGTGTTGGTGAGTAGGTGTGTGAGTGTGTTTGTGAGCGGAGCGAGAGGTGAGGGTGTGTATGTCGGTGGATGTCCTTGATTTGCGTTCCTGTATGCATGCACGTATCTCCACAACTGTCTTGTTGTAAGTTTGTGTGTCTGATTATATCCATGTGTGGTTAAATGTGTGCGTGTGTGTATTTGCGATTCTTTGTGCGTTTTTTCTGACTGAGTCTGCGTGTTTTTTGTGGGTGCAGTAAGTGTTCCATTTGATCTAGTTCCACAGGAAAAACTTTGGAGAGTACTAGCAGACTTAGGCCTCCCGCCCTACTTGTTAGCCATCCTTTCTAAGCTCCATGATAAAAATTTTGCCCAGGTGAGGTGTGGCATGCATGGCGAACTCACAGAGCAATTCCCTGTCCAAAAAGGAGTTCGCCAAGGGTGCGTACTGGCGCCAACGCTATTTAGCCTTTACATAAATGGCCTTGTGGAACACCTGAATGATGTAGAAAACAATGGTGCCCCTAAACTAGCCACAGGTAGAGTGCCCGCTCTGATGGTCGCAGACGACACCCTGTTGTTGTCTAGAACATCATTGGGCATTCAAAGAATACTTGATGGGTTTGTGGAATTTTGCGACCTTCGGGGGCTGGAAATCCACTTAAGTAAAACCAAATTTATGATTTTTAACCCGCCGAAGCGTGTACGCCCAAATCCTGTTTTACACGGCACTCCCCTTGAAAGGGTTAGAACATTTGTTTATTTGGGTGTCACGTTAACTGAGAACTTTGGTTGGTATATGCAGATCCCTAAATCCACACTCCAGTTATCCCAGTTAGCGGGGGGCATAGGTAAAGTTTCCAGGGCATCTACTTGCAGGCCGGCATCTCCAGCCCTAGAGATATACTGCCGGCAGGCTAGACCGGCAGCGACCTATGGGGCTGAACTTTGGGGGCACAAGCAGATTATGAGTCTCAAAAGGGCAGAGCACTCTTTTGTTAGAAACATAGTTGGGTTACCACCTAGCACGCCTTTGATCCCTCTCAGATTTGACCTTGGCATGTTGCCAATAGAGGAGGTCACTACTGCTAGACCTATAATGTACTGGAAGAGGTTATGGTCAGTCCCTGAATTGGATGCGTATAGAACGAAACTTTTTGAGATTTTGCCTCTTCTAAAGAACAAAAAGATCCCCTGGCTCCAGCATATTCGTGCTGTTAGTACCCGTTTAGGTTTTCCTGAACTGTGGGAAACTCCTGAGATCTTTTGCCTGGGGATATCCAAGAAAGAACTCCTCTCTCAGATACATACGTTAAATTATCAATTATTAATGAGCTCTGCATCATTGGGTAAGCTGGCGTCTGAGTTCCTCCTAGTCAAATTAGAATCTAAACTAGAGGAATTTATGGACTTAATCGAACCCCCAGCTGCCCGAAAGCTTTATTTACCGTTAAGACATGGCACCCTTCCAGTTAGGACCTTTACATCCAAATGGTCAAACTCTAATAGTGAAGCTTGCCCAGCTTGCAGCCACAAAACCGAGAACGTAATTCACGTACTGTGTTTTTGCCCTGCTTATTCCGCAATCAGAAAACGTTGGCTAATACCCATTTGCAAGAACTTGGGTCTTTTGCACTTTACACAGGCATGTAGGATAATGATATATGATACACATCCACCCATTGTGTTAGATGTCTCCCGTTATTTATTTAATATGTGGCGTAGGAGATTTACCTTTTTAACTTGATTGTTGTATATACAATTTTGCCCAAATGCCTTGTCTTATGATAACTTCTAGTTTAATTCTCTTTTTAAGATTTTATGAATATTTATTGTTTTATTGTCTGTGCTGAGGCATTATTATGTGCACTTTTTATGGTCTTTTGATCGAAATAAAAGTTATCAAGCAAGCAGTAAGTGTATCTGTGTGTCGTCATGACTGTGTGTGTTTGTTTTTGGTCTGCATGTCAGTGACTCTTGTGATGTATGTCTGCCTGAACCTGCGTGTGTGTGCGCACACGTCTGGGTATCGCAGTGGTGGTGTGCTTGTCCCTGTTTTGTTGGGCTGCGTGCATCAGACGGAATGTGTGTGTGTCTGACTGGAGAGTTTGACAGAGCTGAAAGCTGGGCTGTCCTTCGGGTGTCAAGCCTCGCCTTTCACTCCATTGAGGATTACGTCTGCTGTCAGACAGTGTGCGCAGGGGACACAAACTGCACACATGTCGCCACCTTGTCTTGCAGGGAGCCTGGGGAGCCGGCTCTGTCTGCTGTTGGGACCCTGTTATCTCCGAGACAGCCGCAGAGGCCGCTCTGGGCGTCAGAGGGTGAAGGGAGAGGGGATTAGGGGCGCTGGCCCAGGCTGGTACCGGCTGAGGGTTCTGCGCCGTGTGCACGCAACATGTATGCACTCCACGTCCCTTGCTTCAGAGAAAGACACAACCTTTATATAAAAAATGTGCCTTCTTGCGGTTTCTTTTTCTCCCTCGGCCGGGATGTCTCACACGACAGCGCAAGTCAGTGCCCATATTCACCGTGTGTCTTGCTGCCCTCCGCCCTGGGGAACCCAGGTGATGAACTGCATGGCAGGGGGTTGAGGTCAGGCAGAAGTGCCCTAAGTAATATATATGTTGTTGTGGGATACAGTCCCGTGCATGTTAACACAACAGGAAGGGCACCCGAGTAACGGTCGCTTTGTATGCGGAATCAACGGGCACCTCTCTTGCCTCCGGTCGCAATGGCACAAGTGCACGCTGAACACTTTGTGGTGGGTTTAGGACGCTGCTGATTTCATTAATTATATATACTAACTGCCATGTTTGTCTGTTATATTATTGTATTTTTTTTTGTATTTTCAGTTAGGAGTATTGTGTTCTGTAGCGGTTCATGAGACATATCAAGGCCAGTCAGGGGTGTAGGAGACACTAAAATTCTGGGGGGACAGGGACAACCTTGTGGATTTTCCATTGACACTATACAAATCACCACCCGCTAAACAAATACATTCGCTTCGTTTGTGAAATATTGAGAAAAGCAGGCATGTAGTCACAGTTTGCATGTATGCTTTCTTGTTGTTTACATTCACATAGTAATCAGACCAAATGTTAACAAAAAATGTATATGAATTTTGCATCTTCATGCACCAAGCAAAAAAGGATGCTGACTTCGGGTGAGGGCGTCATGGTTGTAAGTGCATTATGGCTTGAAAAGTGCCTGCTGCTGCATTCCTGGTCTCCAGAAATTTTAAGGCAACAACATAAATGTGAAGATAACTTCAGTGATTAATGATCTTTATTGAGAGAGATCAGAGGTCTGAGTACTGGAAGTTTTGACTCATGGTAAGGTAGCCACAGTGGGGTAATATGCCCGCTACAAAGATCGTGTACCACGCAGATCACAAAATGCATATAATGTAAATAGGTCAGTGAGTTACTGCTTTTGTCTGAGATATTCTTTTGCTATTTGCAGTTTATAAGTTAAAATCCTAACACTGAACAGTGAGCTGTTAACCGTCATCAAAGAGCTGCATGAAAACTGCAAGGTATAAATTAGAACGTTATGATTTTTACCCAGTCTTTCATTATCCTAAAGTTTGAAAATGGGTTCATTAGGATGGAAATCAATTCTGATTATTAAAGAGAACCCCCAACCATGGTGTTATGTTTTAAATTCTGGGTTTGTGCTTCTCTAGTGTTGCAAAGCCATCTGTGCCCTGGGCACTCCCCAACTTTTTGCTGACTGGTACTGGTGGTACCTGACTCTGACTGACCCTGGCCTCTGACTAACCAGGCCCAGGCCCAGTGCTATGTTGAAAGAGACACTTACACATACAGTAAAAATACCTACATACACTAGGGTGCACTATGGGTTAGGGTACCTCCATGATTGACATGACCTCTCCTATATGGCCCTAGTGCATAATAGGGCATGGAGATTGAAACTACCTTTAAGTCCCTAGTACATATTAGGGCATAGTGGTTTAGAGGCCAGAACCCCTTCCTGCTCTTGCATGTGTGCACTGCTGTAGCCTGAGGTCAGTTTAATAGCAGACCCGTGTTGGAGGACTGCTTTTAAAATGCAAATTGTGCCCAATCTTGACTTTTGGGTTTAGGGCACTTACACATTGATAAACTACAATGTTGGGGCATATTAGGTATCCCCAGGGGTTCCCCTAGGTGTCCTAGGCGTTAGAGGTCAGGTATCTACAAGGAGGGCCCTTATAAAATGAGTGTTATATGCACTGGGTTTAGTGAAATTGCACATTTCACTGCCTACATTGTAGTATAGTGCTTCCCAAAATCGGCTTTTGTGCTAGGAGCACTGTGAAGTGAGGATCTGAAAAATTTGGATATAATCAGAACCCCTGAAGTCTTTCTTATGTATTCTAGGGGTGGGGGTCCTGTAGGTATAAGGAGGATCCTTATACAGGCCCTGGTATTGGAGAAATTGGCCAGTTAATTTTTCCATTGCAGATCCCCAGCCCATAGGTTAACATTGCAAGAGGTTATTAATTAATAACTGGAGAAAGGAAAGCCATACAACTAGGATTAAAGGACTCAGAAGAATGTTAATGATAAATGCAACAATGTGGTATTGTTGAATGTATTCTAAAATTTACAGACAAGAAGTTATAAGATTTTCTTGTCTGCAAGCCAGAATTCAGCCCTTCGTGCCCTGTCTTGATTTGTCAGAGGTAAATGGATTGGACTGGCTGTTTGAAGAGGTGATAAATGACCCCTGGAGTTAGGTGGCCTGTCTGAGAGTAGAGGTTGCTGGGCAGAGGAACGCCAGAGCCAGGGGGAGTGGTAGTAAACCATGCTCTTCAAGAGAAGGAGAGAAGCTGGAAAAATCACTTTCATTTACACCTCTCCCACAGCCGGATGGGGGGATTAAGGAGGAATTCCCAGATGTAAGGGGAGTGGACCTAGTTATATGAAGCCATCCTGTAGGCTGGTTGAGTTAGTTCTGCTCCCTCTGCTGGAAAATCAGCCATGGTGAATTTTGGAGAAATGATGCTCTCTTTGGGAAAATAATTCCCCACTTTAGAGGATGTGGTCATACCCTGGAGCATTGCCCTGCACCTCATTGGACAGGAGTGTCCTCCTTCTTGACCCAGAGAACTTGGAATAAGTATCTGAAAGGGACAAAGCCTCTCAGATGAAGCTGCTTCAAACTTGGGAGAAGAAGGGACCCTGCTGAGGAGTTAGATTTGAACCAACCAGGCTCTGGACTGAAGATTGTGCCTGTTGCACAATCTGTAATTACAGTCCTATGGACTACCTTGCTTCAAAAGGACTAAAGAGTGGACTCCCCGCAAGCTGAAGGTTAACAGAGCCAACCTGGCCCAACAAGAATCCCCAGCCTGGAGAACTACCAGTGAATTTGAAAGGGTTTTGTCCAAGCGGATTGTGGTAACTGAAGTCCATTTCAAGGACCATCTTGGAGATTCCAGACCCGTGTTGTAAGTATTGGACACTTTCAGACCCTTTGGAAAACTTCAGGAAGAAGTTCCAGAGGTTTGGAGAAGTTTGGAGCAACTTTGGTAAAAAGCTCTATAAGTGGACCGACTCACTCTGGCCAGCCAAGCCGACAACCATCAACCATGAGTTGGCCTGCCGCCCAGGTTCTTCCGGCTGAAAAGCTCCAGGGGTCCGACTTCCAGAGTTTGATCGGGCATAGGTAGAAACCCAAGCTGGCAAACCCTCACCGAATCTGGCCTAGTGAAAAGCATTGAGGGACCCTGCAAGAAAAAGCTCTGCAAACATTTCTAATTCTGAACTTAGAAAAGGTGACCAGGCCAACCATGAGAGCCAAGCCACCCACCATCAACTGTGTGCCAGCCTGCATCCCTAGCTCGTACCGGTGGAAAGCTCCGCAGGTAGGACTTCCATATGTTTGACTGGGAGTTTGTTGCAAGACAAGCTGGCGAACCATCTCCGAATTAGGGGTGGCTGAGAGCTTCGACGGACCCCGTGAAGAAAAGCTCCAGAAAAGTTTCTAAGTCAGAAGGTAAAACCTTTGACCGAGACCTACCGCCAGGAGTAGCCCCTGCCGGGCTTCATCGTGGTCGGCCTGAAACTTTGACTTTGAGCAAGTCCAGTATGACCAGATGTACCAAAAGGGGATATACGTTTCTATGTGCTATATCGTGCAAAACATGTTAAAAGTCATATTTCCGTTTTTCTGCATTGGATTTTTTTCCTTTTAAAGAAAAAATATTTTTTAATTTTATAAATTGGTGGTGGATTTTTATTGTGTTGTGTCTTAATTATTTACTGAATTGGTGTTTTTAAATGCTTTACATACCTGCTAACAGCCAAGCTAGCAAGGGTTGAGCGTGAGAATCATTTTCAAAAACTGGTATAGCTATATATTGAGGTAGTGTCCTTATTGCCGGGGACAGATATACATTTGCCCCTACTATTAACCCACTTTCCAACATCCAGACCAAGCACTCTTAAACAATACTGTCTACAAGTATGGATGACATGTGACTCCTACACCCTGTAGTTTTATTTAACATTTCCTATACACAGATTTACACACCTATGATTGACTGCCTCTGTGTAGTGTGAATGATGTAAAGTGTTGACACCCTGCACTGGTATGAGTGGCGCTATACAACTAATTGAATGCTTCTGAGAGAGTAGGTATGGAGACTTGGGCAGCACTTTTAAAGGGTGGTAGTGAGTGAATCTGTGTCGGAGATGGGTTGTTGAATACCAAGGCTGTCTATCTGATTTCATCTCCTGCCTCCTTTATCCACCAATATACTCTCTCTCCACATTATCTCACTCTTCCAGGTTCTTTCTCATCTTTGCTTTCTCCTTATTCTCTGTTTTCCATATTTCCCTTCCTCCTTCTGCCAACAACTCTTGATGCCTTTCTCTTGTTCAGTTTTACAGTCTGATGGTTTAAATAATGTACCGGTCTCTAACAAAGAATACAGTTCGCCTCACCTGCAGACACCAACTTAAATTAAGCATCATTAGCTTGCAGCCCACAAAGGAAATGCCAGCTTGGCTATTCCGGCCCTTTCTGCATTGTATATCCTTCCTGAAGCAGATACACCCTTTTCTCTCCTTTCTGCAAGACACAAGGATCCTAGCCTTCTCCCTTCCCTATGGAAGAGAGAAGAGTGCGCGGCGATCGGTCTCTCCGAGTGCCAGCGAACCGCCCGCCATTGGAATATGGCGGGCAGTAATACAGTCATCAATGGTGGTGGGACTGTCAACGATGCAGTGATGTGGCAGTCCCAACACCATTATAATCACCCCCTGAGTTTAATGTGCATGCAAATCCAACATTACCAACCCCATGTAAGTTGCACTACTAGTGCTGAAAAAGTCCAATGGAGGTACCAATGACAAGGTGGACTGGCCTCAAGGGTCTTGTGACCTCAGTGACAGAGTCACTGTCGCTCTAGTGTGTGCTTCTTCGTATGCCTGCTCGCAAGACTGGAGATTAACTGCATGGATTGTGGTGGACAGGCCTTCAAGGTTAACCCACACTTGCCACCGTTAGGGTCCACCTGCTGGTGCTAAGACACCAGGCCTTCTAAGGTGTAGCATCGGAATGAGCCCTGTCACGAGTGTGGATTGGTGGACTGGTCATGAAGGCTGAAAATGGTGTTCCTGTTCCAAATTTAATCAGAAAAGGGGGTGGTGATGAACAGAGTGTCTGAATTAAGCAGACCACTCTTACCCAGTCCAAAGATCAGGGTTTGGTCCATCACCGTTTTTTAGCTCACTGCACCATCCCAGCTCAGAACCTGGCTACATGCAAATTAGTCTGTCCCTGGCCTAGTGCATCATGGGAACAGGGCAGACCAAACTACCAAGCCAATTCTTATACTGGGAAGGAAACAAGCTTCCGGGGACCGGTTTCTGGCATTTCAGCCGTCTTCGGCCCGGCTTGCTTGAATCCTGATGGTGCAGTGAGCAAGGGACTCATGTCTGAGTATACCCTTCCACGCTTATGGTGGACAAAATGATTCAGAAAAGGGGGTGGTGATGAACAGAGTGTCTGAATTAAGCAGACCACTCTTACCCAGTCCAAAGATCAGGGCTTGATCCATCACCGTTTTTTTAGCTCACTGCACCATCCCAGCTCAGAACCTGGCTACATGCAAATTAGTCTGTCCCTGGCCCAGTGCATCATGGGAACAGGGCAGACCAAACTACCAAGCCAATTCTTATACTGGGAAAGAAACAAGCTTCCGGGGACCGGTTTCTGTCATTTCAGCCGTCTTCGGCCCGGTTTGCTTGAATCCTGATGGTGCAGTGAGCAAGGGACTCATGTCTGAGTATACCCTTCCACGCTTATGGTGGACAAAATTATTCAGAAAAGGGGGTGGTGATGAACAGAGTGTCTGAATTAAGCAGACCACTCTTACCCAGTCCAAAGATCAGGGCTTGATCCATCCCCGTTTTTTAGCTCACTGCACCATCCCAGCTCAGAACCTGGCTACATGCAAATTAGTCTGTCCCTGGCCCAGTGCATCATGGGAACAGGGCAGACCAAACTACCAAGCCAATTCTTATACTGGGAAGGAAACAAGCATCCGGGGACTGGTTTCTGGCATTTCAGCCGTCTTCGGCCCGGCTTGCTTGAATCCTGATGGTGCAGTGAGCAAGGGACTCATGTCTGAGTATACCCTTCTACGCTTATGGTGGACAAAATCATTCAGAAAAGGGGCTGGTGATGAACAGAGTGTCTGAATTAAGCAGACCACTCTTACCCAGTCCAAAGATCAGGGCTTGATCCATCACCGTTTTTTAGGTCACTGCACCATCCCAGCTCAGAACCTGGCTACGGCTGAAATGCCAGAAACCGGTCCCCGGAAGCTTGTTTCCTTCCCAGTGTAAGAATTGGCTTGGTAGTTTGGTTTGCCCTGTTCCCATCATGCACTGGGACAGTAACAGACTAATTTGCATATAGCCAGGTTCTGAGCTGGGATGGTGCAGTGAGCTAAAAAACGGTGTTGGATCTAGCCCTCATCTCTTGACTGGGTGAGAGTATTCTGCTTAATTCAGAAACTCTGTCCATCACCACTCCTTGTTGTTAAATATTTTGTCCACCATAAGCGTGGAAGGGTATACTCAGATGTGAGTCCCTTGCTCATTGCACCATCAGGATTCAAGCAAGCCGGGCCGACGACGGCTGAAATGCCAGAAACCGGTCCCCGGAAGCTTGTTTCCTTCCCAGTGTAAGAATTGGCTTGGTAGTTTGGTTTGCCCTGTTCCCATCATGCACTGGGACAGGAACAGACTAATTTGCATATAGCCAGGTTCTGAGCTAGGATGGTGCAGTGAGCTAAAAAAACGGCGTTGGATCTAGCCCTGATCTCTTGACTGGGTGAGAGTATTCTGCTTAATTCAGAAACTCTGTCCATCATCACCCCTTGTTGTTAAATATCCTGTTCCAAATTTAGCAGCTCTGGCCAGAGTGCCACATCCTGTCCCCCACTGAACAACATACTGCCCCACTGGGTTAAACTGGCACTGCCTTCAGCTACAACCCAATTGTGCTGAGACTCAATTCAAACTATGCATTGGACAAGAGTAAAATGCTGCCTGAAAAAAAACACCCTGTAAAAAGCAAACACTGAAAGCAAGGATGAGCAAAGCATGTGAAATGTAAGCAGGAACAACAAGGTTACCTTAAATGTTTTAAACTCATTATTCAGAAATCAGTAAGTGATTTTGCCTGAAAAGTTTTGGACATGACTACAGGACTAGGAAGGGCCGTTTTAATGTCCATTGCTTATATCATTATAAAATATAAGCAGTTTGGTTTAAAAAAGAAGACCAAATCCTTCAACACAGAGCTGTGATACACATTTATAGGCTAAAATAATTAAAATAGTTGAAAACGCTCATATTAAATGTTTTCCAGTCCACCCCTCAACCAGGTATTGCAGTCCCTTTATGAATGGTGCAAGTCCCCACCCTGGGAAAACAATGTTGTTCAAAGAAACAAGATAAAAAGAAAGTAGCGCTTCACTGGAAAACTCTGTAAAGCAGCGCTAAGGTGCATGGGTGTAAATAACAATCTGGCCTATCTGCTGACCACTCTGTATTGCTTTATTTGGTTATTTCATAATTTTTCTTATTTTGATACTTTGTTCTCTCCGTCCCGAGGTTGTATGTTGGAATAGAACCCTGTCAGAAAATTCGGACATTTCCAGCTAAAGTGTTCTGCTCATTTTTGGATCCATTTCACGCGGGAAAAAATAAAGAAAATGAGAGGCAAGAGAGAATATGTAATAGCTGTCTTTTGAAATCTGCATATAAAGATAAGCGAGACAGCGACAGAAGGAGATGGAGGAATAAGGAGAGAGAGGGGGGAGGAGGGAGCTACCAGAGGCTGAGCGGGAGAAGCGGACACTGCCCTTGCCTTCTCTGGGAATGACGGTAAAGAGGCAAGAGTTTTTTCCCTTCTCTGCCCTTCCCAGACTGGCCAAGCCTTACGGCAGAATAACAAAGGGCAGAGTGGCCTCTTTTGACTGCAGGCAGGTGAATCACACGTCAAGTACAGGGCCATTAGGTAGCGCTTTCGCGCGCTAATGGCCCTGTGCATAACAGAAGGGAGAGGGGAAATTCATTTGTCCCCCTCGTCCCCCCACCCTTGTCCCCCGTGTCCCCCCACTCCAAAATCTGGGGGGGATATGTCCCTCACAGTTCCTACGCCCATGAGGCCAGCGTTTTACCCCCAAAATGAAATAAACACATAAAAACTCGGTGCCATCTGTAATTACAGGACTTGTAATTACAGTATGGCTGTTGTGTATGAAAAGATATTCAAAGGTGGTATTACTAGTAAAAGTAGAGGCAGTAGCATCAGCTCGGTCTCGTAACCAACATTTCAACTACCAGAAAAAGAACCAGAATACTTTCAGAAAATATGTCTGAGGAGGAACCCATTTTGTAAATTGGTGTCTCCTGGTAAAAGGGAATGTACTTGATAAAAGCTCACACACAGAGACAGACATTTGCGTCTTAAATCACCGGCACAGCTACATAGGCACATACACACAGAGACACACTAGCAAGAACACGTTTTCAATCATCAACACAAACACGCGTGCACAAACACGATGGACCAATTATACACCCACTGGCACACACAGACACACACGCAGAATTAAGTACACTTACACAAATGCCGATACACACCGAACAAACAGACACACCCACAGAAATTGGTGTACTAATAGAAACACCGGCACACACGAACACACAGATACGCAACACATACAGAATATTTACATTTATACAAACACTGACACTCACAAAACAACACACATACACGAATATGCACACACAGATACCTTTCAGTGTAAACAAGCATTTAAAGCAGGGGTACTGCGATCCTTCCAGTTAACGCATAACGCATCCCTTATTCCCTACACTGGGCATGGGGCCATTTCGGGAATGGGGGCTCATGGAGTGATTTTCACTGTGCTTTCTTGCTTTCTCTTCTCTTTGCGTGATCTTGCCAACATTCAGCACAAGACTCCCCTCCCCCCCCTCCCTCCCCCCCCCCCCCCCCCCCTTTCAGAACGAAGAGGTGAGACTGAGGAAACGGAAATGGCCTACGCGCGAGATCAGGCATCTCTGGAGATCTGCTCGGGAATCATTTCCCATAGCAACAAGACGCGCTGGGAGGAGGAGGGGGGCCTGCGCGATTCACTTGCGGGAGCGATAATTGCTACCATGTGGCGGCACCCTCCCGCAAGTGGATCACCATACGTGCACGCATTGCCATTGATGGCAATGGCATGTGTGCACGTTCTTGGCTGAAAAGCTAAAGCGATCGGAAAAGGTAATTTTGCCTAAGCCGAGCATGCGCGCTGATATAAATATATATATATATCTATATCTATATCTATATATATATATATATATATATATATATATATATATATATATATATATATATATATATATATATATATATATATATAAATTCCGAATTGCGCACACAGTGTGCTCTGGTAGCTTGATCCTCCTCCTCTCCAGGCTGCATTCTGGGTATCCAAAGTGATCAACTCCAATATGACTCGCCAAATGTCAGAGCTGTTTCTGATGATCAAAAATGAAAATAACAAGGCTCAATCAGGAACAGTTAAACTTTCATTAAACAATAATGGCCGTTAATACCAGCCACATCCTTTATAGTTGCGGGCTGGAACTCAATTTCCATTAGGTACATGGTATGCATTATGCTGTACAGATGGTGTGTTAGAAATGGGATTTGTGGTTGGCTAGGATTTGCGCCTAAACCAGGCAGAAACCACCCCTCTAGACAGGGCAAGGGAGCTAGACGCTGAAGATAACCCCTGCTCACCCCCTTGGTAGCTTGGCACGAGCAGTCAGGCTTATCCCAGAGGCAACGTGTAAAGCGTTTGTGCAACACATACAGAGCGGCAACATACTAGGCACCCCACAAAAGGAACAATCTCAATGTCTGTGCACCAAGTCGGCAGTACATAGAAAAAATGTGTGAGAACAAAGTGACCCCTCAAGGGCGCACCACCTTCGGGGTAACTGGCAGGTACTCACCAGATTGGGCCCCTTTTCTCATCATAGGCGGTCACTTTGTTCCAGAAAAGAAAGAAAACGTGTCGAAACAAAATTAAAAAGCGTGTGAGTGCAGTGGAGCGATAAACAATGCCACTCCACTAGAGACAAAGAGTGATTAAAATCAACAGACACACCTCTCTCACAACTTTATTCTTAAATCCTAGGTGTGGTCTGTCGAATTAAAAAAGGGGGGTGATGGTAGCTATTGTTGCATACCACTATACGCTGCCAACATGTTTCTCTGTCTATAAACTTTCGACAAGTTCTTCAGGGCTAGACTCCTCGTCACAGCACCTCTGTTGGACACTTGATTCTTTTTAAATTGTCAAATTGAAAAGGTAAAAGAAACACATAAAATTGCATAAAAATGCCCCCAAAAAGAACTAATTCCAGCTACAAATTAAGGTTGGTTGAAACATCATAATTACCCTCTGTCAGCATGAGTCTCTCATACCTGCTGCAGAGGCACATGGCTTTGTCTCAAACTCCTTAAGTGAGTACTCTATGAGATTGACTCCACGATTGTATTAGCAATCTAAAATATTCCAAAACAGTGAGGTGAAGAAGTGTTGACAACAGCCAACAAACCTCCCCATCATAACTCTCTATATGCGGTCTTTAACCTAAACACTACATATTGTATAATGACCACATCTATCTTATTCTAGGAGGATCAATCATCCTGTTGTAGTATTGACAGGGTCTAATATGATGTATTCCTAACTTTCAGCACTCGATCAAACTTGTTTCACATCCGGTCCAGTGCCCCTTAATGCCGATGGGCTTCGACTGTTTTCCCATGTACCACATATACATCGCAACTCTGATGTGCTCTTTCATTTCTAGCACTTCGTGACTCAAAGCAGTATGGTCTTTGTCTTAAATTTTCGCACACACACTTCCCCTTATTCATTACATCCTGGCTATCCCACTTCTCACCAGTCGAAGCCTCACGGAGCTCGTCGTCTCCTTCACTTACGGCGTCCGCCAGCTGTGTGTATATTGCCGGTGGTGTCGGGACACCCGATCACGCGGTGAGCTTCAAAAAACGCCCAAAAACATCGCCCACCATTTTGCATTCGGGCCGATATTTCAAATCAGTATATACAGACGTGTCCTATGTGTCTATACTACGCAGTTCCCTGCTAAACACTTATTAATACAAGAAAATCAATACTTATACAATAATCGTGATTGTGCTCAAATACAAAAGTAAATTGAACCAATGTATATTTTTCTTTATAATTTTTGGAGGAAGGCCAAAATATCCACCGGGTGTAATTGAAATTATTTCATACTCTATACGCCTTTCCAAATGCCATAGGCAGATAGACTAGCCCGTTTTTTATGAGTAAACTCCCTCTTAAGACTACATTCATCCTCTCAGAAATGGCAAAGCCGTTTCTCAGGCACACTACCTCACAGAAGGTACATTCTAGGCACTCGATGTCACAAAGATCACACCACTTGGACCACTGTCAGAACCATCACAAAGTGAACAGAATAAATGTAGAACATACAATAAACGTAGTACAGTACACAACCAGTAATTATTGGCAAACACTGTACTCCGCCTCATCCTGAAACACAAATCATATTATGCACAGTATCACATTAGGCGTGAAATATATTCTGTGCCAACCTCAGAAGCATAAACACATTATGCCATACCTTATCAGTCTAAACATATTAGGCATAAATCACAGGGGAGAATAATATCACAAGCATACCCACAGTATGCAAATAACCTCATAAACATACATTAGAGGCATGAATCAGGGTGCATAAATCTCAGTACATGAATCACATTCCCTGTGCACCACATAAATCACATTACGGCCTGGCGCCCTATCAACCCAAAAGTCCCCCGGGCCTACTCAGAGAGATCAAATGCCCTATGTCCAAATGTCAGGGCGGCTGCCAATGCAGCAGAATCCATGTGCGCAATTATGCTGGGGCAGAGGACAGTATCTCACGCCTATCTCATCTAAAAATGCCCCCGAAGAAATGTTGGCCTAAACGTAGCAGCTGACGCTAATTGCCATGTGGCTGTGATGCAAAGAAGGCCTGGCACCACTGTGCCCTCCTGTCCCACTCTAGGACTCTATAACAAGAAGAAATGCTGCCCAAGGTTACAGCTGCCTACGCTGTTGCAGTGCAGCTGTGAGGGAAGTAAATGGGCCCTGGCACGACTGTACCCTCTGGCCCCCACTGGGTTCTCTAAATGATATTGCCCCCATCGTTGCAGTTGCCCACTGTCAAGCGGGGCAACTGTGAAAAAATATCAAAGGGGGAAGATACGGGCACCACAGGCCCTCGGGACCCCCACTGGAGCCCTAGAGCTATTGTGCCCCTCGTTGGAGCGGCCTGCTGCCAGACGGGGCCGCTCAGCATCATTAAACAGCGGTAATGTGTCTCGAACGGCACCACCACAAAGGAGAAGCCCCTACTCACTGGGGCTGCGGGGCAGGACTCCTACGGTCTCCTCTCGTGACTCGGGACTGGCACATCTCCCGGGTAAGCCCCAATTCCAGGACCTCTTCTTACACCCTTGGTGCTCCCTTCCATTTCGGGAAACCTTCTCACTTCACCCGGTCTTCCCTCAGAGGCACAGGGCTCTCCCACGCTCACTGGAGCCTGCACAGACTTCCGACCGCCCGTAGGAGGCCCCACCCACAACCAGGCAAGGGGGCCTGTATTCCGGGTCACGCTCGGCAACGGCCTGGCAGTTTCTTTCGGCAGCTTCTGCTTTTCGGCCGCGACGTGGGGTGGGCACCTGCTGTTCAGAATAGCTGGAGAGCAGGGTGGGCACCCACTTTCCAAAGTAAAGTCATTCATGCGGGGTGGGCACCCGCCAAGTAACTCAAAACGCGGGGTTGGCACCTGCCAACAATTCCCAACGCGGGGTGGGCTCCTGCTCCTCTGCATCATAGCAAAGGGGGCTGCAGCTCAGCGCTGCGCAACCCACGCAGTCCTCCTTCTTAGGGTAATAATAAGAAAGCGCTCACAAGGCGCTAGAAACAGGAGTCCTATATTTGAAATGAATGGATCCCAGCCAAAGTTCCTCCAGGTCCATAGGGCATAGCTGGACCCAGGGAGGCTAGCACATAGGGCTCTCCAGCAAGGAGGCGAGCCCTCATGTTGACTTCCGACCGCCCGTAGGAGGCCCCACCCACAACCAGGCAAGGGGGCCTGTATTCCGGGTCACGCTCGGCAACGGCCTGGCAGTTTCTTTCGGCAGCTTCTGCTTTTCGGCCGCGATGTGGGGTGGGCACCTGCTGTTCAGAATAGCTGGAGAGCAGGGTGGGCACCCGCTTTCCAAAGTAAAGTCATTCATGCGGGGTGGGCACCCGCCAAGTAACTCAAAACGCGGGGTTGGCACCTGCCAACAATTCCCAACGCGGGGTGGGCTCCTGCTCCTCTGCATCATAGTAAAGGGGGCTGCAGCTCAGCGCTGCGCAACCCACACAGTCCTCCTTCTTAGGGCAATAAAAAGAAAGCGCTCACAAGGCGCTAGAATCAGGAGTCCTGTATTTGAAATGAATGGATCCCAGTCAAAGTTCCTCCAGGTCCATAGGGCATAGGTATTTGTCAAATAGTCATAATAAATCTGTGCCCACCATTGCGCAGCATTTCTTGTTACAATTCCATACATACTAAACTCGACCACTCTGCTCCTCCCATATCAGGAATTGGCACTGACGCTTTGATCAGGGAATTCCCAATGCATTCCTATGGGAGGGCAGGTCAATCTCACCAATGTAACACCAAGAGCGTTGGACCACAGTGCTAAAGTGCCCAGAGGCCTAAAACCACCAACACCATGTCACAGAAAAGGCTAGGAGAAGGCAAAGGTTTAGGGGTTAACATGCCAAAAGGGCCAAGTCCAACAGGGTGCAATAAAATAAAGCTTGTCTCACTTTAGGCACAAAATACTGCTACAGTAGGTCATAAATCGTGTTTTTGGATGCTTGAACCGGCTCTGATGTAGGGGCCATAAATACCAGCTGGGGGGCACATTCTGAGGAAGTCCAGGTGTCCGGTTGTTTCGTATATTATCGTGGGTGATGCTTACTACTTAGCATTGTCTGGGCTTTATCTGATGAATGCTACTGACCGGCTGCTCTGTCATTGTGTCATTGGGCCGAATGCATGCTCTCGGCTATGCATTTATTTGTGCTTTTGAGTGTGTGCATCTGACTCGTTTCTTTAGGTATTGTATCATGGTGCCATATGTGATTTACTGGTACAGTCGTCCTCCTGTGTTTGAGGCTTGTTCCATATCTGGTGTTTCCATCACTGGATGTGCTATGGGTAAACAGAGGGCAGCTGTGTTATGTTATTTTGATAAAGGGTCACTCAGAAACCGTAACAAGTGTTTTATGGTGAATTTGGGTAGCACAGGCAACAGTTGCTATGTAGTGTGCTGGGCTCCTAAGAGCAGGACCTTTCCATAAAGTGATCTGATGCTAACACTTTCTTCTCTTTTACATTTCACATATCAGCCATTTTTAGGTCGAGCCTAGCGCAGCGCGCATGCGCTGCTCCATGGGAGGCTTCATGTAATCAGTACAAACTTCTCAGTGTGGGTCAGACTCTTCCCACACATCTGACTGGCCTTTGCGAGTGTCTTTCAGAAATGAAAGCACGCAAATGGCCAAGCGCGGGTGCATTGTCCACCTTTTCTATAAACGTTACCTCCTATGGCGTTTCGGTCTCGGAATTGAGCAGCGGCATTCCTCCCTTATCATGGCTTATGGTACTAATTAAAAACAGAGCGGTCGCTTTCACTTTCGCATCCACGCTTGTTTAATGTTTTGTGGGTTGCTCAGCTCTCGCCCCCCGCCCCACCCGCTTCTTCCAAGTCTTCACCAGGTTTCTTCATGATGTTGACTCAGAAATTATATTACTTAAATAAATTGTCTCACACCTGCCCTGTAAAGCAGTTGTAGAAGAGAAGTAATGAACCCCAGTTTTTCACAGGCGCTGGCTGAGCAGCTGTTGTTTGCTTAATTGACAGATTCATATGCACACGACAACAGAAAAATATGCAATTATCTTAACCAGTAGTTTCCTTCTTCTACATTCCAATTCTTTCCATAGCTTAACATGTCACAATCCATGTCCAGATTTAGGAGGCACCTGTGTGAACATTTGGTGATTTCACAGCCTGTCCTCCCCACTACACTATACGTTTGCGACCGTTTTTTAATGTGATGCGTGTAGGGCGAGGGTTCTTATTTCAAGCATTCAAAACAACTGCCTGGCCAGAAAAAGTTACCCAACCACTGCTCCAGCAGATATCAGATCAATTGCAAATAACAGTCCTGCTTCTACAATCATTACGGGCCTTAGGACTGGTGCCTCGAGGAAGCCGTTTCCATAGCTACCTGCTTCATGTTACACAGATCCATGTTATTTAGTGAAGTTAGAGAAACAATTGTCAAATGTCATTGTTGCTCCCAAAGTGCAAGCAACATTCGCTTTGATTTGTTGCATCTTTCAAAGACAAGGGAACCCTGCCAAGTTCTCTGCTGCTAGGAGTGCCATTCAAATACTGAGAAAAATCCAGTGGGCATATGAGACTTCCAAACAACAGTTATATGAATTAATATGTACGAAAATATAAGTTAAAGAAAATAAGGTGTATACAAACAACTGCTGGTTGCACATAATTTGCAATTAACACTGGCAACACCAATGGGTCTTACTTTAATGTGATAAATCATGGATTCTGCGAAGTGTGATCGAAAATGGTTGGTGATTTGAAAAATGCCTTCTGTTTACGCCTGATGTACTTTGGGGCTTCCGGGTTTGGGGTATAAAAAGGAGAGTAAAGCATTTCCACTTTTTAAGCTAAACAACTCGTCCGCATCAAAAATGCCCCCATTTGCTGCTCTATATTTGAGAGACAATTTGTCATCGCTGATTTCTGCGACCGAGAGAGAGGGCGAGAGGCGCGTTTGATTATAATCACGGTGCTGTCAGCCTCTTAACAGCTATTCATTATCACTGGCCCGTCCCCGCTTTGTATCGCAGTGGCCAACCACACAGAAAGTCCAATTATTTCCCACATCCATTGCCCGGGGGCACGCGTCACAAATGAACATCTCTGCCCCGTGGGATAGTCTCTACAAATATTAGTTTAGTACGAGAATGAATAATGGCCCAGTGTAAAAAGGACAGGAACAGAAGAATTAATTTGTCACATCCCGTTAAAGCAGATGACGTTTAATGACTAGACTGTGGACCTGTACACCGGAAGGCCGGGTATAGAATCCCTGCGCCCCGGTGTGAGGACTTGGGTAGACTACATATTCCCATGTCACAACTCGCCAGCTCTAAATGGGGAGCACTTAGATGTATTGAGTATGCATCCTGTGCGCTACACAGCACACCCTCCTTAACTTGTGACGTCTGTTCGCAAAATATTAAAGGAATGTAGTTTTTGATTGGGGAAAAAACATTGTTCTAAGAAATTCGCTAGAATGTCCCAATCAACCCAAACCTCTTCATGTTTTGTTATAAATAATTATGTACCCATATGGGAAACAAAAAGTAGCATTCTCCACCGTAAAAAATGTGTAGATACATCACAAGTCAATGACAAGGAAATGATAGAAAAGTTTAATTGATTGTGAAAGTGCCTCATACATTGAAAGTGCTCATAAATATTAATTAGGTGATGTAGCCCTTACTCTACCTAACGCTCAGATCTGCAACATGCATTTAACGTTTGTCTATTTGTCAGGCCAGACCATTGTGTATATTAGTTGCTTGCTCGGTGACAACGGCCTAAGAAATGGCACGGTTAATGAAATCAGCTCGACAGATCCGTTTTAGCCAACGAGCCAGGTCCTGAGGGTTTTCCTGAAGGTGGTCAGGGAGGGGTTGCGTCTGATGTCTGCCGGTAGCTCGTTCCAGGTTTTGGCTGCGATGTGAGAGAAGGATCTTCCAACAGTTCTGGCTCTGTGGGTGCGCGGGGCTTTGGCCAGTGCGAGGTTAGCCGATCGGAGGTTTCTTTTGGGTACGTGGAAGTTTATTCTGTTGTTGAGGTATTTGGGTCCTGTAGGACTTGGCCCTTTCCCCAGAATTTTTCGCTTTTTATTCTCCTAATTTAGGATGTCCCCCATAGTAACAAAAGTGTATAGGCCTTGTGTAATGGAGAAAGCCCTGTGTAATGTTAAACTAATGTTAAGGTGCAGGTGCTCTCTTCCCCTAACATGGCTGCCACTGACCCCTGCTACTGCAGCGCGGTCTTTGTGGGCGCATTCTAGTGGTCAGGAGCTGGCTAGAACCCTCCAAACAATGTATCAATACTAACCTGCCAGCCTGCCCATAGCCAGAATGGTGGAACCTCCTAGAACCTCCTGGAACCTTCTGGAACAGGTGAGGTGACACCAACTGCCACTACCAACTGTCAACTGGCACTATAGAAGGAAAGGGAGGGAAACTTTCCTGTCAGACTGAGGGAGCGCAGACCTGGGGGAGAACCTACGCAGGAGCATTAGGCAGTGGGGCCTAGATAGGGACCTATGACACTGGTAGAGACAGAGCCTAGGTGCTGCCTATCAAGTGTTGAGGTATCTTGATTTGCCCCCCTGACCTGGCCCGGCGGAAGGGGAACCCCAGGTCTGCTTGAAGGGAACTGGATGAGGAGACTTGATATCAACCATAAACTTCAACATCCCCCCCCTTCAAGGAACCCAGAGACTGCAATTTACAAGGGCGCAAGAAATATAAAGCGCCAAGAAGAAACCAAATCACCACAGGACTTTTGAGAAATCAACCAGGTATTGGGGCTGTAACACTCCCTGCGTTCCCTGATGCCACCTGGGATCCCTTTTTCTGGATTGCCACTGTTGTGTGAACTGTCCTGTGGAACCTGCTGATCTGACTCCAACTAATATAAACTGTCTGCTGGCTAAGCGCTCTTATTCCCTGGTGCTAGCACCCTGCACTACCTGCCCTGAGGAAAGTGCCCCACTGAAGTGAATGCTAAACGCTATCTCTGCGTAGCGCTAGCCTCCTGAACTGCTAGCCTGACTGAATTGCCTGAGGCTCAAGCACTGTAACTGCCTGCAGAAGCGCTAGAACCCTGAAGCGCTATGACTGCCTGAAGTGCTGTCCTGCATCATTTGAACTGGCTAATTTACTTCAGCTTGCTGAACTGGACAGAGCACTGTGTCCCAGGCGCTATCCCTCCGATCACCTGCTGAAGAGCTGTGCCTCCTTGAGAAGCGCTTATGTCCTGCAGACTGTTGGGCCCTGAAGCGCTATACTCTTAAAGCGCCACGAAGCTCCTGGGCGCTATTCCTGCCTGAAGCGCTTTTGCCCTGATGAGCGCTGACTCTGCCTGAGACGGCTGTTGTGCCTTCAAGCGCTGTCGCCCCCGAGAAAAGCACTGCCATTTGTGACCTGCTGACTGAGCCCAGCGCCGTGAAACCCCTGGCGCTAGGCCCCTTTGAAGAGCGCTGTGATGCCCCTTCAAGCGCTCACCTGCTGGCCCTGAGAACCTGTGAGACTGGGAACACTGTCAATGAGCCCAGTGGGTCCTAATTATTTATAGAAGGCCCCCCTTTTTTGACATGGGCAATAGCCCTTAATGACAGGATAAGAAACCCCAAAATTGCTCATTTCGTGACTGGACTGAGGAGGAAGTAGTCCCTAGCTGTGGAATTACTTCAGTCAGATTGCTTCTCGGCAGGGACTGAGTTTCACAAGGAGAAATCCCCCTGCGGGTTCATTGATTTATCCATGCCTAATGAAATGTTTTATACTCCTGCCCCAGTGTTCTAACTTCTACCTACCAACAGGGATACTCGTGAATACTGAAATGTTTTATCCCTGCTTCAAGAACTACAGAGCAAGGAATTGGTTAATTGTGCCTGTCTAACGAAAGGTTTTGTTCCAACCTTAGAATTCCTGCTCATGTGCCATTGTTTTACTGGTTCTTAGGCACAGGGGTTAGATACAATTAATGGAAGGTTGATCCCTGCTTGAGGAGAATGTTATTCTGGGTAAATTAAATGTTTAGTCCTACATAAGGGGCTGTTATTTTTAAGCTGCAGGAGCTAGGAAAACCTTATTACAGGCCCTGCCGATTCGAGGAACTTGCTGCGCAAAATTGCTAATGGGGCCTGGGTTCTAATGACCTGTTAATTCCTGATTAAGGAAATGGTTGCTTCCTGGATGAAATGTTGGTGCATAACTTGATGAAAAGCCCTAACTTCTGCCTAAAGAACTGTTTATTTCTAGCTGAAGAGAGGCTACTCTAGTTTAAGGAAATGTTTTCCCTAGCATTGGGCTGTTTTAGAGGTCCCAAGGCCCACAGTTTATAGGCCTCTATCCATAAAAGGATAACCCCTGATTAGAGGATGTAATAGTATGCCTACAGTACCAGGATGAAGAGTATTAGCAAGGGATAGGCCCAAACCCAGGGATTATCCATATTTCGCCTAGTGTCCTACTCAGCCTAGGCCTTATGCATGGTTTACCTGTTATTAAATGTTTACTTCTGCTTAGAGAAGTGGTTACTTCCTGGAAGAAATGTTGATGCATTGCCTACCAGTGTAAAATGAAATGCTGATTAGGAAGTAATGAAAGGCTATGCCTTTATTGTATGTGTTGCATTGGTGAATTGCTCCCTTTACTCTAACCCAATGGGATGTTTACCTAAGGGGATGCCTATTCTTGCTCAGGAAATATTGTGCCTTTTTATGGGGTACTTACCTGATAGAATGTTTGTTTAACAACTAAAATGGAAATGTTTATTCAAGTTACTGACCTGTTTATGAAAGCCCCCGGATATCCCCTGGGGTAAATGGTTATTGTGGTCAAGGGAATGACCGCCTCTGCTGAATCAGCCAGCTTAATGCCCTGTTGGCTCCTGAGTAAGGGAATTTTATTATCCCTGCCTGATTCCCAGTGGAATGTTTTATTCTGACCTAATGGGATATTCGTGCTCCTGAAAAAGGAGATGTTTCTATTTACATAAGGAAAGGTTTTAAAGGCGTAAGCCAAGCCCAGGATGCTCATGCTTATCTGTTGAAATGTTTAGCCCTACATAGGGATCTGTTATTAATTTCCATAAAGCTGGTCTGAATCTGGATGACATGTTTTACGTTGGCTTCATAGGAAGTTCTTCATCTGCTTAAGGAGAATATTCTTTCTGGTCTACTGAAATGTATTATAACTAAGGAAATGTGTAGCCCTAATCTAGGAAATGCTTACTGTTGCTGGGAGTGATTCTTAAGATGGCTAATCCTGCACAAGAGGAGGTTTATTCCTAATGAAATGTTTTTCTTCCACTTAGTGCTACATTTACTTGAAGCCTACAGTTATTTATTTACATGTTTTCTGCTGTAAAACACTCCCCCTTGCTTGGTGAGAAGTGGGTAAAATGCCTACAGATCTAATATGATGTAATGTCATTTAGTTGCCTTTTGTGATGTATTCCTTACAGGTGTTGACAAGAAGCAAGGCTACGGTCAGGCCTGTGGTTATCTACATTTGATAGTATCTAATATTCAGTATTTATCTTATATTTAATATTTATTCACCTTGTATTTATTGCCAAGTGTTGAAATACATGTATTTGAAAGCAAGGCTAATAAGGTAATAATACTGTGAATTCTTGAATACCCTGACTCTGCTCTATATATAAAAGTTATTACATTTTTATACATACTCACTGGAGTGGCGTCACTTATTGCGCGCCCAGTTTTCTGTCTCAGTGGTTGCGTGTGCTGTATGGTCGCTTTACACATAAGCTTTCGGATGCCTACCCGCTCGTGCCATGCTACCCTCAGGGAGCTGGTGACCCCAGTTCCAAACGGTCCGGTGTTGTGTAGGCATTTATAGGCGTGAGTTAGGACTTTAAAGGTGACTCTCTTCTCCACTAGGAGCCAGTGGAGTTGACACAGGTGTTGGCAGATGTGTTCATGCGGGGGGTGCCGAGGGCGAGTCTGGCTGCTGTGTTCTGTATTGTCTGGAGTTTACGGAGTGGGGACTTGTTGATGCCGGCGCAGAGGGTGTCTCCGTATTCCAGTCTACTCGTGATGAGTGCCTGAGTGACTGTCTTCCTTGACTCAGGGGGGGATCCGTTTGAAAGTCTTGCGAAGGATGTGGAAGGTGTTGAAGCAGCTGGAGGTGACGGTGTTGACCTGTCAGTTCATGGTGAGTGATGAATCAAGTACGATGCCGAGGATTTTGGTATGGTCTGAGGGAGGGGGTGGGTTTCCATGGGCCACCAGGTGTTGTCCCATGCTGAGGGGGTGGTTCCGTGGACTAGGACTTTTGTCTTCTCGGCGTTGAGTTTTAGGCAGCTGTTGGTCATCCAGACTGCCATGTCTTGCATTTCTCTTTGGAAGTTAAGTTTGTCGGTGGCAGGGTCTCTGGTGAGGGAGAGGATGAGCTGGGTGTCGTCTGCGTAGGATACGATGTTGAGGCCGTGTTGTCAGACAATGGCTGCGAAGGGGGCCATCTAGATGTTGTAGAGAGTCGGGCTCGGAGATGACCCCTGTGAGACTCCGCAGGTGATTTCCGTGCGGGCGGAGAGGAAGGGCGGCAGTCTGATCCTTTGGCTTCTTCCGGTGAGGAACAATCAGATCCAGCCCAGGGCTGTTCTTTGTATGCCGGCGTCGTGTAGTCTGGCGGCTAGTGTGCAGTGAGAGACGGTGTCGAAGGCTGCAGAAAGGTCGAGGATGAGGGCTACGTAATGGCCTAGGTCCAGGAGGGTGCTGATGTCATCTGTGGCAACTCGTTGTGCGGTCTCGGTGCTGTGGTTGCTTCGGAATGCGGATCGGGAGGGGTAGAGGATGGCATTCTCTTCGATGAATCGTGTTAGTTCCCTGTTGACTGCTTTCTCTGCCACCTTTTCTGCGAAGGGAAGGAGAGAGATGGGCCGGTAGTTCTTGAGGTCAGAGAGGTTGACCGCGGGCTTCTTGCGGGGTCCTGACTTCTGCGCACTTCCAGTCATCTGGGAAGGTGCTGGTTGTGAAGGTGGCGTTGAGGGTACATTGCAGTTCAGGTGCAATGGTGTCCGTGGCTCTGTGGTAGATGTGTGGGGGGCAGGGGTCGGTGTGGGCCCCCGAGGGGATGCCATTCATGGTCGTGGCGGTGTCCTCGTTGTGATTGGTGCCCAGTCGGAGATGGCAGGCTGGCAGGTGTCTCCCTAGGGGGTGGCTGTGGCGTCTCGTGTGTTGTGAACTTGAGGTGGAAGTAGTTTCCAAGCTTGTCGCAGAGGTCTTGGGATGGGCCGATGTCTGTGGCCTCGCTGAGTGATTTGGTGAATTCCTGAATGACAATAAAGAGTTGCTTGGAGTTGGCGAGTGATTTTGTTGTGGATGAAGTTCCTTTTCGTTGTTCTGAATTGGTTGTGGTAATCCGTCATGGCTTTCTTGTAGGTGAAGTAGTTGTTGGTTGTCTTGGTGTTCCTCCAGTTCTTCTCCAGGCATCTGCAGTTCCGTCTGGCTTCTTGGAGATTGGTGGTGAACCAGGCGGCTTTCCTGGGGCGCTGTTTGCCGGGCTTGCGTAGCGTGGAGAGCTCGTCTGCGCAGTTGGAGATCAAAGTGTGGAGCTCTCTGGCAGCCGTGTTTGCGTCGGGTGCCCAGATGTGGGTTTCCTGGGTGGCATTCAGTTGCTAGTCGGTGACCTTGCTCCTGTTCCGTCCTGGTGGGCGGGGGGCTGGGTTAGGTGCCTTGGGTTTGTCGACGGTGAAGGGAACGCAGTGGTGGTCGGTCTATGGAGGTTGCTTTGTGTGGCTGAAGTGAACACTGTTACCTGCTGCGAAAATGGGATTGAGGGTGTGTCCTGCTCTGTGTGTTGGTATGGTGACAAGTTGGTTGAGTCCGATGTTGGCAAGGTTGTTACGGAGGATGGTGTCATTGGGGTCGCTGGGGTTGTCGAGGTGGAAGTTAAGGTCTCCAATGAGTATGTAGTTCTTGGGATGCGATGACGTGGGGTGCGATGAAGTCGGTGGTCGCGAAGGATGTCTGAGGGTCTGTAGATGAGAGTTCCTCGGAGTGTGGTGCAGGTGCTGGACCGGATCTGGAAATTAAGGTGTTCGGCAGAGGGTAAGGTTTTGCTGGAGGTGGTGAGGCGGAGTGTGCTCTTGTGGGAGATGTCGAGGCCTCCTCCCTGGCAGTTGGGGCGGTCCTTCATCTGGATCTTGTATCCCTCCTGGATGGCAGTGTTGATGTTGGGGTCGGAGGCGGCGTTGGTCCAGGTGATGTCAGGCGAGAGGGAGTTGAGTAGGTTCCAGATTTCCATGGCATGTTTGTTTATGGAGCGCATGTTGAGGAGGATGTATCTTAGGGTGTCATTGGTATGGAGTTGTTGGTGTCTGAAGCCAGGGTGGTGGTGAAGGTCCGGCGGCAGTGGAGGCAGGAGAACTGGCCGTGGGTCGTATTCGGTGAGGCTTGTTGGCAGTCTGTGGGTTCCAGGGTTGAGTGCAAGAAGGGTGGCGTAGTCATAGCAGTGGGGGTGGCTGAACCAGGGTTTCTGGCCCTGAGAGCGGAAGGGCTCAGACTGGCTTGCCTTAAGCAGCTGCCATTTAGTAGGGGAGGGAACGTGCAGCTGGGAGGCGGGAGCTGGGGCGGCAATGGCGGGACAACGTAGGCAGGACGACCAAAACAGCCACGGGTGGGTACGAATTACAGAGGAATCACAGAGGATAAGAAAACAATACGTGGGCAGAGTGCGAGGCAAACAAATGGCACAGTTACACAAGTGGGAAACAATTGACACCATAAACCCAAGTGGGGAACAGAAAATACAATCACTACAACAGCGCTAACCAGGAGAGGGGACAAGTGCAATTACCAGATGCGAGTAAGGTGGGCACTTGACGCCGGGTGGTCTCGAACCCCACCTGAGTTGGGCCAGGGGTCTGGGGCGTGAGCTGAGCTGGCCTCAGACCGGGGTCAGAGGTCTTACAAAATTCTAAAACTATTCGAGGCCTGCTGATCTAGAAAAAAAAGGCATCTGTTTCGAAATTGTTTTATTGCTCACTTTATTGAGCCTCTCCAGTGTCCTTTCACCTTGTTCTGCATGTCAGAACTGCTGTCTGATCTTATATTATTACTCTTGTGTTATACGTTACTGCTATCATGCTATTTTAACTGGTCAGTTATCAAGGACGCAAGTAAGGTAACGTTACAGAGATTTGTGATTTTTTATGTTTTTTTGTTGTTAATGGGGAGACTACAAATATATTTATCTATATTTGTGCAACCTTTCATTTTTTCTCTTTTAGGCTTATATGAACCCCATAGCCATGGCCCGATCTCGAGGCCCATCGGCATCCGGCGGGCCTACTATACAGGACTACCTCAATAGACCAAGGCCCACTTGGTAAGAAAAAAAATGTTGGTAGCGCTAGTGTACTTGTCTTTTTTAGGTCTCACCTACCAGACATTACAAGCTGCCATTACTAATAAGAGCTGTTGTCAGCTTAGAGTGGGCTTTGGAGCTCAAACATTGTTTACCATTGGTTGTCTTTACGGTCGCTCTCCTTTAATTGTTTCCCACCACTTGTGCCGCCTTTTATGCTTCCCCATCCGCTTCCTTAGTGATGTGCCCTCTGTATTACTCCACCTTCTCTTGCTTTAAAAAGAAAGTTTTGTTAAACTTACATTTTTGTATTCTCTTATCAAACTTGATAAATAAAAAAGCACATGCATAATTTTGTAAAAGCGCATGTGTGGTGCATGTCGCTGCAAAATGACTACTCCCCAGTGTCATAGTGCCTTTTATTTCTTTAGCCTGGCTAAAAACCATTGACAAAGTCTGTAGGTCGTAATGGCGTGACCTATAGTCATTACCTTTCAGTTAACTAATTTTTTGGCACTTACTTAAGAGCTCAGGTGTACTAGCTTGATTTCCACAACTCTACTGTATTTCTCTTCCTGTCTACTCTCCTCCATTCCGTCCTCTCTCCACGTCTCTTCCCGCTGACATTATCTCACCTTTTCCCTTCTTCTTTCCCTTTATTTTCGCTGCTCTCTCTCTCCTGTTTGCCCTCCTTCTGTGGGCACTCATTCTCGATCTCCTATTTTTCTTACTCTCATTTACTCTCCCCATGGCATTGCTTCTTTTCTCGTCCTACTTTTTAGGTCTCGGCCTAGCGTACACTGCGCAGCAGTGTCGCGCAGACGAGATTTAATGTTTTCCTGGAGTGGGGCTTGAATCCGCCCCTCTTCTCCATTGGCTGGCTTCCTAAACGGAGGCCAGCCATTGGAGGAGAGGGGCGTCACTCCGTTCAAGCCCTGTCTTTTTGGGATAGAGGGGTGTGTTTTGGCTGTTCTTTCTCTCCCTGACGTCATCGGGAGAGGGCAGCCCCTCATCAGGCTGCCTGCACGCTCAAGTCAGCTCTCTGATTGGTGTTCCTTATTAACCAATCAGAGGGCTGACTGGCGTGTGCAGGCAGCATGCCCAGTTGGCTGTGTAACGTGCTTGGCGGCCGTTTGCACACAGAAAAAGATGAACAAGCTGTACGTCGGGAGCCTGAGCGTGGCGGTGAGCGCTCAGGACCTGGAGAGCCTCTTTAAGGAGTCCAAAATCCCGGTCACCTGGCAGTTTCTGCTTAAGGCGGGCTACGCCTTCGTGGACTGCCCCGACGACACTTGGGCGATGAAGGCCATCGACATGCTCTCAGGTGAGTGCCGCGGGGCCTTCGGAGCATGGGATGTTGGGGGCATAAGTCAGGTGTCCAGGGGTCGTGGCTGGGGGCCCATGGGTGTGCACGTAGCCCGCTGCCGTGACCAGGGAGCCTCGCTGGCGGGTCTCGGGGCAAAGATAGAACATGGGGAGGGAAGTAGGGCTCGCAGGCCGTAGTTGCAGGTATTGACGCAGTGGGTGGGCGAAGGCGATAACGTGGGTTCTGTTCTTAAACAAGTACATAGCCGGGGGGGTTGCCTTCTACTCCCCTCACCCCACCTTCCCAACTTAACCGCAACGCCCCCGCTCAGAGAGAGGCTCGCATTAGAGCCCTCCTCCCCCGACATCGGACCTTTGCCCCATGGCGGCGTTTATGCCACCCACCCTCATCTGCCTGAGACCTCATGCGGATCCGTACTTCTGTTCCCGGACAGTGGTACTACTTTGCACTCCTCCCTGTATGTTCAATTACTTATTAGCGCAGGGACCAAGTGCTTTCACTTAAGGATAGAGAAAGCAGGGACCGTGGGTAGGTTGGGCAGCATCAAAGGAAGGGACGGCGCTTGTTTCATTTTGTATTCATCCCTTCCCCACTATATGAATGAGTGAACAACAAGGCTCCTTGGAGCATACACTAGAGCGTGCTGCCACTTCCTCTTCGGCCAGCGGGGGCGGACTACAAAACTAACACAGCGGATGCCTGCCCAAGACGTTTGAAAGCACTGCGCCCTTTTGATGCCCAGTTCACCTTCTCAGCCTCAGTCCACGCCAGGCTAACGGGAATCTCTCCATTCAAGTTTATTTATGCTCCTTTCCCAACAATCTATTTCACTGAGCTCAGGTTCCACGCGGTAGACATTTAAACAGGGCACGAAAGTGCAACATCTTTTTAAGGGCATCGCTACTCTTCAAAGATAACTGGCAAAAAAGTTGAGCTTGTTTACACCATAAACTCGTGTGTGATCGGCTCCAATTACTGTTATGTGTGCTTTGTAATTATGTGCGCGATGTAGGAATTTGATGTGTGTAGGTATGTATGTGTATGGGACTCTGTGTGGGTCTGTATGTTTGTGTGTGGCATTTGCGAGAGATCAAGCTATTGGCATTGTAAATGACAATGCCATTTATTTATCTGTTTTCAAAACCAACACATAAATAAAAATGTTGTCATTTACAATGCCAATAGCTCTAACTTTTTCAAAGGCGAGACCGTTGCATTGTAAATGCTTGTTTGTCTGTCCTTTCTTCTGCCATTACACCACTTCTTCTCTGCGTCTATTGTTCTGAATTTTCTCCCCTGTTGTTTTTCTCTCCCCTCTCCTATTATCTTCAATGCATAATTTGCCCCTCTATTCCTCTCCCCTCTCAGTCTCTGCCATCTCCTTCTATCTTCTCTTCTTTCCCCTCTCCTGTTCTTTAACTCATTTTCCCCCTCTTCTGTCTACTCTTCCCTCTCCACCTTACCTATGTCTCCTTATCTCTTTTTACTGAAATATTGTATCTCAGTCAACATACCATCAGTGTAACCCCTTTTTTGCAGTTAGTGCACGAAGGCCAGTGACTAACAGTCATGGAAAGTGAGGTGAGGGCTTTATTGTTGTCCCAGCCAGTGTGTATTTATTTAAGGCTTCTTAGCTTATTAATTGTGCAAACACTTATGTTGATGCTGCCTGTGCTACTTTGTGGCACAAGGGTGGTCTTTATCTCCTGATGCCCTCAACTCAGCCGGCTCTTTAAAAGTTCTATAAAAGTGTGCTGGGTGAACAAAATCAATTTGTTTTTTTTTGTTTTTTACATTAGCTGCCAATCCGAATGACTGTAATTTGGAGACTAAAATCCAGCAGCCTTCCATTGTTAACTTTGCTGTCTAACTCTGAGAGAGGTCAGCCTTGCACAAATAAGTCTGACCTTCACATGAATATTCTGGCCTCCACTGGAAGATGACTTGCTTTCTAGTCCGTGAAACAAGCAACCCCATATATTTTAATTGGAAGCTGTGACATGTTTGTGATGCTCAGTAAGCAAGGTGGTCCCCATCGAAGTACTCCTCGTCCCTTGCACAAACAGTATCTCATGATTACAACGAGATTAATAGAACACCATAGGCTGGATTATATTGGATACATTATATATGTGCTGCTCAAAATGAGACATTTTTGCTTTAAAATTAATTCATGTATTTTTTGTTTGTTTTGGGTTGCTTAAGGGAAGAAGTGAAAGAACAATTGGAGAAGAAGAAGAAAGGATCTCGAGCTTTAGCAGAGTTTGAAGAAAAGATGAATGAGGTTTGTCACTGGGGGCAAAAATCACTTAAATATCAACCCCCTTCTCTTGGTGCTGGTGAATGATGATTCTCCAAGGCTTAATGGCAAGAGCGTCTAGATTTGATTAAAGACAATTAGGCTAGCATTATGCATACCTCTTTCTTGCTAGTTCTCTGCACAGCACTTAAAGAACAAAACATAGCACCCTGGCAACAATGCAGTTAGAAACTTTCTGCCTGCTGTCCTCCATTCCCTCTGTGAATGCTTTAAGAGTTTAATCCTCTTCCTTCAGATAGCACTTTTGCACATGTTCCCTTATTTGTATGGGACAAATACAGTGCCTGTGCAATTTTTTATACGCTGGTGCAGAGGTAAAGAGGCAATCAGAAGGCGCACTAACTGTGTATTGCAAAAATGTTGCACAATTGATGTACCCCTTGAGGGCATCCCTCTTCAGAGAGAAGGCATCCCACTGCAGTTGGGTACAGTCACTCACTACATCCTCCTGCAGGGAGATCTCTGTTCCCTCTTTGAAGGCAGATGGATACCATCTGCGTAGCCAGTCCTTGCTCGCAAAAATGAAAAACTTTTTACCAGACCTGCAGGTGTAGTAACTCGAATTATCTGCTCCGCCTAACTGTAATGTACTTAACCTATAAACTGATCTCAAATTGTGTCATACTAGGCAAATATTTTATTTTACAGAGCATATTCAGATATGTGAGTTCAGTATTTCTGCTGTACAAAAAAACCTGTTTTGTTTGATTAAATAGACTAAACGTTTGCTCCATGTATACGAATCTATACCACATATACAGTACAATTGATCCCTGACTTGCCTCTTAGTTCATTAAAAGCATTGCTGTTATGGAAGGGGCACAAGTGTTTCTTAGTTCTTGTTTAAAAACTCAATTTTAATAAATAGATTACTAAAGCATGATGTGGTAGCATGCTATCATTTACAGACAGTAAATATTCCATTGAAATCCCCAAAACTTTCCCACTAACATGCATTTACTATGTAGTACATAAACAATAATGTGTGAAATTGGCAAACATATTTATCATTTACATATCACCAAGTAAAGTGTACTGATTTGTTTTCATCCTTATAAAATACTTTTTTTCTGCTCACAATTACAAAAAGGGGCTTTCATAACTACTGAAATGTATTTTGAAATGTTTGCACAGTTCACTTATTAGCTATTTAAATATGTTAGAAAAGTACCTTACAGCCATTTGTTTCACGCTCTGTACAGCATGTCAGACAGTTCACTTTACAAAAGCCTGGAACTCTATAGTCCGAGAAAGAAAAGTAATTTTAAGACTTCTGTCTCTGAACACAGAACAATGCGGCAAGATAAGCACAAGATTTAAAGGCACCTTTATTTCTCCTTCACTTTCTGATTGAGAAGAACACCTGTTCTTTGCCTGCTCCCCAGCACAGAAGACAGTAGGAGCTAAATATAGCCCGCACTAATAAAATCTGACCAATACTCGCAGAAGATTAATTCAACCTCTGTGTAGTAGTCTGAGCCTCCGGTCACACATGCAGGCATTACCGATCATTCTGACGGCCTCCTCAGAACTTGCTATATTCTGTCTGAGTAGAGTTTTCACACATCTGTGCCTTAGTAAAGAAAGAGTACGGCAGGATCTTTAATTATTACACGTGCTGAGATATTTATACTGTTATTCATATGGTAGTAATATTGATTACAGCTCTGATTTTGCACTTAATTTATGTTTAGCTTTTGCATTATTTACTTAATTTGCTATGAATTCATGTGTTTTAAAGTGTATAGCAATTATGTTTTAGATTTTTGTAATGTCCTGTTTTATGACCTTGCCTCAAAATTAACACTTTGTTGATAACAGTAGATATACATGAATTAATGAATGCTTTGTATATTATGCCTATTAATAATAGTAATAATAATAATAATAATAATAATAATAATTGTTTTAACTAATAATCAGGTATGTGACATTTCAACAGTTTTCCTAGAAGCAGTTTTGTTCATTTTTTGTGTACCAGTTGAGAGTGACCAAATGTCTTGTCGTCGTCTTTTGTGATGGTTGTTGAACTTGTCATTCTCTTGTAGAACTGGAAGAAAGAGCTGGAAAAACATAGAGAAAAAGTTCTGGGTGGAACTGAGGACTCTTCCAGAAAGAAGGAGGTATGAAATCAATGTTTAAACATATGAATCATTGTACTACTAGAATGTCCCTTCCAATGATGGTGATACCAATAATGTTTCGGTGGTGAGTAGGCAGTGGCAGTGTCTACAGCCACTGTGCTCGGCGCTGAGGCTTTTTAACTGCGCGTTAGCGCTTTTAATACTGCATTTGGAAAACTTTTAATTTTGGGGTCAATTGTAGGCTTACCAGCCATAGCGGACGCCGGGGCTGTTCTCTCCACTCCTTCCCGCCCTGGTCCGACGCGGTGACTAGCACCGTTGCGCGGAGGGCGTGGAAGGTCGAGACTGCCACTTCCGGTGAGCGGGGGAGACCTGTTAGCGGTCTAGTCATCCTGAGGCACTCGCTCTGGGGCATATAAGGCACTAGAGGAGCCGGTTCGCGTGGTGGTGAGTAGGCAGTGGCAGTGTCTACAGCCACTGTGCTCGGCGCTGAGGCTTTTTAACTGCGCGTTAGCGCTTTTAATACTGCATTTGGAAAACTTTTAATTTTGGGGTCAATTGTAGGCTTACCTGCCATAGCGGACGCCGGGGCTGTTCTCTCCACTCCTTCCCACCCTGGTCCGACGCGGTGACTAGCACCGTTGCGCGGAGGGCGTGGAAGGTCGAGACTGCCACTTCCGGTGAGCGGGGGAGACCGGTTAGCGGTCTAGTCATCCTGAGGCACTCGCTCTGGGGCATATAAGGCACTGGAGGAGCCGGTTCGCGTGGTGGTGAGTAGGCAGTGGCAGTGTCTACAGCCACTGTGCTCGGCGCTGAGGCTTTTTAACTGCGCGTTAGCGCTTTTAATACTGCATTTGGAAAACTTTTAATTTTGGGGTCAATTGTAGGCTTACCTGCCATAGCGGACGCCGGGGCTGTTCTCTCCACTCCTTCCCGCCCTGGTCCGACGCAGTGACTAGCACCGTTGCGCGGAGGGCGTGGAAGGTCGAGACTGCCACTTCTGGTGAGCGGGGGAGACCGGTTAGCGGTCTAGTCATCCTGAGGCACTCGCTCTGGGGCATATAAGGCGGATGTTAACAAGGCAGCGCAGCGGACGAGCGCAGCGGGCGCGTCGAAGGCGCGCCGAAGTGTCGCCAAAGTCGAGCCCGTCTGCGCCCGTCCGCGGCCGACTGCGGGCTAGGGCGATAACCCCTGGCCGTAAGATCTACTGGGCTAAGGATCAACTCCTTGGCTTCCGTCCCCGCATTGCCTCCATATGTAGGCACGGTATGACAAGTGACGAAAGGGTCTGTCCTCACTGCGGTTTCCGTTTTACTACCCTGCCGCGGGATACCACGGAGCAGGCACTTTCCTGTGGTCTCCTTAATGTAAGGTCATTACGTAAACACAGACTTGACGTTTTTGAGCTGATTACAGATAAAAAGCTCGACCTACTGTTTCTTACGGAAACCTGGTTAGACCAGTTTTCCGACTCTGACATTATCGAGGCCACGCCGGAGAACTATTCTTGGGTGAGGCAGGATAGGCCAGAGGGGGTGGGAGGGGGGATTGCTATTATTTTTAGGAAAACTCTGGGTTGTTGCTTAGAGCGCACGCTGATCGTGGAGAGTGAGGCGGGAGTCTTCACGATTCAAATCAACGGGGGCACGACGATTAAAGGCTGTCTGGTATATCGGCCGCCAGGGGCCTGCACAAAGTTCAGGGAGAGCCTGCTAGAAAGCCTCATGGAGGCTACTCTACGCAGGGACAAATTCCTCCTATTAGGAGACCTGAACCTGCATTTAAATTGCCCAGAGGACACAGGGGTTAGGGACTTCTGTCGGGATATGCTAGCCCTTCAGCTGGAACTAAAGTTATCGGACCCCACGCACCGCCAGGGACACCTTGTGGACCCGGTTTATGCTAACTGGGGAGGTGTGGAGGTGTCCGGTATAGAGCCTATTCCCTGGACAGACCACTTTTTGGTGGCTTTCTCCATACAGATCTTAAAAACCAACAAAGCTAGTCAGGCACCCCCTATTTATCTTAGGAGGAAGTGGGCTAAATTCTTGGTGGAGGATTTTAATCAAGCCTTAAGTAGGGATGGTCAGCCTGGGGGCGAAGACATAGAAACAGCGGTCTCTAACCTAAATCAGCGCATTACTGAAGCGCTTGACCAGACAGCCCCACTCTGCCGCACATCTACATGTGCTCGGAAAGAACGATCAGCCCCATGGTTCAGTGGTGAGCTGAGGCTAACAAAGGCGGACTGTAGGCGGGCAGAAAAAGTCTGGAGGGTGTCTTATGACAAACAGGCTAGGGAACTGTTTTTGGAAAAAAGGCGCCTTCACCATAGACTGATTAAAAAGTCTAAGGCAGCCTACTATGCAGGTCAAATCCTGGGGGCGGAAAATCGGGCCAAAGAACTTTTCGGCATCTACAAGTCTCTGACCTCGGTAAATTCATCTACAGAGGCGGAGAGTTGCTCAACGGAGTCATGTGACCGTATTGCCGAATATTTCTCCGCCAAAGTCGAGAAGATCTACTCGACTTTCCCTAATCCGCCAACAGGGATTAACTTCGAGGTAGTATTGGGAGACACAGAGACGACAGGGCATCTTACAAACTTCCGCACCCCCCCTTTTGAGGAACTAGTAGTGGTGTGTCGCTCTGTCAAATCAGGGTCCCCGTGGGACCCGGTGTCACCCAAACGCTTGGCGGACAGCCTGGAAGTTCTGGAGCCTTATATGAGGCACGTCCTGGACATCTCTTTCGGATCGGGAAAGTTGCCGGAGGGGTGGAAACAGGCGGTGGTGCTCCCGCTCCGGAAGAAACCACACTTAGGCTTCGAGGTATTAGAGAATTTGAGACCCATCTCACTCCTGCCTTTTCTGTCCAAAGTGGCGGAAAAGGTGGTTAATACCCAAATTATGAAGCACGTGGAAGAGACGGGACTGCTCCACGCGACGCAGTTTGGCTTTAGGCCACGCCATTCCACCCAGTCCGCCCTTCTTATGGCCACGGAACATCTGAGAGAGGGTGTGGATGCAGGCCAAACTATGGCTTTGATCCTGCTGGACCTCAGCGCGGCGTTCGACACTGTAGCTCACAACATCTTGCTACAGTGTCTGAACAGAGGTGGCATCTCTGGCACCGTGCTGAGAGGGATCCAGGACTTCCTCAAGGGGAGAAGCTTTCGAGTCAGGCAAGGAGACTGCTATTCAAAGGGGGTGCCCCTGGGCCAAGGCGTGCCGCAGGGCTCGTCATTGAGCCCAACCCTTTTCAATATGTATGTTGCGCCTGTTGCCTCGATTGTGGAGAGTCATGGTCTTCAATTGGTCTCGTATGCCGACGATACGCAGCTGGTGATCTCCCTATCGCACGCGCCCTGTCTTGCTGCCGATGGCTTCCGGTCGTGCATGAAAGATCTTGCCGAGTGGATGGCTAACAACTGTTTGAAGCTTAATGGCAGGAAGACAGAGGTGCTGGTGGTGGGGAGAGCCCAGTCTGCTTGGTCGTCGGCATGGTGGCCATCTTGTCTTGGACCAACCCCAACCCCCTGCCAAGAGGCACGCAATCTGGGGGTGTGGTTTGATGCGGGTCTTACTTTTGGCCCCCAGATCAACCGGGTGGTGGGAGTCTGTTTTGGGATTTTGAAGAAATTGAGAAAGGTCCTTGACTTACTCCCGATTGATGCCCGTCAAACCCTGGTTCATGCTTTGGTGACAGCTAGGTCGGACTACGGGAACCTGCTGTACCTGGGGGCTCCAGAAAAAAGCATGGCACGCCTGCAAGTGCTGCAGAATGCGGCAGCACGTTTGATTCTCAGGCTGCCCAAAAGGGCGCCTTCTAAGGCGGCCCTCCAGCAGTTACACTGGCTCCCTGTGAGGAGAAGAGTGGAATACAAAGCTCTCTGCACCTGTCATCGTATTTTGAATGGCAGGGCTCCCGACCCTCTGAATAAATTGATCGAAGTGTACCAACCAACACGTGCGCTTAGATCCGCAGGGGGCGGCCTCCTGAGGATCCCTAGAGTCAAGAAAGCCCGCATGGGAGGTAGGTCCTTTAGATGCCTAGCGGCAAATAATTGGAACAAACTGCCAGCGGACCTGCGCCTGGAACCGGAGGAAGCTAGGTTCCGAGCGAAACTTAAAACATTCCTTTATACTAAATAACTGTCCGCTCAGTTTTTGTGTTCCCTGCTCGCTGCCTCTCCCACTCTCAGCGCGCGGACACGCCGGTGTGCGTAACGCAGCGCTCTTACAAATGTCCCAATAATAAAAATAATAATAATTTGTTTTTTGTTTTGTTTTTTTTGTAGAAAAAGAGAAAGGAAAAGAAGAAATCTGCTGGGGTGAGGACAGTTTTCCTTTGGGTTATGGTACATGAACAATGCAAAATAAGTGTTTCTTTGACCATTGTATTCTGTTTTGTTGAGACTAACGTGGATTACTTCCAAATATTGCAAATGTGATAATTTGCATGCACATAAAACAAACCTGCTGTCTGTAAGACACAAAGAGTTTTCAAAGACACTATTGAACCGATGTTGCAGACATACATTTCCTATTCTTATTGTGCAGTTTACAGCATTCCTAAGGAAGATTCTTGTACATCATATGAAAATTCTGCTCTTTGTTCATATTTTTTCTTTCATTAGATTTTTGTGACAGGCGTAGTAGGTAAATGTTTACTTTGCCTTGGATAGGACCAGTTTCTGTCCATAAAATGAAATTCTAGCTTTATTGTAACTTGAAATAAAATTTCAATCATGTTTAAAGTGTCTTTCTAGTTTAAGGGTTTCTGTATGTTTAATTAGAACATGGAGCCAGGTTTACAAACCTAGTTATGAAAGCAAAGACTTCTATTTGAAGTTTATGACCACAAAAGAGTTTTATTTCATTGTATCAATACCGTTTTAGGAGTTTGTAAGGTTTATCAACTCCTTAAATTGAATTGCGACCCCATATCATTTTGCTATTACGTAAGGGTGTGTTGTATAACATGGAGTTATACTACCTGGATGCACAATTGCAGTGGGTGACAAAATGGCTTGCTGGACTTAATTTAAATGACACAGCCACATTGCTCCCACCATGGTCTCAATCTCAGATATATCATCTGTTTCACCCAATTGCCCGTTCTCCTAGTCTTTCACAGACCTGCCTAGCTCTTGCCCATCGTTGCCACAAGCGAAGTCTTTACCTTACCAGGAATACATTCCCCTATGCTCCACTGCTGCCGCTCCTTGGAACACCAAGAAGCAAAAAATGGGAACCCCTAATAGATCACTAACACACGGGCCTGCTGCCGAGTTGCCTACGGAGGGTGACCTATATGTCAATGGTACTCCGATAACCCTTTGAAAGACTGTTGGAGGAGTATGATTTTCTGGCAGGTCAGTACCTGCTGTACAATTCTTTTACAAGATCGCTCTCACTGGTTTGGGGGGACATAAACACCGAGCCGGAGATGCATACAATATCTACATGTACGGGGCAACGGATCCCACATAATACACTGGCTGACAGAGGCACTACTATCTCATACAACACAGCCCATGGGTGTCTTGAGCACAAAGTGGGAGACAGACAGGGGAAATCCATGGACAGATCCTGAATAGGAAATGGTCTTGGCTGATCCCACGCAAAAACTAAGAAATGCCAATTTTAACCTCATACAAACAAACATCACACACAAAGCGTACCTATCCCCAGACAAATACTTCGAATTGACTAACTCTGCATGCCCTTGTCGCCTGCAGGTGAACGCAGAACTTTTACACATGCTTTGGTCATGCCCTTCCCTGCAAACAACAACGGCACTCGCGACATACATCAAAAGACCTCAGCTACAATCAAGGGAGGCTTGTATATTGGGCTTCTATCCCAGATCAAAGAAACACAGGGTTACCTCAAGGTTTAGCGACCTATGACTCCTAGTTGCCAAAAGACTGATTACTAAAAGGTGGAGAAACAGAAACCTCCCGCCCCCAATAGCTGGAAAAACTCACTGGCAGAAAGCACGTCCTAACAGAAGGAGGAAATAGCTGGTCTGCGTAAATATGCTATAGCGCAATACTTGGGCGTAATGCTTGCAAAGCTGAAATGAGCAGATAGGAAACTCAAGAGCAATCCCTCACAAAATGAAGACAGGTTGGACTCATACACAGGCACCTAAACACACTGCAACCCAGGTTCAGGCTACGTCAAATGTAGGAGTGTGCAGAGTAGGAACGGATAGGAGTACTGCGTAAGAGGGTGAGCCAGGCCCAGCATTTCATCCTCCCCAACACCGTGAGGAGGGGATGGGAGATATGTCCATAAATAACACTCAGTAGGCAGTTATCACTACTTGTTTGAAATGACCTAGACGTATCGGAATGTTGTTATTGCTGTTTGGTTAATTAATGTGTTGCATTTGCATCAAACTGTTCTAATGGCAGAGACAATTAAGTATGAGAGAAAAAGAAAAAGCCAGGTGGGCAAGCGGACAAACAACTGCAATGGGGTATGAAAAGATCCAAATATAGACATGTAGATGTACCCACAACAGTTGTTTTTATAATACATAAGGTAATTAATGTGCTTTAACATTGTAACACCGATTTCCCTCTACCAGGCATACTGAGCCCAAGCTGACCACATTTTTGCTATATACGAATGTATAAATGAAAGCGCCAGTAGAAACCTAGTGTGTAACACTATCTCCTATGTAAACAATGATATTTATATGAAAATACAAATAAAGATATATATATTTTTTAAAACGAGTGTGTTGTAGGCATGGCTTCCAAATACTGAATCTCTGAGATGTATTATTATTTTGAAACTATAATCCAGTTTCAAAACATAAAAAAATTACCACGTTTGGTTAGTAACCCTTTTATCAAAGGGAAGGGGGGTCCCCCTGTTCCTTTGTGAATTTTAAAGAAAAGTTTATTAGCAAGTGGGTGGTGGTCCAGGCGACCAATGTAGCTCTCAAACATTACAACTCCCCCAACCCCCCAGTTTTTGTTTAAAACGCAGCCCTGATTCCTTTAAGTAAAACAGACTGCATTTAAAACTAACTAAATAAAGGTTTACTTTATTTAAACTCAATCACAGACTTGCTGGCCAACCGAACTTAGCTGGCTGCTATCCCTTTGATGGTTACCAGTCTTAGTGAATTGCAATCTGCAACTTACTTCATTATCATAACTGTTGACAAGGTGGGTCAGATTTTGACCCACTTCGAATCATAATTTTACAAACTGTAAAATTCGCTATGGGCTGTAAAAATGCTGCTTGCAAATTGCAAGGTGTTTTGTGCAACCAGTAATTCGTATATTACTAAGAGGCCCTTGATCAAATGACTCCATAATGCTAATATTTCTCATAAATCACAGTGGACCTGTCTATAACTCGTAGGCACCATCCTGCCCTTGGACACCCACTCTGCCTTTCCTGTCCTGCTACTCCACACAGTTTTGTGATTCAGGCTGCTACAGCCTCCCCCACATCAGCTTCCTGTGTGGCGTCCCTCAAGAGGGAGAGTCTAGAGGTCTGGATGTTTTGGGTTGATATGTCTTTTCTGCTAACAGCTGCGCCTTGTGGTCCCTTAGCACGGCTTGTGTTTTGGACTGTTGGTCTCATGTACTCTGAGATCCAGTACTCTTTCTCCTCTCCGTTCTTGATGACTCTCTGGACACTCTTTTTCAACTGAACCAGGATGGCCGTTAGGCAGCTACATTACTGATTAGCTGTGGCATGGGTATCACAGATTCTGTTGGACTGGCCATGGCTCTTTCGGTTGCTCTTTGCCAGCGTGCCTGGTTACGTACCTCTGGCTTTTCTGAGGCTGTTCAGTCTGCCTTGATAGACATACCTCTCGATTGTCAATATCCGTTTGGCTCTCAAGCTGACTCCTGTCTACACCATTTTCGTGATTGTCTGAGTGGAGCGAAATCTTAATATCTGATTGCCATGCCAGCTTCTTCCCTCTCGTAATGTGTCAGACTGGGAATGGTTTCCTGTATTCTATTCGGTGTGGACTGTTATAGGGCTGTGCCACTTTACTTCTACTTTTCACTGCCTTTCCTACTCCCCTTCCCCGTTTGAGTGTTTGTCAGCACTGGCCAGGGGGTTCTTCCCTTCTACTCTCTTGGTGCCCTTTTTTCCGAGCAGATGCAAGGAAAGGGGCCTGGTTCTTGGCCAGCGATGGTTTGGGTCCACTCTGAGTGGTGTTCCTTCTTTCTCCAGGAGTTTGTACTTCTTGTGCTAGTTCTCGCTATACACTTCCTTGTGGTCATCCCATGTCCGTATCTTGGCCTGACCCGCCAACTTGGCCACCCTCCCTCTTCAATGCCTCTGCGTGGCCTGTTTTCCCCTGCTTTTGCCTTGCACGAAGCTGCGGTTGCTTTCACCTTTTTGATTGGAGCCGTTTCTATGACACCTCCGTGTCCAACCCCAATGTTCGTTCGTTACTGGCCTGGTTGTTCTTTAGGTGGGCCTTCTGCCCTTTTTGGGGGTATATGGCAAAGTACCTCTTCTGTTCTTTTCGGACATGGGTTCCTTGACCTTCCACTCCTCGGGCCGATCGTACAGTGGTTTGTGATCCCATAGGATTCTTTCCAGGGAATTTCCTTCACTTCTTGTGAGCGCGGTTGCAGTTCTCACCATTGGGGACTCATCTCCCTTGTGATGATAGGATGGTGAATATGATCTTGGTGGTGTCAGGATCTTCACCCATGTTGTTCCCTGGCTTTTTGTCCGGGCACGGGTTGTCCCTTGCATAAGAGGACTTTCCTTTGCTTCTGGCCTTCCTGCTTCCTAGGCTGTGGGCACTGCTTCGCTATCTGTCCTTTTCTTCTTTGCACTGACCCTTTGGTTGGACTTTCATTTCTGGCTTTGGTCTTCCAATACTAATTTCTTTTACTCTGAGGCCTGGTTGCCTGCATAGACCTCCCAGCTGTTGGCCCCATCCACCTTGGTTCCTTTTTCCAGTCCTCCATTGTGGTCTTTTTATTTTCTCTATTCTAGCAAAGTTGGTTCTCCCCTGTGTTTTTACCCCCAATTGGCTTTTGACTGCCTAATTGTACTGTTCTGTTGGTGGTAGTGCTGTTTCTGTCCTATCCCTTGGTTTTCTGGGGTATGTACTTCCGCCTCACCCTCTCCCTTTAGATGGGGCCTTGTGACTGGTTTCCAGTTTGCCGTTGTCTCGCTTTCTGCCCATAGGCCGCTGTTGTGGTCGTATGTATCCTTCTTGGGCACGTATTATTGTACAGTGTCAATTCTGTATGTGGACTCTGACAACATCATCTCTGGTGTCCGAAGTTGCACGCCACCCTTTACCGACACGCAGAGGTCCTGTTATAGAACAACTTCCAGATCCAGTCTTGCACCTGGGAATAATTCTAAGATAAAGATCTGCGGCTAGATCTCTACCAGATAAGGCGTTACCGAAGGTAAGTAACTTATTCATCAGACTGTGGAAATGAGCTTTTTAGGTAGTTGAGATATTTCAAAGAAATTCAAAAGATGCATGTTTAATTTCATAGATTTCCAAACCATGTGGCTGCATAATGTCTGCACTTTTGAGTCTCTGCAAGATAGTGCTAGGGAAACATTTTTGGTGACTCCGGAGTTTAGTGCTTATATTCAGAATTCTGTTTTAAGGTCGAGCCTGGGAATACGCATCCGAAGGATGCGGTCCAGGTGGAGAACTATAGCTAGCTGACTCGGGGGAATGAGGACAAGAAAGTGCCACGCGCTTCTCTCCGGCTGGATTCAGCTGCGTGCACGCGCACCCACACTCACGCATGCGCACATCACAGCCACACGCATACACAGCCACACGCATACACAGGCACACCCCCCCCCCCCCCGCCCCGCACCTACACACACACTAGCGCACCTACACGCACGCACAGAGACCCCCCACACACACACCAGCGCACCTACACACACGCACGCACACATACAAAGACCCCTCTCCCCCCGCAATCGCACACATACACATACACACACACACACCAGCACCGGACCCCACTCACCGGCTACGCAGGATTTCTGCCAATCTCTGTTACTGTTTATCATAACCATTTGAGCTAGGAATTCATATTAAAACTCCATTCAGTTAGTTAGAAGTGGTGCCTAATTAAATGAATTTTGAAATATTTGTTTGGGGAGACATTGTTTTATAGATTTTACAGTAAACACTCTCAACCAAGGCTTTTTGCAATGTGTAACTCCTCAAAAGAACACAATTCTCTTTAAAGTTTACCATATATCAGAATATTTTGGGAAGACTGTACTTATCTGACAGCAGTAATTTTGCTATGTCGGCTAGCGAAGAATGGTTTTTCTTAATTTGGCACTTGCCTTTTAAATTGTTTAGTTTAATGTATATTTTGGACTACTAAATGCGTCATCTCACAATCTTTACTTTTTATTGTATTTGGTCAAGTTGTCTCCATCTTCCTCTCCTTCATCAAGCTCTGATTCTTCCAGCAGTTCTTATGACACTGATGGTGAGGTAAGGAATAAAACTGCTCTTATTTTATTACTTTGTAGAGTATGCCAGAAATGTCTTTATAGCACTTGTACTTTACTATTTGAAGAGAAAGCTAAAGTAAATGCCTCATTCATTTGTTTTGTTTTGCATTGCATTCCTAAAAATATTATAGCACGCACATTTTCACATACATGTCTTGCGTCTGTGAGAGGTTTAGAGTTTGATTGTGGTTGGACTGGCATTACATGTTTAATATAATACAAGGTAAAATATTATATTTCCCATGTGACAGCACACTGCAGCATATCATTCATAGAATTTCCCCGAAGATCTCCAATTTTCTAAAGATACAGGAACTGAAGATGTTCAATTTAAAACATGGGGGCTAATTAGTTTATATAGTCTTCCAATTAATCTGTTGTCAAACTCACCAACTTAAGTTCATGTACTCGGTTTCCATATAAAATAATATTAGGAGGCCCAAGAACGGTCAGCTTCATTGTTTCCTGTCTCCTTTCCTTTTTTAAATAAAGCATGGAAAGTATTACTGGCATTTTAATATATATAAAACATGAGGACATTTTCTCAAACTAAAGTAGTCCTCTTTTAACTGCCTTTGGTGCTGCTTTTAGCTGATACCGCTACCACTACTACTCATATTGTTACTAATGCATCAACTGGTCCTACTTGTTCGAATTTCCCCACTAATGCTAGCAGTGCTACTATTCATACTGCCACTACTAGTAGCTTCACTACTGCTGCTAGTAGCTTCACTACTGCTACTAGTAGTACACAAAGTACTGCTGCTAGTTCTAGAACAATGTATTCAACTTATTTTGGTCTGGCTTGACTCTTTTGACCTACACCAATTTTCTGCTGCATTTCTTTGCTTCTACACAAGCCCATATCCATTCACTTGCTGTCTTCTTTAATGCTTCACATTACCAAACAATATTTGTGTAAAGCCGAACCTATTGGCATTGCCAATGCTTGTTCTGTAGTGCAAACATAGTTGCAGTGTATGTCAGAGTGCTTCCCAACATAGATACATCTAGACAACACAGGGAGAGGGCTAACCAGCAAAGGGCGTAATTGAGAAAGGGGTGAGGAAGCCTTTCTACAAAGGGGTGAGTTCTCAGCACTACAGGGTCATAGAGGGAACATTTGTAAACCCATAGGAAGAAAGAAAAAACTATTCCACAGTATCGCTCTGTCACTTGAACTGATTGTACTTAAAAATATTCCAAACACAGGTGTTCAGTCTGATTTCTCAGGAATGAGAACAATCCATCTTGTCAAATCTACTGCTAGTGTAAAATATCTACTGCTAATAGCACTCCAGCAGTTGCTACTAATGCTGGTACCTTAATCCAAAACCTACTTCTAGATGAAATGCATGAAGTACTAGTACTACTATTGGAACTAAATCTGTGGATACTTGTACTGTTTACTGTTGTTGTATTACTAGTCCTACTGATAAATTGATGAGAATTTCTGCTGCTACAAGTAGTGCTGAAACTACTAGTAGTATTACATATACTGCTACTATAGCTATGTGTAGTGCTACAACTACTGATACTGGTGTGACTACTACTGGGGAAACTACTATTTGCGCTACTAGTACCAGTAAATTAGTTTTCAATTGACATAAAGTCCCAGTTAACTCTTAATACTGTCTCTCATCCTCTTTTTGTAAATATTTTGTTGACAAAGTCTGTGAGAAGGTTTTATGACCTATACATCAAACTATTTATCCAATCTATGAAATGGAATTGATATAAAGTGCAGCCAACGAGTTTGAACTCTATAAGTGAACTCATTACCAAAAAGGGAATTTATCACAATATGTTGAAGTCTCTATGTGGCATCCGATGAGTGAGCAGCATGAGACTGAAACGGGCACATTTAGGTAATTGCCTACAATTGAATAAAAAGTCTGATGCTCCAATTTGCAGCATTCAGATATTACCATTGCAAAACTGTGTAAGATACCTTTAATTCATACTTCTAAAAGGTGCAGTATTGCCTTGAAGGACAACTTTGGTGAAGTAGAAGTGTGACCGTGTTTGCCTATGTTTTGTTAGAAATATTTTTGGCATTTGTTTATTGGACTTCAAAGGCCTCCTTTTATTTATCGTACAATTCTAGACTTCCACTGAGGAATTAAGTAAACGTGAAAAAATACTTATACAGAGGTTAACAATCCCAGGGCGGGTTTGGGTAAGTCAATAGTGTATAGCGGGCTCTACGTATTTTTTTTTATTCTTTACAAACCTAGGTTGCAAATATGTTCTTCAGTTTAATGAAAAAGTGCACTTACAAACAAAATGTGCTCTATCCCTATGGTATAAGAATTAAAGATGTGGCAAAAATAATGATTTCTGACTATTCATATGTCTTTTCAGTCTGAAAACTAAACAACTAGAAAACAAATAAGCAACATCCCAATCTTTTAGACCTTTTAAATAAAACTACTTTTGACGAATTTCCTTGTTTTTACTTAAAGAGGCCCTTTCAAATTCATTGTACGGCCCATGTCACTGTTCAAACGTACTATTTAAAATATTTATCCAACATTATTTTTGATCTCACGTTTGGAAATGCAATAAAGCTGATTAAATTCCTTTACTTGCTGAAAGGAAAATGTGTTTAAAATTAAATAGAAAAATAGCATTGCCCTTTTTAAGTATGTCCTCAGAAAGTAAATTTATTAATATACCTTAATGAGCATTCACTAAATTGTACCAATAATGTACAGGCCTATGGTTTTCCTGATGCAGTAGTTTCCTAATTCAAGCTGCAAAGCGTGAATAGAAAGTCTTTGACTCCTAGAAAGATATTTTCTCCAAATTGCCTATTTAAACATTTTAGAAGGGACAATGTTCTGTAACAATGCCATTGGTCCCATATAGTAGAATTGACAGACCATTTTTCTCACATACTAGTTTAATATTCTCAGTTCTCTCTTTACTCTTACTCTAGCTGAGTCCAGAGAGGCCAATTATTGCAGAACTTGTTAGCTCTTCATATGGAAGGATTGTTTATCTTCGTCCGCACTTTGGCCATAGAGTAGCTTTCTGCCTTCTCTAACCATAGAGTGTGAGCGAAGGCGGGAGGTTAGCGTTCTAGTTGCCAACTCCATTTTCTCATTAAATGTCGACTGCGGGCTAAGCACGCAGCGGATGCGCGCCGGAGGCAAGCCTGTGTATGCCTGTCAACGCCCGACCAGGCCCAGGTGCCAGGACCTCTGCTCCTTCCAGCACCAGCCAGGTCAGGTACACCACAAACCATCTCCTAGCGTTAAGACCCCCACCACTTCCTTTATGTCCATCTCTGCTGGGAGCAAAATATGAACCTTTGACTAATACTAGACGAGTTTGTACTCGATGCAGCTTTGAGTTGCATTGGAATAAGGACTCTCATCTTGCAACTCGGGACCTACAGATAGTTACATGGAATCTGGGAATGATGAATGCACGTTTGCTGCCAAGGCATGCCATTGGCATTAGAACTCTGCGGGAAGAGGATCCGCTGGACGTTTATTCGTCACAGAAACGTGGCTTACCAACAGCTCAGATCTGTGATATCCATCTCGCCCTCCCGCTACGCTATCAGATTCACAGATTAGATTGGGTAGGAAAAATTAGGGGTGAAATTGCCATTATTTTAAAAAATGATTTGAGATGTTTCACCTCCTCCATCTCCCTTCTAGAATGTGAAAATCTTCAGTTCCAGATCACACTGTCTCCCACCCATATGTTCTCAGATGTCCTTATCTACAGACCACTGGGAACTAGCTTCAAATTCTTGGAGGCAATCCCAGATATACTGGCCAGCCTAGCGCTAGTGAAAACCCACATGACAATTTTGGGCAACTCCAACCTGCACTTCGACATACAGGAAAACTCTACTAATAAAAAGGTGAAAGCAGACCTTGAGGGGCACTACAACTAACCCACTCTTGTCAACCTCACACACGAGAAAGGGCATACTTTGGATCTCATTTTTCCCAATGATCCTCAGTTCACACTATCTAGAGTAATCCCAGTTCCCTGGTCGACCACTGCCTTATTTTCTTTAAACTACCCAAATCTGCCAAACAGATCAAGGGAAGCACCCAGACTACGTCCTTAAGGAGATGGTCGAAGCTGGATCCCAGAACCTGGAGAACTGTCCTGAAGTACACAATCTCTAATTTTGTACATAATCTAGGAAAGGATTATCAGCAAACTGGATTGTCCAATCGTTAGATGGATGCAGTCCCAATATTTACTACATTCCTAAAACACATACAAAACAAACCCCATGATACAATGACCATCTCTTTGTATTGAAAAAACATTGCAGGAAACTAGCAGGAACTGGAAAAAGGAATTTGACCCGGTGCTTAAAATAAAATATAAAGCTTCAATCATATCCTGTAACAACTAAATAAAGAAAGCGCAGGCTAAATTCTGTGAGGAAAAGATTACTCAGGCCTTGAACTCCCCGAAGGAACTATTTAGAGTGGTCAAAACCCTGTCCACTACACTTGAAAGTAACATCCTTCCCCAAGCAACAAAAGAAACATGCAATGAAATAGCTTCCTTCTTCCACATAAAAGTGACCAATATTTATGGTCAATTCAAGAGCAATCCTGAACTTGTTCGCATGTAGGAAATCAAGAGCAGGGATCTGCCACCACCTCCAATTTTAGCACAATTCCCTAAGCTTGATGTAGAGACAATCCTTAACCTAATAAAGGCAACCAAACGTGGATCTCTATTAGATCCTGCACCCCCACATATCTTATCCGAAGTGGCAGAGGTTATACTACATTCACTAATGTAGCTTCTTAATCACTCACTAGGTGCGGGCTTGGTTCCTAATCATTGGAAGCATGCAGTAATTAGAACTCCTATTGAAAAAACCCCAACTTGCTAACCTGCGACCCATCTCATTACTTCCTTTTCTAGGAAAACTACTAGAGAAACATGTCAATCGGACATAGAACGGAAGCTGCACTTCTGGTGGTCACAGAGGAGCAGAGGAGCTCAGATCTATACTAGATAACGGAGGCTCAGCCGCTACCTTACTACTGGATCTAAGTGCGGCATTCAACACCGTGGATCACCCTATCTTAAGAGACAGACTTCGCGAAGTGGGACTTCGAGACAAAGCATTAGATTGGCTCACTTTGTATCCGGAAAACAGATCTTAGCAAGTCATGGACAAAGACTGCCTCCCAGATAGCTTACCAACCATTTGTGGTGTCCCTCAGGGATCGTCACTCAGCCCCACGCTGTTTAATATATGTGTGCGTCACCGTGCCACCTTAGTGCAATATTTTGACTTGTCGGCTGTCTCCTATGTGGATGACACCCAGTTGGTGGTCTCTCCAAAAGAGGGTCCAAATCTAGGAAATAAACAATTGGCACCCTGCTTAGATGTATTACGAAGCTGGATGTCAAATTGCCATTTGGTGATAGGACCTAACTAATGTTATTAGGAAACCAAGCCATACATAGACCTTGGAGTAGCTGGCTAGATGACATGCCACCCTCCCCCGATAACAAACTGGTAATAAAAAACTTGGGAATCTGGTTGGACAGTTCGCTAGCAATGGACAACCGAGCAAATACATTGTCTGGCATTTGCTTCTCACTACTCCGAATGCTCAGGAAGATACTGGTATTGATCACAGAGCATCTAAGGAAAACTGTCATTTAATCCCTCATAGTTTCCCGTCTGAACTACGGCAACGCGCTTTATGTTGGCACGCCCAAATACATAATAAAGAGACTTCATACCGTGCAAATTGTGGCAGCAAGGCTCCTTTTAAAGGTTCCTAGCTATGTCTCTGCAAGAGAATCCCTCAAGCAGCTGCATTGGCTCCCAATCAAGGCAGGGATTGAGATTAAATCCTTTTGTATTGCTCATAGGACCATAAAAAACAAGGGTCCAGTAAAGATCAGAGAGTTGGTTACCACTTATGCTCCAACTAGACTCCTGAGATCCTCGCATCTTCTTCTCCTCAGTACAACCAGGGTAAAAAGGATGAGATTGGGAGGAAGATCATTTGCACGTTTAGTACCGAAATTGTGGAATGATCTTTCACCGAGCCTCAGAACACTGTCAAATGACCTTTCCTTTAGGAAGAAACTCAAGACATGGCTGTTTCCCCGCCAATGTATCAGGGGCCTAATTCTCAGCACAGTACTCACTAGTGAGGGGAAGCCCTCTGGTAGCCATGCGCTTTACAAAACACAAACATAAACATACAGAGATGGCATTTCTTTTAAATTTTCCATGTGATGGCATTATTAATGTATCCTCTAGAGACACTGATATGAGCTACATGTGACCAATTCCATCTTTTGACCATTTATAGAGTGACTCTTTTTTTTCTTCTTTTCCTTAGCCCGTATTGTCATGAGGAAAACAAATAATTGAATTGCTTATAGATGTGTTAATCGTTCATTGCTTATTTTCATTGTAACCACTAAAGACCACCAGCGTCTTCTGTCGGCCTACTGTATTAAAGTACATAATTATGATGTCATCTTCATACGCGAGAATAGAATATTGTCTTCTGCTAAAGACTGGATATAGGAGGGGAGGTTATTTGTGGAGATCACTGTTCTCTGTGATAAGAGGAGTGAAATCATGTATGGGTTTCCTCTCATTCCATTAATGCCCAATATTCTCCAGAAAGCAATAGAGAAACCAAATGGCTCTTTTTGCTCCTCTGTGGGTCTACAATCTCAGTTTCTCAAATATTCTAGATCTCAATTGACCTCTTCATCCAGCAACAAAGACTGGTTCTCCATCCCTGCCTCCCTCACAGATATTGGCAGGTAGTCTATGAGGAATTTCAAAGAGTGTCTAGGGATCATTCAAGCTATCGGACAAGTTTTAGTTTTATTGCAATTGCCTGAAAAAATGGCTTAGCATTTGCTAGTCTTTCAAATAAGTGTAAGTGGTATGATTAAATACAGCAATCACACTGTACTGTTCTGTCTTTATGGTTCTTCATGATGGTGGGTGTAGGAAAGTCCGCCTAATTTTCTGCATGGTTACCCCATTTTATGTCTGTTATTTGATCCAGCTCTAAAGTGAACTGGGTGCCTACTAACCAGGCCCACAGTGTCAATGTTCTCTCCCTAATGCAAGGTAGACTGTGCAGTTCTTCCACAATTGGAAATATCTTTAGCTCCCCTGTAAGTCTATAGTAAAGGGTACTCCTTGTACCCTGGTATGGGTACTAAAGAGGGTCCCTAAGGGCTGCAACATGTATTGTGCCACCCTAAGGGGCCCACCACCAAACTCATGCAAAATGCCATTGCTAGCTGCGTGAAATGGTGCAACCAAAAGTAAAAACATATGGCTTGCAGCCTGTGTGCCATGTCCCCAGACACTGCTTTAAATATATGTAAGCCACCCCTATAGCAGGCCTTGCAGCCCTAAGACAAGGTGCATTATATTACTTGTGAGATTGTATCTGCTTGAGCAGATATGCCCCTGTGCCGTTTAGTCCGATTACTAGATAGTTTCCCTGTTCACATGCACTATCTTGAGTAAATGTACTGAGCACTTGCCACTACGAGCTCCCCAGCTACATGATGGCTTCACTGAAACCTGTTGTGTTTAGTATCCAACACTGTGTCTTAATAAATCCATACTGATGACAGTAGCACATTTATTAAAACTGGCACCCAGAGTTTAGTTTAGTTTAGTTTGTATAGCGCAAACAGCTACCCAACAAAGGGTTTCCCGGCGCTTGTGATTCAGTGTAGAGAGAAGGACCGCTGGCTTAGATGTTAAACAGCCAGGTTTTAATGGCTTTTCTGAATCTGATGTAATTAGCCTCTGAGCGCACAGATTGTGGCATGGAGTTCCACAGAGAGGGACCAAGGTAGGCAAAGGATCTGCCTCCCATACGTGATAGTCTGATTTTGGGCACAGCAAATTTGTTCGCTGTTGCAGATCTCAGCGTCCTAAATGGACGGTAGCGTTGTACCAGACTTTGCAGATATTTAGGAGCTTTGTTTGCAGAGATTTTATGCATAAAGCATAGTGATTTAAATTTAATTCTATTCTCAATTTTTAGCCAGTGCAATTCACGTATGAGTTTGGTAGTGGGTGCATGGATAGGGATTTTACCTAGCAGTCTTGCAGCAGCATTCTGCACAGTTTGTAGTTTGCGAACTGTGGCTTTGTTGGACCCTAAGTATAATACATTGGCATAATCCAATCTAGATGTTATTAGGGCGTTAATGACAGTTCTTTTAGTATGATCTGGTAGCATCCAGCAGATTTTCTTTAGCCACTTCAAGATGACGAAGCAGGTGGCTGATGTTTTTATGGCCTGCTGGTGCATATTGAGTGTGTCATCAACAACAAAGCCAAGGTTTCGGGCCTGATTGGATGGAATCGGAGGAGGGCCCATTTCCTGGGGCCAATGTTGAGGTCCCCAGAGTTCTTTGTTTTTTCCTAGGATTATAAGTTCGGTTTTTTCACCGTTTAATTTTAGGAAATTATTTTTCATCCATCCAGCGATTTTTGTAAGCCCTATTCTCAGGGTGGAAGGATCATTATTGCCTGTTGGTGGAAGGGAAAAGAGAAGCTGAGAGTCATCAGCATAGGAGAACATTATCAGTCCGGTATCCTTAGCTATTTTGGCAAGAGGGCTCATATATAAATTAAAAAGTAATGGACTTAAAATTGAGCCTTGAGGGACTCCATGTTTAAAAGTGTATGTATCAGAGTACACGGAATTTGAGAAAATTTGAAAGGTTCTATTTTCAAGTAAGGATGTGATCCAATTTAAGGCAGGGCCACAGATGCCCATTGAACGAAGAGTTTTTATTAGTACCGCATGTGAAACAGTGTCAAATGCGGCACTAAGGTCTAAAAGCACCAGTGCCACTGTTTCACCCTTGTCTATCATTGAACGAATATTTTCTGTTACACCTAGGAGCGTGGTTTCTGTTGAAAAACCTGCTCGGAAGCCGGATTGATGGGAAGGTAACAGGTCATGTGTCATTATATAATTTGAAAGACAGCGATGGACATGCTTTTCTAGGATTTTTGCAAAAATAGGTAGGAGAGATATTGGTCGGAAATTTGCGGGAACCTTCGGATCAGCATTGGCTTTTTTTAGAAGGGGATGGATCATGGCGTGCTTCCATTCCTGTGGGACGTACTCTTCTTGCAAGGATTTATTTAAAAGGTCTGTGATGGTAGATAAGGCTTTCTTACTAAGTAATTTTAAAATGGAACAGGGTAACGGATCTCGTGGCGAACCTGATTTTATCGTATTTAGAAGTTCGATGACAATGTCAACGTTGAGTGTTGGCCAAGTACTCAGGGAAGGGGTAGGGGGTTTATCAGAAGGGGTGGCATAATTGGTCTCTTCACTGTCTGATCTGTTATCATCACTACTGTCATAATGATCTTCCTCATAATTGTCCTGATTAAGTTGGATAGTCTGATAGATTTTATCAACTTTGTCAACAAAAAATGCGGCAAGTTGATTACATTGAGTTTTATTTAGATCAGGTGGAGTTGGTGAGGTATTTGAGCCGGCTAACTCTTTGACTGTTTTGAAAAGTGTTTTAGCTTGATTTAAAGCTGCAGTGATTTTTGAGCAGACAAAGTTGGCTTTTTCTTTACTGCACAGCTTTTGGTATTGATTTAATTGATTTTTGTATTCATTTTTTGCCTCAACTGAGTAGGACTTTCTCCATTGACGCTCAGCGTTCTTACATTTGGTTTTTTCATACTTTAGAGAGTCGTTGAACCACGGAGCGGGTGGACGTTGGTAAATGCCTTTTAGCTTAGTGTGAGGAAGACAGGAGTCAATGGCTGTTAAAAGCCATGATTGAACAGAGATTGATAGATTTTGTACTCCTGAAATGGTGCATGGTGTCGTGTCTTCTAGTAAGGTGTTAAGAATGTTAATGTCTAGCTTTTTCCATTTTCTCACCATGGCAGGCCGCGCCATAGGAGGGATTTTGGATGTTGGCATTTGAAAGGAGAATTTAATGGGAAAGTGGTCTGACCAAGGGATAGGTAGAGCTGGGAAAGTGTTTAAGTTCTGAATATTAGAAAAAATTGGGTCCAATAAGTGACCTGCAGAATGAGTAGGGCCAGAATTTTTAAGACTTAGATTGAGGGACATGAAGTCATCAATAAGTTCAGTGGCCTTGGAGCAATGCTCGTTATCCAGGTGAAGGTTCAGATCCCCAATAACTGTAAAATTGGTAGTGTTCATAATGAAAGGGCCTAGAAGTTCTGAAATGTTATTTAACCAATTTGAAGCAGCACCAGGTGGACGGTAGATAAGGGCACCGAAAAAGGTGAAATTAGGTGAGAGTATAATTTTGAAGGTGGCGCCTTCACATCCAGGACATGGGAGGTTACCTTAACAGTGCCCCTGAAAACCTACCGTCCTCTAGTGTACTGGCTGACTTGTCTAGAGCAGTCTCCCACAACAGATATGTTTTTGATCCCCTGCAGGTGAGAGCACATGCTCTCTGAGGACAGAAACAATGTGTCCTCCGGCTAGAGGTGTTGTCACCGCCTTCAAGCAGGATGGCTAGTAATCAGCATGTCAAGACAGGATATACAAGCCTGCTTCCCCCAGACAGGGGAATGCCCCCCCTGCCCTGGCGTCGTTTGGAACCACGTCAGGCAGAAAAATTAGCTAATAAGGAAGTGCGCTCACTATCAGGCTAGTAACATCTACCTTAGGGTGTTACTAGCCTGATAGTGAGCGTGCTTCCTTATTAGCTAATTTTTCTGCCTGTCGTGGTTCCAAACGACGCCAGGGCAGGGGGGGGGGGCATTCCCCTGTCTGGGGAATGCCCCCCCCTGACAAGGTAAGCTGAGATTTTTCCAATCTCAGCTTAGCTTCATTATATGGATTATCAACTGGCTCACCATCCGCATTTCGAAGTTCTGGCAAAAATTTAAAAACATGTTGTCCAGCTTTACCCAAAGAATTCGATAGAATGGCCTTTTTTCTTGTTGCAGGAAATCTAAGACCATCGATGGCTTCCAAATCATTTTCAAAGAAACCCAACCACTCTTCCCATTCAGTGGTAGGGGTCTCTCCTTCAATAAGAAAAGCAGGTGGAGGTGAAATAGTATGGTTGGCTGTAGTAGCCATGATAATAAATCACTTTATTCAATTTAAATGGATGTATGGCTTTGCGGAATTAGACTGAGGCAGGAAGACAAGAAATTTACTAAAATTGTTATTATTTACTAAAAATAAATTTGTAAATGTTTTCATACACTTTAGTGTGAAAAGCGCCTCTTTAGAATAAATAATTGACTTGATGGGTGCATATGAGACCCCCTACGAGATCCCATCCTCGTCGCCAAAATGTTAAGGAGAAGATGCAGCCGAGCTGTGAGTTCAAAGTGCTTTATTGAAGATTCAGGTACAGGAACATAAGATCTCTCTAACCTGCCTCGGCAACCGCCAGGATAAGAATGTAGAATACCGAATAAACTAAGCCTAACACTCTAAGAGAAGCATGCGATGATGTAAAATGGAACATAAGTAGTTAGTAAGGCACAACATAAGACTACCACCATCTTGGTTTTTGGTGAAATTAGATACACTGGGTGTGGGTTATGCCCATAGAAAGTGGTCATATAGTATAAGACTGTAGGCATCCCAAAGGTAAGTAGCCCATTCACTACTACCTTACACTCCCCTTAACACCCCCACATTGAGTTTTTAGTTGGCACACCTGACGTCAGGAGCTCAGATTCCAAGGACAGAAAAAGAAGAGCACGAAGAAGCGAGAACTGAGGACCAGCCGCAGAATTTTTGGCACCAAACCCTGCCTGCTCATCTCCTGACAGTCTCAAAAAACTGACTCGTCCTGTTACTGGCCATCTGCCAAGAACCCCAGTGGTCGGCCAGCCCTCCGCAAATTACCAACAATCTTCCTTGGAGTAGAGAAACTAATCCCCTACAGCTTGGAGGCACCAAACAGCAAGTCTCCCACCCCCAAGTGACAAGACGCCAGGACCAACCGGAGCTGCACAGCACCAATACTGTACCCCTTGCAGCAACCAAAGCCTGTCTGAGTGGTCCAATACGGACTCCAAGACTGGGCAGCTGTCGACGGTGTCTGCACCACAGAGACACACTTCGAAAGTGTCAGCACTGTCCTGTTTTTTTTGTTCCCTCAACAGGCGAGACCCACAACCGTAGGTGCCCGTGATGCACAAGCCCAGCTAACATAACTGCTCTTAAATCGAGCACTCCAAACCGGGTTCCTGAGAGCCAACAGTGCCTCCTTCCTCCCAGTGCCCTCAGGAACCGAGCCCATACCCCAGTTGGGAGCTCCCGGCTTTGTCCCAAATCCCCCTCTGCAGTCTTATTCTAGGTGGTCCCCCGTTTTCTTCTCTTTTGGTGTACCTAGACACTCCAGGACAGGTAAAAACTAACTGCTGGTGGTTATTTGGACCTTGGCCCACTACACCCATAACTTGTGAAGGGGACTACCGGAAAACATTTGCAAGTAACCGTATGCAGTATATGCCTTTTCTCCCCATAGGTACACAATGCTACGAAATACGCATTTAAGTGAACATTTTACTTAACTGTAAAAGGCAATATCTTTAAAAGTGCCGACTTGATCCGGAATTTCTTGGTGTTGAAATGTTTTATAAAAATACGCATTATTTTTCTAAATTAGTTTTTGATCTATTCTTGAGTGTGTGTCTCATATATTGCCTCTGTGAGTATAAAAAATTCTTAGCGCTCCCGCTCAGCCCACACTACAACAAAAGAGAGCATTTGGGTTTGTAACTTCTATCTATGGAAACCAGTAAACGTTGCCTAGAGACTCTACACAGTGAACCTCGTTTTGGTGCACTATATGAAAAGCCAGCTTCCTACATTGGGTCTAGCATTGCAGTGGGAGATGATTTACGTAGAATGGGAAAGATAAATCTTTTGTCATGTTGCCCTCACACACCCCGAGAGGTGTCATGCTCATCATTGGGCCTTGCTCCTCGTCAGGCCGGCACTGCAATGCCCGACGGGCTCACCGTAAATGGGGCTCTTTGTCGGAGATCTCTTTAGAAGAAGCCGTTTGGTGCGTGTGGGTGAGAGGGCAGTGGAGGTATTTTGTGCATGTGAGGTGTGATCTAAAGTAGGTCAGGTTCAGTCCTATTCTCAATAAATTTTAATGGTTCAGGTAGATCCTGCCTAAATAAAATGAAATGGACGTCCTGTGGGAAAGTGATGTTCCTAGCAGGCAGTCTCTAAGGTGAGGTCAACATGTTTTGTGCCTAGTTGTTCCTAAGGAATCGGGTGGCACTTCTTCAGGACCTATGTGAAATGTGGTGCACAGCTAATAACAGGCTCCAAGTAATTCTGAAGGTAGCCTGGTGTGGGGCCCTAGTAGTCCTGTACTGGGCGGTTGAGAACCCGCAGTACAGGAGCTACAGCCCGACAGGGATTTTGGGAGCACAATGTTGCTCCGCTCAGATGGGTGGTGACAACTTGCTTGTAATCCTACCCTCGCTCCGGTTCACCGTGAACTGGAGCGAGGGTAGGATCACAAGCAAGTTCCCCGTCGGGCTGTAGCTCATGTACTGCAGGTTCTCAACCGCCCAGTACGGGACAACTAGGGCTCCACACCAGGCTACCTTCAGAATTACTTGGAGCCTGTTATTAGCTGTGCACCACGTTTCACATAGGTCCTGAAGAAGTGCCACCCGAACAACTAGCCAAGAAACATGTCGACCCCATCTAAGAGACTGCCCGCTAGGAACATCACATTCCCACAAGGGGTCTATTTCATTTTATTTAGGCAGGATCTACCTTAACCATTAAAATTTATTGAGAATAGGACTGACCCTGACCTATTTTAGATCACACCTCACGTGCGTAAAATACCTTCCCTGCCCCCTCACCCACACGCACCCAACAGCTTCTTCTAAACAGATCTCCGACAAAGAGCCCCGTTTACGGTGAGCCCGTCTGGCATTGTAGCGCCGGCCCAACGAGGAGCAAGGCCCAATGAAGAACCATGACACCTCTCGGGGTGTGTGAGGACAACATGACAAAAGATTTGTCTTTTCCTCTTACCCTTTCATCCTCACTTTAGGAACTGCACTCCCCTTCGTTAACAAGTTACTCCTCGGAGCCACGTGTGCAGGACCTGCTTAAATATCGGCTCCCGGTCCTACCCCTCTTTGTTTTACATAGAATGGGTCACAGTGTTCGCTTTCATCGTTTGTGCCTTTTTATCATCCAATTGCCCCTGCCACTTTCTCTGTATTATGTAAAGTATGCATTTGCCTCCCAAGTTTATTTCTTGACAACTTTCCTTAAATCACTTGTTTAAATACTTGCTTCGTTTGTCCTCCACAAGTAGGTTTTTGACCTCAAGCAGGGGTTCTAGGGTCAGTACTATTATGCATTGCAAAATGTTATTTTTGGTTTTTAAAGAAAATCCTTGGCAGATTACTGAAAATATGAGCAGCTGCTCTGGTCTCCCAACCCGTTGCTTCAACCAAGCGGACGCACCATTTCAGTCTCAAACACCTCCCACACAAGTGCTCTTATTAATCCATTTGAGATCCCTATTTAACTCTCCTATCAGATCGTTTGATATCGATTATGGTCAAACCAGCTATCTCCCAAATGGATGCTCTTGACAATAGCCAATGGATTTGAACCACGTCTTACAGTGTGATTCAAAATAGTAAATGCTCTGAAAAGGTTCAAACACTCATGCAAAGTGGTTTCTGAAATCCCTAAATCCTGTAGCATTAACTTCCTTTATAGCATTGTGTGCCTAATGAGGTGGCATGATTTGATTAAGATGAAAATCACTATTCCAATTGAGATGAGCAAAACATCATGTACCATTTCTTTCACTGTCATTTGTAACAAACCCATCAGTGTCAATTGAAAGAAGTTACTTTACATGGAACTGCTTCTTTCACACATTTCTGATTAAAACATACAGATTTACCTGTGTGAAAGTAAATCCATTTTCAGTAACTAATCTTTTATTGTTTCCTTCAATCTGCAAACAGGACAAAAGGAAACATATAAAAAAGGCGAAGAAAAAGAAGCATCATTCTTCCCGAAAATCCTCTGAAAGTGTTACGTCTGAATTGGAATCTGACTGCAAGGTGCAGTATTTATCACTGTCACTGTGATATTAACTCAATTTGATAATACCTGGTTGAAAATTGTTGTTAGATAAAGGTGTGGGTTTGGAGACCGGTTTTTCGTCTCAGTATCTATTAACATGCAACACGAGCTTGGCCATCCCTGTTTATCTGGCAATGTCCTAGTTAAGCACAATAGGGCAACTCAATCAGCTACATTAATGCTGCTTGCTAATTATATAATAGTTAACTGCTAAGTTTAACAATGAAACGTATTACCTGTTAAAAGTTGTAAACATTATAAAATATTTATGCTTAATCTGAGTAGGATGTAAAAGAGAGTATTGAAAATTTCCTTGCGGTGAGGGCGGGTCTTCAGAGCTTAATAGAATCTGGTCACAGTAGATTATCATCTGTTATGCCTTCAAGTGCTTGGAATAAGATACACTTTCAGTAAACTGCTGTGGGGATTTTCTACATATTTGCATGCTTCCCCCCTCCTGTACCGAAGCATCCAACAAATTCAAGACATCAAAGGCAACAGTGACATTCGTGACTCCAACAAGGGATAACCCCATATATTTCTTCGTTTTTTGGACCTGCTATGTACTTGTGGAATTCATTACAAAACATGTATTGGAACCAGAACCAAAGAGGGGCTGTTGTATCACCACCTGGATTCTTTGAACTTTTCAGGTTCATTTTCTTCAGGAATGCAAAAAGGTTCTAGGAGAAGCTAGCAAACCATCTGTTACGATGTGTCTATCCCAAATGAAATCCATTTACAAGCTGGTATAAGGGAGTTTCTGTTAGTCCTCCTTTTTTGAGTTGTGAAGGTTGCGGCCCCTTATTCTACGAATAAGTGTAGTTGTTTGTCATTGAGGTTCTGTTTATTGCTCATTACATTGACCAAAACGTTCTGCTTCAGTTTGGTTCAATGGCTACTGGATGAAGTATTCATGTCAAATCATTTTATGACATCCAATGAGAGGCAACAAAAGCTATAGTATGAGAGCAGAGAGTTATTCAAAGAAGCAAAGAAAACAAGACGAGTCGGTCCTTGCTTGTAGTTTTCTTTTTTTATTCTGTTCTTCCTCAAAGATTACAGACAGGCACTGCCAACGTGTCATGCCTAGCCATGGGCTTCCTCAGGAATGCAGCCAAGCAAGGAATGATGTAAGTTTACACTCCTATACACATGCGATATACACGAAAAATTGTTTTTTATCACTACTTTTGCACTCTTCTGCTGTGAAATGCTAGTGATTGAGATTGTCACGATCTGTTTTTGATCTCCCACAAAAACATGAATTCTCCTTTTTAGGTTGGTCAAAGGTTGGTGTGTAATGTGCGTGGGGTCAGATGTTGACCAGACCGGTTTACAGGGAAATGGTCATTGATAGGCACTTGAGAGTCATTGGAGATGATGAGATCAAAAATAGTGCCTATAATATGGTGGGGTTTCAGCAATGTTGCAGAACATTGTTATTCGGAAGAAAAATGAAATTAGCATTACCATGCTGTCCTTATGGTCATCCCATAATGCAAGCCCCCAGGAAAGACGTTTAAATTCGAAATCAACTGAGTAGTAGAAAAATCCATACAGTCTTCCAAGAAGGAGTAACTATCACCAGGGTGGAGGTAAATTGCCTTTTAGTCTTATTTTAGTTAATTAACAGACATTTCAAGGATTATGCATTGGAAAGCAATACTGGTCAGTGTGCATCATATGGCACTTGAACTTTTGGGGATAATAATAATGCCACCCCCATGCTTGTCTTCACAGTCACAGCTGACAATAAACTTGTGAGGTGATCCCAGGAGGCCTATGAGGTTTTGAGAGGATTCGTCAGTATTCCAGTCACTTATTGTAACTATGCCTACTACGATTTGTATAACCCCATTTCGGCCAGCTATCCAGAAAAAAACTGCAGACTCAATTATTCTATCTTATAACTCATGCTCTTGCTTACAGTTGGGCCTCTACCAGACTGAATTCAGTGCTTCCTTTTGTACAGTCCGTTACATTACCATATTCTTCTTCTACTGCTAATTTTTGGCTACTTGGCCCTAAAGATCTAGTTTGATTACACTTTTACTTGTTATAAGCCTTTTTCATGAGATTGTGCAGCATTCTAGGATGTCACCATTATCTTATTCGTTGATTTAGGTCTTAGGTGGAGTCAATAGTGACTGCAATATTGCACACGGATCTGGAAGGTGTGTGGGGAATGTCCATAGGCCATCACTCATTTGTCCAGAGAGAGGCATGGTTGCCAAAGACGATGGCCTCAATCTTGTCCAAATTGTTAGTTACAGTGCATCCGCTTAGCAGTAGCAGATATTTCAACAAAAAAATGGTTCCCTTGGGGGGAAGCTTGAGCCTGTGCTTCCTAGACAAAAACAAGTACTTGTGGTCATGAGTTTGATTTGGCATGGACAATTGGTTTATTGATTGCCTATGTATCCTGTTCTGCACAATCCTGTGCAAAATGTAAACATATAAAAAGTATATGGCTCAGTTATTCCAAGGGGGAATCCAAATGCCTGGAGACCTTTGGAAAGAAAATGTTCTCTTCCACTAGCCTCGCATTGCAGTCGGTGAACACTGCCTGCCTTTTGGGCTGTTATTTGCTTTCTATATGAGATATGGTTGTGCAGGTGCTGCCTAGGGTCTCGAAGGAGGACTGGATCCTACTCTTCCAAACAATATCAGACGGGAGTGATGCAGCGAAGTACGCCATTCCCCGTGGCTTGGACACAATGGACTTGCTGGGCAGAGCCATTTCTTCAATTTTAGCCCGCCACGCCTGGCTGAGGACGTCTAGCTTTTCAGGGGCTGTCCAGGCATACCTCAAGGACATGACTTTTGATGCCTCATGTCTCTTCGGAGACCAGGCGGACGCAGTGCTTGAGCGCTTCAAGGATTCGTAGGCTACGGCCAAATCCTTGGGCCTCAGTACTACACCCCAGCCTGCATCTGCTTTTCGCTCCAAGTGTGGCTACGAAAGGGACTTCCAACCGTGCCAATCCAATTCCAGCCAGCGGGTTCTGCAAGTTCAGCAACCTCTGCTTGGTCGTGGCCAGTGGTTCATCCAGAGAGTTGGGAGGCCAGAAATCGAGCCAAGCCACCATCACCTCCTCCACCTCAAAACCTTCCTAGTCCAGTCCTTTGGGATCACGAGCATCCAGTGGGTGGCAGGATACGCCATCACCTCCACCACTAGCGCAACATCACCTTGGGCAGATAGTCTGAAGGGGATACTACCCCCCCAACCCCCCACTCCCCCAGATAGTCTGAAGGGGTTACTCCCTCCCCCCCACCCCATTCAAGACTACCCTTCCCTCTATTCCTCCAACTCCCGACTGGCTGACGGAGGATCATCTTGCGCTACTCCGCGAGGAAGGCAAGGCTCTCTTGGGTTCCTGGGGCCAGAAATAGTCTGTGGTTGCCATTCCCGCTATTTCCTGGTTCCAAAGAAGGGCTGAGGTCTCCATCCTATCCTCGACCTCACAGCCCTCAACTTCTTCCTAGGAAGAAATTCAAGATGCTCACTTTGGCTCACATACAGTCTGCCCTAGACCTGGGAGACTGGATGGTAGCGTTGGACTTACAGGACACCATTTTCCACATTCCTGTCCGGCCGTCCCATGGCTACCTGTAGTTACAGTGGGCCAGGAGCACTTTCAGTATGCTGGTCTCACCAGTGCTCTGCGAGTGTTCACCAAGCTAATGGCGGTGGTCGCAGCTCATCTGCGGAGATCAGGGGTTCCAGTTTTCCCCTATCTCGACAACCGGTTGTTGAAGATGGTCACATGCCAGGCAGCTGTCACCCATCTCCAGACTATGACAAGCCTCTTGCATTCGCTGGGGTTCCCTGTCAACATGCCGAAGTCACACCTGACTCCCTCTCAGACTCTCCCTTTCATTGGAGCAGTTCTGGACACAGTGCAGTTTCGGGCTTATCCTTCGGAGCAGCGAGTCCAGGACATTTGGGCTATGATATCGATATTTCAACCTCAATCCTGGATTTCATTGAGATTGACTCTGAGGCTGTTGGGCCTCTTGCATCCTTCTTGTGAACCATGCCAGATGGCATATGTGGGCTCTGCAATCGGACCTTAACACCTTGGCTGCTAAGGGTTTTCCCCTCCGGTGCTGACTTTTTTGAAAGCTCATTTATTCATGACGAGCTCAGCTCGTCATAAGCACAGCTCAACTGTGCCTCATGACGAGCTGAGCTCGTCATGAGCATCGAAGGGGTTAATTTCCTATAGGCGCAGTATCGGGAAATCTCACCAACCTGGTCCAGATCTCGGAGGGCACTGCAAACGACCTGCAGTGGTGGCTATCGAATCATGATTTGGTCATAGGCAGACCCCTCGCCCTTCTGCATCCAGACCTCATAGTAGTGACAGATTCGTCCCTTCTGGGATGGTGCGGCCATCTGGGAAAGGTGGAGATCAGAGGACTCTGGTCTCTGGCGGAGACCCGGCTCCATATAAACTTGTTGAAGCTTTGGGTGATCCGGCTGGCACTAAAAGTCTTCTTGCCGTCCATCAAGGGGAGGCTAATTAAGGTGTTCACGGACAACAGGACTGGCATGTGTTACTCCAACAAGCAAGGCGGGGTGGGGTCGTAGACCCTGTGTCCTGATGCATTGCGTCTCTGGACTCTGCTGGAACAGAAGGGCATTTCTCTGGGGGTTCAGCATCTAGCCGGTTCTATGAATGCCAGAGTGGACAAACTCAGCCAAAGGTGTCTAGCAGATCACGAGTGGCGTCTCCATCCGGAGGTGGTGCAAGGACTCTTTCAATGGTGGGGAGAGCCTTTGTTAGATCTGTTCGTCTCTGTACGGAATGTGCAATGTCAGCAGTTTTACGATCTGGAGTTTCCAAGGCAGCTCTCGCTCGGCGGCGCTTTTCGTCATGAGTGTAGCTCTGGCCTCCTGGACACCTATATGCCCATACCACTCCTACCCAGAGTGCTCAAGAAGATCAGGAGCAACCGGGCACAAGTCATTCTTGTGGCTTCGGACTGGGCACAAAGAGACTAGTATCCTGAGCTTCTGGCAATGAGCATCGATCCACGGATCAGGCTGCCCCTTCAGGAAGATCTCCTGTAGCAGCAGCAGGGGAGAGTTCTCCGCCTGAGCCTGTCCATTCTACGCCTCCTTGTGTGGAGATTGAGCAGCGACAGCTGACCGCTTTCCCTGTTCCTCCTAAAGTTTGTGAGGTTATTCTGGCAGCCAGGCATCCCTCCACGAAGTTGGTATACGCCTGCCGATGGTCCTGAGTTTGTAAATATTATTCGGAATGATCTATTGACCCTCCATCTGTATCTTTATCTGTTCACATTTTCCTTGGCCCAGCAGGGCTCTGTTCTGGGCACCTTGAAGGGCTATCTTTCAGCCCTTTACTCTTTTCTTAGGCTGGCTGATCAGCCTTCTCTTTTCAAATCCCTTCTGGTGCAGAGATTCTTGAAGAGGTTAACCAACTTTTTTCCCCCTTCACCCTTTATTGTTCCACAGTGGGACCTTAATTTGGTTCTCACCTTTCTGATGTGTGCCCGGTTTGAGCTGCTACACAACTGCCCTCTATGCTGCTAACCATTAAAACAGCCTCCTTAGTGGCAATGACCTCTGCTAGGAGGGTGAGCAAACTGCAGGCTCTGTCATCACAGCCACCTTACCCAATGGTCTTTCTGGATAAAGTGGTGCTCAGCACTAGGGCATCTTTTCTACCTTAGGTGGTAACACCCTTTCTTAGGGGCAGTTGGTTACTCTACTCACTTTCTATGCACCTCCACACCCTTCCGAAGAAGGGGAGTGTCTTCATCGTCTGGACCATAGGGTTCCAGTTGGATGACCAACTCTTTATAGGGTACGTGGGTGCAAAGAAAGGGCGTTTCTATACTATACGATTACTATATCCTTCGGGATTGTCCACTTTATAAAAATCTCGTACTCCTTAGTGAAGAAGTTTAATCCGGAAGGGCTTATGGCCCACTCCACTGTGGCATAAGCAGCTACCACAACTCTCCAGCGTGGTGTTCCCGTTTCGGATATCTGCCAAACAGCCACGGGAGCATCTCTGCACACGTTTGCCAGACACTACTGCCTGGATTCCCAGGTTCTCAGAGAAGCCCTGTTTGGTCGCTCTGTCTTGCAGGACTTCCTGGTCTAAACTTTTCTGCAGTTCCTCCCCCAGGGATGGCATTGCTAGGGTATTTGTTTAAAGGTAAGGAATCTGCGGCTAGATGTCTCTATCAGATGGAATAGTTACCTTCGGTAATGCATTATCTGGTAGAGACATGATCTAGCCACAGATTCCTCACCGACCCACCCATCCTCCCCGCACTGCGGATTGGTTCTAGTGTCCTAGTTGCCTTTTTTAACACACCATGGTCAGTCACATCATGGCTCCGTGCTTCTGGCATGGAAAGTCATGAAAAGTACTGACGTCAGCGCGCTGAAGTAGAGGTTATATTGACGACGCAGACGTCACGTCGACGACAACAAACTGAGTCGAATGACTCCACCTGCCGGCACCCAGGGGCACTGCTATTAAAAAATCTTCTGGATCCAGCCTGACCCTTGGAAGTTCAAAGGTAAGAAAACTGCGGCTAGATTATGTCTCTACCAGATAAGGTGTTACCAAAGGTAAGTAACTTGTCCAATGCGGTCACTCACAGTGAAGCTAGTCGATAGACAGAGAGAGACCAAATTTTAATAAACGCAAAAGGTCATGGTTAACGCCAGACCTAATTTGAGGTCCACTTATTAATTAAACTCTCAAAGGTGCACCCATGTCCCTGCATTAAGTCCAGATATACAGAAGGATGCTAATAATTAGTACTCCTAGAAAAGATTTGTGTACTCATTTTAGCATGAACAGGTGTAGATTTGCTCATGTGAAAATCTGGGTGTTTGCAAGTTCACTTTCCTTCCAGCTACTTTTTCCCCCAACCCTGGAAGACGTTTTGTGTCTGCCATTGAAATGAGTACATTTCCAACCTTTCTCAGTATGGAAAAAGATTGGAGAAGAGTTGGTGAAAACCCTTAAAACATGCAAGTTAATAGGTTTGCACAGACTCCGAAGGTCGCTCCAACCCTGGAACTATTGCTTACCATTACCTTCAACCCCAGTATGTAGATCTGCTGAAAGTTGGCAACATAAAGGAATTGTTAGTATTCAAACCCTTATATGGAACGAGCCCTGGCATAATCAGAGAGGCTATTTCAGAGCTCTTACATAATGAGATTGCTGCCATAATTTATCGCCGCATTACATGGCACAAATGGGGCAAGTAGATTTTGTTACAGGAAAAGTAGATTTATGAAGCAACCTGCCCCATGGACAAGTAGATACTTTAATAAATTCCACACCCCTCAATGCAAGTAAACCTGCAATAAAGGATACACGCATTCTTAGTAATTAATTAAAGTGTATCTGCAGTGTAGAAGGAATGTATGTACCCTTACCTTAAAAAGTGTAAGAGAAAGAATGTATGAGTAAATATTGTTCTGAATCATTCAGTTTCACAATGCCAATTTAAAAAAACCATAAGGATGACATTAAAGACAAAGGCTGCATATACGTAACATGCAATGTGTGTGTGTGATAAAGGAAAGGACAGTGAGCATGGGACCTGGGGGAACCGATCCATCCACAGTAAAACCATCATGGGTTTTAACAATCACAAGTGTTGCTGCGGAAAAGAATACACCACCCAGAGGAGAGTACCGCAAAAGCCAGGCTGCGAGGTGGAGATTACCATACAAGGTGCATAACAGATACAGCAACCTGGGACAAAGATACGCCTGAGAATATCCTGTGTGCAGCGCTTGGATGGAAGCGCGATCAGAAAAGCCAGTGTGAGCAGCGCGCAAGATGGAGCAACGCACGCAAAACACTGGCTATACACTTTAATTAATTACTGAGAATGCGTATATCCTTTATTGTAGATGGCTACTTGCACTGTCCTGATGAAGATTCCGTTAAATTTGTACTTTTTGGGCCAAAATGTTGGCTTTTTGTTTAGTTGACAGTGCAGTCAAGCAACATGATAAAGCCTTTGTTAAAAATTATTTCTTGAATGCCGTTCGCTATTAGATTACTCGGAAAAAAGGATGAAGGCATTCATAAAGGAACGTAAATTTTGAAAGCAAGTTCTCTCGACAGATTTTTCTAGGTTGCCACTTAAGGACTTTTCCACAGAGATAGAAATCTAAAATTGCAATCCCAGTGATTTGCATATGTAGACTAATGAGTGCGCAAAGCAGAAACCTAGCCGAAAGACAGTGGAGCTCTGTACATGGTCAGTTCTAAAGTAAAGTTCTCGGAGAAAAGGATTAATTTTCTTTGATAGAGAGAACTTGGCTGTCTGAGTGTTCTTTGCGACGTTATCTTTGAGGGTGAAACCGTGACCAGGATGAATCTTTGGGTAGAAGCTGAAGCTGAAATCGTCCAGGTTCATGTTGTTGAGACAGGTCTCATCTGCTCTAGAGGTCTAGTGGCTCAAAAACAAGCCTACACGTCATTTAGGCCTGTGTGCTCAGTACCTACCTGAAGCTTAACTCCACAAAAACAACATTCTGGCATTAACCAGCAATACTAGCCCAAACCTGTCTCAACAACATGAAGTCTACATACGTACATAACTGGGATTGCAATTTTAGATTTCTGTCTCTGTGGAAGAGTCCTTAAGTGCCAACCTAGAAAAATCTGTCAAGAGAACTTGCTTTCAGAATTTACTTTCCTTTATGAATGCCTTCATCCTGTTATCTGAGTAATCTAATAGTGAACGGCGTTCAGGAAATAATTTTTAACAAAGACTTTATCATGTTGCTTGACTGCACTGTCAACTAAACAACAAGCTGACATTTCAGCCCAAAATGTACAACTTTAACGGAATATTCATCAGGACAATGCAAGTAGCCATCTACAGTAAAGGATAAACGCATTCTTAGTAATGAATTATAGTGTAAAGCTAGTGTTTTCCGTGTGTTGCTCCATCATGCGCGCTGCTCACACTGGCTTTTCTGATCGTGTTTCCATCTGAGCGCTGCACACAGGATATCCTCGGGCGTATCTTTGTCCCAGGTTGCTGTATCTGTTATGCACCTTGCATGCTAATCTCCACCTCGCAGCCTGGCTTTTGCGGCACTCTACTCTGGATGGTGTATTCTTTTCTGCAGCAAAACTTGTGATTGTTAAAACCCATGACGGTTTTACTGTAGATGGATGGGTTCCCCCAGGTCCCACGCTCACTGTGCTTTCCTTTATCACACTGTCACACACACCTTGCATGTGTCATCCTTGTGTTTTTTAGATTGGCACTGTGAAACTGAATGATTCAGAACAATAATGACTCATACATTCTTTCCCTTACACTTTTTGAGGTAAGGGTACATACATTCTTTCTCCATTTATGGAGTTGATACACTGTGGAAACACTTTAATTCCTTACTAAGAATGTGTGTATCCTTTATTGCAGGTTTACTTGCTTTCAGGGGTGTGGAATTTATTAAAATATCTACTTGTCCATGCACTGCAGAACTTTGACTGGGTAAGGAAAGTTTGATATTATGGTTAAATTAGTGAAATTAAATAAATTACATGGTCTTTAAACCATTGGCTCTTACTTTAAGTTTGTTGGAACGGAGTCTGTCTTTAGGGACACCTTCCAACTGTAAGCAAATGGTGACAGTTGGTAGTGAACAAGAGTCTTCTCTGGAACCCATTCAAAACAGTCTCCAGTAACTACTACTTGTTTGACAAGGGTATAGAACGGTATAATTCTGGCAGGAAAGGCGACGTGAAGCGACCTTCAGGAAAGCAGGCATAATTTCACAGATAATGGCAACCAAAACATTCTCATTGGGATGCGATTAACCTTGGTTAAGAAAATGTTACATTTTTTCATGTGCAGATAGAATCTCTGCTACGTGGGTTTGTGGAACCTTCACAATTTAAAAGATATATATTTTCATGCGCTTTATGTCAAATGCCTAATTCCACACTTTATTCTGTTACATTTAGGATGGAAGCAAAAAGAAAAAGAAGCCAAAGGATCAAGACAAGGATAAGGTAACCGCCCTTTTATATGGGAGAAGTGTCAGAATCAACTACCAAGCTTGTATCCATGAATTGGAGACATGTATTAAGTCCAAGAGATGTTTTTGAAAATGCTAATGATGTCATACGCATTTTGAAAGGACAATGAGTTCTTGTTTCCGACTATCTCCACTGCACACTCTGCACTTAATGATAGGACTCCCACTGATTCTCTGTTCCCCACACTTTTCAATGCATAAAAAGGCTCTCTTATATCTCATACGTGCAGACGTTTGTAAGAGCTTAAGTACCTGATTGTGAAACTAAACGTAGTCTTTCATAAACTTGCAGAAGACGGTTCATTCATAAGATCGCCTCCATGCATTCTACTTCTTTTCCAAGTACTTTGTCATGGTCTTTGTGGATGCAAAATTACTCACATTGGGCAGTGGCGGGTTTGAATAATCAATAAAATGTACGCTGCTGAACGAAAACCTCTCAGCTTAAAATATTTTGCATTGGATATGACTGCTGATAGGTATGTGTACTCTGCGTGATTTGGTAATTCAGTGTTGAATGAATTGCTTAAGACCTTTAATGTCTGAAAATGCGATGACATTTCACAAGCAGCTCCTAATGATCCTTTTGATCAAGCGTTTTTGAGGATATTTGTTTTGCAATTTTTCTATGACTGAGAGTATCTTATGATTTGAATTGAGTCTTTTATAAATGATGCAACCTTTTTTTGGGCCGTAATATGTTACGTGCTTTAAAGGTTCCTACTTTGTTTGGATATATACCTCTCTGTAAATTGTGTCACTTTAAATACGAATATATTTTAAAAAAAATAAACTCTTGTGTGGCAAAGTCAGTCTTGTGATAATTTAAAAGTGCCTACACCTATAGATACCTATAAAATAGTTCCCCAAGAATAGAGCTCTTAAACACTAGTATTTTCCACTGACTGCTAGTCCCCATGTATAGTAGGGTGTCTATTTGCATACCAATCAAAACATTTATTGAAAGTTGCAGTGTTCACTTATTTATCACTGTAAATCAGCCCTGGTATATAAAACCAACAAAAACAACCGATTCCAAATTCTCACCCCTCCACCCCCCCATCTTGTGTAAAAGGGTACCCATTGTTGATGATGTATAACAGATATTCCGGGCCCTGTGGTCTCCCCAGGCCTAACTCTCCTGTGCTGCTGCTCCACCCTGCTTCATCCCCGTTTTTCTGAGTGATTTTTCTGCTTTTGCTTTGCTTTTTACTGCTGTCTCCTTCCTCCCCTCCTGTTTTTCAGAGTGTTTCCTCCTGCTTTTCCCTCATTTTCGCTACTTCTTGTTTTTTCCCTCATTTACCGCCTGTTTTCCTGCCTCCCGTCTAACCCCTCCCTCCCAGGACCTACTTAAGGGAGGCTGCAGCGCGATTCTGTTAAACAGGCTGCCGGATTAGCTCTCCCCGTTGCTGCTCAGCCCTGTTTCCTCCTTGATTTCTGAGTACTTGCTTCTCTTTTTTCACTTCTCTCCTTCCTTCCCCCCATTTTTCTGAGTGCTTTCTTCTGCTTTAGTCTCATTTTTTACTGCTTTATCCGCTAAGCAGCTAGCAACTCCAGCGCCTTGAGACCCTCATGGGTGATTTGCCGCATTTTACAAATCCTGATTGATTGATTGATTGAGCAATTTACTCGGTCCCCCACAATAGGAGAGCTGCAATCCTAAACTAGTTTCTATGCACTTCCATTCTCCAGTCCAGGCTGTACTGAACTCCAGCAGGTCCTCCAATTGGCCGACCTTCTCTGCCTCCCCATAAGTGTAAGAAACGCTAGATTAAGGCACAAGTTCCACACTCGCCATCTCCTCAACATTCACACTAAATCCTGGGTTATCATGCAAGTCAGCCAACATTGCTGTCCACGCAATCAGATCATCTTCTACTTTTTTATCTTGCCTTACGTGTTTCATCTGCCCCTGCCCATTCGGACAGATCTCTGAGCCAATCTCAGTATCTTGAGGTGGTAGCACCAGCCATTTTATTGCAGTCCTGCATTTTACAAGCAGGAAACTTAGTAAATGAAACTTCCAGCTCAGTTTCTTGTTGTCCGGGGTTGGTATAAGGCCCAACAGAACTATATGGGGTGTGGCTTGCAGGTCTCACCCAGTGGCCCTATTGAGTCTCTCTAATATATCCGACCAGTATTGTGCCACAGATGAGCAATTCTACACTACATGTATAAAATCTGCCTCATGGCTCTCACACCAAACACATTGTCTGTTCCTGTATTATAAATGTTATGCGAGGTTTTAGGTCAGAGATAATTATATTGTATAATTATATTTAACCATTTCAAAATCTGCATTTCAGCTGACTGTCTGCACACCAGCATGGACATTTTCCCACTTCTAGGTGGATAGGGTTTCCCCAAGGCTTCCTCCGACCTGGCGCAGGCTTTTGGTATTAAGGAGAGTGATAAGTAGTTGCCAAGTGGGCGTAATCCTGACCCAGTGAACCTAATTCCACCAAAAACCAAGAGGGTGGAATTCTGTTTTTTGTGTTCATTTCAGGTAGCACGCCTTAGGGATGGAACTGGCCTGATGGTGAGCTCACCTCATGACTAGCTCATTTTCCTGTCTGTCCTGATTCCAAATGGGCCTCAGGGCAGGGGGCAGCATCTCCCAGGTCTGGGGTATGAGGAGTCCCATATCAAAGGCGGCAGAGGTCTGTGAAGCCTCCTGCCTTGATATGCTGATTATTAGTCATCCTGCCAGAGCAGGCATTGTTTCCACTCCCGGAGAGCTTGGGCTCTCACCTGCAGGGATTCAGAAACCTGTTTATGGTGGCAGGCTGATCTACACCAGTCAGCCAGCACACAAGAGGTTAGTAGGTTTTCAGGCGGTACCTTTAAGGTGCCTTCTGGGTGCATGTATTAATACATCCATCACTGGAATCAATGTGGGTTTATGAATAAAAGATGTTTGATGCCAAACATCTTTGGTTTCAGTGAAGCCATCATGTAGCTGGGGAACTCCTAATCACCAGTGCCCAGTACATACATTCAAGGTGGCTTCCCTGTTCACTGTCAATGTCCAAGAATCGACTTGAACATCACGGGGGCATATCTGCTCCTGCAGATATGTCCTCACATGTAATATAATGCCCACTGCCTTGATGCTGTAAGGCCTGCTGAAAGGGGTACTATAAAATCCATGCAATGTCAGCAGGCATGGCACACTGGAGGTGTGATATATTGTGTCTTCACTTTTGTTTGCATCATGACACGCAGCCTTTAATGGCAGTTTGCATGTGTGTGATGAGGGGTTCCTGCAGCCCTTATGGACCTTCTTTAGCATCCATGCCCTAAGTACCAGGGGTACCATTTACTAGGGACTTACAGGGGTGGTGAAGGTATTAGCAATTGGGGGACCAATTGTGAAGTTTTAGGAAAAGAGATCTGCCTCTGGGGACCTGAATAGCAGGAACCCAGTGCACTTCTGTTAAAATTGCCTCATTTGCAAGGCAAAAAGTGGGGGTGGTCGTGTCAAAAACGGGCACTTTCCTACAAAGGGCATGTCTGGTGGCGCTCGCACTCTGCTCATGATCAGAACGGAGAGCAGTTGGGCCCCGTGGGAGACACTCAATAGGTTTAATTCCCAGTTATCCGCTGGGTCCAAACAGTAGTCCACGTGTTGTAGATGTGCTGCTATATAGTTACGTTCTGTATTACGTATTTCAAGTCCACCCCACTCCCAGGTCTGCCTAAGGATTGGTAAGCCAATTATTTTATTTTTATTAGCCCACAGGAACTCAACAGTTAGGTGGTATAATACAGTAAAAGACTATTGGGAGATGTCACAGAATGTGCCCTGTAGCCCATACACCTTCCAAGTCTCTGCCGAAGATAAGTTCCAAAAAGGTCTGGTCTAAGTGAGCCGTTGTGAATTCCAGATAGTGTTTCTCCTCGGACCTCCAAGGGAGTGCCCCAGTCGGGATACCAAGCAGACGTCTCAACGGAAATAGCTGGGACTCATATTTATATATATATATATATGCATGAATAAAAGAATCTTGCTTCCAATATAGTTTATTTTGCTCCTTCCTACAACAACAACTAACATAGTGCCCTGACTGTTAAAATAAGCGATTATTTACACACATATGTAGTGCCACTCAAAAACGTATTTGCTAAAAATGCAGTTCATGGAACTTGACTTTACTAGTGACTTATTGTACCTTACAATTGAATATCACCAGTAGTGTTTCATAATGATCAAGACATTTATTGAATATTAGCAGCATGATTTAAAAAAAAAATCATAATAAAAATATGTACATATAAATGGCTATGATCGAACCATCTTTATAAATTAGGCTCCCTTATCGGTTACTCAATGTATGCTCTCTCCCACCACATCACAGATAGTAGTTAAAGGTATCAGTCTGCTTCAGCCTCTGAGAACATTAACTACAAGATGCCTTTTAGATTGAATACTATTATACACCCACCTTAACATCGACACCCAAGGTTCACTAATTGAATACACTTGTATTTACCTCTGAATATTTGTGCAAAAATGTATTAAAAAATATATATTTTATTAATTTTCATGCAGTTTATCCAATGAAGGAAAACCATGACACAATGAAGTATTCGAAACCCTAGGCCTAAAAGTAAAGTATTTAACCTCCTCCCCATAAACACATTAAAATGGCAAATTACATCGACCTTTTTCTCACCCTGGCCATTAAATAAACACAGACCCACAAGATCCAAATCCTTTTCTCTTTCTCCGCACCCTTTTGAGGATGATCCATCAGCGCAACCCCAAATAATTGAAGTGCCAGTGCTCCCTTTAAAGTGCAATTATTCTAAAAAAACATTACATCTCAACACTAGTTCATTATATTTCCTAAAGTGCCAGTGCACCCTTAAAAGTACATTTATTCTAAGCTAAATCAATTTGCTCCACATACATTCAATTCAATACAGCAGGCCAATTTCAATCGAAATAAGGTGAAATGAAACATTATAACCAGAAAGTGACAGTGCATACTTATTTCAGACATACCTGAGATAAATGGTATTATCACGCTTGCTTTTGGTAAGGCTCCCAGGTCCAGTGGGTGCCAGGCGTATCTCACTAATCAACGTTGAGGTCAAGATTATTGGAAGGGTTATTTTGGAGCGACTCGCCACATGGGAAAATGAGAGGGCCATTCTTTCCGAAGTACACTATGAATTCAGATCAGGCAGTGGTAGAGTAAAAAGAATCCCAACTTAAATATCTTGATTTAGAAATACACCCGGGTGATGGGGGGAGGCATTCATATGACCTTCATGGACATCAGATCAGCCTTTGATAAAAATTAACAGGGAAAAGCTCTGGGCCGAGTTGAGGACCATGCTATGGATTCAGCCCTAGTGGGATTCATGAGAGCCCTCCATACTGACCTCACAGAAGTTGTTAGATATGGTTTTAATGGCAAATGTAACAGCCCTTTCACTTCTATACAAGGCCAAATGTATTCTGATGTCAACCTTTGGCTGTGAAATTTGGGCGCACGCCAACATTGACCAAATTCAAATGGTTGGGAATACCTTTTTGAGTAATCTTTTGGCTATAAGTCAAGTTACATCTACTGAGATCATTCGAGAGGAATTGGGGATGGCCTTCATTTCTGATCTTATTCATATAAGCCCATTTATTTTGTGGTGTTCTGTCTGGTCAAAAGAAGTATTGATCTAAATAGACAAATCCTAGAGAAAGCTAATCATGTCCCATGGGTCTCCTACATAAAGAAAACTTTCACGGGATTGGGGCTCCCAGACCTCTTTCAGAATACTGTGGGTATCACAAACAAGGACCTAATTTGTTTCAAACAGCCTTTGTCCAGTGGGTGATTACAGAAAGGTAGAATTCTACCTTAACATCATCACGTGGTATTATCATGGTTAAATCTGTTCCAGGCATGGAGCGGTTCCTGCTCTTGGATATGTCTAATCATCACCAGCTTCTCTTAACATTTCTGAGACGGAATATTATCCATCAACTGTTATTCGTAAAGTGGGTTTGATTTTGTCAATCCCCTGCAACTGTGACACGATTTCCATCTGTCCCTCCATGCACGTAGTACTTTTATGTCCATCATTCTCCACCCTCCGACATAAATATCTAAGGACTATATTGCTTGCATTTGGTTTTAACCAGATGAGACCCACTTACCTATACTTACAGCTTTTGGCTTCTCTCAAACTGTTTTTTTGGTCTTCCATTTTTTCTATCTGAGGTTTTATGCTCTACTCAATAGTTATTTATTTATTTGTTTCTGGAAGGCTTTGGTAATACTTTTTACAAACTGTTTAAAAAAAAACATGGTTCATTTTAATGCTCTATGGATTGATGTATTTTATCATTTATCCAATCTTGCTTGTTATGATGAATTTCCTTTTATTTTGTACTTGTATGATTTTCTTTTAAAATCGAATACAAGTTTATTTATTGATACTTATGATTATCCTCTGTAATACACTACTGTAATAATGACTCCTTATTTGTTTTGTTCTCTTTAAATCAGTCTCATTTTGCCTTTTTTTGTCTGTTGTATAGTTAAAATTAATGAAGATTATTTCGAAATTTAAAAAAGATGGTTATGTGAAGAGCAATTGAGGTTTATTTTGTAACAACTTGAATGCATAGATTAGAGGCTGCACCTTGGCATATTGGGAAAATAGGTGCTGTTTATATGATAACTGGCGTTCCATATAAATCCCAAGATATTTATAAGCTGTTAATACTTTAAATCTTTTGCCCTTTGTTCTCCAAGAAAATGACTTGAATTCTTTTGTCTGCAAGGTGGACTATTTTTGTTTTGTTTAAATTCATCTCTATGTCCTTGTGTTCTATATATTTGACCACTGTGTCTATTTTCCTTTGAAGCCCAGTGGGTGTCTGACTTAGTATAACTGTAATCTTTATATTGTAGGTACCCAATTTTATCCATTATTGGGGTATCTTTCATAGATTCACATGCTTAGAATCATCCCCGCCGATGAGGTGGGAGTCTTGCGGTACAATAAAACATATACATTATAGTCATAATAACATTATACCATAGGCTATAGTGTAAGTAAGAGTCACTACAGCCTATCTCAGTCTTTTTGTAAAAAGAACCAAACTTGGAAACCAGCCAATCAGGCAGCAGCACACTCTAGAACCATCCCCACAGAGAGGCAAACCCTCAGATTTTCTACCGCACCTCATGTGTTAGGGAGTCTCCCTGAGCTCTGCTCAGTTTTTTCCTTTGGCCTGTGTTTCTGAAGGAAAATTATGTCTGATTCTAAGAAGAGTTTATTTTTGGCTTGTTCTTCCTGTGGGAAGAAAAGACTTGACTTTGAAGACCCTCACAAAGAGTGTATTTATTGCCTCTGCCCAGCACACAAGGTTAAAGACTGCAGTATCTGCAGAACCTTTCCTGCAAAGACTTTGAAGGATCGTGAGGGACGCCTGCTGGTTTGGCTGGAGAAATTGAAAACATCTGAAGGGGTTTCAAAAAGTGAAGGAAGTCAAGTGTCCACCCCCATCTCCAAGAAAAGAGATAGATCTGGAGATCCTCCTGAGAAGATGAGTAAGACCTTAAAAACTTCATCTTCTGAAGCAGGTCAGTCCTCCTCTCAAAAAGAGAAAAAGAAAATCTCTTCTGAGGAGAAATCTAGAGATAAGGTGAAGGTTTCCTTGAAAACTGCCTCTAAATCTTTTCAGGACACTCCGTCGACAGCTAGATCATCTTCGTTGTCGAGGAAATCACCTCAAAAAGTGAGTGGATCTTCAGCTTTGAAGAAAATTACACCGTCGCCGAAGTCTTTGTCGACGGCGCCGTCGACGAGAGTCCCTACGCCATCGAAAGTTCACACCTCGTCGTCGCCTGCTTCGTCGACGAAGATCCCGACGACGAACCCACTGTCGACGACGATACCAGGCTCGTCGACGAGCCTATCGTCGACGACGATACCGTCGACGGGCCTACCGTCGACGACGATACCGTCGACCAGCCTACCGTCGGCGACGAAGATCTTGTCGACTAGCTTACCGTCTACGACGATGCCCTCGATGATTTCACCGTCGACAACGACTGCAATCATAACGTGGACTACCACATCCTCAACGATGTCCTTTCCGTCGACGACAACCATGGTTACAACGTCGACGATGCCAACGGTTGCAGCAATTTCAGCGGAATATGAGTCACCTTCAACATATATTTCGGCTACTCTAAGGCGTAAAAGACCCTCACCTTTGCAGTTTACGCCTATTCTGAGTTCTAAATTGTCATCTAACAGGCAATTTTATCATGATGTGTCCCACATTTCACCTTTGCCTCCCAGCCATTATCTAGAGGAATCTGAGGATGATGATCCTTATGGGCAAGCACGTGACCCTTCACAGCTCAGTATCAGAGGAGGATGAAGAGGAAGAGTTCTATGAACCATGTGAGTCGTTGAGAGGGCCTCAAGAGGTTGTCCATCAAGAACCAATGGTTCAAATGTCGGCGGCTTTGCTTCACGACCTTACGGCAATGCTTAAGGACTATAATAGTAGTTTTCCTCCGTCTCTACCACCTCTTCCGCAACAAGTTTCTCCTCCTGTAGAGGTGCAAACTGTTTTACCTGCAACACCGATATCTCAGCCCCAGGTAACATTACCTTCACAAGATGATGATGATAATACGGTAGCAGAGGACGGAGAGATTCCTAATTCGCCCACTACCGTTGATGAATGGGATGAATATCTGATCCCAGATCCAGCTTCACCGATTCCACCGGCTGCAGACTCTCCTCCGGAGGACATAGGAGGGTTTCATGCCATTATGGAGAGAGCAACTACAAGATTTCATCTTACTATGCCAGTGCAAAAGACTGAGTGTTTTTTATATGATTTTAAAGTCCTAAACAGAAAGATCACACGTTCTATTCCCATAATTGATCACATATGGGAAGAGGGAGTAAAGGTCATGAAAACTCCATTTTCTATTCATGCAATTCTGCCACGGATTGACAAAAAGTACAAGGCGCCGGATGATGCTCCTGAATGCCTTATGGGTCACCCTAAAGCAGACTCTGATTTCTCAAGCAGCGCAAAGAAAATCTCGGAATCCTTCCATTCCTATAACAGCTCCCCCTGACCAAGATGGAAGACGCCTGGATAACATAGGGAAGCGTTTTACAACCTTGGCAGGTGCTACAGTCCGAGCTACAAACTGTTTGGCCATTTTGAGCAGGTATGACCGTCAATTGTGGTCAGATGTGTCGGCATATATGGAATATTTGCCTGAGGACAAAATGATAGAGGCGAAGAAGATCCTTATGGAAGGAGAAAGATTGGCTTCTGAAATCATAGATATTTCTATGGATATAGCGTCTCTTGGCTTTCGCCTACTCGCCGGAGCTGCTACGTTAAGACGTCAGGGCTGGCTTAAATCCACTAATTTTCGCCCAGAGATCCAAACTAAGATCCTTGATATGCCTTTTGATGGCGACCTCCTGTTTGGAAAGCACATAGATGACGCTTTACAAGATATTAAGAAGGACACGGATACTGCAAGATCATTGGGTTCTTTACAGTATTGAAAAACGCCCTTTCGTGGAGCAAGGGTCAGAGGATCCTACTCCTTTCGTGGGGATTACCAAAATTATCAGCAGAAAGGTAACCAGGGTCGTTATGGATAAAATTATCAACAGCAACAACAAAATTACAGAAATCCTCCAGCAGCTACCTATAGACAGCAAGGAAAGAGACGTCAGCCTCAGGGCAGAGATTCTGCCAGAAGGCAGTGACATTCCTATTACGCTTGCGCCAGATTCGCCACTACAGTTCAAAATTCCCAAAATCTCACAGTATTTCGACAATTGGAAGAAAATAACCAAGGACAAATGGGTATTAGATATCATAAAATTTGGACACACCCTGGAGTTCACCAAATTTCCCCCTCCTCATCCACCTCTAAAGAAAAATCCACCACATCTTGCTCTTCTCAGGAAAGAAGGGAGAGCTATGCTTTCAAAAAGGGCAATAGAGAGAGTTCCTCATTCTCAAATAGGAAAAGGATTCTATTCTCGCTTTTTCCTGATAAAGAAAAAGTCAGGAGATTAGAGACCAATTTTAGACTTGCGGATGCTGAACAAGTACCTTCAGAAGAAATCTTTTTGCATGGTAACACTCCAGGAGATTCTTCAGCGTCTAGATCATGCAGATTTCATGACAACCCTGGACTTCCAGGATGCATACTTTCATATCCCAATTCATCCCAAGCATCGAAGATTTCTGAGATTCACGGTGACAGGTGCACACTTCCAATTCAGAGTACCTCCCTTTGGCCTACGTTCTGCTCCAAGAGTCTTTACCAAATTCTTAGCTCCTGTAGAAGCTCATCTCAGGCTGCAAGGTGTTCAGCTATTCCCATACCTGGACGATTGGCTAATAAAGGCTCCATCCTTTCACAAGGCTTCTCATGCAACAACAAAATGCCTGCAAGTGTTTCACTCACTGGGTCTATCACTAAACGCTCAAAAGTCCAGCCTTTTTCCATCTCAGGTAGTGCCATTTCTGGGAGCAAAATTGGACACTCTTCAAGACAAGGCATTCTTGTCAGCAGACAGAATATCTCGACTTCTATATCTGGCATCAGAACTTCTAAAAAGAAAGTCTGCTTCAGTGAGAATGATCAAATATTTTCTGGGGATTTTATCGTCAGCAATTCTGCTAGTGCCTCAAGCGAGGTTAAAAATGAGGCCGTTTCAAGAGGAGCTGGACAGGCAGTGGCTCCAAATCTCGGGTTCGTTCGACGACATAGTGCAAGTGACTCCAGTTATGAAAGAAACACTTTCTTGGTGGAGAAGTTTCAAGAATGACTCCGTAGGCCTCACTTTTCAACCTACAATTACAGATTATATCGCCACTACAGATGCTTCCCTAGAAGGGTGGGGGGCCCACCTTCAGGATCTCAGCATAAGAGGAAAGTGGTCTTCAGCAATGGCAAAAATGCACATCAATTTTCTGGAACTTCGGGCGATTTCGCTAGCCCTGCAATCGTTTCTTCCCCGACTGCAAGGATCTACAGTTCTCATCAGGACCGACAACACCACTTGTATGCATTATCTAAACAAGCAGGGTGGTACGAGGTCCCACATTCTGTCCCAAGAGGCACCAAATATCTGGAAGTGTCTCCTCTTGCACAGAATAACAATCAAGGTGGAGCATCTACCAGGAGCTCAGAACACCTGGGCAGACTCTCTCAGCAGAACAGCAAAGTCTTGCCACGAATGGGAACTGGATCAATCAGTGCTGGACAACATCTTCCAGAAGTGGGGCAAACCAAATCTGGATCTCTTTGCCACCAAGAGCAACCGGAAGTGCCTTTTCTTCGCAAGCTGTGAACCGGAGAAGGGTTCCTGGGGAACGCTTTCATGATGAGGTGGACGGGAATCTTTGCTTACGCATTCCCTCCTTTTCCTCTAATCTCGAGACTTTTGCACAAGATGAAGAAGGAACCATGTTGCATGATCCTGATTGCACTGAAATAGCCGCGTCAACACTGGTTCACGGAACTTCTCCTTCTCTCCAAGTACAAGCCATTCCGCCTTCCGATACAACTGAATCTGCTATCAATGAGCGAAGGGCAGATTCTTCACCCTTACCAGCTCAACTGCAACTCCATGCTTGGTTCCTGGACTCATAGATTTCCAGGAAGTAGAACCTCCTCAGGAAAGCAGGGACATTCTAGACAAAGCAAGAGCCCCTTCTACATTGCAGACCTATGCCCTAAAATGGAAAAGATTCTGTCACTGGTGCTCTAATAATAATCTACATCCATTGGAATGTTCTCCTGATAAGGTGTTACCTTATTTGTTGTCACTCTCTAAGTCTGTTCTAAAATTTGCTTCGGTTAAATTACATTTAGCCGCTATTTCTACATACTGAAGGTCTTCAGGGATGGCGCCACTCTGTTCTAATCGTCTCATCAAACAGTTCCTGAAGGGACTTTTCAGAACTTTCCCTCCTATTAAAGCTCCTCCTCCAGAATGGAGACTAAATGTAGTTCTACAGCAGCTCATGAAGCATCCATTTGAACCCATTCATAAGGCTGATATTAAATATCTCTCATGGAAGACAGCTTTACTGTTGGCACTCACCTCTTCCCCAAGAGTCAGTGAGTTACAGGCGTTCACTATAAAGCAACCGTATTTGAAATTCTCTAATGATTACGTCCTTTTGCAAACTAATCCCACATTCATACCTAAAGTTCCAACTACATTTCATCTCAATGAGCCGGTAGTTTTGCGGACATTCTTCCCCAATCCGTCATCTGCGGCGGCGAAGTCATTGCATTCCTTAGATCTCAAAAGATGCCTAAAGTTCTACATATCTCGAACTGTGTCCTTCAGAAAATCGGATCAGTTATTTCTCTCGTACGGTGGCCCCAAAAAAGGATCAGCTATCTCAAAAGCTACCATTTCAAAATGGATTGCATCTACTATTCAGTTCTGCCATTGCAAAGCAGGCCATCCATTGTCAAGCAAGCCGAAAGCTCATTCTACCAGAGCAGTGTCCTCCTCTACGGCATTGTTTGCTGGTGTGTCCTTGGACAAGATTTGCCGAGCCGCAACCTGGAAAAGTGTACATACTTTTACTCAGCATTATTGAAGGTAAAATCCTGTACTTTTACATCTTACCCAAGATGCACAAAGGCAAGATCCCCCCTCCGGGGAGACCCATAGTCTCGGGGATTGATTCTCTTCTGGAACCATTGTCCAGATTTTGTTACTTTTTTTCTGAAAACAATTGTACAATCAACTTCAACATACTTACAGGATACTAAGAGTTGCCCCAAGTGTGGCTGGACTTTATGTTTTTGATTTTGAACAAAAGTTTATGCTCAGTGACAAAAACCTGTTTTTTAACCACCTAAGTTTCTGGAAACGGTACATAGACGACGTCCTTGCATTCTGACAAGGACCCCTTGAAACCTTGCAGGAAATCATCGCTTGGATCAACACATGTGACCAAAATTTAAGTTCCACTAACTGTTTTGATAAAGACAAGATGGTCTTTCTGGATATTATTATAACCAAGGATAGCACTCGTCTTGAAACAAAAACTTACCATAAACCTACTGCCAAAAACAACCTGCTGAGCTTCGAAAGTTTTCACCCGCGCCCTCTAAGGGAAAACCGACCTTATGGCCAATATCTGAGACTCCGCCGCAACTGCAGCAAGGTGTCTGACTATCGCAGCCAAGCAGTTGACTTGACCGAGAAACTGATGGCTAGAGGCCATCCCAACAGGATAATCAAAAAATGCCAAAAAAGAGCAAGAAACCAACCCAGAGAAGCTCTTTTGGAAAAAATCGATCACTGATAATACCATACCCCTAACATGTGTCACAACTTTCAATGCAATGTCAAATCAAATGAGTAGTTGTGTGAACAAACATTGGGCTATACTAAACACAGGGAACTTGCATTAGGAAAAACCCTTGTTCTCCTTTAAGATGTCTTGCAGCTTGAAGGATACCTTGGTGAACACAAGACCTAAGGCAACAAAACACAATGAGGACCTGTCAATAACCAGAGCCTGGGGACAACCAGAGATCGTGACACATTTTCGCTGTGGAAATTGCAGTGTCTGCCACTTAACTAACAATACAAAAACCTTCGATCTGGAGGAAGGAAAACCTTGAAAACAACTGTCATATACCAACTGCAACAACTGTAATGTGATCTACCTAATCAAGTGCGCCTGTGCAAAATCATACATCAGTATGACAACAAGGGAAGTGAAACAACTGTGAACATCGTAGCACTATCCGTTGCAAAAAAGGTGCAACCAGACTCGCAGATCACTTTCTTGAAGTGAATCATACCCCAAATGACATGATGTGGACTGTAATAGAGCAGGTGAAGCCTGGACCGAACTTACAAAAACGCCTGTTTGAGAAGTAACAGCGTTGGATATATCGGTTGTCCACGCACATAACAGGCCTTAATGATAATATCCCTTGGGCCTCTGTCCTGCAAAAATAACTGGACTACCCATATCCTGCGTCCTTCAGACTCTCTACCATCTGATGGGTCTCTGTCCTTCCTAAACAATACTGCCATCTAGGTTATGCACACTGTGGAGGGTTAACATTATCGACCTCTGTACTGTGCTCTCCATCACCACTGATGGCATACTGGTCGTCTTCACACAGTGACAACCAACTGAACCCCTTACTGAGTACTGTCCTGCAATAATACCCAGATACTGCATCCTTTAGAGCTTCTCTACTATTTGATGGGGCCCTGCCTTTTCAACACTGCCAGCCAGATAATGCATACTGTGGAGGCTTAACATTGTCGTCCTTTGTACTTTGCTCCCCACCACCTTCGATGGCGTACTGGTCGTCTTCACGCAAATTGAACTTCTCCCTAGTCACATTGTGACTCCATGCTTTCAAGCGTTCGTTCTATGTTAATTCACTTTATTTACTTAAATTACCCCCTGAGCGGGTCACCTAGCCTGCTTATGTTCCTCCGTGTTTAAATGAATTTTTCATTTACCCACGCGGAGCTCTTTGACACCGCCAGACTACCGTACTGGCGTCCCACACTGTTGCCTAGCAACGATCCCACACGTGCCCCACGTAGCCCCGCCCACTTCCGGAAGTCACGGCTTGATATCCATCTTGCCGGCGCCCTGACGGAGTAGCGGGGACACCAGAGAGGCGCGTAGGTAGACCGATTCCGTTGTTCAGCGAAACTGTAAGTAAAACAACCCTTTACAACGCACTCCTTGTCATCGCTAATACAGCGCTGCACTGACAATGAGCCCAGTCAGTTTGTTCCTTTACTTACCAGCTCACTTTGGGCCCCTTATGTGTATTACCTCGGTCGGCTTGCTGTCTGACCCTCTGTTCATATACTATCGAATAAGTTCCACCGCTGAACAAGCCTTCCCTCTGCCCTCACGAAGTCCTTGAGACCCGCAATAGGAGTAAGATCTCTCCCCGTGACAGTTTGTTTTATTTTATGTTATAATTGTAAATGCATGCATTTATGTTCCACTCACCATACCGTTCGTGAGCTTTGGTAGTCACCCAGCCAATAACTTTTGTGTGAGTGACTCATTTAAAATATGACCGCAGCCACCATTCACACCATTATTGATCAGTATGACTGAGTGAGCTCATGAAGATGGCTATAATATAGTACCACTTGACAATGAAAATACGGACAACCAGCACTGTATCGCCATAATACAAGCATGTGTTCATGCCAGGCACGATATATGTTTGTTATTCATTCGGAATGGGATCCGCATGAAGCATACCGACACGTGTGAGCCTACACTACGTTACAGGCACGTAATCTGTTTGTTTGTGACTGATTCTCCTTTTTCCTCCCACAGGTCTCTTTTTTCCTCGCCTATTTTAGGTTTTTGAGGTTGCCTACTGCAGATTTTTGCAGTAAGGCCACAGGACTGGATACACGTTAGTGTGTGTAGACCATCCATTTTCCTTTTTTCTGGTCCTGACGAAAACCTGAGATTTACTGTTTACAGGTTGAAACATGTATACCTTTCTAATTACTTTCACATAGATACTCACGGTCACTATCACCCATTAGTATCTCCACTCTGTTTTTAACACTGTCCAGTAGCTTATGAATAAAGTTATTTTCAAAAGTCATACCAGGACAATTTTTAACATCACTTTTGCACTATTCACTCAAACAACCAGCTCCACTGTAATCAGGTGTCCCAGCACATCCTGATGGCATTCGGCCGTCAGGTTGGGACCCCGATGATGAAGCATGTCACCAACCAGGTTGGTGAGTGAGGGGTTTTTAACAAAAGGATACTATCCCTTTTTGTTTTCTGACATCCCATTTAGAACCTTTTTCAAGGTCCTTGTGGTGATACTCCTCTTTTGTTAATACTATACAATTTAGCTTCGCCATTTATCTGTGCGATTAACCTATAGTTTGAAGGTGTTGTTTGGCTTCCATTTATTGTATATGGGATGAAAGATTCTCCCTTTGCATGATTTGGGGGGAGGGTGGGTGGTGGGGGGGGGGGGGTCCTGTTTGTATTGTAAACATGATTGAACAATTTAGGGAAGCATTTTTCTCTAGAGTCTTATGTCCTATTTAAAGAGATTGAACATTGCAGTTTTGAGTCACCATCATATACCTGTATTAGCATATTTACTTATCTTACAGGAAAACACGCAAAAGTATTCATTGTCATTTTTATGTTAAAGCCACAACCCCTTAACTTTCTGAAGGACATTTGAAGCAGGTATATCTTACTGTAGAGGGATATCTAGGAGTGAGCTGAGATATTGAAGCTTTGTGAAAGGCTTGTTAAGCAGTTGCTGATTTGAGAGGGACTTCTTGTAAAGTTTTGAAACTCTGCAGCTTTCCAGCTGTTGCTTCAGACTTGACCGATACCTAGTAATGGCTTGAACTACTGTTCAAAAAGACAGATGTATTGGCTTTGCTTTTGTGTCTGACCAGCATGTTTTGCCGGATAAAATGCCTATTTGTTCTGAACTTCTCCTGAATGCTGCTGGATTTTAGCTGTGAGAATGAAAATGTGTGAATGAAGTAGCACTAAATTTGTAATGCAACCAACTGAATTTAAAGTGCACAATAATTATCTGTCCTAATAGTGTCATAAAGTTCACTATCTAAGCCTCTGCGTTCATTTCAAGCATATATCTCTTTTTTTCATTGTTTTTTTGAAATTTCAAACAGGATGCCAAAAGTCCAAGCCGGAAAAGGAAGAAACCTCTTGATGCTGGTGACTGCCATTCTACATCAGAGTCTCTGTCCGGATCAGAAGATGAAGACGAGGTTCATATTTCTATTAATTAATCACGTGAAAAGCCCCCTCCATTGAAGGATTGTGAAAGCACTGTCAACTATCATGTTTGACTTATTCAGAAATTTTGAACATCCTAGTGCTAGGTTTTTTGTTTTTTTAAAATGCATTTATGCGACGATCTTAGAGGAGGACACGCCGCTGGAGAACGATTGTTGCAAGTAAGTAACCTTTCCTTTCTCATCGTACTGGAACAAGACAAGATGAATACAAGTGTTTCCTTCCTGAATTCTGTACGGCAAACAAACATTTGTAGCATGCCTCCCGTGCATTGCTGGGGAAGCTGATAATCAGGGTTGAGATCTAGTTCAGGGGGTGATAGTTCTTGCACTCATCTGTGGCATTAATGAGTCAGAATTAACTTTCTTCGATTTAAAAGCATGTTAAAATCATAAAAGTCACAGTTTAAATATTCATTATTAAAAATTCATTTGACAGAATTACCTAGGCCCATTGTATTTTAAAACATATCCATCGTATTTCTTTTTAACAATCTTTCTAAAAAAATGATAATATACATTATTTCACAGTTATCGTCTTTCATTTCCTTATTATGCTTTTCAGAAAACCCATCATGATGGGCATACAGTACGCATTTTCCAGTAGTTGCAAATACAAAAAGGCCGTCCGGCACTGCCTCTATCCTCCCTGCTTTAAAAATGGCAGGCTACTTCTTTCGTTACAGTACATTTTACAGAAAAGTATCACGTGTAAAGTAGATTGATTTGATATATTATCGCAAGGACAGTGACATAGATATCTAGACCAATCATTAACAACTGGAAAACTGACCAAGATATAGTTCATCCAGCTTACTCTGGAGACATGGTCCAATTTCATTGTATCCCCAATAATATCTCTGTTCAAACCTGCGGTGGTAGATGTCCAGACTCAATGCTATAATAAGAGGTTGCATGCTGATCTAATCCGAAATATATGGAATCCCCAATTCACTATGACAGTTAAAAACCGATGTACTCTGTGGGACCGCTAAAATAAATGTCAAAAATATGTGTTCGAGGCATATGAGTTGCAGATTGCACACTGTGCATAGATCGCCACCTAGTGTTGGGCCTGGATGTTTGCAGTTTGTTATTGTCCTAAACAGTTCTTTTGAAGTCACAAGATAGGTGACTCCTCCTTTGGACCACATTGCGCATGGGCATCGGCTCCATGTGTTTCCTGCGCTCCGATTTGGAACCGAATTTCCTTCGGCGTGCAATCCTCACCCAGTTCGATGGTATTGTTTCGATCGCACTCCACATCGACGCGATTCTTCACCAATGCGAAGTCTTCGATTCCGGTCGTCGACGAAGGCCTTCAGGCCTACCTAGACCTTACTTTCTGGCTCATGGAAAGGACGCATTCAAGAAGTGTCCTCGATGTGGGTCGAAGTTTCCCCACACCGACCTACATGAGGTGTGCAACCTTTGCCTCTCACCAGAGCACGAGGCCAAAGACTGTTCCGCTTGTGCCTCATTCCGCTCCAAGAAGACGGTTCGGGACCGACTAGCTTGAAGAACTATGGCTCGATCGTCAGGTTCGATGCACAACGACATCTTTAAAGAGGGAGTCGACGTGCCAAAACATGAGCATGCCGAAGAGAGCACCGGCTCCTCAGGTGCCGAAAACTCTGACATCGAGGACATCACTCCAGCTCAACGGGTCGTAAGTAAGACTGTCGACCCCAACCCTTCCTCGACACTCTCAAAAAAGGCTTTGGTCACACCCTCACATTCCGGCCCGGGTGCACACCGAGAGACTGCTTCCCACGCCCGCCTTTGGGCCGGCAAAGAAGCGCACTAAGCCTTCATGCGGCTCGGGCTCGAGCCAGCCTATCTCCGGTGACGATCCTATACCGACACCGAAGAAGAAGCCATTTTCCTCAACCACGCCGACCGTTGCTCTGACACCTAAGCACACAGCGCTGAGGACTGGCAGCGGCTCATCGATACCGAAACCGCACTCGGAGCCGAGTAAAGAACCGCCTAAAGTTCCAGAACCGAAAAAACAGGTTCCGGTAAAAAACATTTCAAATGGGCACACTTCTAAGCTTAAAGACCCAAGACCAGCTACCGACTCTGTGCCGAAAAAACCTACGGAGCCAAAAACTTCAACACCGAAGGATCTGCCCCACTCAGAGGACAGTTTCACATCGGATCCCAATTAAAAAACTCTTGTAAAGGATCCTAAGACCGGTTAATTGACTCTCGGCTCCAAGAAGAGACCACTTGAGGCGCCAGCACCTCCTCCCCCACTAAAGAAGAGAGACATTGCAACCTCTCCATTAAGGGTGCCTTCTCCCCCACCTCCCCATACTGTTCCTGCTCCTACACCTCCTCCACCACGTCATTCACCTACACCATCCACTAATCCAGACGATGATGTAGACACAGACTCTGATGACAGAGGTGGGGGTGCACATGACCCAGCAGGGACCAATAGTCCCCCTCAGTCACCTAATCCATGGGATGATTACAACACCCCTGATGCGCCTTACATCCCACAAGACGATGTATACCCTTCCAGACCTTCTCCACCAGAGGACACTACTAGTCCAAAGAGCTGCCCAATATCCCAATATCATGGGGTGGACTTACACACTGATACAGTGGAGGAAGATTTCTTATTAGACACTTTTGATAACACTCAACAGTCTACTGACATTTTGCCAATGCTTATGGGTGTCATCAAGCATGCAACAGAGGTTTTTAAGGATACTGTCAGGGCTAGGGCCCTCAATCCCCGCATTGAGAAAAAATACAAAGCTCCCCCCACAGATCCAGTTTATAATAAAGGCCCAGTACAATTAGATTCTTTAGTAGTGTCTAATGCACGCAAACGTGCTAATTCTCAGACATCAGGTGAGGCCTCACCACCAGACAAAGAATCTAAGCTCCTTGACGCCTCCGGCAAACGAACAGCGTCACAAGCAGCTAACATCTGGCGCATTGCCAACACCCAAGCGTTGCTGGCAAGATATGATAGGGCACATTACTATGAACAAGAGTCCATAATGCAGCATCTACCAAATACAAAAATAGGGCCAATGAACTTATACTGGAAGGTAAAAATATTACTACTACTTCCACTCGTTGTGCCCTAGATGCTGCAGATACCGCCTCAAGGGCAATCAATACCAGCACCCTTCTACGTTGACATGCCTGGCTGCGTATTTCAGGTTTTAAACCTAAAGTACAAAACTCCATCCTTAATCAGCCATTTGATGAGACACATTTATTTGGCCCAAATGTTGACGTGTCTTTAGAAAAAATTTAAAAAGACACCGATACAGCAGAATCTATGGGAGCCTTGCAGCAGCAAGCTCCCAGACGTTCTTTTCATCGCTCATCATACAGAGACCACACAAGAGGCTACTCCTCGGAAAGTCCTTCCACTTCTTACAAAACCCCTAGCCAATCCACATTCACTAAGGGCTACCAGAGAGGGGGTTACACGGGTAACAACAACAAAGGGAGAGGCAAAACCAACAACTCCTGCTCTTCCTCTACCCCTACCCAATGACTTTCCTCCCCTTCCCCCCCAACTTTCCACTCCTGTGGGGGGAAGACTGCAACAATTCCTTCCTGCCTGGACCAACATCACATCAGACAGGTGGGTGCGACAAAATATTCAGTCAGGTTACTGTCTAGAACTAACATCTACCCCCCAAACATACCACCCAAACAGCGTCCAATGTCACAAGAACATCTATCACTGTTATAGCAAGAAGTAGTATCTCTGCTAGAAAAAAGTGCAATAGAACCAGTTCCTCTTCTCCAACAAAACAAGGGGGTTTACTCTCTGTATTTTCTAATTCCAAAGAAGGACGGCTCTCTAAGGCCTATTTTAGACCTCAGACCGCTAAACATATACATACAGTCAGACCATTTTCACATGGTCACAATCCAACAAGTCCTTCCGCTCCTGTTACAAAACGACTTCCTTGCTACTCTAGATCTCAAGGACGCATACATCCACATTCCAATTCACAAGGCTCACAGGAAGTATCTCAGGTTTGTAATAGACGGGCAACATTATCAATTCAAAGTACTCCCATTTGTAGTCACTACAGCACCAAGAGTATTCACCAAGTGCTTAGCAGTTGTGGCAGCACATTTAAGAAGACAGCACATCCACGTCTTCCCGTACCTGGACGACTGGCTCATAAAAGCCAGCTCATACAACCAATGCGTGGAACACACTCATGCCACGATCCAACTGCTCCACAACTTAGGGTTCACATTAAACCACACCAAGTCTCATCTACAACCATCCGAACTACAACAATACCTAGGTGCAACAATAAACACCTCAACAGCGCTAGCTTATCCCACTCCAGCAAGGATAGCCAGCATGCAAACTCTTCTAATAAAGTTTTAGCTGCAACACTCCCTTCCAGCACGAGTGTTCATGCAACTCATAGGGATGATGGCCTCTTGCATTTTCATAGTACCCCATGCAAGACTACAAATGCGTCCTCTTCAAGAGTGCTTATCACGTCAATGGAACCAGGCTCAAGGCCAATTAACAGACCTAGTGGAGAAGTGTGGCTCAATGGTTAGAGCGGCAGACCCTGATGCAGAGGTCTGGCCCGGGACCAGGGTTCAATTCCCCGCCTCGGCAAGTCTTGGGCTCAAAATTCCACGGACCTGATAATTCTCGCCTCGGTGCCTATTCCAATCATGGAGTCCCACTCTGCAACTCTGGGCAATAGCTTGCCTAATCTCCACAACCGCCCCCACAACGCTATGGATGCCTGGCCTCCACCTTGGGGGTGCCCAGGAGTGGACGCCTCACAGGGAAAGCCAGGATGGGTTCCACAGCGGTATTCGTACAAGCCCCTTGAGACCCTTTGCGAGTGAGTAGTGCGCTATACAAGTATCAATTTACATTTTTTTACATTTTAGTGTTGGTAGACTGTCTAACTCATCGCCCTCTGCAGTGGTGGAACACCAAAAACCTTTCCAAAGTGCGACCATTTCTAGAGCCAGTTCCTCAGATAGTCTTGACAGCGGACGCATCGCTCTCCGGCTGGGGAGCTTACCTACTACATCACACCATGCAAGGCAGGTGGACACCACAACAAAAGTTACTCCATATCAATCAGCTGGAGTTACTAGCCATATTCCTAGCACTGAAAGCTTTCCAAAAGCAAATATCAAACAAAGCTCTGTTAGTCCGCTCAGACAACATGGCAGCCATGTATTACATACAGAATCAGGGCGGAACACACTCCCTGCAATTCTTTCAACTAGCACAGGACATATGGCGGTGGGCTATACCTCAAAACATATTCCTTCTAGCCCCGCATGTTCCCAGAGTACAAAATACCATAGCGGATCTGTTAATACGTCAAATACAACATACCCACGAGTGGGAACTTCATATGCAAGTTCTTCAGCCATTCTTTCAGATGTGGGGACAACCTCAGACAGACCTATTTGTCACCCACGAAAACACCAAATGCCCAAGCTTCACCGCCAGATATCCACACCCACTGTCCAAAGGCAATGCGATATGGATGAACTGGTCAAACAGATTTGCGTACACTTTTCCACCTCTACCACTCATGCCACTAGTAGTACCCAAACTACAGCAGCATTCTCTGACCCTCATCCTAGTTGCTCCAACGTGGGCCAGACAACCGTGGTATTTAGTTATGTATTTATTTATTTATTTATGCGTTTTTATATAGCGCAGACTTTACCCGAAGGTGTCAGAGCGCTTCACATTAGGAACAGAACTGATACATGAGAACATTACAAGTGAGCAAATTACAAACGCAAACGCTAAGTTACATGAGGCAAAAGTGACAATCGTGAGCAAAAAAATACAAGAGGTAGCAAACGGTGCATTACAGGAGGAAAAAGTGACATGTGTGCAGGTTACAAAAGCGTACAAAGTACAAGTAGAGGTAAAATACTGCAATACATGGCAGTACACCACACTGCTACAACTGTGTAGTACCGCACCAAAAATTGCACCTGTCTCCACACCTCTTAACACAGAAGCATGGAGAAATCAGTCTCCCGGACCCAGCTCAGCTCAACATTGCGATCTGGCTCCTGAAATCCTAGAATTTGGATATCTAAACCTTCCTCCAAACTGCATGAATGTCATAAAAGAAGCTAGACGTCCAACCACTAGGGCATGTTATGCAGCCAAGTGGAAACGATTTGTAATATATTGTCACAACAACAATATTAATCCCTTAGATGTGTCTATTCAACACATCATAGGATACTGACTGCATCTCCAAAGATGTAACTTAGCCTAGACTACATCTTGCTGCAATAGCAGCATATCTACAAAACAGACATCTATCTCTGTTCAGAGTACCTGCCATTAAAGCCTTTATGGAAGGCCTTAAAAGAATAATTCCTCCCAGAGTACTACCTTCACCAGTGTGGAATTTAAACGTTGTTCTCACACGGTTAATGGGACCTCCCTTCGAACCCTTACACAAATGTGAATTACATTTTTTAACGTCGAAAGTTCCATTCCTAGTAGCTATTACTTATCTGCGGAGAGTTAGTGAACTACAAGCACTAACCATTCAAGATCCCTTCTTGCAAATGCATCACAATAAGGTAGTTCTGCGTACTAATCCAAAATTCCTGACCAAAGTAATTTCTCCCTTCCATCTCATCTCAATCAATCTGTGGAACTGCCCATTTTCTTCTTGCAACCACAGACTGTAGCAGAAAGAGCTCTTCACACATTAGGTATCAAGAGCATTGCTATACTACATAGAAAGGACACAACCCTTTCATAAATCAAACCAACTTTTTGTGTCTTTCTCACCACCAGACAAGGGTAATCCCATTTCAAAATCTGGGATAGCTAGATGGATTGTCAAATGCATACAGATTTATTACCACAAAGCTAAACAGACGTTCTCTGTTCCTCCTAAAGCCCACTCTACAAGAAAGATAGGGGCTTCAATGCCATTTTTAGGCAACATTCCCCTAGATGACATCTGCAGATCAGCTACATGGTCTACACCGCACACATTCACAAAACACTATTGTGTAGATGTGCAAACCAAACAACAAGCTAATGTGGGCCAGGCTGTTCTCAAAACATTATTCCAAACTACTGCAACAGATAGGGGTGGTCGCCGCTAAGAGTGGGTACTGCTATACAATCTATGCACAGTGTGCAATCTGCAGCTCATATGCCTCGAAAGGAAAATGCTACTTACTAGTATGCATCTGTTCTTGGCATGTCGAGCTGCAGAGTTGCACACGCCCAACAGCTTCCCCGGCTACCCTTCTCTGTTCCAGTATTATCTTAATTAGATACAAATTACATGGGCATCCTTCCTTTTTCTTGCAAAGCTCCATCATTTCCCAAATGGTGGAAAACAATCTGGGGATGGAGCCGATGCCCATGCACAATGTGGTCCAAAGGAGGAGTCACCTATCTTGTGACTTCCAAAGAACTTTTCAGGACAACAACAAACTGCAAACATCTGGGCCCAACACTAGGTGGCGATCTATGCACAGTGTGCAACTCTGCAGCTCTACATGCCAAGAACAGATGCATACTGGTACGTGGCATTTTCCTTTCTATTACTTGTAATGGAGAGACGTCCTGAAAGCCCCGTATTCCAGACCCAAACATTGTAATGCTAATGCACTTCGCTTGATAGATTTTCAGGAGGATCTCTGGAGGCCTTTTGCCTAGCTTATTTGCAAAATGAATTACTGACATAACTGATCTCCTGAAGAGAAAGCAACAACTGTTAATTGCCGCTCCCCACGAGCAGTTGCGCTCAACTGCGACACCCAGATAGGTGAACATATTGGTTGAATCAATCCGATCTTTACCAACCGCTAGTCCACTACCTTTACCTTTGCCCTTACCGCAAGACATTACAAAAGTTTTTTTCCATTTAATTTTAATCCTCATCTATCCATGAAGCTGACGTACGTTGCGAGGGCTCGCTGAAGGCTGTTTTGTGTTCTAGCCATAAGCACTGCGTCGTCCGCGTAAAGAAGGGACACTATTGGCTGGTTGTTAATTCGAGGGGGGTCTCTCGCCCCAGCCACCAGTTCCTCCTCTAGGGCATTGGTATATAAGGAGAATAGGAACGGGGCCAGGACGCAAACTTGTCTCACCCCCCTCTCCACGCCGGAACGGCGCCTTGCGTTCTCCCTTTCGCCCGAACCTCACCTTGGCACTAGCCCCCGAACAGAATTGTCTTAAAAATTACTGGATCCACCTTTATATCTGTCAAAATTTGCCGCAGTCTGGTATGGATGACGCAATCAAATGCGGTCGAGATAGCTACGCAACCTACATATAGTCTCTCGGCCTTAGCTTGTACGTACTTCCCCATTACTAAACTACCTGTTCATTGGTCCCAAGCCCCCTTCTAAAACCGTATTGTACGGGGCTCAGTATGTTATTATCTTCGGCTCATATTTGTAGCCTGTTTAAGTCATCCCTACCTGCCACCTGCCAAAGCATGTAGGAGAGATATTGGTCGGTAGCAGGTAGGATCATTCCGATCACCCTTTTTAAAGATTGGAATGATCACCGATACCGACCATGTCCTGATGAAACCCCTAGCACAGCAAGCATCAAGGACCCTAGTCAACAGCGGGGATCATAAAGATAGATTAGACTTAAATAAATCCATCGGACCCCATCAGGGGGCAGTACCTTGCCTTCTTTGCTTGCATTAATAGCTTCACTAACCTCATCATGTTATGTTATGTTATGTTAATAACTTTTATTAGGCGCACAGCTGCCCCAGCGAAGGGGCGTCCTGGCGCCTGATCAAGTGCCACAACACAACAAATCGATGCTGAGAAGAGAGGGAATCAGTCAGCAGGAGCGAACAAATGCTGAGAAGAGGGAATCAATCAGCAATAGCGAACAGATGGGTTTTTATGGCGCGTCTAAAAAGAGTAAGGCTGTTCAGGGCACGAATATGGGCAGGGAGAGAATTCCATAATCCAGCCGCCAGAACTTGAAAAGAACGACCTCCCATCCTACTCAGTCTGAACCTGGTCTTAGTCGCCAGATGAAGAGATTCCGACCTGAGAGCCCGCGTGGGAACATAGGGGGAAACAAGACCCGCAAGGGCTGGAGGAGAGGAGAGTTTCAAGATCTTAAAAGTAAGACAAAGAGCCTTGAATTTAATTCTCTGTCTGACCGGCAGCCAGTGAAGGGAGGTCAAGACAGCAGAGACAGAACAGCGTCTTGGAAGGCCACCAATGGCCCGCGCTGCAGCATTCTGCACCCTTTGCAGCCTAGTAGCCTCTGCCTGATTCACTCCAAGCAGCAGTGCACTCCCATAGTCCAGCCGAGAGAGGATAGAGGCTTGGACCACCAGTTGCCGAGTAGGGGGGTCGAAGAATTTGAGGATTGGTCTCAGTCCTCGCAGAATACCATAGCAGGTAGCTGCAGTCTTCTTTGTGTGGCTGGTAAAGGAGAGAGTAGGATCCAGCCAAACCCCCAAGTGTGTTATATATAAATCTATTGGGGTGGAGTCTTCATAACCCTCCCCGCATGGGGGTTCAGAGGCAAAAAAAATTCCATCCAACTCCTGAGAACTATAAACGTTAGCAAAAAAGTCAATCCATGATTTCTCATCAATTGCCATCTCAATCTTTTCTCCATCCCCACAGGAAAAAAACGGGGCATTTACCTCCTGCTAGAATGAGGTACAGTCCCTGCGTAGGGCTGCTTCGTACAGTGCACCCCAAGCTTGGTCTTTTAGTTCTTTCATTCGTACCGTTCTGGCAAGGGTGTATGCCGTCCTACATTCTCTAATTTCCCTCTGGTCTCTTACAGTTCTGTGCAGTGCAGTTTTCATTTTAGGTTTAAAGTATTTTATTAAGGCACAAAAAACAAAGGGAAGGGAGCAGGAGGTCAAGCGAACATACAGTACAAGAAGTGTAACGTTGCAGCGAGTCAGAAGAGAGGTAGGGAGGCTGGAAGCCCCAGAGGGTAACAAGGCATAAGACATAAGGCAATAAGGCACTGTGAATGAACCCCCTGTAGACCGCCGCTCCCTAAGCAAGGCTGAGCAGAATAGCATCCCGCAACACAGTAAAAAGGAAGCACACCATTCCTCCAACCCCCCAACCCCAGAAAGGAAGAAGAAAGAAAAGCAAAGGAGGAAAAGAAAGAAAACAATACCCCAACATCCCCGTCCGAAAGTCAGCGTTAGAAGCATATAACCCCTCTTCCCACCCCCAACCCCCGGTCCCTGAACCCGCACCTTCACTCCGCTGGAGCCGCCGGTGGCGTCAGCCTAAGGAGGCGCAGGTACCGTGGACACGTGAGCTCGCGAAATTCCGTGGACAGCAGTGCCAAAAAGGGGTGCCAGAGCTCTTCAAACTGGTCAACATTCCCAGCCACCGTTAGCGACATCTTCTCCATGCCCAGTACTTGCCAGAGCCTGTGCAGCCAACCAGTGATAGAGGGGGCAGTGGGGGTACGCCAGAGCACAAGTATGTTCTGAACCGCGGAGCCTAGCGCAATCGCAATCTGCCTTCCCCTGCGGGATTTCAGCGGGTACATCAAGTCATTGGGGAGGCCTAGCAAGACATACGCAGGGAAGCGCGGAAGCTCGATCTCAAAATGCCTATCCACCTCATCTAAGACTTCCTTCCAATAGGCCGACAGCACCGGGCACTCCCAGAGAATATGCGTGAGGGTGCCCTCCTGTCCGCAGCCGCGCCAGCAGCCTTTATCGCCGATTTTGCGCATCTCATAGAGCCGCTCCGGGGTATAATACCAATAGGTGACACTTTAGTGAAGGTCTCCGTCAGCCCAGTGTGGTACGCAGAGTGCCTCGCCCGGTACGCAATCCTGTCCCACTCCTTGTGGCTCAGGGTCCTGCCCAATTCCCTGTGCCAACGCTCCCTCCCTGGGTTATAGTAATGAAACGGCGGGGGTTGGAGAAACTTATACAAGTCAGTGATAAGCTTGGCATCCGAGGTCCGGGTTACCAACCATCGCTCATAGGGCGTAATCCAACGGGCAGCGACGTCGCGCACTGGGGGTTGAAGAGCCCAGTGGCGGACTTGCATGTAACGCAGTCTGTCCCCTTCCGTCAGGCCAAACTCCTGTCGGAGCTGCTGGAAGGGGAGCACGCCCTCCGGCCCGTAGATCTGGAAAAGCGCCCTGCAACCCGCGCTCACCCAGTGGGAAAAAGCTCCCGGTTCCAGACCAGGAGTGAAGTCTGGGTTGCCAACAATGGGGGTGAACGGCGATGGAAAAGTAGTGAGCTCACGAAGCTCACACACCGCGTCCCACACTCTTAGCGGAACCCGGGTGATAAAGGAGGCGTAAAGATTAGGCGGGCGGTGAGTGCGCCGCAGGAACGGGATCTCTTGAAGGGTACGACCCGCCACTGCCTGGTCTTGAAAGAGCCAGTGTTTGTCCGATTCCCACCTGCTCCACTCCACCAAATACCGGAGCTGCGCCGCCTGAAAGTACTTCCGGAGGTCTGGGACCCCGAGACCCCCGGCTTCCGGGGCAAGCATGGAGAGGACCCGCTTCATCCGAGGCTTGCGGCCCTGCCACACAAAGCGGGAGATGTCTGCCTGCGTCTGCCGTATCCAACCCACAGGGGGCTGGAGAGGTAGAGCGCGAAAGAGATACAGGATTTGAGGCAGTATCGTCATCTTTACCGCCGCGATCCGGCCCAGCCACGAGAGCAGGCCTTTGTTCCATCGGCCGAGTTCCTCTTTGATCTTTTTGCCCAGAGAGGAATAGTTAGCCGCGACCATTGCAGGCAGGGAGAGAGCAAGTAAAATCCCCAGGTAAGGCACCGTGGAGGAGGACCATTGCAGAGGAAAGAGACGCTGGAGGTCTCGCCTGGTGTCGACAGAGAGCGACACGTCCAGTGCAGCCGACTTAGTCATATTCATTTTAAAGCCCGCCACGCGGGCAAAAGCGTTCAGTTCCTGGACGCAGGCAGGGAGCGACCGCCTGGGGTCATCCAGGGTCAGCAAGACATCCTCCGCGTATAAGCTGACAGTATGCGTGTATTGCCCCATCTTCACCCCAATAGCGTCCGGGTTATCGCGAATCCTCTGTGCAAACGGCTCCATATAGAGGGCAAACAGGAGCGGCGAAAGGGGGCAACCCTGTCTCGTGCCGCGCTCAATGGCAAAGCTGCTGGAGCTGTGTCCATTGACACGCACTGACGCTGACGGTCTCCTATAACAATTAAAGATCATAGTGCGGAACCTCTCGCCGATCCCCAGTTTCCCAAGGACCAGCTCGAGGTATGGCCAATGAACCCTATCAAAGGCCTTCTCCGCGTCGACCGATAGTAGCATTCGCTCCCCCGGGACGCGTGAGGCCTTTTCCAGCACGTGCGTCACCCTCTTGGTGTTGTCGACCGTCTGCCTACCGGGTACAAAACCGGCCTGGTCCGCCTCCACCAAACCTGGTAGGTGTAGACCCAGTTTAGCCGCCAAGATCCCCGTGTAAAGCTTGAGGTCCACATTTAGGAGCGAGATGGGCCGGTACGAGCCGCACAGGGTCCGATCCTTCCCCGGTTTCGGGATAACCGACACAGTCGCCGCGAGAAGGTCCGGTGGGATGGCTCCCGGCTCGGAGAAGGAATTGAACAAGCGGGCCAGGAGAGGCGCGACTGTGGGGCAGAAGGTCTTGTAAAACAAGGCCGTATAGCCATCCGGGCCCGGGGCTTTACCGTGCTTCAGTCGTTCAATCGCGGAGATGACCTCCTCCACGTGAATGTCCCTCTCCAGGTGGGCCGCCTGGGCGGGATCCAGGGCCGGGAGGGTCACGGATTCCAGATAGGCCTCAGCCTCTCCCTGTGGGGAAGGCTCCGCAGCGTACAGCGCCTCATAAAAGGAACGAAAGGAATCCGCCACCTCCGCGTCACCGGAAACCGGGACCCCATCCACTCCCACTAGCTCCTTTACCACATTGCGTTGCTGCGCAGCCCTGAGCCTATGGGCCAGGAGCTTACCGCACCTGTCTCCGCCGGTGTAAAAGGCATGCTTCAGGCGCAGCGCTGCATACTCCGCCCGGTCTAGATCCAACGCAGAGAGGAGTTTCCGTGCCGCCTTCAGCTGCTTCCAGACACGAGGGGCCCCTGTTCGGCGGTGAACCTGTTCAAGTTCCCTAACCTGCGCCGTTAGTTCCTCCCTCTTGCGTTGGCGTTCCCTGTTTTCCGCCGAGGAAATGGAGATAAACTCCCCCCTGATGACCGCTTTCAAAGCCGCCCACTGCGTTGCCAGGGACGTGTCAGAGTTGTTATTGTGGGTCTGGTATTCCTGGATGACCTCCTCCACTCGCTTCACCACCGATTTCTTATGGAGAAGCGTGTCCCGAAGCCGCCACATCCCTCTGGAGGGGGGGGCCGCCGGCCAAGCAAAGACTCCGGAAACCGGGGCGTGGTCGGACAGGGACAAGACCCCGATGTCTGCCGCCGTGGCGGCCGAACAAAGCGGTCCGCTCACCAAGAGGTAATCCAACCGCGAATAAGTGCGGTGCGCGTGGGAGAAGTATGAGTAGTCCCTATCGGCGGGGTGCATGGTGCGCCAGAGGTCATGCAGGTCCATCTCCGCAATCTGGTCCTGTACCGCCCTAGACAGCTCCCCCGTCTGCGGAAAGCGCTGGGCAGACCTATCCAGGGCGGAGTCGAAGACCATATTCAGGTCTCCCCCCAAGATGATATGGCGATCGGGCGAGGCAGTAACGTCCACCAACACAGATTCCAGGAAGCGATCCTGGTGGTCATTTGGGCTGTATACGGAACCAACCGTAAAGGCAACACCTCCCAGACGCATGCGATACACTAGAAGCCTCCCCTTCTGCTCAGCATGTTTATACAACACCTCCCCCCTGAAGGAGCTGGCTAGAAGAATGGCTACCCCTGCAGTCTTGGTCACAGCAGAGGAAAAGAATTGCGTGGGGAACTTGGCAGAGCGCAACCTATGGCAATCTTTAGAAAGTAAATGGGTTTCCTGCAGGAGGCAGATATCCGCCTGCGACCCCTCCAGCAGGGAAAGGATCGCCCTCCGCTTCACGGGGTTATTCAGACCCTTAACGTTAAGGGTCACTACTTTCAGGGGTGGCATCGCTCCCAGGGAAACAACGCGCTATGCAGCAAGCGAGGGATCAGTGGAAGGGGCACGCGGGGTAGGGGCGCAGGGAAGGCCAGAGACGGCTTCGCACCTGTTCGGACAGTATCGGACGGGACCCCCCCAGCACCAAACCAACATTTAAACCCCCCCAGAACCAACCCATGGCAACCAGCCAAAACAAAAAACCAGAAAAAACACCCCATTGTCTCAGTCTAGCCCAGGTGGGCGAGTCTGCAGAAAAACAGTCAAGTGGACGTCCAGCCACACACCTCCCCCCTCACCCCCCCAACTCCCAGCCCCAGCCCAGCATGGTTAAAGCTAAGAGTCTCTCCCCCCGGAGTAAAGTTAGGCCGTTAGGGCCACGCCACTAGATTCAGGCAGATTCCTGGCCGCAGTCCTCAGGGCCTCCGCCATATCTGCCCTGATGGTGGGGGAGTCAGGGCGACTCGCTGTCGCTGACGATTGGCGCCTCCTCGATCTCCTTCGGCCCCGCCGCTCGGGGCGCCGCCATGCGGGTGTAGCTCCTTCCTCCTCCGTAGCAGTGAGGCCCAATACTCCACAGACATCTTGTAAAGAGTGCAGCTGATGCAGCACCCCATTCCATCGAAAGATAAGACGGAAGGGGTGACCCCAGGAATAGGCTGTCTCATGCTCTCGCAGAAAGTCCGTAGCGATGCGGAAAGACCTGCGCTTCTGCAGGGTGATGGCGGACAGGTCTTGGTAGAGCGCCACAGGTCTTTCTCGGAAGGTCAGCGGCTGCTTCCTGCGGGCCTCCGTCATGATGCGCTCTTTTAGGGGGAAATCCGGCAGGAACGCCAGGATATCAGGCGGGGGTGTCGATGACTGGCGCTGGCGGCCCACCATGTGTGCTCTGTCAATGCGGATCGGGAAATCCGCTCCTTCCTCCAAGATGTCGCGGAACAGGTCCTGCAGATAGGCCACCAGGTCCGCACCCTCATCCGCGGATGGTACGCCTCGCACCTGGATGTTATTCCGCCTGGACCTGTTCTCGAGGTCCTCCGAGTGGGCCTGGAGCTCGACACACTGCTCCCGTAGGCGGAGGACGTCTTGCTGGAGATGAACTATCTCTTCATCGCGACGTTGGGCCGCCGTTTCCACAGTGTCGACCCGCTCGCCCAGGCCTTCGACTTCCCTACGCACCTCACGGACCTCTACGGCCACTTCGGTCTTAAGAGTTTGGAATTCCTCCTTGAGGGAGCTGAATAAGTCCTCCATGAAGGACCTCGTGACTGGTGGTTCGCCCACGGTGGCGTCCGTTGATGCCCGGGAGGCCCCCGGGGACGGCTGCGCCCTGTCGCGTAGTTGCTGGGTCCTGCTGAGCATTTCCGGCAAAGTGCGATCTCCTCGTGCTGCGCCACGTCTCCCAGTCATCTTGGCCCCCGGTGAAGCTCAGGGCCAGGCGCTGTAGGCGAGCCCCGCCGCCCGTGGGCACCAGATGTGAGGTCCTCGCCGAGGACGAGGGTAGTGCGTCACAGGCGACAAAATGGCGGCCCGGGTCTGGGCGATACGACCCTCGAGCCAGCAGGGCGGCCCGCAACGTCCAAATTGGAGGCCGTCAGCCTTGTGCTCCCAGGGAGGACAACAGATGTGTAGGTACCGGGATGAACCGAGGCGCCCGTATGATAAGGGCGCGGGCCCCCAGTATCAGCTCCACAAAGACAAGATGGCGGGAGGGCGGAACCCAAGAAGGCAGCCTAGGCCAGCAAGTCTGCGGGCGACCCTCAAACAGCAATGGGTCTGGAAAGTGCGAAACCAATGTCTCCCATCACCACCAGCTGATTTGCCCGGCTCAGGCGCTGCTCGAACTCCGCCGTCCGGCGCCTCCAGGCGCGGAGTTCACAAGTCGTCACCCCCCGACACTCAGGGCAGGGGGAATTCGCCGACGGAGGGCCGGGGTTTGTTACCCAGCAATGGTGCTTGCCACCAGGGCACCGGCCAGGAAGCCTCCACACTTCGCGGAGTCCGTCTAGTCCGCTCCCTCGGGGTCTCCGGCTTTCAGCTTTTCAGCACTCGGCCCAGCCGAGGCGCGCGGACAGCGCCGCAATACGCTCCGCCTCCAGGCTCTTCTCCTCGGAGCGACCCGGGCTCCACTTCTCGGAGCGATCGCTGAGTAGACTTTTCGGGGGCTTCCCTCGGGGCTACAGAAGTCAAAGTGGTATCAAAGTGTGCCCCAAGAACTCCGGCACAGTTCTCTCACCCGCAGTGCAGCCGCGGGGGGAGAGAAGCGCAGGAATCGGGGCTCGAGCTGAGCCGGGCCGGAGGAGCTACGGGAGGAAGCGTCCGCTCACCCCGCCATCTTGGCCACGCCCCCGCAGTTTTCATTTTAGTGTAAGATCTAGTAGAGTTTGAATCAAACCAACCATTTTCTTTAGTGGAGCCACCCTTTATCTTTGTTGTAAGCGAATCTTGAACCACAGTAGTGATTTCAGCAAAAGCCCTCAAGGTGTCTTCAGAAGTAGTGTTTTCATTTAGCCATTCTACTATCTGGTCATATGATTAAGTGATGGTCTTTTTGTTCAACTCCTCTGGGTCTTTCGTACCCCAACGAAGTGAGTAACCATTTTGGCATGATAGGACAATATTCTGTGTCCAAGCCAAACTATTGAAGTAAGACCCCCGCTTGGGGATGGTTAGCTCACTACTAAGGGGCAAATGGCCACTCAGGACATTGGCGTGGATTTCAAAATTTACAAACCTCTGCCAATAAATGTATGATCAAAATCCACAGGAGGGGAACACAGCATGTTTGCAAAACCCAGATTATGTGTGGCCATTAGATCATTGATCCTATCTCCCCGATCAGTATGTGTAAAATGAGACATGGGTCATTCCCTTCATTTACTACACCACACTGCCCTGTTCCTGCCAGTGTGCATATATTTAAATTAAAATCACCTCCCCAAATTATAATCACGTCGGAGTCTTTTTGTGCTCTTATCTTGTTTAATTCCTCGGTAAGTGTTTTTAAAACCTCCCCCAGTTGACCCCTCTCAATATTGTTATAAAAATTGACGACATGAACAGCTAAATTACAATTCAAATAAACAATAACAATTTGGTAAAAAGGGGTTGGTATGCTTGTTTCTACTCTCAAAACCCCTAGCAAATTAGAGTTATAAACACATATACCTCCTTTATTTCTCCCATGGATGGATCTTATTGATGGCACGTGGGAGGTCTTATACCCATCAATATTTACCTCCTCCATCAACCATGCCTCCTGGAAAAATAAAATATCAAATCTGTGGACAAAATCCAACCAAATTGGGTTATTCGCCTTGATTTGCAGACCAGCTACATTCCAATAGAGCAATCTGATGCCCATAACTACACTTTCACTGACGCTATCGTTATTCTGGTGTTCGGGTACCTGGCCCATGACCCTCTTCCTTGGCTCATCTTCTATACTTTCTATACCATTTTTGTCAGGGACTGTATTAGAATTCCCGACTGGGCATATTACTCTCCTTACTAGATTGGGAGGTCGATTTATCAACGCCAGAAAAATGATGACAGATACTATCGGGTAGTCAGTAATTTTCATCTAAGGATTGAAAAGGCCCAAATCTATTTGATACGTCTAGGTTAAAATTTGTAGAGAGGATGGGCTGTGAGTGACGGTGCGGAAATGAAGGTCTATTAAAACCTTTGGGCGGATAAAAATATCCCAGGGGGAGGACTTGTATACCTTCCATCGTATTGTTATTTAATTCTGTAAATTATTTCTAGCACCAATGCAGGATTCCCCAGGGACAAAACTACACAATCCCTCCCCAAAAAAATCTTTCCTGTGTGGGCCTACCCATCTTAAAAGCAAAGAACATCTCTCTAGTGAGGCCTACTCTTTGTCCCAGACAATGTATAGCACTATTCCTCAAGTTAATCCATGTTTCATTAACTTCCTTGGGTACTGGAGGGACCTTAGCCAATATGATTGTATAAGGGGTAGTCGCAGGGGGTAAATGCAGATTCTGCAATTTAGATGGGCAACCAGATAAGTTAGGGCTATGAGATCCTGCCCCTTGCCTCAAGTCTACAGGCAAGAGGCCGCCATGCTGTATTCCTAGGGTTCCTTTCTCCACCTCCCTGGATAGAGATCTAGCGCTCTGTGTTTCAGTTTGGGACTTTAGATCCTGTTATGCTACAATTACTGTGCCTCTCAGCCATCTGATTACCACTACTTCTAGGTCTACCAGGCGGTATCTGGTTAGGGGATATTAAGGTACTGCCAGATCTCACCTCGGTTTTGTGTGTAGTGGTTGCTACAATTGTACAGGTCAGAAGTAGTTTCTCAGTGAAGTTTTCCAACCCAGTTTCTAATTTACCCAATCTTATTACCAAGTTACTAATAGATTGTCTAATATATTGGGTAAGATTCGTAATTGGGTCTACGAGCCCTAAAATTTATGGATAGATAGTAACTACTCAATACCTGTGTCCTAGTAACACAATATTCACTGTCTCTCCTCTTAATACCCTTCCACTATAGACCGTTATAAGCTGGATTTAAAATCACATATAAGTCCTCAATCAATCATAAGAGTCCAATATCTAAGTTATTGGTGCTTACAGGAATATTTTGAGTCTTCCTCGTATCCCAGATAGCAGGACCAAGAGATCTGGCCCAGCCCAGTCTCCTTCGGGCTAAGACGGGCGCAGGACGGGCCCGGTCTTGGCCCGGGCGCTGCCAGCGTGCGTCTCGCGATGCGGGAGCTCTAGGGGGATTAAATATGCGCCTCCAGGCGCGGCGATTATGTTGGCGGCTTGCACCGGGTGCCACGAGCGTTGCTGGGGAGTGTAGTGCAGCACTCCCCAGGTTCCTATGGTACCGGTGTTGATTCTCAGGACAATCATGACCCCACCGGAGGGCAGGGCAAACAGGAGAAGCAGATGGGCTTTCTGTTTTCCCAGATCAGTGCATTTCCTGGTTGAGGTTGTGCTCCAAGGATTGTTATTCATTGTGTCCTGCTGCAATGCTGAAGGTGCCTTCTTTGGGCATGTTTCCCTCTTGCTGAGCTGCTTGCTTTGATGCAGCTTTAATTGTGGGCACCAGATTGCATATGGCTGTACTATATAGCTCTGCACATTAAAAAGAGACAGGTGGCCATAACAGTTACTTTCTCCTCTGCTAAACGGGTGTGATCATTTTCTCCAGTGATCTGTTTAGGCCATTTTAAGATGATGGAGACAAAGTTGCCTCACAAGAAGAATGCCACATGCAAGGTGCCACCAAACTTTCTTCACCACACTCTTCCTCCTAACTTCCTCTTCATTGAATTGCACATCCCAATTGCATCCTATAAAAGGGAGAGTGTAGGAACTTGGGTTATTGGTTGAGTGGGGTGAAAGCCCCACTCATGCAGCAACCACAATCCTTGTCAGGGTGAATAAAAAACTCACTAAATTAACCTATGCTTAACCCTCTGGTAGCTTGGCACAAAAGCAGTCGGACTTATCTTGGAGGCAAAGTGTAATATATTTATGCAGCCCTCAAATAGTACTAAAGTGAAGACACTACACAATAAAAATCCCAAGCCAATTTAGAAAAACAGAGTAAGCTTTCATAAATAAACTGAGACCAAAATGACAAAAAGTTTAGGGCGACCACGATGGAGTACTAAACTGATAAGTGGATTAGATTAGCACCGCTGAAAAGGTTCCTACTCAAAGTCCAGTGAAGATTTCCGTTAATGGTGGAGGAGGCCTCTGGGAGTATGGAGAGCGTTGTTGGTGGTCATAGCTGTAGTGTAAAGAGCAAGCCAGACAGAGTTGGAAATCATCACCATGGCACAGACAAAATAGTCCGACGTTGTGGATGGTCATTGCTGTATCTTCGCATTGGTGATCCCCGTGGGCTTTTGCTGTTGCGTGAAGTGCAGATCTCTCTTTGCCAGTCGTCCCTGTAGTGCAGGGAGTCTGGTTCACTAGAGCTTTATGTTGGCAGTTGTCACAGACAACAGTTTCTTGTCAAGAGCGGGCATGTTCGCATCACGAAGAGCCTAGAACTTCAGGATTTCTCCTTTCCTTGAAGAGGAGTGAACACTGATGCCAACCAAGTGTCCAGGACCTAGGGAGGCACCTCTTGGGGATCTGGGACTCAGTCTCGCAGAGGCCAGCGGGGCTTAGACAGGTCCCAGCATGTTCAGGCGCAGCATGTCAGCTGTGCAGGTACAGGTAGGCCACTGGAGCTTTTTGTGTCCCTGTAGATCAAAAAACAAGGTCAGCTGACTGACCCTTGGAGTCACTCAGGTTAGCCTGGAACAATGAGAGCATGTCCATTCTTACTTTTCTACAGAAAGGCAGGCCCCAAGCAGCAGGGCAGCCCTCTGGAGGGCAAGGCAGTCCTTCCGCTGTAATGTCTACAGGGGCAGGAGTGTACTGAAAAGTGGTTCAGGAGGTCTTTATACCTGGTCCAAATTTTGTGTGTGGGATTTACTCCCTGTCCTACCCCCTTATCTAGTCCTCAAAGGTTCTTCCCTTTCCCTGTCCGGGCTCCAAACTGTCTGGAGTGGCAATAAGCTGGTATTAGATTCCTTTGTATGTCCTGCAGGGAAGCCCTTCGAAGTGTAAGTGGGGCAGGGCACAGTTCTCCCCCAGCTAACCTGTCCACATCTAAGCTCCTTTTGTTTCACAGTCTGGGAGAAATGAACAAACCCCAACAGCAGAGCCACTCACATTCATCTGACCCAGCATACACGCAGAAGTAACAAATGGTTAGGACAATAACATGGCAATTTTCTAAAAGTGGCATTTTCTGAATTGTGACTTAAAATCCAACCATTAAAGAGGATTTTAAATAACAATAATTGCAATTCACTTGTGTGTAAACACCATTTCTCTACCTGCTCCCAATCTAAAGTTATCACTTGGTAAATGTTATACAGTAACCCAGTGTTAGTCCATAGGAGAGAAAGGCCATAAAACAGTGAAATTCTACTTTAGGGGGTTCCACTGCTGGAACATGAACCCTGCCCTATGAACCTTTGAGGTTCCGTGACAATTGTAAGTGGTGTTTTTAACTCGCACGAATATGGTCGAGTCTAGTATCTATGAACCGCAAATGACGAGTTTTGTAAGTGTGCGCAGTTTCGCTGTGCTAACTTAAACCGTTCGTTTGTTATGTGGGTTTGTCATCTGTACCCACGGGTTCCATCTTAGATACGGCATCCATTTTGTCTCTTGCCCTCAAGTAGCCAGCGAACGGACGCTGTCCGCTTCGCGACCCTGGGACTCCCAAGATATGGCGGAAGACGCATGTTCTTTGTAAGTGTCTTTATGACGAGGGGGATGCTACTGTAAGGCAGATGGCGCCGCTCGAGGCTCATCTTGCCGCACGGGCTTATTGTCTCAGTCGTGCATCTCATTAGGCACGTCCCTTTGATGCCTGTATCTCGTGCTTCTCGACACTCCCCTTTTACACCCTTTCCGATCTCCCTACTGTCTCCGTCTTCCTCTGCACCTGTCTTCGTTCCTATTTCGATCTACTTTACTGCTGATTGGAATTTGCTAATGGTGGGAAGATGGGTTTTTACAGTTGGGAACCGCCAAATGTTTCCGCACTTATGTTCCGGATCTTGTGTGTTTCAAAGTGATCTAAGCGACCCCTCTGAGAGCGACTTGTGGGAACCAGGTTGTAAACTATTGTGTATCATGTTATCCTATGGGTAAAAACTGTATAAAAGGAGCGATCCACAAATACAATTTGAAGCAGTCTCCCCGAACTACACTCGATGTACTTCCTGTGACTTCTGTGTTCCCTGCAGTAAATAAACCTTGACTCTTTGACGCCGAAGGAAGTGTCCCGTGTCTCTGTGACTTGTACGCCGGAGCAGGTTACCCACGAAGGTTTCAGGTGTTGTGCCCTGGCACCGCTGGGTCCAAAGAACCCAGTCCTTCAGTTGGCGCCCAACGTGGGGCTGCATCAGTGGTACCGGTCCAAGCCCGACGATCGTGAGGAACTTCGTGTGAAATCTCCGAGGGAAGGTGCACCCCGCTTCATCGATCCTGTTGTCGAAATAAGTGGCCCGAAGACTTTTCCCGCGAAGATTCCCGCCTCCTAACGGCTGCGACGGACTGCTGCCCTGACTGTAGACCTGTTTTGGCGCCTGGCGTAGACCTTGGTATAGCGAGACGATTGACGGGCCTTCCTGAGGACGCCATTGATCTTTGAGTTAAGTATTTGTGGGTCGCTCCCAGAGTTCTTGGTTGTAGACACTTTAGCGAGTGTCTTTGTTGTAAACACTTTAGCGAGTGTTTTTGTTGTAGACACTTTAGCGGGTGTCTTTGTTGTACACGCTGTGTGAGTGTTTTTGTCGGTGACACTTTGCTAGCGTACTTTGTTGTTGTTGTATTTGTTTGACGACTGCAGCCGCCAAAGACCGAGGGTTTAGTTCTTTGCTGGGACTTGGTAAATCCCGAAATCCCGTAACCCTTGAAGTTTGTGAAACTCGGCTAGTGTGCAAGATGCCTGGTCGCAGTACTTTGTTCAGTTGCTTTAGACCTTGTGGTGCGGATTCCCTGCTGGAGGACTCGTGTCCGATACCTCCGGTTGGAACTCCTACATATGACTTATATAGCAAACATGGGCTAGGCCCGATTGCTTTTAACGATTATTGGATCAAATATACAAAGAAAGACGGCGATCTTCGTTGGCCACCTCACGGTAGCTTCGAAGCGTCGATCTTAGATAATTTGGAAATAAAGTTGTTCGAACGTAAATCAAGGCCGGCCATGTTTGATGCCTTTCGGTTCTGGCGCAAAGAAGCCCGACAGAAAGAGATCAGACAAAATAAACGTAGTCAGCGAGATACTGTTGCTACTATAGTGAAGAAAGCTGAGCAGTTTCAGCGTGATAAGGAGGATAAGGATAAGGAAGTGTTTGAGAGATTACAGCGTATGTCCATAGACAAATGCTATCCTGTTTTGCCTACGGAGTCGGATAAGAAGGAAGAGGCAGTTGAGGATTCTTTAATGTCCTATCTTATGAAGTCGCCACCTCCGTACGTACAGGGTACCGCAGCTCCTGTGGTCCCTGCCGTACCTGTTCTTCCACCTGTTATTCCTCCACCAGTTCCTCAACCTGCACCTGCTCTTCCGACTGTTCCTGCTCCTTTGCCTATTTCTATTCCTACTGCTCCTCCGCTTCCACATACTCCTGTTCCCGCTACTGCTCACGCTACTGCTCCTGTGTTGTTAACCCCTGTTGCTGCTAACGTCTCTACTCCTTCTCTTGTTAGTCCTGTGTCTTACTCTTCTCCCTCTACTCGTAATCGTGATTCTCCCCTTGCGACAAACTTCTTTCAGTCGCTCGGACCTGTTTTTGGGTCTGCAGGTTCTGATGGTCCACAGAGACGTAGCCAGCTTCCTGGTAATAGAGAACGTGTTGCGCTATACAATATGGCGATGGGTTGGATGATAAACCCTGTTAGAAATCCACCTCGTGTTGTCCTCGAAACGTTTGATCAATTCAACATACCTACTCAGAGATATGTGTTTGATGAAATGTGCAAGTTCTTACATGATCAGATAGCGGCCAATGCGCCTGACGAGGTGCTGACCGCCCTGTCTGAACTCCGGCTTCAGTTCGCAACTGGACTGATAGTCGACACTAATGTCCGACGTGCTATTGAGCGGTTGCTATCTCTTCGTCCCGCTCCTATTCCTCATGCATTGTTCGTTGAGGACATTGAACAACGAGATGGGTCTGGCCAATATCCTATGCGTGAAGTTCCGCCAGTTTGGGTACCCGCTGATAATACTAATGCTAATGCTCCAATACCAGCACATTTCCAGAGAGTGTGGATACACCTCCCTTGGAAACGATCGGAAGTGCTTCAGGTGAAACAAACTTTGCCTGATCCTCGCAAAAATCCTGCGGGGTATTACAAAGAATTATCGCAGCTCGTAGACGCTACGATAATGAATCTGGCCGATATCGACATGTTGTTTGGCAATGTCGTACCGCAACCGGTATGGGCCAAGATTCGTCACCAAGATCACGCGAATGAATTAGGTGGTGATTGGGCTGCCATTACAGCGGCAGACGCTGGACAAGTGGCTGCTACTAAACCCGATCAGTTGATTGAACTTCTTCCCCAGCGAATCATTACATTAATGAAAACGCTTATGCCAGCTATGAGGGTAAATTGGGACAAGTTGTCAGCCTGTAAGCAGAAGAAAGATGAGAGTGTTTCAGACTTCTTTACGAGGTTCGAGGAAACATTCGTCGATCATAGTGGGCAGGATATGGGTACTGAGGGTGGACAGAGGTTGTTTGTGGATAAATTCGTATCGAACTTATTGCCCGACTTGAGCCATAAATTGAAAAATTCAGAAAGTTCATGGGCCGTTTCTACCTCAGCTCAGATATTGGCTACGGCACAATATTACGAAAATAGAGAAAAAGAGGAAAATGACCGTGCCGATAAAAAGACGAAAGAGCTGAAAACTAAAGTGTTGTTACAACAAGCATATCCGCCGCGTTCTAATCAGAATGCGCCTCAGCAGAATAGATCGCAGTCGCAATCGAATCGATCGCAGCCGCGTAATGATTCATCTTTTCAGAGATCTTCATTAGGGTACAATCAATGTGCTTATTGTAGACAGGAGGGACACATTAAATTCAATTGTCCTGCTTTAAATGACCGTAGTGGTGGTAATTCGTCTAGAGGAGGTCGTGGTGGTGCACAGCACGCATCACGTGGTAGAGGTCGTGGTGCTCAGAATGATCGCTCTGACCATTCATCAAATTCTAATAACTGTTTCGATCAACGTGGATCATCGCAAGGACGATCTGCGCAGTACAATGTAGACGATTATTACGTCGATCAGGGACCTGACGATAGTAATTACTAGGACAGCCAAAGACAAGGAGAGGGAGTGGTATCAGTTCCGGTTGATCAGAGAGGGCCTTACGTCGCAGTTGCTACATCGGGCGTCGTTGAGCCTCTTCTGTTGGACACTGGTGCAGCGAAAAGTTCTATCATGCATTCGAAACTCCCTGGCGCACCTTTGTCTGGCTTAACAAATGTTTCCGTTGGATTCTCTGGCGCCCCCGTTAGCAATCCAGTTTCGCGCCCTTTGCCCCTTAAAATTGGGCCACGTGAGCTCGAAGCTCCATTGATTTTGTCTACTGGTTGTGGCGAAAATCTTTTGGGTCTGGATTTGCTTAAACGCTTGTATGCGACTTTGTATTGTTCTCCTGCGGGTGTAAAGCTTACGTTCGGAGAGAGGGTAGTCTCTCCCATGTACTTGTCCCTCGATAAGCTTCCACCGGAATTGAGTTCTCTTCCTGCATCTTTGTGGGCGACGGGTCCAAATGACGTGGGCCTACTTGATATCTCCCCTTATGTTGTTCAGTTGAAATCGAATGTGCGATTGCCACGTATTCCCCAATATCGTATCTCCCTTGATGGTGAACGAGCTTTGTTAGCGATCATCTATGATTTGATCGAGAAAGATGTCATTGAAGAAACTCGGGGAAACGTGTGCAATAGTCCTGTACTGCCCATTCTTAAACGTACTGATCCTACCAAACCGCCTGTTTATCGTTTTGTTATCGATTTACGGGAGGTGAATAAAATTGTGGTTCCTCAATTCCCTGTTGTGCCTGACATTACGGCGCTACTGACTCTGATTCCAGCTACAGCTTCATGGTTTTCGGTGATTGATTTGAAAAATGCGTTTTTCAGCATCCCGATTGCCGAAGAGAGCAGGGACCTTTTCGGTTTCTCTCTTGGTGGACGTAGCTTCCGGTTCAAACGCGCTCCTCAGGGCTACTGTGAAAGTCCATCGATTTACAGTCAAGCTTTGAAGGGTCAACTAGATGCGTTTAGGTTGCCGGTTGGTGCGGCTTTAATCCAATACGTCGACGACTTATTGGTGGCTGCTGATACTCAGGACATTTGCAAAATTGCTACAGTGTCGTTGCTGCAACATCTCTGTGAGTTAAATCACAAGGTGTCACCTTCTAAACTCCAATATTGTTGTCAAGAAGTAACCTACCTAGGTCACTTATTGTCAAAGGAGGGAAGGAGATTGACCCCAGAGAGAATTGCAGCGATTGCGCGCATGGCTGTGCCACAAACCCAAAGAGATGTGCGTGCCTTTCTAGGTATCACATCGTACTGCAGGCAGTGGATTCCTAATTTTTCATTGCTAGCGAAACCATTGGTGGCTCTTACGTGCAAGGATGTTTCGACTCCTTTACCATGGACGGAAGAATGTCAGAAAAGTTTTTCTGAATTACGTGATTCATTGTGTTCGGCTCCTGTGTTAGGTACCCCTGATTACAGTAAACCGTTCACGTTATATGTTCACGAGAGGGAAGGTTGTGCTTTAAGCGTCTTAACGCAACCTTTTGGTGGTAAGCAACGTCCATGTGCATATTTTTCCTCGACCTTAGACCCAGTAGCTAGAGCATTGCCGAGTTGTTTGAGAGCAACTGCGGCAGCTGCGGTCTCCATCCGACAATCAGCAGGATTGGTCATGGATAATATGCTTACGGTGATGGTTCCGCATGCAGTCGATACTCTTTTGAACCGTACGAAAACTCAGCACTTGACGAGTGCGAGGTTATCTGGGTACGAATTGACGCTCTTGGCAAGCCACATTCAGATAAAACGTTGTAATGTCCTAAATCCGGCAACTTTGTTACCAATTAGTGCAGAGTCAGATGCAGTAACAGAACATGACTGTTACTTGCGGACAGAGGAGGAAACAAAAGGTCGTGTGGACCTTAAAAACACCCCATTGGAAGACCCGGATGGCATCCTGTATGTGGATGGGTCATGTTTTAAATTGCCGAATGGTGATGTGACTACTGCTTATGCTGTGGTGACATTGAATACTGTTGTTGAGACTGCGAGATTGAATCAGAATTCTGCCCAAGCTGCAGAGCTGATCGCTCTTACTAGAGCATGTGTATTAGCAAAAGGTAAACGTGTGAATGTGTACACCGATAGTCAGTATGCTTTCGGTGTAGCGCATAGTTTCGGACGATTGTGGCGAGAACGTGGTTTCTTGACGTCACATGGCACGAAAATACAGCATGGCCAGCTTGTGAACGATCTTTTGGATGCATTGACTTTGCCTGCTCAAGTTGCAATTGTTAAATGTAGTGCGCATCGTAAAGTGACGGATGATGTTGGTCGTGGTAATGCGTTTGCAGATGAGATTGCTAAGGAGACTGCCCGGAACCTTAGCACTCGAATGTATGTGACGAATTCGGTTAGGTGGCCTACAGAATCAAGTATGTGTGAGAATACTATAGAGAGTGTGAAAGCAATTCAGAATGAGGCCACCGACACTGAAAAGATGAAGTGGAAAGAAAGTACGGGAAGGTTGGATGTGAATGGTTGCTGGATTGATTTGTCAGATCAGAAAAGATGGATGTTGCCTGATGCGTATGTACTGGCCGTTGTGCAAATGGCACATGGGTTAGCACATATTAGCGCGAAAGGTATTTGCAAGTTGTTGGCTGATGTGTGGAAGAATGATGGAATTACTAAGTGTGCTGAACGTTTGGTGAAGAATTGTATGGTGTGTATAATGTACAATCCTGGCAAAGGAACCCCAACTCCCCCTGGCAGTTTTGCTCCTCCTTTGTATCCCTTTGAGGTGATCCAATTGGACTTCATCCATATGGAGCGATGCAATAACCTGAAATACGTTTTGGTTGTGGTTTGCGCATTCTCCCGATGGATCGAGGCCTATCCCCTCAAAGACAATACTGCTTTGTCTACTGCGAAAATCCTACTGAAGGAATACTTTCCTCGGTATGGAATGCCTAGAGTCGTGTGGTCAGATAACGGAAGTGAGTTTGTTGGAAGTGTGATGAAGAGTGTGTGTAAGGGCCTTGGAATAAATCAGAAATTCCATAGCGCCAATCATCCCCAGTCAGCTGGATTGGTTGAAGGGTACAATGGCACCCTTAAACTAAAATTAGCGAAGATTCAAGCTACGACTGGACTTTCGTGGCCTGATGCTTTGCCTCTAGCATTACTGTCAACTAGGGCGACTGTACACTCCCGAATAGGGCTCAGTCCCTATGAAATAGTGTTCGGCCGTCCTGCGAATGTGTGGGGGGTTCCTAGGCCAGGAATATTCTCTGATCTTGAGTTTCCGATGTTGATTGATTACTTACATGACTTGACTGCTAAACTGAGGTTAATTCATCAACAGGTTTACGACGCCTTGCCGACGCAGACGGAGGGTCCAGGCCACCAGCTCCAGCCCGGAGATTGGGTGGTTACCCGAAATTTTTCACGAAAAAACAATCTGGACCCTCGCTTCACCGGACCTTACCAGGTGCTCCTGGCCACGAGGACTGCCGTTCGTCTTGAGGGGCGGAAAAATTGGGTACATGCTACCCATTGTAAGCGAGTCCCTATTCCTTTGTCGGCAGACCCGTGGGTAAGGAAAGGCATTGCGTCAACAGAAACAGAAACATTGCCGGCGTTTGTACCTTTTAGCGACGCACAGCTTGTTGGAGAACCCTCAGCGCAGCAGAAAGCCACTGTTGAACATTTGTCAGCAAGAGACTCAAGACCAGACCAACGAACTGATCAGCAGGACGCTGTCTCTTCGACAGATCCTTTGTTCGACGTGCAGACACGTCCCGGGAAACATCGATATTCTTTGCGATCTCACACTAAGGACAAATAAAAATTTGCTTGCTTTGCTGAAATTGATAACTGCAATATCTTCGTTTCCCATGATCAACTTTGAACATTCGTATCATTGAAAATTGTTTTGTATATATATATATATCAAGCTTCTTCCTTGTATCTTTTTCTTCCACAGCTGAGAAATATTGTGCTAATATATACATATTGTGTATTGAGGGCCGTAGGGCCGCGCGCGTACTTCCTTCTGGACAGTAGGTCTTGACACTAGGTTAAAGACCGTCGGTTCCTAGGAACTCCTGGGGATTGACTATTGCTGCACAGAACGAAGTGCGTCAAGAAACGTTGCGGACGGTCGTAGGGAAATGGCATTTTCGAAGCTGAATGATTTGGAAGGAGCTCAGGCATATAGAGTCAAGCTGCAGAAACTTAGTCGTACGAAATGTTTTGTATCCCAGTTGTTTGTTTTGTTTTTAACTGCTTCTGCATTTTTGGCGGGTGGGGTGTATTACACTATGTCTTACTTCTTACTTCCTACCCTTACTCCTACTCCTTACCCTAACATTACTTCTACTGCTTCTCCTCATTCCTTTCATATGTTACCAGAACACGAACAGGCTAGACGTGTAGAATTCCGCAACAATTCCTTTATCCAGCTCCTCCATCAGCATCAGTTAGTGGTTAACACTACTAATTGTTGGGTGTGTGGGTTGATGCCACATACTACGGGTAAGGGAATTCCATATCTGGTGTTACCGTATAGTTCCCAAGGGTCAGCTCGAGCATTCCAAACAATGCTTCGAAGCGCACTGGGTTTCCACCCCACTCCAGAACAACGTTCCCCCAACGCTGGTCCTACCTCGTATCAGTGGGTGCTATCGATGGCAATAGAGGAGATGGAAGATGAGATCCATGATCCTTTTCTTATCCCTAAAGAAGAGGTACAAGCCTATAGGGTCCTAAGTAGAGGGGAATATAGTATGTTCATTAATGAAAAGCAGCTTAAAAGCTCGTCTCCAATATGGGTCGTACCCCACACTGGTAATCTTTGTCTTGTGGGTCGTGGCTCGCAAGCCTCACTTGGAGTAAGTGCTTGCACTGAAAGTTACGTTTTGCCAATGTCCCCGTCCCCTGTGTTTCTGGCTGCCAAGGGTACATACTTTATCTGTCATGATCGTGCATACACATGGTTGCCCGCAGACTTCATGGGCTCATGTTTTGTTGCAAATCTGTTGCCTCCGACGTTTACTGTAGATGCCGATTATCATAAGACTAGAGTTGTACGAGGCGTAATTAGCGAAGAGGATACTGCCGGTCAAGAGGCAGGAGACTTTTTCAAGGGTTTCCTCCCGTTTTGGGGACCTATGGTTAATAGTAGGAACCTGAGACATTTGACTCGAGTGGTAGAATCGACAGCTAACATTACTGCCAGTGCCCTTGGTAATATCACCACAGAACTTCAGGCGGAGAGACTTATGACATTACAAAACCGTATGGTTTTAGATGTTGTCTTAGCAGATCGCGGTGGGGTATGTAAAGTGATCCATTCGAGCTGTTGCATTTTCATTCCAGATAATGCTCCTACTGTCTATCAAGCCATCTCGAAGTTGCACAAGATCTCCGAATCCATACACGTGGATGTAGGGGATTGGACGCTACTTGGTTGGTTTTGGGGCCTGGTGTCGACTTGGGGTTGGAAGATTCTGACGATCATCGGGGTTGTGGTAGTGTTCCTGTTCACGTGTTGCCTTTGTGTGCAGTGTGGTCCTGCCTTATGTGGCCTCTGTGCTACAACGTGTATGAGACAACCATCTGTTACCAAGGGGACTCGGTTGGACAGAGCTATGCTACAACGACATCTTGATGGTCTGATGAATATCGAGTATGATTCCGACTAGTGCTTGCCTACATGAGGGCAAAAGGAGCGTCTGAGGTTCCGTGACAATTGTAAGTGGTGTTTTTAACTCGCACGAATATGGTCGAGTCTAGTATCTATGAACCGCAAATGACGAGTTTTGTAAGTGTGCGCAGTTTCGCTGTGCTAACTTAAACCGTTCGTTTGTTATGTGGGTTTGTCATCTGTACCCACGGGTTCCATCTTAGATACGGCATCCATTTTGTCTCTTGCCCTCAAGTAGCCAGCGAACGGACGCTGTCCGCTTCGCGACCCTGGGACTCCCAAGATATGGCGGAAGACGCATGTTCTTTGTAAGTGTCTTTATGACGAGGGGGATGCTACTGTAAGGCAGATGGCGCCGCTCGAGGCTCATCTTGCCGCACGGGCTTATTGTCTCAGTCGTGCATCTCATTAGGCACGTCCCTTTGATGCCTGTATCTCGTGCTTCTCGACACTCCCCTTTTACACCCTTTCCGATCTCCCTACTGTCTCCGTCTTCCTCTGCACCTGTCTTCGTTCCTATTTCGATCTACTTTACTGCTGATTGGAATTTGCTAATGGTGGGAAGATGGGTTTTTACAGTTGGGAACCGCCAAATGTTTCCGCACTTATGTTCCGGATCTTGTGTGTTTCAAAGTGATCTAAGCGACCCCTCTGAGAGCGACTTGTGGGAACCAGGTTGTAAACTATTGTGTATCATGTTATCCTATGGGTAAAAACTGTATAAAAGGAGCGATCCACAAATACAATTTGAAGCAGTCTCCCCGAACTACACTCGATGTACTTCCTGTGACTTCTGTGTTCCCTGCAGTAAATAAACCTTGACTCTTTGACGCCGAAGGAAGTGTCCCGTGTCTCTGTGACTTGTACGCCGGAGCAGGTTACCCACGAAGGTTTCAGGTGTTGTGCCCTGGCACCGCTGGGTCCAAAGAACCCAGTCCTTCACCTTTTAGGGCGCTACAACACATGCTATGTTACCACGCAAAGCCTTTACCACACATTTTTTTTACAACGCATATGCCTTTGCCGTGCATTCCTTTACAACTAATTACAATTGTAAAGCTTTGAATGGTAAAGACATATGTCTAGTACTGGTGGTAAAGCATGGTAAATGCTCATTAGAGGAAGCGACCTGCGCCATGCCTGAGAAGAGCTGCCCCGTTGTTATTTTTTTATTTTTTTAGATTTATTTTAGAGAGGGGGGAGGTTGTGCCAGGGTACGGGTTTAGGGCAGGGGCCGTGAGATTTTTAAAAGTGCTGGTGGCCAGGGGGGAAGGATTGGTCAGGGGACTGACTTTAGGGCTCAGGGGATGGGTAATTTTAAGAAGGTCTGGAGGGGGCCTTTAACCTACATGCCTTGACAACGAAATTCGTTGTAAAGGCATGAATAGTAAAGGCATATTTGTTGTAAAAAAATGCGTACTAAAGGTTATGCATTGTATAGGCATTTGCATTGTACTGCATGCTTGGTAAAGGCATTTGCGTTGCAACGGAATGCGTTGTTCCGTCTAGGGACTTACAAGTAAATTCAGTGTACCAATAATCCAGTCCAATTTTAATAGGTGTTAGGGAGCGAGGACAAGCACTTTAGCACTGGTTAGCAGTAGTAAAAGTGCACAGACTCCTAGAAAATGGTTTCAACAAAAGGAAGGAAGTGAACTGTTGTTCACTCCATTGCTACACATTTGAAATTCATTTTTTGATCGGGGGTCATTGCCCCCTTGCTATATGTTTTTGTCCAAGATTTTGCAGGCATTTGCTTCATATCTGAAGATTCTAGTTCCTGAAATGTTTCCTGATCCTTTTTAGTTATCTCAATATTCTTAGTGATCATCCTTCTGATTTACTGGGACCAACCAGAAACCCTGTGTCAGACCCATAAAACTAGTCTCAAAGCTGTTTAGTGGGGTATTGCTGAGACTGACAACCTTCTAAATTGTAAAGGATCTCGCTCTGCTGTTCTTATTGATTTTAAACCGACCCCGTTTTTTGAGACCACTATAGATGAAATTGTCCCTCCATTAGCAAGGAAGCTATATTTACTAGCCTTGAGTTCACGTGCTGCCTCTGAGGCCTCTGGTGCACCACTGCCTTCCGGTCATGGTCAACAAACACTGTCATTCTGAGCTCAGCCCGGCACCTTTTTCGCATTCAGCGCCAAAGTCGACTTCAAATCCTTGAGTGTCTACTACCACCACTGCGCCAGACCCGAACAAGCAGTCTTGGCCTCTCTTGGACTTAGAAAGGGTGTATCCAAAGCTTTTTGAGTCAAATTAAATGACCCGAAGCAATCTGAGCCGAGACACATTAACCTGAAAATTGCAGAGAGGACACCAAGCTTGGCACCGCCTGGACATCGACCTTCTTCGGCTCCATCTAGGCTGCCTTCTACTGCCACCTCTGATGACTGCGGATAACCAATCCTCAAACGGCTGCAAGAACATCTTGTGAAGCAGTGCATCCACATCCAGCTGGACTCTGGTCGTATCCTAGCAAACAGGAAAAAGTAGAGTTCCCTTGAACAGAACTATAAGGAATTTGGCAAGAACAATCTTTACCTTAATTACAAAAATTCATAAACAAATTGACAAATTAATTAACACCTTAGCTGCGGCGCAAATATCCCTCCCCAGTGCTGCGCTGTCCATTGGAACTAGTGCTGAATGGACGTCCAATGGTCGTGCGCAGCACTGGGGAGGTAGCGCTTGTGACGACCGTTGGCCATCAGCAGCGCTTAAGAGGTTAAAAATAGAGATCACAATTTATTATGTATGCATACAATAAAATACAATAGATTACTAAACTTTACACTACTGGAAGCTAAGTAAAAGAACATTTCAACACAAATCATAAAACTCATGACATTCAATTATGACCTGCATAATTAGTGCAAAAAGACAGAAACAGTAAGACATAGAAGTTGTACAATACTACTCGTATATTAGGACTCCTAGTTTCTAACATCGATGTTGTGTATTTGAATAATCAATATATCTACAACGATGACAGAGTCTTGAATTATACAAAACAAGAAAGCGTTGACGCGTTTCGGTGGATTTTCTTGATTTTGGCCACCTTTCTCAAGACTAAACACAATGTCTGTCGTAACCAGGGGGTCATAAAGTTTCCCTAAAATAAATATACAGCACATTAGAAAAGATTGTCTGGATCTATTTGACATATCACATTTGTTTATAATCTATTGCATGTATTTCAAACAACATCCTAAATATAACCTGTAAAATATTGTGACACATTAGGATTGCAAGAGTAACATCATCCCCCGATGTCTTTAAAGAAAAACTGTTAAGTGGTTTGTATAGAAGGGAAATGTCCTATTCGAACACAGTGAGCCGATGTATAAAACGTTAACACTAGCTAAAGGCAGAATACCATGGGGGCCTACTAGTGATAGCTACAAAAGACATGTTAGTAGTACTTCTGGGATATTTACTAACATTTCAGAGCTAGCCTCTATTGGAGAAATAATGTTTTTCAAAGATCTATTGTTTAAAGAACAGACCTCTAAAATGAGGGGAACATGTCTTACCCTAGTGTGCACAATAATAAAACGGTTCCCAAAACGCGTTCCTCTATTTGCTGATATATGGCACGATACACAGAATCAAGGCCTCTAACCTAAAATGAAGTGCATAAGGAAAAAAGCTGGACTTAATATAAGGTATATACATCTGTCCACCTATATCTATTATAATAAAGAATCATCAAGGTGTACCTTTAATATGGTTCGGAGGTGTTGCTTCTGGTTGGATAAAAAAGCCGCACCATGCACGGAACGATTAAAACCCTCACGTAGTTTTAAAATAGAACCTGAAAGAATGTAGTGGACAATATCAGTTTTAAAACTGTTGCTGTTATCGTATATCTGGACATTCTGTATCTAATATCTAAAAAAGGGTGAAAGCAGGCATACCTTTATCAAGGTCGTGGGCGGGTGATTAGCGATGTGGAAGTGAGCTGTAAATATTGCTCCTCATTACCACTGTTGGAGGCACAGCCCTATTTTTTCTGTGGCTCTCGTTTGCAGGGATCGACCGCTATTGATACAAAGGGGGTAAAGTGTATCAGACCAGATTGTTCTAAAAGAAAGCGCATTGCCCTGTTCCCATGATGCACTGGGCCAGGGACAGACTGATTTGCATATAGCCAGGTTCTGAGCTGGGATGGTGCAGTGAGATAAATAACGGTGATGGATCAAGCCCTGATCTTTGGACTGGGTAAGAGTGGTCTGCTTAATTCAGACACTCTGTTCATCACCCCCCCTTTTCTGAATTGTTCTAAAAGAAAGCGCATACGCTCTGGAATTAATACGAGGAGTGCGCTATACCTAATAACTGCTTACCTTTTGCGTACAATCTTCGCGCTCAGCTTCTATGTTTTCCGTGGCGTTTCCGCGCCCGGTTTAAATATCAATTATCCCAGGTTGGGATTGGTTCGATTGCAGACCTATCCGGATTGGTTTTGCCCTAAGTAAGTTGTTTGCATGAGGAGAGACGTCAGACTCTTGGTGCGCGGATGCGAAGGAGGTTTCACACACAAGGCTGCTGGGGTTCCCTTTCTGGTCCGCTGTAGAGTCTTCCTGTTTACTCGTGTCGGTACAATATTAACACGAGCGGAGCAGTGCAAATCGCTGTGCTCCGAATACATAATCTTGGTATGTCGAACGATACAGCATGCTGTGAAATGATAAACTTTTCCACTGAATGTAGTGAAAACAACTCAAAAGCAGGGAGCATAGAAAATAATTCAGAATGATGGTTGACTTTAATATAAAGGAAAACGATGAAATTATCGTACAGATAATGACACAGTTTCCAAAAACTGGAATACTATAACACGTATTGATGCATTTCCAGAACTGTGAGGGAAAGAGGCCGCATATCTCACAGATACTGAAAAACAAACCCGTTACTCGGACAGGAAAAGGAAACTGGTGTCCGAAACTGTAGTTAATGGATCCATATTAGGCGATTGCTAATGGAGGAAAGGATTGTTACATATGGAAACAACCTGTTTTCATAAGTGGAGAGATGTTTTTAGGAGATGGGTATGTTGTGCTAAACCTGCCTGATGGCTGGATGCATTATATGCACTTGGCCCAATCTTCTCTTGTATTCAATCCTTTATGGATGGTATTCAAGTAGCAAAAATACCATTGTTCTTGTGTTTTTCTCATCTTATCGATATCTCCTCCTTGCCTAGTGTTTCTAATTTTTTCCAAGATGAACCATCTCAAGTCTTCGCAAGAGTGGTTCAGTCGGTAAGGGGTGCATTACAGTTGTTAGTACGGATAGCCGATTTATGTTCCAGAACACGCGTACGTAATTCTCTGCTTGTCTCCCCTACATAACCCAGGTTGCAGGGGCACACGAGTAGGTACACGACATTCTGGCTTCGACAGTTGTTAAATGTATTCGGGATTAACTTCTTGCCATTGTATTCAAAGGTGTTGTTAACAATACAATGAGGCTGGATGGAACAGCTTCCACATTTATAGTTACCAGATGCCATGGTTCCTGTCAATGTGAGCTGAGTCTCTTTCTGGGGTTTGTACGTATGAACGAGACAGTTCCTCAAGGTTTTGTTTCTCCGAAAGGAGAAAAGGGGTTTGTTAAGTTTATTTTCTGAGTTAAAGTTTAGGATCTTCCAGTTCCTGTTAAGTATATTTTTAATCTGATTGCTGACATGTGAATATTGGGTCACAAAAGTTATCCTGTCTATCTTAGTATTGGAACAAATTTTATTTTGGTCTAACATGCTGTCTCTGTTATAAAAGCGTGCACGTTTAAAATAATTTTTAATCAATTTATTGGGGTAACCCCTTTCTTTCAACTTTCTCTTGGTTGTTTCAGAATGTTTATAAAAGTCCTCTAGATTGGAACAATTTCTTCTCAATCTAAGAAATTCACCGAAGGGCACGTTGTCCTTTTCTGCCTTCGGGTGATTACTAGAATAGTGTAGGAGTGAGTTTTTGTCTGTTGGCTTAGTGAAAAGCTCAACTTTGAGACTCCCATCTTCCTCCTTAATGATAATATCTAAGAATTCTACCCTGGAATTACTATGGTGTCCGATGAATTTTAAGTTCGGATCACCTTAATTCAGCCATTCTAGAAAGCTGACTAGTTCTTCGCTGGCACCGCTCCAGATGAAGATAATATCATCAATGTAGCGGTGCCAGCAAGAGATGTTCTCAAAAAACGGGGCAGCTTCGTTAAAAATGTTTTTCAACTCAAAGTCACCCACATATAAGCAGGCCAGGCTGGGGGCACATGTGGCCCCCATACTGGTCCCCTTGATCTGGAGGTAGAGTTCATCTTTAAAGAGAAAAACATTTCTCTTCAGAATCAGAAAGATGAATGACATGATGAAATTATTGTCGCCTCCTCTTAAATCCTCTGTTTCGAGAATCGAAGCAATGACCTCAATGATGTCGTTTTGAGGAATATTCGTGTAGAGGGCTTCAATGTCTAGGGTGACCCAAAATTGGGTCACCCTATTGAACTCCCTACCTTCGAATACAGAAATTGCGTGTGAGGTGTCTTTGAGATAGGACCTTGGTCTCTTTACAATTGGCTGTAGAAAAAAATCCACATAGCGGCTAAGTGGTTCCAAAATAGAACCAATCCCACTATTGATGGGTCTCATTGGTGGATCAGCCAGGTTCTTATGGATTTTTGGAAGTCCATAAATGGCAGGAGTAACTGGATGTTGGTTGAGAAGAAATTTATATTTGTTTTCGCTGATCGAACCATTCTCTCGACCTTCACTCAGGAGACTCGCTACTTCTCCTTTCAATTTGCTCAGTTCTAAGAATTTACTTTTTTTATAATGTTCTTTTACGTTCAGAAGATCTCTAATTTTATTGTCATATTTCTGAGTATCAAATACAACGACTCCCCCACCCTTGTCTGCGGGTTTGATGGTTAATTCCTCGCAGTTTTGCAGACTAGTGAGGGCTGTACGTTGTCCTTTTGACAGGTTATTGTGAGAGCCTTTATTGTTACGAGCAGCGAATACGTTTTTATCTTCAACCTCAACCACTTTCTCAAATATTTCCACATTTTTGTCCAATTGTTGGATACTTGGGCAAAAGGTTGATTTAGGTTTTAATCCTGTTATACTAGGGGGAGGATCATAGTTGCGATTTTCAAAAAACCTGTTTAACCGAATCTTCCTAAAGAACTTTTTAAGGTCACTTTCTATGTTAAAAAGGGAATGATTGTTGGTGGGAGCAAAACTAAAGACTTTTTTAAGTACCTCTTGTTCAATACTACCGGTAGCTGCAGCCAGAATAAACAATAAAAAAGATATAGACATGCACTAAGCAAAGCAATGCAGTTTGAAAAGATGAAGGGGGGGCATTGAGTCCTTTCTATTGCGTAAAATGAATTGGGGTTTTTATACTTTTAGTGCTGTACACGTTACGGTCATATAAATAATGTACTGTTTTGCACATCTCATGTACTGTTTTGCACAACTCATGATTTGTAAATAGTGTACATATATGACTGTTTATAAGTGTATATATATTTATTTATTGTATTAACTTTTTTATCCTCATTGATTGATTTTATGTATAAATGATTGTATGTTTTGCTGCTTCTTTTATGATTTTAATTAATCGAAATAAGAGTTTTGACTGACTGACTGACTAAGGGCCTTACTAGAGAGGTTCACAATTGGAAATTCATCTACCTCCAGTATTGTTTGCTCCGGGTTGTGATGTACTCCCGGGAGAGTTGTTTTGGGGTTGATGGTTTCGTGGCGTTTCTGGGCGATTGTACCCTCTGAAATTTCTCTCCCCTCGATTCGGGCGCCTTTCTAAAAAAGGTTCTCGTTCAAAATTGGGGCCACTTCTGTTTTCTTGTGGTCTCTCTATCTCTTCGCTACTAGAACCAGAAGTCTCAGAAAACGTGATACGTTTGTTATTATTCCTAGAGTACACTGGTCTTTGATAGTTAGGTCGTTCCCAGCGGGGTTAATTTTTATTAGTAAAGTAGTCTTTCTGTGTATATGGGTACACTCCCTCCTCTGTATATTTTTCGATGTTCGAGGCATGTGGGCTGCTGAATTCATATCTGTGCATAGATCGCCGCCTAGTGTTGGGTCCGGATGATTGCACATTGTTGTCCTGGAAGAGTCCTCGAAGTATCACGAGATAGGTGGCTCCTCCCCTGGACTACAGTGCGCATGGGCATCGCCTCCATCCCCAGATTGTTTTTTTCCGCCATTGGGTTCGGATGTGTTTCGGTTCCCTCTGTCGGAACCGATAGTTGTTCAACTTCTACTCGAGACCAAAAGGTCTTTAGGCTGAGCGTCGGTATAGTTGCGTACGGGTTTCTTGTCTGACTCTCAGCTCCGATCTCTTGTTGCCCTTCCACATGCTTTCGGCGCGGACGGGCCTACACTACACTTCTGCTATGGAGCGAACACCGTTTAAGAAGTGCCCGGTGTGTAACTCCAAATATTCACACCTCGACGTGCACCCTGTGTGCAATACATGCTTGTCACCGGACCACCACGAAGACAGCTGCATGGCGTGTTCGAAATTCCGGTGCAAGAAGACTTTGAAGATTCGTCGGGCCAATAGACTCCAGGCTAAGTTATCGGCTACTGCGGCGCCCCCACCAGACGACATATTCCAGGAATCTGTCGAAGGCGAAGACGACGGGCAAGTTTCGGACTCTGGTCCCGCGTCCGAGGGGGAGACCTACGACGCGGGTGAGGAGAACTTTGACGAAGTCACCGACGAGGTAGGGGACGACGATCGGGCTTTTGCCACTGTGGGGGATAGCTCGGAGGAGGAGCATCCCCAACCAGACTCAGGGGTTATTCCCCTTCATACGGCCCAGGTCGAGGGATCGCCTTCGGGCCTTACCCAAGATCTACTTATGAGTCCTACGTCCCCACCTCCGGGCCCGGTCACGGACATTTATGAGAAACCACTAACGTTGAAGAAAACGAAAGTGAAGCCGTCTGGTCACGCACCCTCGGATGCGAAACCGAAAGTGAAAGTTGCGCTGGTGCAGAAGGTTCTGGAGGCGTCAACTCCCAAAAAACTCAAGATGGCCGACTTGAAGAGCCACGCCAAGATGGCCGACCCGAAACCCTCGGGGTCGGCGCCGAAGGCGAAATCGTCCGACGCGGCTGCGTCGGTTCCGAAAGGGGTCGTGGACCCGAAGACGGCTCCGAAGAAGCGTCAAGGCGACGACGCTCATAGGCATGGGGCGTCGGCCCCGAAGAAAGTGCCTGCCGGCGATCAGGCTCTCGACGCTGAGAGGTCGCTCGAGCCGGTCAAGCCCTCTCCGGCCTTGACGAAGAAGGTAGCGGAATCCCTGCAGCGGATACGAAAGGACAGTGTGGTTCCCGCTCAGGACACTGTACCACCTAAGCTCACGCCTAAGCCTGCAAAGGAGCAAACGCCTATCCGTTTCACCCTACCACCCAAGTCGGCGCCGAAGGCCTTCGCGCCGAAACAGGGCGGACCCTCGAAGGAGGTATTGCCACCGAAAGCTGCCTTGGTGGTGTCGAAGCTTCGGCTCCAGCCGCTGGCTGAAGAGGAACGTCGTGAGGTAATCATCGACGCCAACACGGGAAACTGTCTCTCCTCAAGAGGAAGATCACGACGGAGCCGGCGTTGGAACATTTTAAGATCCCTCTCAAAAACAAAAGGGACTCTGCGGACTCCTCGGCTCTGGTGGAACCTGTGTCCCCGCAAGCCCTAGGACACTCGCCGACGCATTCCGCCGCAGGCGATGCCGACGAGGAAGACGCCGAGTACAACTATCCGGCGTACTCGGATCCGGAGGAGGAGCACGAACCTTGGTCCGCCGGAGGCGACACAGAAGACCCGCAGTCGGGTCAGGACGCGCAACTTTTTGCGGCCAAGACGTCCCCGACGGAGGACTCGGCGGCCTTTAATGCTCTGATCGAGAGAGCTGCGGCTAACCACGACGTCGAGCTGCACTCGGACCCCGTGGATGTGGACTTCTTATTTGACACTTTCTCTGTAGCTGAAAAGTCAGTCAAAACGCTGCCGATGCTTAAAGGGGTGCTTAAACATGCAACGGAGGTCTTCAAGGAGCCCACCCGGGCGAGTGTGGTCAACCCTCGCATCGACAGGAAATATAAGGCAGCGCCCTCGGATCCAACCTATATCAAGGGACACTTGCCATTGGACTCATTGGTTGTTTCCAACGCTCGGAAGAGGGCGAACTCGCAAACTACTGGTGACAAGATCTTTGAGGCCTCAGGCAAACGGATTGCTGCACAGGCAGCTAATATCTGGAGAATATCTAACACACAAGCCCTACTTGCACGCTATGATAGGGCTCATTATGACACCTTAGAATCTATACTGCAACACTTGCCTGACCAATACAAGGAGGCAGGGGAAATGCTGATTCAGGAAGGAAAGCTCATTACGAATGCATCCATAAAATGTGCACTGGATGTGGCAGAAACGGCCTCCAGGGCGATCAATACCAGTGTGTTGCTTAGACGCCATGCCTGGCTTAGAATTTCAGGGTTTAAACCTGACATCCAAACTACAATACTGAATTAAACAGTTAATCCTGACCACCTGTTTGGCCCTGAGGTGGATGCGACACTGGAGAAAATGAAAAAAGATACAGAAACTGCCAAGTCTATGGGGGCCCTACAAAGTCAGCAGTTTCGGAGTGGTTCCTTTCGTCGCTCCACTTCCAGAGGCACCTCAAGGGGTCAGGCATCGCAGTCCACACAGTATTACAAGAGTAACACCCAAACCTCGTACAACAACAAGGGTAGAGGTGGTTACAGAGGCAATAACGTCAAGGGCAGGGGACGTGGACACAACAGCTCCAGGTCCACCACCACCAACAAACAGTGACGTCTTGTCACTGCCCCCCGACCATACAACACCGGTCGGGGGGAGACTCCAGCAGTTCCTGCCGGCGTGGAAATCCATCACCACGGACAGGTGGGTCAGGTCTCTTATCCAGTACGGGTACTGTCTAGAACTTACTTCCATTCCACCAAACATACCCCCAAGGAACCGTCCTATGTCCGGCGAGCACTTGACCTTGTTGCAGCAGGAAGTTCTAGTCATGCTGCAAAAAGGGGCAATAGAGCTCGTTCCATTGCAGGAAAGGGGAACAGGGGTTTACTCCCTGTATTTTCTAATCCCCAAAAAGGACGGATCCCTCAGGCCCATCCTGGACCTCAGGCCCCTCAACTGGTATATTCTCTCGGAGCACTTCCATATGCTCACGTTACAGCAAGTACTCCCTCTGCTTCAGCAGGGGGACTTCCTGGCTACGCTGGATCTGAAAGATGCATATTTTCATATCCCCCTGCATCCTTCCCACAGGAAGTATCTCAGATTCACGATTCAAGACCAGCATTACCAGTTCAGGGTTCTGCCGTTCGGGGTCACCACGGCGCCAAGGGTATTTACAAAGTGCCTGGCGACTGTGGCGGCGCATCTCCGTCGCCAGAACGTCCACGTCTACCCCTACCTGGACGGCTGGCTCATTCAAGCAAAGACAGAACAACAGTGCGTCGACCATGTGTCACGCACCATTCATCTCCTGCACGATCTGGGATTCTCTCTGAACTACCCTAAGTCCCATCTCCAGCCCGCCCACGTGAGACAGTATCTGGGCGCGACAATCAACACTCTGGCAGCCACTGCGCAGCCAAATTCGGTGAGAATCGCCAGTATCCAGGCGCTGATCCAGCGGTTCAGACCTCAGCACTCGCTTCCAGCGAAGGTGTTCATGCAGTTGATAGGCATGATGGCCTCCTGCATCTCCATTGTCCCGCACGCGAGACTACATATGCGTCCGCTTCAGGAGTGCCTTGCACGTCAGTGGACTCAGGCTCATGGGCAACTGACAGACCTAGTGTTGGTGAGCGGTCGGGCATACAACTCTCTGCATTGGTGGAATCCACAAAACCTTTGCAAAGGCCGACCATTCCAAGAGCCTGTGCCACAGATTATCCTGACAACGGACGCCTCTCTCCAGGGATGGGGAGCGCATGTACTCCAGTACACGGTGCAGGGACTCTGGACACTACAGCAAAGGAAGATGCACATCAATGTGTTGGAACTGATGGCAATCTTCATGGCCTTGAAGGCGTTCAAAGTACATCTGTGCAACAAAGTCGTGTTGATCCGGACGGACAACATGACGGCCATGTACTACATTCAGAAGCAGGGAGGCACACACTCTCCGCAGCTGTCTCATCTGGCTCAGAGCATGTGGAAGTGGGCCATTCAGAGGAACATCTTCCTCATGGCAGAGCATCTCCCGGGCAAGGACAATCAGATGGCGGATCTGCTCAGCAGGCACAGCCATCAAATGCACGAGTGGGAGATACATCCATCAGTACTCCAACCGTACTTCCAAAAGTGGGGTCATCCAGAGATAGACCTGTTCGCCACAAAGGAGAACGCAAAATGCCAAAGCTTCGCCGCCAGGTTCCCACACCTGCAATCACAGGGCAATGCGATGTGGATGAACTGGTCAGGCAGATTTGCGTACGCTTTTCCCCCAGCACCTCTGATACCGCTGGTGGCACGCAAGCTCAGGCAGCACTCGATGACGCTCATCCTGGTTGCTCCAACGTGGGCTCGCCAACCATGGTACACCACGTTTCTGGAACTCTCCGTGGTACCGCATCAAAGGCTTCATCTCACTCCCAGCCTTCTGACGCAGAGCCATGGCGACATTCAGCACCCAGATCCGCAACAGCTCAACCTGGCGATCTGGCTCCTGAAGTCCTAGAGTTTGGCTACCTCAATCTTCCTCCCGATTGCATGGACATCATTCGGGAGGCAAGGAAGCCCACTACGAGAGCTTGTTATGCGGCTAAATGGAAGAGGTTTGTCATCTACTGTGTTAACCACGATATTGACCCGCTAGATGCTTCCATTCAAAACATCATCTGTTACCTGTTCCACCTGTATCAATGCAATCTGGCGTACTCTTCCATCCGCATTCACCTGTCTGCTATGGCAGCATACCTCCAGAATAGGCAACACCTGTCACTCTTTAAGGTCCCTGCTATCAAGGCCTTTCTGGAAGGACTCAAAAGAGTCATTCCACCAAGGACCCCACCAGCTCCAGAATGGAACCTCAATGTGGTTCTTACAAGACTGATGGGTCCTCCCTTCGAGCCACTGCACTCTTGTGAGCTTCAGTTTCTGACTTGGAAGGTCGCGTTCTTAGTAGCAATTACATCGCTACGGAGGGTTAGCGAGCTGCAGGCGCTCACCATCCAAGAACCTTTCTTCCAGGTGCATGCTAACAGGGTTGTGCTTCGTACTAACCCTAAATTCCTACCCAAGGTTGTGTCTCAATTCCATATAAACCAGACAATTGAGTTGCCGGTGTTTTTCCAAAACCCAGAGACGCTGGCGGAGCGGATGCTCCACACCCTTGATGTTAAGAGAGCCTTGATGTACTATGTAGACAGGACGAAAGATTTTCGCAAAACCAAGCAGCTTTTTGTTGCTTTTGTCACACACCACAAGGGAAACGCTATCTCCAAAGCTGGGATCGCTAGGTGGATAGTGAAATGCATTCAGATCTGTTACGCTAAAGCTAAGCGTACTCTCACTATCCCACCAAGGGCCCACTCCACCAGGAAGTTGGGGGCCTCTATGGCTTTCCTAGGTAACATTCCCTTAGAAGATATCTGTAGAGCAGCCACATGGTCTACCACACATACTTTCACTAAACACTACTGTGTAGACGTGCATTCCAAACAGCAGGCAGCTGTTGGTCAGGCTGTTCTCAAAACACTTTTTCAGACTGCTGCAGCTGGCACGGGCGGCCGCCGCTAATGGAGGGACTGCTATGTATTCTATGCACAGATATGAATTCAGCAGCCCACATGCCTCGAACTGCAAATGCTACTTACCAGTATGCATCTGTTCTTGGCATGTAGGGCTGCTGACATTCATATCGCCCACCCTCCTCCCCGGCGCCTGTAGCAGCTGCAGTATTTCATTCATATGTATATATGTATATGCTCATAGCATGGTCATCACTCACACACTTCACTCCATCTCTGCCAATGGCTAAAAACAATCTGGGGATGGAGGCGATGCCCATGCGCACTGTAGTCCAGGGGAGGAGCCACCTATCTCGTGATACTTCGAGGACTCTTCCAGGACAACAATGTGCAATCATCCGGACCCAACACTAGGCGGCGATCTATGCACAGATATGAATGTCAGCAGCCCTACATGCCAAGAACAGATGCATACTGGTAAGTAGCATTTGCAATCCTTCTTAAGTTTTTTAAGTTTCTTGTTGGTAAGGTATTCTCTATATCCCTCAACATCGAGATTAATTTCTTCAAGTTTCTTTTTAGCGTCTTCTAATGCAGGAGATTGTTTTAATGTTGCTTCAAGTTTTTCTATTTCTTGTTTTTCCAATTCAATGATTTCTTGAGCCGTTTCTATAATTAATATAAGCCAATCTCGGCTACATCGGTTGGCAATAAGTGTCCAGGTTTCTATGAACTTTGGGTGCTCAATGAATAAACCGGGCTCATTTCGTACTTGTAGCCCTATCGGGATAACTCCTTCTTTTAGATAATTAATTAGGAATTCTGCATGAAGTTCATTTCTAATCATCTTCTTTTTTAAGTTCAGGATTTTAACTAGCTGTTTGTGGCTAGTATTATTAAGGTCTTTAGAGCCACCTATTTTTGGGTTTAAATTCATGAGTCTATTATATTGATCTTCTGAGAACCCAAACGTTTTTAATTTTTCCATAATCACCAGTTGACAATGCGTAATACGCGTAAGAATGCTCTAGAAATAGAGTCTTTGGAGGAAGAACTATCCTAGCAAAGCCTTCCCAGGTGCCGAAGGACTCGGTTGTTCACAAGAGGAAATTAACTTTTGAGGAGACTATCAACACTCCTGTGCCCATCCCTCCCAAAAAGCCTAAACAACACGACTGAGCCACCTCTCCTCTGCCCCCTGCTCATCCTCCACTCCCTTCTCCTGCTTCCCCTTTGCTATCTGTGGAATCTCTACAACTTTAACCTCTGGGTTCTTCACACTCTGGGGGTCAGGAGGGGAGGGGGGGTTCAGAGCAGTCCAAGGCTCCTTTATGAGCAGCAAACACTTTCCACAACATAAAGCTACATGTACAACAAGAGGTGGATGAGTTCCTCATGGAAACCCTCTCATCCACACAACGCTCCTGCCAATACCGCCCCATGCTCAAAGGGATTCTCAGCATGCTACTAATATTTATCATGCTTAGGGTTGATAAGTAATTCAATCCAGGTCTCTGAGTTAGAAATAGAGATGCAGAATTTTCCACCGGGCCAGCGTACTGATTTCCATATGGTCAAAACTGGAATGGCATCATGAGCAAAAAATCGATGGATTTAGGCCCAGATCTTTGTACTGGAGGTTGAATGTTTGACATTGTTCAGCATTCCGTCCATCAGTTGTTCTTTTTGCATCTGGCAAAAGGGTAGCAGCGCAGTCCGCCAATGCCTGGCATATTGCTAATACTATTTGGTTATTAGGCAGATGCTATCATGCCCACTAGGACGAAATGGAGGAACTCCTTCAACACTCCCAGAGGACCATAAAAAGAGAGCAGGAGCTTGTAGCTAAGGGAAAGCTCAATTCTAACATTCCATTAGGTGTGCCCTAGACTCTGCAGACACTGTTGCCACGAGTGGGGGCTCCACCCCAAAGTTCTTCTCCCTTACTTCCACAAGTGGGTGTTTCCAAAATTAGATCTGTTCGCAACTGCGGACAACACAAAATGCCCAGGCTTTGCCTCCAGGTTCCCACACCTACTTTCCAAGGGCAATACTCTATGGAGGAATTGGTTAGGGATATTTGCCTACGCCTTTCTGCTCTCCCTCCTTTTCTGGTTTTTGAACATCTGAGAGAAACACGCTAGTGTTAGATTCATTACCTTAGAACATCCCCAGGTGTCAGACTGGATCCGGAAAGTTTTTGTCAGCAGTACCCCTGTGCTTCGGTAGGCGTAGTCTGCGGCTCCGCGTCCGTCGGAGTCGTGTTTGCCGGGATGACGTCGTTGGAGTACTTAGACGCCGCCCTCGCGCGCTGCACTTCAGTTCTTCTTTTTTCCGCGCCAGTAAGCGCAGATCCGGTAAAGAGCTAGTACCCTTAGTCACTTTTTGACAAACTTTTTGGTCTTTTTGACTATCTCCTTTCGAGTCGACTTCGGCTCCTGGTGCCGGTAGGGATGCCCGGTTTCAAGCAGTGTGATGCCTGTCACCGACTGATGTCGATTACCGACCTCCATCGCCGGTGTCTCTTCTGCCTAGGGGCCGACCACGACGACAAGTTGTGCCCCGACTGCCGGGCCTTGACGTCGAAGGCTAGGCGGGAGCCGTCCCGCAAGCTCCTCGAGCTCCGGCAGTCAGCTTTGCGCCGCCCGAGGTCTCGGTCGATGAGGAAATCGAGGGGCCGGTAGCGGAGCCAGAGCCCACAACGTTCGTTGGGTTACAAGTCCTCGCATTCAGGTAAGTTGAGGCACTCTAAGAAGAAGTCAATGAGGCGGCATCGCTCTTCTGACTCCCCTCGCGCGACCTGGCAGAGGGTTCGGGTGGCACCAACCACGCGGCTCCAGCGGAGCCGCAGCCGGTCCCATAACCTTCGGTCCATGGGCTGTGTGCGCCACCGGAGGAGATTCGTGAGTTACTCGTGGCCATGAGGACTCACTTCCTTCCGTTGAGGCCTTTCGGGGCCCGCAGGCTTGACTGGGGGTCCTAGCGAGCCGGCGGCTTCGGCCCAGCGCCGAGTTCGGTGCCCGAGGCCGCAGGCCCCCGTAGGATCCAGTTGACCACACGACTCCTCCGCTGGCGCTGACCCCTATGGAGTCACGTCGACGCCCCCGGTTTCAGCCCCGTTCCGGGTCCAGTGTCATTCCTGCCTGTTTATCAGGACATAGATGAAGGGGAGGACTGGGAGTGGTCCGAGGACCCTCCGCACAACAGTGCCAGTTGAGTCCGGACTGGGCAGACGAGCTGGGGGGTGCCAGTGGTCTTGACACTTCGCCTGACACTGGCTTCATCTCTCCTCCCTCCGTGGCTACGGAGGAGGGTGCTACATATGATGTGGTGTTGCGCAGGGCAGCCAAGGCCTTGGCTCTTGAGCTCCCTGCTGCGGCCGTGAGGACTAATCTCCTCACCAAGGTGCTTCAACCGCCAATAAGCTCTGCTGTCGTTCGATGAGGCCCTCACAGATGTTCTGATGGGCACTTGGTCCAAGCCCTCCACAGTGCCCCCTGTGGATCGGAACGTGGCCCGACGCCACCACCGAGCTCCAGGCAACCCCTGCTTTCTTTCCGTACACCCCACTCCGAAACCCTGGTGATCCAGGCCTCTATGTCCCAGACCGCATTCCTGTCTGCTCCTCCAGATCGGGAATCCTAACGGCTTGACCAGTTTGGGTAGAACCTGTTCTCCTCAGTTAGCTTGGGGTTGTGGTCCATCGACGCCGCTTGCCTTTTGGGCCGTTACACTCACTTTTTGTGGAATACGGTTGCGGACGTGCTGACCCAGTTCCCGGAGGAGGCTCAGGCACAGCTCACCCAAGCTCTTGCTGAGGGGCGGGATGCATCACTTTATTCCATCAGATGTGGACTTGATACCACTGCTTCGTTGGTTAGAGCAATTTCCACGACGGTGGCGATCTGTCGCCACGCCTGGCTGAGGTCCGCCAATTTTTCGGGGGATGTCCAGTCCACGCTCATGGACATGCCCTTCGATGGCCGTCGCCTTTTTGGTGACAAAGCCGACTGTGCCCTTGAGTGTTTCAAAGACTCCAGGGCTAGGGCCAAGTCCTTGGGCCTGTCAGGCCAGCGCCAGCATACTTCTGCTTTTCGCCCCTTTCGTGGCCAAGGAAGGGGTGCCCCCACATGTTTGTCCAGGCCGCGGAACCAACCACAACGTGGTCGCGGTCGTGGTAACCGCCGTGGCGGTGCAGGGGTCAGAGGCCCGGTAAGCATCTGCAGCATCTGCCTCAAACCCTTCCTAGTCCGAGCTTTCAGGCCCATTCAACGCCAGTGGGGGGCATGGTTGTTCATCACCTCGTCCACTGGTGTACCATCACTTCGGACAGGTGGGTGCTGCAGATCGTCCGAAGGGACTACTCCCTCCCCTTCGAGGCGACCCCTCCAGCCATGCCACCGCAGTACCACCACATGTCGGGGGATCACTTGCAGCTTCTGCAGGAGGAAGTTACAGCCCTCTTGGTCAACGGGGCCATCGAGCGTGTTCATGGGCCAGAAGTAGGACGTGGTTGCTACTCCCACTACTTTCTGGTTCCCAAGAAGGGCAAAGGGGGCCTGCGCCCTATCTTGGACCTCCAGAGCGTCGATGGCTTCCTCCACAAGGAGAAGTACAAGATGCTGACTTTAGCTCAGGTTCTGGCTGCCCTAGACCCTGGAGACTGGATGGTAGCGTTGGACATGCAGGACTCATATTTCCACATCCCTGTCCTGCCGGCCCACCGGCACTACCTGCGGTTCACTAGCACTTTCAGTTAATCCTGCTCCCCTTCGGTCTCACCAGTGCCTCTCGGGTGTTCACGAAAGTGATGGCGGTGGTCGCAGCTCATCTGCGCAGATCAGGGGTTGCAGTCTTCCCCTATCTCGACGACTGGTTATTGAAGGCGGGCTCGCCCCAGACAGTCGTCTTCCACCTCCAGACTACGCCCGATCTCCTGCACTCGCTGGGGCTCTCCATTAACGTGCCGAAGTCACACCTGTGCCCCTCTCAAAAGCTCCTCTTCATCGGAGCGGTTCTGGACTCTGAGCAGTTTCGGGTTTATCCTCCCTAGCAGCGGGTTCAGGATATTCAGGCTCTGATTCCGATCTTTCAGCCTTTATCCCGAGTTTCGGTTAGGCTGACGCTGCGGCTCCTGGGGCTCATGGCCTCCGGCATCCTGGTGGTACATCACGCCGGGTGACGGATGCGGGCTCTGCAGTGGGGCCTAAAGTTCCAGTGGGCACAGCATCAGGGCAACCTGTCCTCCCACGTCCTGATCTCGGAGGCACTGCAAGACAGTTGCAGTGGTGGCTCACCGACCGCGATTGGGTCAGTGGCAGATCCCTCTCCCTACCCCAACCGGAGCACACAGTGGTGATGGATGCGTCCCTTCTGGGATGGGGGTGCCACATGGGAGAGGCGGAGATCAGATGCCTCTGGTCTCCGGCAGATTCCTGGCTCCATATCAAACTTCTGGAGCTGTGGGCGATCTGGCTTACACTGAAGGCATTCCTTTCCTCTGTCGGGGAAATGTAATGTTACTGCAACAAACAGGGCGGCGTGGGATCGTGGACCCTTTGTCAGGTGGCTCTGCACCTCTGGACATCCCTGAACGCCATGGCGGACAAACTCATCCGCCGGTGCATGATGGATCACGAATGGCGTCTGAACTCGGATGTGGCGCAAGGTCTCTTTCAGCAGTGGGGAGACCCTTGGTTAGACCTATTCGCCACCGAAGAGAACGCGCAATGTCATCAGTTCTGCGCGTTGGAATTTCCAAGGCGGCGAGTTTCGTCGCAAGTGGAGCTGCGGTCTGTTGTACGCCTTTCCGCCTAAACCACTTCTGCCCAGAGTGCTGAAGAAGATTTGACGCGACCGAGCCCAAGTCATCCTTGTTGCTTCGGACTGGGCACGAAGATACTGGTATCCCGAGCTACTCAGTATGTCAGTCGATCACCCGATTGGTCTGCCTCTTCAGGAGGACCTTTTGTCACAGCAACAGGGGACGGTCCTCTGTCCAGTCTCCACCTACATGCGTGGAGATTGAGTGGCGACAGTTGAGGCCATTTGACTTGCCTCCTGAAGTCTGTGATGTGATTGTGGCAGCCAGGCGTCCCTCCACAAAAACGGTATATACCTGCAAGTGGAACAGATGTGTGGCATGGTGCACAGCAAAGGCTGTGGACACACTTTCTGCCCCTCTTTCAGAGGTTCTCCTATTCCTTCTTTCTTTTGTCCAGCAGGGCTCTGCTCTGGGCACTATCAAGGCTATCTCTCGGCCATTTCAGCCTTCATAAGGCTTCCTGATTAGCCTTCTCTTTTCAAATCTCCTGTTGTAAATAGATCCTTGAAACGCATTGCTCCTTTCGTGATGCCTCAGTGGGACTTGAACTTGGTACTTACTTATCTGATGTGCGCTCCCTTTGAGCCACTTCATAATTGTCCTCTTCGCCTTCTGACTCTTAAAACTGCTTTCCTGGTTGCCATCACCTCTGCCAGAAGAGTGAGCGAGCTCCAGGCTCTGTCTTCTAAGTCTCCTTTCCTCTCTGTCCATCCGGACAAAGTTGTTCTGAGGACTCGTCCTTCTTTCCTGCCCAAGATGGTTACGGCCTTTCACATCGGGCAGTCCATCCCCTTGCCCACCTTCTTTCCGCCTCCTCATCCCTCGAAAGAGAAAGAGAGGATCCACGTCTGGACCCAAAACATGCGCTCTTTTTATCTAGACCGCACACGCCAGTTCCGGGTAGACGACTAGCTCTTAGTTGGTTACATGAGCGCTAAGAATGGATGGGCGGTGCACAAGCGGACCATCTCTCGGTGGGTCATTTTGTGCATCAAGGTCTGTTATTTCTTGGCGAAAAAGGAGCCTCCTGTGGGGCTGCGTGCCCATTCCACTCGGGCTACGGTGGCTACTACTGCCCTGGGTCAGGGAGTCCCCTTGCAGGACATCTGTCAGGCAGCTATGTGGGCCTCGCTGAACTCGTTTCCTAAGCACTACTGCCTGGACAGCCAAGTCCAGAGAGATAGCTTTTTCGGCTGTTCCGTTTTCCAGGACTTCCTTGTGTGATCTTGGTTCGCAGACCCTCCACTGGGGTTGATATTGCTGGGGTATCTATTCTAAGGTAAGGCATCTAACACTAACTTGTTTTTTCAAATGCACAAGTTACTTAGCTTCGGTAACAATATATCAATAAGAAACATTAGTTAGTGTTAGATTCCTTACCGCCTCACCCATCCTCCCCGTTCTGCGAACTGGTATCTAGGGTTAAGGTATCTTCCTTTGAGGGCCCTAGTTTCATGGCACCAGTGTCGGTTTCTTGCATGGCTCTGCATTCCTGGCACGAAAAGCTATGTACAGAACTGACATCAGCGCGCGAGGGCGGCGTCTAAGTACTTCGACAACATCATCCTTGCGATCACGACGATGGACTCGGAGCCGCAGACGATGCCTACCGACGTGCAGGGGTACTGCTGACAAAAACTTTGCGGATCCAGTCTGAGGCCTGAGGATATTCTAAGGTAAGGAATCTAACACTAACTAATGTTTCTTACAGATATATCGTTACTGATGGTAAGTAACTGGTGCCTCAGGCAAACATCCATCACACTCATTCTAGTAGCTCCCTCATGGGCTCGGCAGCCATGGTTCACAGCACTACTCAAACTGTCAGTAGTTCCCCACATATCAATCAATCAATCATTTGTAAAGCGCACTACATACCCGTGAGGGTCTCAAGGCGCTGGGGGGGGCGCTACTGATCGAACAGCTAGGTCTTGAGTATCCTCCTGAAGGTCAGCTGATCTTGAGTCTGTCGTAGGCTCAGTGGGAGGGTGTTCCATGTTTTGGCGGCGAGGTGGGAGAAGGATCTCCCACCGGTCTTTGTTCTTCGGATGCGCCGGACTGTGGCGAGTGAGAGGTCGGCGGAGCATAGCTGGTGTTTGGGGATGTAGAAGGAGAGCAGTCTGTTGAGGTAGGCTGGGCCAGTATTGTGGAGTGCCTTATGTGCGTGGGTGAGGAGCTTGAAGGATATCCTCTTGTTGAAGGGGAGCCAGTGCAGGTTTCTCAGGTGGGAAGTGATGTGACCATGGCGTGGTATGTCGAGGATCAGTCTTGCCGAGGCGTTTTGGATGCGATGTAGTCGTTTGATAAGCTTGGTCGGGGCTCACGCATAGAGGGTGTTTCCCTAGTCGAGTCTGCTGCTGACGAGGGTCTGGGTGACTGTCTTTCTTGTATCTGTCAGGATCCATCTGTAGATCTTGCGGAGCATGCGGAGGGTGTTGAAGCAGGAGGAGGAGACGGCGTTGACTTGCTTGGTCATTGAAAGCGTTGAGTCGAGGGTGATTCCCAGGTTGCGTGCGTGGTCGGTGGGTGTCAGGGCTTCCCCTAGTGCCGTCGGCCACCAGGAGTCGTCCCAGGTTGAAGGGTTGGAGCCAAGGATGAGGACCTCCATCTTGTCCGAGTTCAGCTTCAGACGGCTGGTCTTCATGCAGTCGGCGACGGCCTTCATTCCTTCGTGGAGGTTGGCTGTGATGGGGTCCTTAGTGAGGGAGAGGATCAACTGAGTGTCGTCGGTATAGGAGATTATGTTGAGGTCGTGCTGTCTGGCTACGTGTGCGAGCGGGGCCATGTAAATGTTGAACAGCGTCGGGCTGAGGGAGGATCCCTGGGGTACACAGCAGATAAGCTTCCTCTCATGCTAGACCTTCTCACTCAGAACTATGGAGAAATTAGGCAGCCATTGGCTCCTCGGGTAATTGAGTTTGGTTACCTAAATCTCCCACCTCAATGCATGACCTTTCTCAAAGAAGCTCGCAGGACTACAACTAGTGCATGCTATGCAGCTAAATGGAAAATATTTGGCTTTTACTGCCGTAATAAGTCTATTGATCCATTTAATGCTGCCTTACAAACCATTGTTTTCTACCTTCTCCATTTACAGCTCTCTCGCCTTGCTTTCACTTCCATAGAATTACATTTGACTGCAGTAGCCGCCTATATCAAAACAGGCTACACTTGTTTTTGGTCTTTGTTTAAAGTACCAGTCATCAAAGGTTTTTTGGAACTCCTTAAAAGAGTAATTCCACCTCGAGTTCATCACCTATGTGGAGTGTTAACATTGTTCTTACAAGACTTATGGGTCCACCATTTGGATCACTACATAATTGTTCCCTCCAATTTCTGTCTTGGAATGCCGCTTTTTTGATAGCCATTACTTCACTTAGACGTGTCAATGGGCTCGAAGCATTAATCCTAGAAGAACATTTCTTCCCACTACGCAGGCATAAGGGAAACCTTTTGGCTTGTCCAATGCTTGTTAGCTGAGGAGGCTAACTTGTCTCCTCAGAAAAGGGTTGTTAAACTTACCATAATAACACCAACATTCTTTATGCTGTAATGGAAGAACTGCAATTCTCCATTAATAAATGGTTAGTGGAGAGTATGTTATGTTTTAATTAACAGTCAGCAAGATTGGTGGGCCAAGAAAAATCAATTTGTGAGTATAGCCAACTGTTTCATGAGGATTTGAAAAATACTAAAGAAAATTATTTTGTACAACTGATGCATCAAGAAATAACAAACAGTACTGTTGTGTTACACTTTCCCTGCTAACAATGTGTTCATCTGTAACATTTTGGTTATGGGGATATATAGGGTTTGTAGTTTCTCCAACTAACTGAAGTGCCCAGAGCCAAAAACTGAGCTGTACCTTACAATGGTTTTTCATTGTGTACTGAGCCTAGACCAGCTCATGTGGTGAAATATGAAGTGTGAAAAATAGGTATGAAGGTAACCCATGTATTCCTGTAATGGGCACAAGATACTGAGTTTAGAAGCACTGGTTAGTTGTACATTTCTGAAAATGTCGCTACCCTGATGAGCAGATGATTTACAGGGTATTTTTCAAAATGTCCTCTTTTTTACACACTGGCTTAGATTTGGAAGGCTCAAATGCAGGGAAATACAATTGGTAATAATGCATATATCCTGCTATTCGAATCTAACACTAGGCCATGTCACAGAAATGGGGTAGCATTGTTATTGGGATAAGTGGGGTGGTAGGAAGTTGGGTGGTAGGAAACATGTGCACTCCTGCTGATTTCAAAAGTTTTCATCACAGAAATGCAAGGAAATTGTTCAGTTTTAGGCAAACTTTGTGGATTGCCGGGCATTGTGGATAAGAAAACCTTGTGGGGTCCACTCAATACATACCAACCTGTCCTCCCCTAGATGTCTAGTTTTCAGAAATGTCTCCAGGTGGCAGCTGCCACAAGCCCGAAAAGTGTAGCCATTCAGGATAGAAGTAGGACGATACTGGGAACAAATATGTATGAAAAAAAAATCCCAAATCAGAAATACCCTTCTTGCCAAAAAGGTGGGATTCTTTAGTCCCCAAGGCACAGAAAGACTGTTGAATAATTTTAAAGATAGAGACTGGCCCTGTGTGTGGACAAGTAGCAGTAGAAATAAAACTCCCTGGTGCCTAGTGGGATTTCTGCCCCTCCTGCTGGGGCAGGTTGGAGTAAGATACCCTTTATCTGCCCCCTGTGGGTAGAGACAGACAGTTGTGGGTCATATGTGGAGTGGGATTAGGCACAATGCCTAGGCGGGCTGCCCTCACTCGTTCTCCACAAAAAATATCAGCCCAGGTGCCTAAAACCTCCAAAATGACCCTGGGGAGAGAAGGACTTTTGGGCTTGAGGGTAGTGGGGAGCATTATTCATTCCCAACGGTGTCTGCTCCACCCTCCAATTATAATCCCTGATGGTCTAGTGGGCTTTCTGATCCCGGCGGAGGTAGATTGGAGGAAAGCACCTCCAATTTCCTCCTGACAAGTAGCAGAAAGACTGTGGGCCGTTGTATGGGTGGGTGGACGGATTAGGCCTGATGCCTTGGAGGGCCACCCCCATTTATGGCTCTATTTGATAAATACCTGGTGTCTAGTGGCCTTTCTGCCCCACCCGTATGAGTAGATTAGAGGAAGAACCTCCTATCTGCCCCCTGGAGGAGGAAGAAAGACTTTTCCGTCCGGGGTAGGTGCTCCTCATCCAAATATAGGCACTTGTGGTCTATGGGCTTTCTGCTCCTCCCGGGGGCCAATTAATTGGAGGAAGACACCTCCAATCTGTCCCTAAAGGGCGACAGAAAGACTGCTGGCGGTTATATGGGTGGGTGAGGCCTAGACCTGATGCCTGGGTGGGCCGCCACCTACCCATTTATGGCCTTATAAAATAATCCCTGGTGTCAAGTGGGCTTTCTGCCGGGGGTGGGGGGGCTGAAAGACTTGGCGATGGGAGGGGGACTAGCCCATTTCATGGTCAGCTTCCCCCCCTCAAACAGAGTCCCTGGTGTCTCGTGGAGTGGATCCGTGCTTGGGGATCGCCCTTCTGTGGGGATCCCCATGCAGGGATCCACTTGGGAAAGGTACCATTGGCATGGGGGGGATTCTTCCCTTTCCAATAAGATCTCTCCTATCTAAATCGTGCCCTTTTGATATATGGCACCAATGCACTCAAATAAGCTGATTGGCTAATTTCCTTCCCTTTTCATTGTAATAACGTCAGTGCGCTCTGCGAGCAAATCGGCATTTCATTGAAAATATATTGTCCACAGGTGCTGTAGAACCTTTTCCCCATCTCCTGAGGCGGATTTCAGTAAAAGGACATTCCTGCTTCATGTGAGAGGACTGCTTTGAGCTGTCCTCTACAGGAGCGCTGGTGTGGAGGGCGGCACAGAGCCGTCTTCCGCTCTGAACCAGTTAAAAAAAGAAGTTGAGAAATTGAATTTAAAAGAAAAAGGGGAACGTTATGTCTGTCATATGAAGTATTTTCCTTGTTATGGTGCCATAATCTCTTTAATTGTACTGTAAAAATATGTACATAATGTAAACCTGAAAACATGCCACCATTTTTCTTTTTTTTTTTACATTTGTAGATGCAAGTGAAAAAGAAAAAAAGGAGCAGTGAAGAAAGAGAAAAAACAAGTGAAATTCCTATTCCAACATATAGTGTAAGCTGATATGCAGTAATAAGCAGATGGTTGTGTTTTAAAGATTTTCTCTCTTTCCATTGTATTACATGAAGTGTTTCTTGTGGAAGGGACTTCTCCTTGTTCAAAAGCTTAAGAGTTACCTGCTGCAAAAAAGGATCCTGAAACACTATTTTATTTCAAAATCGAGAACTCCATTTCCTTAAATTTTAGTACATAGGTGATATTACAGTTCCATTCTTGATCAAAAATAGGGAGGAGGAATAGGTGTCTAGTCAGTTCCCCAGGTTAGATACATTTATCAAAAATAGACTAGGACACTTGTAACTATGTTACAAAAGGTTGTATAGATAACCCTCATAAACGCTATGTTTCGTGTTGTGCGGTTTATCTTGGTTCTCCGCCCCACATAGACGTTGTGGCATTTATCATCGGGTGATCCATTGTGCTACATGCCAGCCTCAAGCCTGAGGTCACCTCTGGAGTAGCGTAGCAGTGTCCAGAGATATGTATAGGTACCACCACGAAGGAAGGTTAATATTAAAAAAACAAACCTACGCCCAAGCAACTACTTTATTTACAGACGGATGTGATTTGTTATTAAAAATAACACATGGGTATACTTTTGGATCGAGCAACTGGATCCTCGCATATCACTTAAAACACACAGTCAACCTGTTTCTGCTCCTTGCCGCCCAGCCTGGTCTATGGAGCATTCGTCAGGACAAACAGATTAAAATTATACTCACACTTTTTGTGCAGTATGTCAGGGGTTGTAATTATACCCACCGTAGTTTTAATTCAAGGCTCAATTTACCTGAAATAGAAATCACAAAATCAAATATTTGTCAATTTTTCAGATATTTTTGGTGTACCTCTGCATGTACGTTTTTAGCTACCTGGCACCGTTTTGGTGGTCAATGATTTACAAATTTTCTGTACGGACATTATTTGCCCGTGATATTTATTATTCACAGTTTTAGCATTTGCGAGGAGACTATTCGGCGAATCACAATGGGGAATCTACTCATGCAAACAGTGGGGCACAATTTTCAAAAGACAGTAAACGGTGATGGTATTTATTCACACGTTTACCAAATTGTTCTTGTTTTAAATTGAAATAGATATACTTAGTTAGTTCATAATATCTCACAGAGTTACGTGCAAACTTGATAGCGGTTGTTTCTTACTCACTCTCACTGTGTTATAGAAACGTCACTCGCATTATATTGTGATAGAGGTCATTGCGCTGATACCCGCGACTATTACAAAGTACCATATGCATACCCTTAGTGAAGTATTTACCTCATTAGTAGTGATTTTTTTGTGTCCTCGGGGGATTGGACATTTGGGTCCCAGGCTGCAAAAGGGGTACAAAATATTACCGTTACTCAGGTCTTGGTTACCCTCTCGAAGACATTCAATGGATGCTTGGGCTCGCGTAACTGCCGCGTGGCTCTCTTCACCCGCAGTGGAAGGCGTATACCGCGTCTGGTGCTGGCGCTGCCCCCGGACGCGGAAGCGCCGTCAGTGTCTAGTTTTTCTATTCTCAAATTCATGGTAATAGAGAGCGGACACTACGCGTTGTTTGGCGAGTTGTTTGTCATAGAAAACGGACACTAGTTGGTAGTGTTTTAATGAAAGGGGAGTCGCCATATTAATATATGTTCAGTTCAGATCGACGTGATTTTGTTATTGGTTGTGATGCAGTATTGCAACACAATTGTTGCATGGAAAACGATGGTTCGTTAAAACTAAAGGCCATGTCAACAATATTGTATTGCATTCTTTCTATGGTATGATAATGTATTTGAACAGGTACTGAGTCACATGTATGTAGGATATTATGCAAATTGGTGCCAAGGGACATAGTCATTAAGTCCACACTGGTGGGTTTTAAGTCTGTTTACGCATCTTTGTTCCTTCTCATATAGGATTTTCTCAGCATTACCTGTCTTATCTTTTAACATTTCGATTACTGTCCATTTTAAATCTTCTGCTTTATGGCCTGTTTCAACAAAATGGGTGCAGAGTTTCGTGTTGTTTTTCTTCAGCTTGATGTTACTCTTGTGTTCCCCAATTCTTAACTTTACCTTTCTGCAAGTCATTCCTATGTATGGTTTACCACAGGGACATGTAAGGGACATGTAATCATGTAGATTACATGTGTCGAGTTGCAGTTGGTATGCTGTCTTTGGGTCCAAAGTAATGTCTCTGTCAATTGTAGGGTTTTAGTTGTGGTTGTTAGATTGCAGGCGAGGCAGGTCCCGCAAGGGTGGGGTCCTGTTACGATGGCCATCTCAGTGTTCCTTAAGTGTCCACTTGTGATTTGTTTCTTTGGACGAGTGTGGACAAGTATATCTTTCAGGTTTTGCGTTCGGCGATTAGCGAATCTGGGTTTGGGCCATTTTAGATTCCCTGATGTCAATATTCGCCAGTTCTTGTTCACCAGTTTCTGGACCGTGTAGGTTGCCGGGCAATATGTCGTGACACATGTGACCAGATCTCGAACAGGTTCCTTTGTGATAGTTTCAAGTAAAGATGTCCTTGGTTGCTTGCTTGCTCTCTTACGGCATTTTGAAATAGTGGCATGTTTGTAATCCCGACTCTGCTAAGCTTAAAACTCCAGAGTCGCGATTACAAACAGGCCACTATTTCAAAATGCCGCAACAGAGCAAGCAAGCAACCAAGAACATCCTTACTTGAAACTATCACAAAGGAACCTGTTCGAGATCTGGTCACATGTGTCACGGCATATTGCCCGGCAACCTACACGGTCCAGAAACTGGTGAACAAGAACTGGCGAATACTGACATCAGGGATTCTAAAATGGCCCAAACCCAGATTCGCTAATCGCCAAACGCGAAACCTGAAAGATATACTTTTCCACACTCGTCCAAAGTAACAAATCACAAGGAACACTGAGATGGCCATCGTAACAGGACACCACCCTTGCGGGACCTGCCTCGCCTGCAATCTAACAACCACAACTAAAACCCTACAATTGACAGAGACATTACTTTGGACCCAAAGACAGCATACCAACTGCAACTCGACACATGTAATCTACATGATTACATGTCCCTGTGGTAAACAATACATAGGAATGACTTGCAGAAATGTAAAGTTAAGAATTGGGGAGCACAAGAGTAACATCAAGCTGAAGAAAAACAACACGAAACTTTGCACCCATTTTGTTGAAACAGGCCATAAAGCAGAAGATTTAAAATGGACAGTAATCGAAATGTTAAAAGATAAGACAGGTAATGCTGAGAAAATCCTATATGAGAAGGAACACAGATGGGTAAACAGACTTAAAACCCACCAGTGTGGACTTAATGACAATGTCCCTTGGCACCAATTTGCATAATATCCTACATACACATGACTCAGTACCTGTTCAAATACATTATCATACCATACAAAGAATGCAATACAATATTGTTGACATGGCCTTTAGTTTTAACGAACCATCGTTTTCCATGCAACAATTGTGTCGCAATACTGCATCACAACCAATAACAAAATCACGTCGATCTGAACTGAACATATATTAATATGGGGACTCCCCTTTAACTAAAACACTACCAACTAGTGTCCGTTTTCTATGACAAACAACTCGCCAAACAACGCCTAGTGTCCGCTCTCTATTACCATGAATTTGAGAATAGAAAAACTAGACACTGGCGGCGCTTCCGCGTCCGGGGGCAGCGCCAGCACCAGACGCGGAATACGCCTTCCACTGCGGGTGAGGAGAGCCACGCAGCAGTTACGCGAGCCCAAGCATCCATTTAATGTCTTCGTGAGGGTAACCAAGACCTGAGTAACAGTAATATTTTGTACCCCTTTTGCAGCCTGGGACCCAAATGTCCAATCCCCCGAGGACACAAAAAATCGCTACTAATGAGGTAAATACTTCACTAAGGGTATGCATATGGTACTTTGTAATAGTCGTGGGTATCAGCGCCATGACCTCTATCACGATATAATGCGAGTGACGTTTCTATAACACAGTGAGAGTGAGTAAGAAACAACCGCTATCAAGTTTGCACGTAACTCTGTGAGATATTATGAACTAACTAAGTATATCTATTTCAATTTAAAACAAGAACAATTTGGTAAACGTGTGAATAAATACCATCACCGTTTACTGTCTTTTGAAAATTGTGCCCCACTGTTCGCATGAGTAGATTCCCCATTGTGATTCGCCGAATAGTCTCCCCGCAAATGCTAAAACTGTGAATAATAAATATACCGGGCAAATAATGTCCGTACAGAAAATTTGTAAATCATTGACCACCAAAACGGTGCCAGGTAGCTAAAAACGTACATGCAGAGGTACACCAAGAATATCTGAAAAATTGACAAATATTTGATTTTGTGATTTCTATTTCAGGTAAATTGAGCCTTGAATTAAAACTACGGTGGGTATAATTACATCCCCTGACATACTGCACAAAAAGTGTGAGTATAATCTTAATCTGTTTGTCCTGACGAATGCTCCATAGACCCGGCTGGGCGGCAAGGAGCAGAAACATGTTGACTGTGTGTTTTAAGTGATATGCGAGGATCCAGTTGCTCGATCCAAAAGTATACCCATGTGTTATTTTTAATAACAAATCACATCTGTCTATAAATAAAGTAGTTGCTTGGGTGTAGGTTTGTTTTTTAATATTAACCTTCCTTCGTGGTGGTACCTATACATATCTAGACACTGCTACGCTACTCCAGAGGTGACCTCAGGCTTGAGGCTGGCATGTAGCACAATAGATCACCCGATGATAAATGCCACAACGTCTATTTGGGGCGGAGAACCAAGATAAACCGCACAACATGAATCATAGCGTTTATGAGGGTTATCTATACAACCCTTTGTAACGTAGTTACAAGTGTCCTAGTCTATTTTTGATAAAGATATTACAGTTCCAGCATGTTCGGCATCAGCAAAGCAATTTCATTATTTTTTTTCCTTCTTTTTTTCATAGCTTTCCTTGCTAGAAGAGCTAATTATCTAAAGACTAGCTTAAGTTCAAGCTGTTTTTTCTCCACTGTACTCATCATTTTTCATCTTTGGTGTGACTTCTTTTGATTTGTTCCGTTGTTAATCTTTTCCTTTGCGGCCACATTTGATTCTGTCACAAATGCCTATGTAGTAAATCTTTATTTGTATTTTGGGCATTAGATGCCTTTTTTCTTCCAGTCTGAATACCACATCTCCGCTTGCAGCCTCTGCAGAAAAAGCAAAGCCTTGAAATACCAAGTAACATACATTTCTTGTCTGTTCAAAGCTTAAAAAGCTCTCAGCACCAGAGACGGTGACAAAGAGTTTGACATTGTGGTATCTTTTGGGGGTGATCATTCTCCTTTTTTTTGGATTTTTTTATATAAAACACTGAAAACACCAAAGGTCAAAATGTCGTTCTAGTTAGGTGTTGAAATAGGTAACAACTATTGTTTAAAAAACAAATTACCTATGAAATTCACCAGTAATACTTTACTGAGCTAAATGTACCATGCGACCCTGCCATATACCTCTTATGACCTGACGTGAAACATAACTCATGATATGTTAAATGCGATCACTAATTATATCGCAAATAAAATGGATGACATCAGTGATAACACCATAGTCCTTATAGAGTTTAGAGGTGCTGTGTGTACACATGTGGGTCGATAGCATAGCAATAGCATACTTCCTGGAGACAAGTGTAATTGTGCATTTTAAAAAATTATGTTGCACACCATTTACAAATTGGCTTTGAAGAAGGTCTCCATCTTAAACAAGATATAGGCTTAACTCCCTTGATGTGGGTTGCAGAGGTATATTTGAAAGTAGGCTGTGGCTTAAAGCCAGATTGTGCTCTAAAACATCTGTGAGAAAAACAAACACTGCTGTTGACAATACATTAACTACCAGTGGACATATAGGCACGTGCCATTGTAAATAGTTGTAATACAATGGTAAAGACAAATTATATAAGCTGTGGATATTTATTTCCAGAAATTTACTAAAGATTTTGAGGCATTGTAGGTTACTAAATAATATAGACATATCTCACTCAGAGGTGATTTATCTCATACAGATCTAAACATGACTGTACGATTGAATGCCATTATGCCTATCCCAGGAACGTGTGAGCTACAGAAGACAACCTATTACTTCCAAAGGCCGGTGTTGGGAAACTGCATGAACTCTTTGGTTTGGATTCAGACCCAATGGGAATACATGACATGGATGACAGTCTTGATGGACAGTCATTCTACCTTTACAGTCTGACACTGCTCACCTTTTAGGGTTAGAAACAGTTAGTGACTTAGACATACCCCCTGAACTGGAGATAGAATTTCCTACTGGCCATGTCCCTCCTGAGTTTTCTCCATACGGTTATCCCCATGGCTGCTAAGACCAACCTCCTTACTGAGTTTTTTCAGCTAGCAACGCAGGCCACAAAACCTCATTTACAGTTTAACTAGGCTTTGATGTATCCTATTATGTTGACCTGGGAGTAACCCACTTCTCTCCCAGTCATCAATAGTTTGGTGGCATGGATGCACTGACCAATGCCTGGAGACTCTTCTTTCCTGTCATCCCCTCCATTTCCTGAGAGCTTGATAGTGCAAGTTCAAAGCAAGTTTCAGGAGCATACCCACGGGGGCATTTAGAAAATCTGAAAAGATGGAAATTGGAGCAAGAAGATCTTTACTGATTTACTGCCCTTAAAACCATCAGTTCTACTTGACTCTTAGGAAGATACCCTTCGCCCTTTGGAGCATGGCCCAATTAATCATTCCTTTTTTACCAGACCACTTTAAAAATCATTTTTCAGAGATGTTCCGATATGGCCAGGATACCTTCAGAACCCTTATTAAGTCTAGTCTAGATGATGATGATTCCATTGCGCTGACCATAGGCTTCTCTGTTTTTTTGCGTCTCCATGCCTACTTACGATTGATGGCGTTTTCCACGAATGTGCAAGCGACAATAGATTTGCCATTTGGTGATGCACAGCTTTTTGTGCACAAAGCTGATTTGGCCCTGGAATATTTTAAAACCAGCAAGTCTACCACATGTTGCATTAGCTTCCAGAGAGACATTCAGCAGCAGCTCCCCCAAGTGGGCACACACATGCTTGGATTGTATTGTAATTGCATTTATACAGCACTTACTACCCCTGGCGAGGTGTCAAAAGCCCTTTTTCGGCGAGCAGCACTTTACTTCAGAACCCATAAAGGATTAGTGGTCAGAACTAATGAATATCTGTATTTCTTAACATAATTATTCTACACGTTTATACAACGCAATACACATATACAGGTACATATCTTTAGTACAAATAAATGCTTATATACTGAGGGATATGCTGTATATTTCTGTTTGTGTATGGTGGTTATGTGTGGAAAAGTCAATTCTTGAGTAGTTTTCTGAAGATAAGGTGGATATCTGGGGATCTTACATTGGGGGCTAAGGAGTTCCATAGTGTGGCTGCTTGAACAGAGAAGGATGTGCCTCCCATGGTTTTTTTCTTGTACCTTAGGATTTTGAGGTGAGGTGCGACTCTAGCGCAGAGATTTCTTTGTTGAATGTGTTTGGTGATTTTATTCCTGATGAAGAGCAGTCCTGTTCCATGTATCGCTTTGTGGGTGATACAAAGCTGCTTGAACATCGATCTTCTGGTAACCAGTAACCAATGCAGGGCTTTCAAGGCAGGGGAGATGTGGTCTTGTGGTTTTATATGTAAGAGTATTCTGGCAGCTGAGTTCTGAATCCGTTCTGGTCTATTGATAGTCATTAAAGGTGAACTGTGGTAGAGGCTATTGGCTTCATCGAGATTGGACAGAAGAAGAGAGATGGTAGCCTAGCCCTTGTGTGGAAATTCCAAATGGGGGAAGATTTGTCGCAGAGTATTTATAGTAACAAAGATAGTTTGTCCACTTGGGCATTCATTGATAGGTTGGAGTTTATGGTCATGCCGAGGTTTCTTACGTTCTTTGATACTTTAGGCGCTGTTCCCAGATCATCAGGCCGCACGGCGAGCTGCTCATAATGTTTCCAATCCCCACATGGGAGTATTTCCGTTTTGGAAGCATTCAATTTGACATGGCTCCTCATCATTTATTAATCCACGACTCTGAGACAACTGAAAATTTGCCACTTTCCAATGTCTTTTGGGCATTCCAGTTGAAGGAATATTTGTGTGTCATCTGCATAGTTATAGCACGTGAGGTGAAATTGAGTGATCCGTGCCGGTAATGACTTCATGTAGATGTTAAAAAGCATGGGCGAGGCGATAGAGCCTTGAAGTACCTCTGCTTTTGTGAAGTACAGTTTAAGCGAGACAGGGGGGTATGAATGACATTAGTTCTGTTTTGAAGGTAGGATGTAATCCAGTTTAGAGCAGTCCCTTCTATGCCGGCTTCTTAGAGTCTTTGTATCAGAGTGTCATGGCGAACCATGTCAAAGGCTTCCGAGAGGTCCAAGAGAAGTAGCTCAGCAATCCTTTTGCGGTCAACTGTGTCCTTCAGGTCGTCCCAAATGTCAAGGAGGGTAGATTCTGTGCCTCTTCCTGGACTATATCCCGTTTGGAAGTCTGCAGGTATGGCATTATCTTCAATAAATTGCGACATCTGGGCTAATGCTGCTCTTTTTATCAGTTTGCCCAAGAAAAGTCCATTTGTAATTGGGCTGTAGTTGTCAAGGTTCAGCGGGTCAAAGTTTGTTTTCTTCAGTAATGGGCATATGTATGACTTTTTGAGTTCTTCTGGAAATATTCCGGTAGTTTAGGAATTGTTGATGATGATTCTTTCTGGTGTGGTAGCAAAGGTTGTTAGAAGAATTGTCTTGAAGGTTTGCAATAGACACTGGTCCGAAAAGCTGCCGGCAGGCCTGCTTGCTTTGGCCAGGTCCATTAATTCGTTTGTGAAATGTGTTCGAAGTAACTGAGAGGCTGGGTTAAGGTATTTTTGGATTGTTGTTTTGGAAAAGGGTCAGTTCTGGTGCTTTCTCTTTGTTTTAAGTACGAGTCCAACGTGTCTGCTTTGGCCGTGTAATGATTTGCCAGTTTGTCTGTGAAATATAGAGTAACGGAATGAGCTCCTTCTAGGCAATTTGGCTTTCGAAATTCATTGAGAATTTAAAAAAAATTGCTATTTGCACATTTCGCATTTTGAATTCTGTCTGAATAGTACCTTTTCTTAGCTTTTTTGATAGCTGACTTGTATAATCTGTTAATTTTCTGTAGGCGAAGTTTGCCTTGAATGGTGATTGTTTTGAGCCAAGCATGTTGCAGCTTTCTAATTAGTTGTTTTATCTCTCTTATCTCTGTATTTCTCCATGGTGCTAGTTTTCTTTTGTTTTGTTGTGTTGTTTTTAGTGGTATCAGGATGTCAAAAGCTCCCTGTAGCCACTCATATAGTTTTTGAACAGATTTTGTGTCTAGATCTGTACTAGATGTTAGTTGTGTTTCTCTGTGTTCCAAATTGATTTTGTTCCACGGTTGATAGGTAGATGCACGTTAGGTGGTTTTAGGTGAGCCACTTAATGTTGTTTTATGTTGGAAAGCAAGCAAATTGTTGTCTGACCATACGACCGAAGTAGTCGTTTAAAAGGTAACTAGTTCTCTATTTGCAAAAATGACATCTAGGATGTGTCCAGCAATGTGCGAGTTTGTGGACGATCTGATGCAGGCTCATTGCGTCTAGGCCAGTGATGATTGTTTTTAGATGGGGCATATTGGGTTTGTCAAACACATGTTGAGGTCACCCAGAACGCATAGGTTGGAGTGTAATATTATCAGGTTTGAAACTGTGTCTAGAAGTGTGTCTGGGGATGTCGCAATGCTATGTGAACGTCTGTAAAGGAGCAGAAAATTACAGGAGGAAGACGTTGTAGTATTGCATCTGGTGAAAAGGGCCTCAAACTTTTATGGAGACGTCGTCCGCTTTAATTATATATAATGTTTGTCTGAACACAATAGCTAGGCTACCTCCTCTTTTGCCTATATGTTTTTTGGTGATAGTTTGATACCCCAAAGGAACACCTTCATGAAGGACTGGAGCCATATCTGCCAACCATAATTCAGTTATGAATAGTATGTCAGGTTTTGTGTCAGTGAGAAGGTCGTAGATGTGATGTTTGTTTTTAGAGAGTGATCAAGCATTTATTAATAGACAGTGTAAAGAATGTGCTTTGGCGATAGTGTGATTTTGTAGCAGGTGTGTTATTAGTGTTGGTATTAGCTGTATGAAGATAGCAATTGTGTATCTGTTCTGTATCGTGTTCCTCAATCAGCAGGCTAAGAAGGCATTTTGATGGGTCTGCATGTGTGCATGGTGGAGACAGTTGTTGAGAGTTGGTGCGCTGTGTTGTTTTCTTAGTGTAACCTTGTGCATTAGACATGGAGAAGCGAAGGTGTGAGGTATGGAACGTTGCTTATTTTGTTTACGTCTGTTTAGGGCGGAAGGTGTATGAGTTAGGGGTGGATGTGCAGCATGTGGATCATTTAGTAAATTGTCCAGTGAAGGAGAGGCGGTTAAAAGATAATTGCTGTGTTGCTGTATATGTGTTAGGTAGAGTGAAAGAGAAAGCTTGGCATTGGAGTTTGTTGCTTTGTGTAGTCTGAAAGGTGCTTGTATGCTTGTAGTTTGTGATGGAAAGTATTATGAGGTGTTGCGCTTGAGAGATTTTGGTATACTGGTGTGGGTGTTATGTTTTGTTTTTGAGGAGTAGTGAAACAAGGTGCTGGTGTATTTGTTTTATGAGATGGATTTGTTTGTATAGTAATGTTTGTGAGGGGAAGTTGTAAGGTGAAGGGGTGGTGATGTGTTTGTGAGTAGAGTATGTTGTGTGTAAGAGGGGATGAAGTAGAGTTAAGTGCTTGTCTTAGACTTTATTGCTGCAAGAGGTAATATGTGTGGTGCAGTGGAATGTAAGTGTTGGGCGGTTGTGTTATTGTGGTAGAAAGAAGAGGAGGGTGTTGGTTGGAGAAATTATGGAAGCCTGAGTATAGGTTTCTTAGAGACAGGGGGTCTGTTCTGAGTGATTAGAGCAAGCAGTGTGTGTCTGGATTCGGTATAGTTAAGTTTGGTGTGGATTTGGGATGTGTTAGTGATAAGTGGATTGGTTATTGTGTGATAGGATAGAGTTGTGTACTATTTGTAGGTGACGGTGGAAATGCGTTAACCCTGGGATAGAAGGTTGTATTAAGTGTTGATTGTGGGGGTTTGTAGTGAGTGCTGAGACATTGAATTTTGTATTGGGTTGGTTTGAGGTAAAAAAAAAGTACATGTGCTGTGAGTTTGTTACTCTGGTTGTGGATGGGATGGGTGGGTGCTGCTGTATTTGATGTTTGGGCAGCATTTCTGGCCCTAATCCTGACCCGTCACAAACAGGCAATTGCCCTTGTCCTCAATGTCCAGGCTGAGACGCCCTGATCCCTGTCCTTAAATAGCTCTAGTAATTAGGTGATCCCTTTGGCCAATGGGAACCCTATCCCTAACCAATCGCACCATTAGCCCTAGGACCTGTGGGAGACCAAGCCCTTACAGCCATTCCACAGCCCTAGTCCCAGCATCCAATCAGACACAAAACCCTAAACCCTACATCCACTAGAAAGCCTAACCCCAGCCCTAGTCCCAACTCTATTCTCAGCCGTCAATCCTACAGGAAACCCTAAACCCTGCGTTCAATAGAAAGCCTAACCCCGGCAGCCAATCATGCAGGAAACCTTAAGCCCTACGTCCAATAGAGAGCCCAGCCCCAGGAACCAATCCAAAACCCTAAACATATCCACCAACCAGATCACTAACCCTAAGCCCTACATCAATAGAGTCACTGACCCAGGAACCAATCCGCAACTTCAAATATTCAACCAATGAGAACACAAACCCTAAACCAATAGAAACACCAGATACAACCACCAATCAGTGTACACATGTAGTATCCAGTAGCAGCCTATATAAAGTCCATGCAACCTCAGGCAATGTTTTCTGGGCAGGCGGCTGGAGGCTGCTCCTCAATTCAGAATCTCTCAGGAGACCGGCTCAATCCTCACTTTGGAGTCCTGCAGGTAAAGGCCTAACAAACTTTGCCCTCTAACAATACTGTCTTTCCAAAACCTTACTCACTCTCCTAGCCAAAAACGAGAGTACAATCCCTAAAAACACAGTTTAGACAAAAAAATGTTTTACTGCATTCTCAGAGCACCGTTTTTCAGTCTCTGGTGTATAATATCTCTGTTGCTAAAGGGGAGGGTAATCTGGTTTCACTCACTAAGACTAAATAGGATATCATTACTCACTCATGCCCTCAGTCACTCTGAACCACATAACTTCACTCTCTCGCACATATACCTATGCGCTCACGCACTTACCAGCTGTCGTAGACACAAACAAATATCTGGATGCGCACTTTGCAAAGCCTATCTTCCATCAGTCAATTGACTGGTTGACAATCTCAAAGCCCTGAGGCCTGTGAGGTCCTCAACCTTGCAAAGTACTAGTCTCCTGGGTTGAGCTCCACCCCTTAATAACGTGTTGATCAGATTAGCCTCCAGGCGCTTCATGGAAAGCCCTGCAACGCTAGGAGCTTCACGTCATTCAAGGAGTGGAGCCATGCCACTCAGCCCTTCTCTAACTCATCACATAGTGGGATGATGTCAGGGAGGTTTACTGACTCCACCCACTCTATAACGAATTAAGGAAGTGGGGTGTTTAGAGGCTGCAGCAAGCAAGAGGAACACTGGATTCTGCACAGTGCATCATCTCTGGTTTTGGTGGTGATCGGCACAAAATCTAGTTTAACAGCTTCCTGCGCTACTAATTCAGCTTTGGACTCTGCAGGATAGGTCGTGCTGCGGAGTAGAGGAATTATTCGACAAGCACAAGGGAAACCCTACTCACAAAGAACCAGGGTGTGTATTGTCTATCAAGAAACAACGGTTCTTGTGGAGACAATAACAAGTTATATAGATAATCAAAATGCACAATGGCAATGCCAATGGGTCAAGTGGGTTTCAGACATAAAGGAAGCCGAGTACAGTGTGATTGCGTATTTGTACTTTATAACAAATATTAGGACAGATTTCAAATATATACAAAGATTGGTGCTTAGTGTCCCCAGTGACAATTTTGAAACAAAGGGGAAATGGAGTAGTGACATTTGTGACAATTATAGTATGGTTTCCATTATATTGAAAAAACGACCATTTATATTTTTAACGGAGTTCTCAGACACTGTGAACAATAATCAGTGCTGGTGTAATGATTAGTTTTCTTTTAGTCGACGGTGTTTCAACCCTTCCAAAGATGCAGGGTCTCTTCAGGACCTAATAATATAGGGACATCTGAAAAAATAACAGTTGGTATCCGCAGCCACGTGTGCGAAGTGAAAGACACCGGTCAAGTGTAAAAGGAATAAGGATACTCACGCTGGACCCAGCCGGGTACCAAGTGTGAGGGAAGAAGGGGAGGCTGGCAATAATGGATGAGGCAGTGCAGGTGCCCAGACCTGTGATTCCGAGCTGTTTGGGAAGTGTTATCCGTAGTGTGTCTTCATAAGTGCAAGATAGGTGGAACAGAGACGATGCGGGAACAGGGTGCGTCCCGTCTGTCTATTTCTTCTGACTGAATCAGTTTCCGACGCGTGCAGACTCCTCCTCGGCGTCTGTCCAGGTGACGTAATCGAAATCACGCTTCTAACGAAGGACACAGCTATTTAGTGGTAAAATGTCTGGTGATAGTGTTATCCAATGAGCAAGAGGTAAATAATTATATAACCAATAAGATACCGGGGTAAACGTTTCCAATCTCCATCGCCAATAAACAACGAGATTGCTGGTGACCAATTGAAGGTGCCTTCACTTTTTTTCTAGGGTGAGTACGTAAAGCCTGCCCTCCTTTATAAACACGGCGCTCGCTTCCTATACGTGTGTTTTACCCTCTAGCGCGTGGTACGCCCCACAGTAATGGGGAGAGAGTCCCAGCAAGCAGCACAAGACCTCCTTAGCCCTAGAGGGCTCACTGCCCACTCTCTTCTGGTGTTTGTTTCGCCACGGTCTATCCTGCCATGGCCGTGAGGATGCTGCTGCGGCGGCTGCTAGGGTCAAATCGCTCTATCTTCACCTTCTTTTCACTCTTCTCCTTCTGCCTCTGTTTTATCTACATGCCTCCGGCATAGGTAAGAGCGACTGCTCCTGCACCACTAATTTCAGGCCATACCAAGAAAGGAGCCTGCCGTCAATGTGCCTTCCTTTGGCAGCAGCGTAAACATCCTTTATAGGCTGCTCCAATCAGGGCCGGTTCTAGGATCTGCGAGGCTCTGGGCTAAAAGGGAACCTGCGAGGCCCCCTCTAATTTAGATAAGTGGCCCCCTGCAAGGAGACCATTCACAGACACTGTGGGGGGCCCTTTGTCCAGTATTTCGGCGCCCCCACAGTTTTAACTTTTACTCCACAAGCATTTCTCACACCTTCAGTCCGATAGGTGTGAGAATTGATTGTGGTCTAAAAGTTAAAACTGTGGGGGCGCCAAAATGCTGGACAATGGGCCCCCAACAGTGTCTGTGAATGGTCTCCTTGCAATTGAGGGAGTGTCTCAGTCTCCCTCCCCTATGCCTCCATACACCATCCATGAGAGGCCCAGCGAGAGGGCCCCCTCCAATGGACCTTAATTGCAGGCAACACCTTTCTTTGTAAAAGATCGCCAGGGAAACAACAGGACACATCACTGGCGTGTGGCCCCATGCTGGTGGGCTGAGTGCGAGGCCCTGTGCAGCCGCCCACGCTGCCCATGCCTAGCGCCGGCCCTGGCTCCAATGTCCAGCACAGAAAGGTCAATTAATTATCCCAATCCACATGTTTAACTATTTAATAATCCACTGTTTCCTTGTAACATTAAACTTTGCCCGATCCTTTTAGCTCTTTGCTTATTTCACTCATCCTTCCTAGAATTGCAGCCTGTACTCGCACCCTCTTGCATCTTTTGATCAATAATGTGCTGGGCTCAATCCTCCATGCAATAGTTTTGTTGGTGTCTGTGTATGCTGGGTAGCTGTCAACTTTTTAAATCTTCATGCCTTATATTTTGTCTTTGTCATCAAGGTTTTTAAGAGGGTCCCATTAAATTAGATAGCAGCATCTATAGCAACACGTTAGCAATGGGGCGTGGCAACATTCATTTCCTGGTGCCTTCTCGACAAGCATGGTTTGTGTATGGTTGGATTGTCTCTCTGTTATAACAAAAACTCTTAATTACACAACAGCTAGCACCTCGCTTGGAGCAGGACCTGTTTGCATGCTTGGTTTTAGGAATGTTAGATGACAACCGAGAGTACGGTAGCACACTTATCTGAAGCATAAAGTGCTTTCTCGCATTCTTCTCTCCCATCTAGGAAGTCAATGTGGGACGCTGCACTGCTTTAAAGGATTTTAATTTCTAGTAACACACCTTTGTCCGTTGAAGTACTTTTAAGGTCACATGAAGCCCTTGGCTTTTATATTGGGACACTGGTGATCTCGCAGTGTTCCACCTTAAATACTTAGCATTGCCACCCTAAGCCCTTGGAGGATGCCCGTAAAAAAATATACTTATAACACCATCCATGCTGACAGGGTCGGACTGACTTATAGGCAACGTGGCAATCCCAGAAGGCCTGGTCTGACAGGTCAGGGTGTGGGCTGTTTTTTTGTCAGTTTGTAGTCTTGTGTTATGGTCTGTCGATTTCCATATTACCACAACCTTGTCTGGAGCATCCACAAATGCATGCACTCTCCCATACCTTGCACAACACGAATAGAGGGTGTCTTTACAAGGTCAAAACTACCTTGATATGTAAATAAAGGCCATTTTTTTTTAGCAATTTAATTCACTAATGTGCCACTTGTATTTTGGTGCCTGAGCGTATTTTTTGTCAAAATGCAATCCTACATGCTTGCTTGCACTCTTTTATATAGGTACATTATGTTAAAAGTTTATTGATTAGGTTGATCTAGTTTAAGGGTGATCTGAGGATCAGTGGTGAGTTCACCCAACAGGTGCACTCATCCTAACAAAACTAGAGCTGTCCTATTGGTGGCTTCATCACAGTACAGCTTATGTTTTTTTAAATTGGTTTCTGAGTGAGAATTGCTGCTGTGGGTACATGTCGTGCTCTGTTTATATAGGCGTGCTGAGTCATCAAATTACATTCTTCACTTGGGAAAGGCAAACATACATACACTTGGATAACAATTCTACAATGACAAGTACGTTAATAAAGCAGTCCGGCCCGCCGGGAATGTGTTCTCTTAATGGGTGCCTCGTTTCCTGTTTGCTTAACGTATGCATGCGTACTGCAACAACAAATTACACTGGTTCTACCTATACGGCCGCTGGGCGTGTAGCACGGGCAAAAGCAGGCCGTGTACTGTTGCAACCCAAACAGGAAGGTAAATAAAACTCACAAAGTGCTCTAAAAGCTTTGCATTCCTCCGTGAAGTGAATGTAGTTAGGTGCCATGGTATGTGCACACAGTTACAGCATGGCATGCATCTGTAGATGCAATGCGCACAGATAACAACAATTCATTCACCTAATAGATACAACTGAGCGGTATTTAATTATTTATTTTACCCAGCATACCGCACACCTTTCTTTTAAAATAAGTTGCATTTCCCCTTTTAACTGTTATTTCATCTGTGTGCATTGCACCTACAGATGCTTACCATGCTGTAATTATGTGCACATACCATGGTACCTAACTACATCCACTTCACACGTGGAATTCAAAGCATTTCGAGCAGCAGGTGTTTCATTTCCTTTCCCATATGGGTTCCAACAGTACTCGTTTGTCTTTATTTAAGTTGCCATCTAACCAAAACAGGAACTACTATTACATTTAATCCCAGGTCAATACCAGTGATTATTACATGCAGTTTTTGGAATTTTAATATCAGTCTTGTGAATAATACCATGAGGTAAATGTCAGGCAAAACAGCCTAAGCTGGCAGTGAACCTAATTCTCAAATCCATCACTATATGACATAGTTCAGAAAACTTTGCATTATTTTCACTTGTGTCTCCCATCTTTCTTTGGACAACAGAATTAATTCTCAGTGTCTCTCAGTGCTTCTATCCATGACCTCTTCTTTAACTTCCTCTTCTGTCCACTTGATGTAATAATCCACTACCAAAATAATTTATTTCATTTGTTCCCCTCATAACTGAATAGGACTAACTACAGCACACACAACTTTCTCCTAAAACATGCCAAGGCATGCCAAAGTCACCAATCATGAGCAGAGTTTTTTGACACTTGAGGTGGACCGAACCTTTACATCCTCGTTATGTTATGTTAAATCTTTTTATACAGCGCACAGCTGCCTCCGCAAAGCGGCGTCCCGGCTCTAGTAGCAGTGTCAATGAAGAAATACGGGATTACAGGAAAAAGAAAGGTCTTGGCAGCCTTATGGAAAGACATCAAGCTATCCAGACAACGGATCTGCATAGGCAGGGAATTCCACAATTTAGCCACCAAACACCGAAAAGAACATCCACCAGCTCAAAGATGCTTCACTCGGGGACCATAGCTAGGTAGTGCCCAGCTGATCGTAGTTGGCGCGTGGGCACGTAGGGTACCAGTAAATTGGACAGGATCTCAGGGGAAGAAAATGTTAAGATTTTAAAAGTCAGGCACAGGGTTTTAAATTCGATCCTTTTAGTCAGAGGCAGCCAATGAAGGCGACAAATCGCCCCAGTCGCAGAACAAGTTGTAGGAAGCCTCAGCAGGATACGAGCTGCTGCGTTCTGAACACGCTGCAGACAAGTTATTTCTGCCTTATTTGCCCCTAACAGGAGCAAATTAGCATAGTCCAATCTAGACAGGATGGCCGCCTGTACTGTCGTCTGGCGGGTTGATGGATCAAAGAACCCCAACAAGGGTCTCAACCATCGGAGTAGGCCAAAGCAGGTCCCTGCTAATTTCTTGGTGTGCTCCTGAAAGCTGAGAGTGACATACAGCCTAACCCCAAGATTTTTTACTGCCAACTTGGGGGTGGGAGCGCAGCCCAAGGTCTTAGGCCACCAATGCTCTCTCCATAGTCCCTGATCTCACCCCACCAACGACACTTCAGGCTTCATTGCGTTGAGCTGAAGGCAGTTGGTAGTCATCCACTCCGCGACCGCCGCTAGGCCATTCTGAAATTTGGCAGCGCCCTGCGTAGGGTCGTTGGAGAGGGCCGCCACCAACTGCGTATCATCAGCATACTAGACCATGGTAAGGCCATTGTCCCTGGCCACTGTGGCTAAGAGTTGGACATACAGATTGAAAAGTATAGGGCTGAGGGCAGAGCCCTGAGGGACACCCTGCCTGATGTCCTGGGCGCGAGAGAGAAAGGGAGGAGCAGATACTTGGAACGTTCTATCTGACATAAATGATCTAAACCATTCCAAGGCTAGACCTACGACCCCTGCCTCTACCAGACGATCTAGAAGGATCCGGTGGGAGATCGTGTCAAACGCGGCGCTAAGATCAAGTAATAGCGCTGCGGTGCGCCCTCTATCCAGAATGGTCCGCAGATGTTCGGTCACTGCTAGGAGAACAGTTTCCGTGCTGTGACCAGGGCGGAAACCATTCTGGGGCAAATCTAATAAGCTGGTGTTATTCAAAAAGCATGTTAGGGTGTTATTAACGTGTGCCTCAGCTATTTTAGCTACCCATGGCAATAGCGATATGGGACGGAAATTCTCCAAATTTACTGGATCCAGCAAGGGTTTCTTAAGTAGAGGAAGTACCCTAGCCTGCTTCCACATCCTAGGAATAACTGATCTTGTAAGCAAGATGTTAATCATCTGACACAGTGGTGCAAGAAGCACAGGTAGGGAGTCCCTAAACTGAGCAGGTTTCATAGGATCCGTAGGAGAGCCCGATTTGACTTTCTTATTTAACAGGAGAAACTCATCCTGTGAGATAGGGGAAATGGCTGCCAGAGTATGCGTAGGGGGGGGGGACAATGTGCACCAGAGAAGCCAGTGGCGGCCCCAGGAAAGGACTTATAAATCACTTCTAACTTATTCACAAAAAAAGCAGCCATGTCCTCACACTGCTGCTCAAATGTAATTACAGAAGTAGCAGAATTTTTCCTACTTTTAAGATCGTTAAGAATTTTAAAAATACACTTGACAGGGTTCTTGCTGGACTTGACTTCCTTAGTAAAATAGGCCTCCCCTGCGGAGTGTATGGCCCTATAATAGGTCTTGATGGCATCCTGGTAGCCTTTTTTGGCCACTGGCTCATAATCCCAACACCAGGGTTTAGCTCAACCCCTCACTCCCCCCAAATTACCGTCCCACAACTCTCTCGTTCTCTCTCAAACCACTGTCTCACTTTCACACACTAATCTAGTATTTATCATATTAATTCACTTCATATCTTTCGGCACACTTTCAATACCATAACTTTTCAAAAAATAACAACAAACACGCATTTGCACCTCTTATTTCGCTATGCTCTACATACACAACAACAGCCTCTCTATAGGACTATAATATTCTCTCCCGTTCTATATATCTTTCTCACACACTGTTATACTACTTTATCTGCACTTCATTCACCACTTCATACACAAACTACCTATCCCTCTCATTCTTACTTTCAATCTATTTTATAGCTCTCACCCCTATCTATTCACCATACAACATATTTACAATACACAAATACACTACACAATTCAATCCCACACAATTCAGCAACTAACAATCCAAGTTCAAACCACATAATTCCACTACAAACAACATACATCACTGCACTACAAACAACTAAACATATATAAAAAACAATATCATTTACAATGCCAATAACTGAAACTTTCAAATGCGAGACGGATTGCATTGCAAATTATTGTTTATTAAGGCAGTGACTTCTGCTAAAGGTGCTTCACCAACCACCCATAGTTTGTCTTGGATACCAGAATTAGATAAATGTATGACTAATTGGTCTCTGATAAAATCATAATGTAGATTTCTGAATTTGCATGCGACAGCCAACTTTTTTAATGCAGCAACATAATCTTTTACACTTTCATTGACTTCCTGTGTCCTCTGGAAAAAGGTGTATCTGTCTATACCAACACATACAGTGGGATGACAATGTAAGTCTTCAAGAGCTTCTAAAAATACATTTGTGCTGCTTGCTCTAGCCTTTGTTTTCCATTTGATAATACACACGCAAACCTTCTGGACCCAAGTTACGTAAAAGCAATGTTTTCTTCCTAGAAGGTGAATATTCGTCCTCACTTTCTTCATCTAAGCAGAAATGTAATTCAAAAAATATTCTTTCCACTCTGGCCACGTTAAAATGGGTTCTCCTGGATGGGCCAGAAATGGAACAGGAGGTGTCAGTCCAAATTTATGTGCACTCATGTTGAAATTCACACAAAAAATATAAATAGTATTTACTTGCTTTAAAGGATTTTAAAAACAAATTGAGATCTCCAAGCTCTGCATGCGTAATAATGATGCAAAACAAGGAGTAATCCGATGTGTGCTTCGTAAAGTGAGCAGGAAAAAATTAAATTCTTCCTGTATTGTACAACAATTATCGTGGTGTGCATGTCACCGTGTATTAATCACTTCATGTATGACAAGCACAATATTCCCATGTGTGCGCGACAGTTCTCGTGGTGTGGACATAACTGTGTATTAATTACTTCTGGTATAACGAGCACAATATTCCCTGGTGTGATCATCACCGTGATTTCAGATGTAGATTACTCGTGAATACAAATGTTAACTGTTGTGCTCATCACTGTAATACTTGAAATTGACTGCCGATCCGATAAGGTGAGCATCTTCCCCAAGATGGCGTCATGTCACGTAGATACACGCTGACCTCACGTCGTGAGTTCAGGGGTCACACTACTGAAGCGCGCGTCTGTTTCGAAATGCGCAGGATGCCTTGAGCGCTCGAGTCAAACAGCCACGACACGCGCAAGCAGCCTTGTGCGCACCAACGGTCACACACGCCCCCAATGGCTTTGTACCTTGAGATCCACCGAAATTCCCATAAAATAAGGAATCGTAACCTCTGGTTGCCATAGAGAATGCGAGTTCTGGTCGGTAAGTAAGTTTCCTTCTGGTTTCCTCTGGTATTCAGATTTGCAGTACGAGGTAAAAATAAACTCGTTCCAACTCCCCTCTCTCTGCCTGTTCACGCGTAGGGGAGTCGTGTGGTTCAATATCCCAAGTTTGTCACAAACTTGTAAGAACCATAGATGCAGATTAAGTCCAGAATCCGGTTTATTGTAGAAGATCAGGCAGGTACAAGCGCAGGCCAGTTCCACTAACTATAACTGGTCCTGCACCCCAACATTCTAGAACTGGTGGCATCCAGTCACCTAGGAACAGGTAAATAGGATACCACAGCAAGCTTCATATCCACTGTCTGTTCTGTCAGATGCAGGTCATAGCTGCATGCACATAACACGTTTTATCTTCTCTTACTTGGACTCCCATTTACTTATGTTTTAAGTAGAGTAGCACACAGCATAAAGGGTACCCCAATAATATATTCCAAGGTTGAGAAAGGAGGAAATAACATCTCAAGTGACATCAAACATTCCTGCTTAACCTGTATTGCTTCTTGCTTGAATTTAATCTAAAAAAGAATTCATCCAACGTTATTATTGATACATTTATTTCAGTTCTCATTATTTTTATCTTGTTTTCACAATTTTCAATGTAAAAACATCATTACAATTGTTTACATTTCAGAGACCATAAGTTATCATTTATTTTACAATATAAAAGCTGTACTCTGTAACTACAAATCCCATTCTGCTCTGAAACCTCCCATACATACCATTCACACATGCTCATTCGTACTCATAACAACCTGTCATGTGCCTGCAGGATTTTCTTATCTACCCAACAAGGAGATCACTATTTTTTTGTCTACAGTTTTTGCAGAAGAGCTAGGTGTCTCAGCAGGCAGTCAACGCATGTTTCAGTGGAGTATTTAATTGCTGACCACCTTCTTTGCTCCCTAAACCAGTGTATGTTTGATTTCCCCACCCCCCAACATAAACGAGGGGTTTGTTATCTCTCGGCCAATCACCGCCATCTCACTCAACTAGTAACCTTCTCGCATAGACTAAAATGTTGGTGGAGCTTTAAAGAATACGTGTTGCTGAAAAGTTTCAGGATGTCTTTGTCCGGAATGAATATTCATTTTCTAAGCCTGTTGTCACCTTTCTCCTTAAGTAAAGCATGATGTACGGGTTGCCAGTGTTTCAAATCAGCTCATAATTGGCTTGAACATGTTGCATCACCAAGGCATATGCCTGAAGTTAAAGAGTCCAAGAGCCAAGATTGTGGACTCTGAAAGATCGTGGCTCTGAAAGGCCTGTCTTGATGCTCACGCCCCATCTCCTTGAATTCTTCAGGAAGGGCTTGTGGGTCTTGTAGTACAGGGCTAAATAGCAGTTTTGCAGATGAATTTGGGGTTAAAGGGTTGACATTTGTTTGGCTGGAACTTAAGAGTAAGCTTCGGCGAATTTTGCGAATTGGCAATTCGCGGATTTGCGAAATGGCAATCCGCAAAATTCGCGAATTCATGCGAATTTGCGGATTTTTTGTGTTTGCGGGTGTTCGCGAGGCGCTTTGCGTGTTCGCGGGTGTTCGCGAGGCGCTTTGCAATTTCGCGGGGGGGGGTTTTGCCTGCTTAATCACTGCCACCCTCTTGTTTTTTATGCCCATCTGCCCTCTGTACTACTTGTTTCTGTGCCCTTCTGCCCCACTCATTTTTGTCCCCTTTTGCCCTCTGTCCCACTTTCGTGCCCTTCTGCCCTCAGCCCCACTTAGAATGGCGCCGGCAAGCTGCCAGCGCCATTCTAAAATAGCTAGAAATAGCTTCAACAGAAAGCACTAATAGGTAAAGTAAAGTAGGTGCTCCAGTTGAAGGTCAAATTAAGTTACACAATCATTAATCACCCCAAGTTTGGGGGTGATTAATGATTGTGTAACTGAATTTGAGCAGCACCTGCTTTACTTTATCTATTAGAGCTTCCTGTTGAAGCTGACTTTTGTAACTATTTTAGAATGGCTCTGGCAGCTTGCTGGCGCCATTCTAAAAGAGTTACAAAAGTCAGCTTGAACTTTTGACCCAATCCCCGTTTGCGGATTTCCGTTTGCGGATTTTGCGGGAAATTCGCGAATCTCGCGGATTGCGAATTTACCGGAAATCCGCGAGCGGAACGGATTTTCCGCCCATGCTTACTTAAGAGCACCTTGTCTGGAAGTCAAGCGATTGAAACTGAAGATCTTTTAGGGGGTAGCGGAGGGATTTGTCCTCCAATTGAATAGGGTTAAATGGCCTAAATGAGACAGGGTGCCGCTCGCTGCTTGTTTGCTGCCAATTGGACCTTGGACTGTGCTGGGACATTGTTGCTCATTACTTGTGGAGGGCCAGTGGTGTCTGATTACACCGGGACTGTTAGTGCGCGGACACGGGCTCACATGACTGCGAGGACCAGCATCCTCAGTTTGTTCCCAGCTGGTGCCTCTTCCTGTGATTAGCCCGCCGCCTGCCTGCAGCTTTTAAACGCCTCGCGGCCCCCGCTCCGCGGGAGCCGCTCGCTGCTTGTTTGCTGCCAATTGGACCTTGGACTGTGCTGGGACATTGTTGCTCATTACTTGTGGAGGGCCAGTGGTGTCTGATTATACCGGGACTGTTTGTGCGCGGACACGGGCACACAGGACTGCGAGGACCAGCATCCTCAGTTTGTTCCCAGCTGGTGCCTCTTCCCGTGATTAGCCCGCTGCCTGCCTGCAGCTTTTAAACAACTTGCGGCCCCCGCTCCGCAGGAGCCGCTCGCTGCTTGTTTGCTGCCTATTGGACCTTGGACTGTGCTGGCACATTGTTGCTCACTACTTGTGGAGGGCCAGTGGTGTCTGATTATACCGGGACTGTTTGTGCACGGACACAGGCTCACAGGACTGCGAGGACCAGCATCCTCAGTTTGTTCCCAGCTGGTGCTTCTTCCAGTGATTAGCTCACTGCCTGCCTGCAGCTTTTAGAATCGAACAATTTTATTCAGCAGACACGTAGCAGTGAACACAGCTGGGCTGCCTACATCCACAGGCCGGCAGAGCGGAGTCAAATTACACACAACACAGCCATAGGGTCTACAACCCGGAGGGCGACCCGGCGAAGGTGGGCTAACAGCCATGCGGTGGAACCAGGTAGGGAGGCGATGCTGCTTTTTGTCAAAACCAGAAAAAGAAAATAGCCCAAAAGAAACCGAACCCTCCCGCCCCCCCCCAACACCCAGCCAACTCTAGCCCCCCCTCCCCACCCCCCCCCCCCCCCCACCCTCTCCGCATCAGCATAGTTCAGTCAACCCACAAAGTCCAGGGGTCCAGGGATCCCATCACTCTCCTAAAGCAAGCTAGAGACAATCATGCAATCATGCAACAGCCCCGGGCGGTTCCAAGGGAATGAGTTGTAAAATCTGGAGGAATTTGGGGCATGTGACCTCTCGTAAGTCCCGAGATAGCAGGTGTATGAAGGGTGCCCAAAGCTTACCATATGTGTCCCCTTTACCATCCACACACAGGGAAAGCCGCTCCATCCCCAGAAGCAACCACAGGTGCCTAATCCAATCCCTGGGGTCAGGGGCGTCCAGTGAGCGCCACCGCGAAAGGATCACCAGGCGCGCCGCCAAAAGCGCCAGCGCAATCTGTCTACCCCGAGGGGAGCGCAAGGGAAACGCCGTAGGGTGAGGGAGGCCTAGCAACACATATTCCGGAGCCCTGGGAAAGGAGATACCGAAAGCATTGTCTATATCATCTAAAACTGCTTGCCAGTAGCGCACTAGCTTGGGACAGTGCCAGAGCAGATGGGAAAGAGTGCCTGTAGCGCCCCAGCCCCACCAGCAAAGACTCGAGCACTTGGGGTCCCACCCATGGAGCCTCGCCGGCGTGTGGTACCAGTAAGTAACAATTTTAAAGGCCGCTTCAGCTCCCGCCACATTAGCCGCCGTGTGGTGCGCGCGATAGAAGATTTTGCCCCATTCCTTACTCGTCAGGGGACGGCCCAACTCCGTCTCCCAACGAACTTGCGCCTTGGAGCGCTGCGGGTGGTGGCGTTTCATAATGAAGGCATACAGCTCGGAGATAAGTTTGCGATCGTCCTTCTTGAAGACTACCCAGCGCTCCAGGGGCGTCATTGGTCGAGACATGTCTGCTATATTATCAGGAAGCGTTACCCAGTGTGCTACCTGCGAGTAGTGGAAGGCGTCAGCCACGGTCAACTCGAAATACTCCCGGCGCAGAGTGGCGAACGGTATCAGCCCCTCCGGCTGGAAGAGGTGACCCACTCTCTTACAACCCAACTCCCTCCAGCGCTGGAAGACCGGCGAGGCGCACCCGGGGGAGAAGTCCGGGTTGTCAACGATAGGCGTCAGCGGAGATGGGAAGGTGGTCCAGCCGCGCCTGTGTGCTAGGCGGTCCCACACCGCAAGGGTCGGCGAGGTCACCGGGGAGGAATAAAGGCCCCAGGATCTGTGCTTGCGCGGGAGCCATAGCTTGCGCCAGATGTTGCGCCCAGCCACTGTCTGATCCATGAAGAGCCAGTGCTTGCTGGACATAGGTCTATTCCATTCCAGAATAAAACGCAGGCACGCAGCCTGGTAGTACTCCTCCACGCACGGGAAGTTAAGTCCGCCGTCATCTCGCGGCGCCATGAGGCGATCAATAGCGATACGGGGGCGCTTATGGTTCCACAAGAACGTGGTCAGCAACCGCTGGAGCTTTCGCAGGGACCCCGGGGGGGGGGGGGGGGCGCAAAGGCAGCATCTGAAACAGATAGAGGATGCGGGGGAGGATCGTCATTTTGATCGCAGCGAGGCGGCCAAACCAGGCCAGCTGCAGCCGGGACCAGTCCGAGACGGATTTAGTCGTTTGGTCAAGGAGGAGCCTGTAGTTGAGAGCAACCGTTTGGGTGAGCGTGGGCGCCAACTGGATCCCCAGGTACGGGATGGCCGTCTGGACCCATTGGAACGCGAAGTCGGCACTGAGGTCACAGACCTCCTCCTCCGGCACAGAGAGGTTCAGGATCTGGGACTTTGAGAAATTGACCTTGAAGCCGGCCACCAAGCCGAGCTCCTCCAGCTCCCGGGAGAGATGTCTCAGAGAGGAGCGCGGATGCCTGCGGGATAGAATGACATCATCCGCATAGAGGCTCACCTTGTGCCCCTCTGCCCCAAAGCGCACCCCCTGCACGTCTGCGTTGTCCCGGAGGCGTTGCGCAAAAGGCTCCATATAGAGCGCAAACAACAGGGGCGAGAGAGGGCATCCCTGCCTCGTCCCCCGGGTAATCGGAAAATAAGCAGACCTACAACCGTTCACTCGAACAGCGGCCCGAGGGGAGGCATAGAGGCAGTGGACCCAGCTGACAAACGGGTCTCCCAGCCCGAACTTTCGCAAGACCGCAAACATATACGACCAGTCAACCCGGTCGAAAGCCTTCTCGGCATCGATGGAGAGAAAGCATGCTTGCGTACGCGACCGGTGAACCAAGTCCATCAGGTGTAGTAGGCGTTTGGTGTTCTCGCCAACCTGGCGCGTCGGCACGAAGCCCACCTGGTCGGGTTCAATGATACTGTCCATAAACGGGCTGAGGCGAGCGGCCAGGATGCCTGAAAACAACTTCATATCAATGTTTAGGAGTGAAATGGGGCGGTAGGAGCCGCACTCCTGGGCATCCTTGCCTGCCTTATGAATAACAGTAACCACGGCTTCGGCCATGGACGGCGCCACGTTCCCAGACTCTCGGAAGGAGTTAAAGAGACGCGTCAGGAAGGGAGCCAGCGCGGCACAGAACTTCTTGTAGAAGGCGGCTGTGAAGCCGTCAGGGCCAGGCGATTTAGCCACCTTCAGGCGCGCAATCGCCGAGATGACCTCCTCAATGCGTATCTCGGCGTCGAGAGACGCAGCCGAGCTCTGGGACAGGGGAGTGATGGCACAGGACTCCAGGTACGCGTGCACCCTGTCTGGGTCCGGGGGGTCAGCAGAGTAGAGAGCCCGATAGAAACGCTGGAAGCTGTCCGCAATGTGCGCGTCAGCCGCCTGTACCACCCCATGTTCGTCCTTGACGGATGACACCATCGTTTGTTGCGTTTGTGCCCTCAGACGGTGCGCCAGCATCTTACCCCCTTTGTCGCCACTAAGATAAAATTTGTGGCGCAGTCGGAGGAGCGCGTACTCGGCCCTGTCAAGGTCAAGGTGTTTCAGCATGCGCCGCTTCGTTTCCAGTTCCCTCCAGACCCTCTGCGCCCCTGTTCGTTTATGTATCGCTTCCAGCCCGCGGACGTCTCGCTCGAGCTCCTCGCGCTTCTCCCTGCGCGCCTTCGCCAAAGAAGCCGAGATCGCCCTCCGATCCCTCCAACAGGGACAGGATCGCCGCTCTCTTGACAGGGCTGTTGAGACCTCGGACATTTAAGCTAACAACCTTCAAATCTTTCCCCATCTAGAAGGCAAGATAAGCACTCTGCTAAGGGAAACCAGCGGCTGATGCGGAGAACCCCCCCTTCCCTCCTTCCCCAGTCCCCCAACTACCCCAAACCCCCCAGGTCCAACCCCCCAAAACACTCCCCCCCCCCCCCCAACAACAACAAAATCCCGACCAGGCCCCAGGAGCGAACTACCAAGGGGGAACAAGAGTCTGTCAGTGGAGTCCCAAGGGCTGGGGGCATGGACTTACTCCCACCAGCCACCCAGATCCTGATACAGGACAATATACACGGGGGACGTGTCAGTACATTACCCATCAGTGTCCAGTGGCTCGGTCCCTCCACTGCCAGCCAAAATGTGCAGGGGAAAAATGTTCAGCCAAACCATTCAGGGCCTTTCGGGCGATACAGTCACCTTCGACACCGAGGCCACCGCTGCATCTCGTTCCTGCAAGCTGACGGACAGGTCCGGGCCCGATGGCTTGGACGGCCTGCCCACGGTGTGCCATTCCTCGGAGCGGCGGCGAGACCTCGAAGAGGGCGACGGAGGCTCAGCGGCAGGGTCAGCGCTCTCCATTCCCAGCAGGTCACGGGCAACCTCCACTGAGCGCACCTGTATCAGCTTTCCCTTCCATCGAAAGACCAGCCGGAAGGGGTGCCCCCAGGAGTAGGGGACACCCTGCTCCTTCAGAAAAGCCGTGACTGGCCGGAAGCCCCGTCGCTTGGCCAGGGTGGTGGCCGCCAAGTCCTGGTAGAGCACAGAGCGATGGTCACGGAACAGGAGGGGGTTATGCTCACGGGCTTTCTTCAAGATCCTTTCTTTGAGCTGGAAGTTGTGGACGCACACCAGGATGTCCGGGGGGGGGTGCGTTAGCACCTCGTGGCAGGCCGACTCTATGGACCCTGTCCAGCTGAATCTCGCCGAGCTCCTCGTCCTGTAAGATGTGGCGGAACAGGCCGTCGACATACTCGCGCAGGTCTGAACCCTCACCTTTCCAAGGGACCGCACGAATACGAATGTTATTGCGCCTGGATCTGTTCTCTAGATCCTCCGCATGCGTTTGCAGGTCGAGGTGCTGGGTGTTAAGGCGAAGGATCTCTTGCTGGAGCCTATGGATGTCCCCCGCCGTATCCACGTAGAGCTCCTCGAGGGTCGCCACCCTCTCCCCGATGGCATCGACGTCTCTGCGTACCTCCCGGAGGTCCGAGGTTAGCTGCGCCCGGAGTTCCTGAATGTCCTCCTTGATGGCCGCAAAGAGTTCACGCATGAAGGCTTTGGTGGCCGGCGCCTCACCCTCCTCCGGTGCCGCCGCCCTGTCAGCCGCCGCCGACAACCGCAGTGGAGAGCTTTTCTGCGAGGCCTCCTTCAGGGCCTTCTCCTTGTCCTTTTTGGTTCTGTTGGCCGCCATGGCGGCGGCAGGTCCTCAGACGCCGAAAGCGCGCCTCCGTGCAGCCGGGCGGGTCGCAGGCACCGCTAGCGTAGCGCGCCCGGGGTCCCGGGCAACAATGCAGGCCAGGGGCCAGGAAGCGCCAATTCCGCTGCCCCAGGCAAGGGCTCACCACCCGGAGGCTCTGGTCAGGCTGAAGGAGCCGGGGGGGAGGGAAGGTCCACCGTCCCCACACGCTGTGTTCGCGCCTCTACCACCGCCGGCCCAGGCGGGAGGGGGGAGGGGATGCAGGATGGCGCCACGCGGGCCTCTCCACACCGGCCAGGGCGCAGGCACTCAAACGCCTCCTCAGTGCTGATCCCGCCTCACCAGCTTCAGCGCGGCGCACCCCGCCGGGTGCCTCCGTCGGGCGCCGGCGGTCCTCCGCCGCGAGGCGGCACAGCAGCAATGGCGGCCTGCGCGAGGCGCCACCAGCGCAGGCCTCTGAGCCGGGACCCACAGTAGACGGCTCGCCGGCCGCGCGAACCACGACCTCCAGGCACCGCGCCGGCCCAGCCGTCACACAGCGCCGCGCCTGTCTCTCTGGGGCTGAGGCGCCAGGAACCACACCAGCGGCTGCCGGACCGTCCCCCAGACTGCCAGCGATGATTTAGGGGCAGCAGCAAGGTCCTCTGCAGGGCTAAGACAACGCGTTGAAGAAGCGGCAGCGGAGGGACCGAGAAAGACATCCTACTCCGCCGCCATCTTGGCCACGCCCCCTGCCTGCCGCTTTTAAACGCCTCGCGACCCCCGCTCCGCGGGAGCCGCTCGCTGCTTTTTTGCTGCCAATTGGTCCTTGGAGTGTGCTGGGACCTTGTTGCTCACTACTTGTGGAGGGCCAGTGGTGTCTGATTATACCGGGACTGTTTGTGCGTGGACACAGGCTCACAGGACTGCGAGGACCAGCATCCTCAGTTTGTTCCCAGCTGGTGTCTCTTCCGGTGATTAGCCCACCGCCTGCCTGCAGCTTTTAAACGCCTCGCGGCCCCCGCTCCGCGGGAGCCGCTCGCTGCTTGTTTGCTTCCAATTGGACCTTGGACTGTGCTGGGACATTGTTGCTCATTACTTGTGGAGGGCCACTGGTGTCTGATTTTACCGGGACTGTTTGTGCGCAGACACGGGCTCACAGGACTGCAAGGACCAGCATCCTCAGTTTGTTCCCAGCTGGTGCCTCTTCCCGTGATTAGCCCGCCGCCTGCCTGCAGCTTTTAAACGCCTCGCGAGCGGGAGCCGCTCGCTGCTTGTTTGCTGCCAATTGGACCTTGGACTGTGCTGGGACATTGTTGCTCACTACTTGTGGAGGGCCAATGGTGTCTGATTATACCGGGACTGTTTGTGCGCGGACACAGGCTCACAGGACTGCTAGGACTAGCATCCTCAGTTTGTTCCCAGCTGGTGCCTCTTCCCATGATTAGCCCGCTACCTGCTCTATATACATAAGCCCCTCCCACGCAACGAGGGACGCGCACGGGTCGTGCCCGGGCCCGTCTGAGGACGATCGAGGCCGGGCCACCCCTCTAAGTTTTGGTTTTGTGTAGAGTCCTTTTTGGTTTTGTTTGTATGGCAGGTTTTTTACCTTCCTCTAACGGTTTTTAATTTCCTGCGTACACTGTCCGTATTTTTCTTTATGGTTTTGTCCTCCAGTATTTATCTCCAATGGCATTACGTTCTGGGAAGGGAGGAAAAGTTAGTCTTTCCACCACCATCAAAAGGGCTACAGTGGTATTGGAAAAAGAAATAGCCCTCACGGAGAAACGTCTGTCATTAGATCTTTTAAAGGGGAAACGCTCATCATTGGGCACCATTGGGGCAGCGGTCACCCCTGAACAACCTACATTAAAGGATTCTCTAGTTGCCCAGAGTTTAAGATCTAGTCCTTTGTTGGTGGGGTCTGACAACTCCGTGGTATGTTCCTCATTAAATTTAACTGGAGGCAGTACCGCCTCTAGTAGTTCGCGACAAAGGGATTCTAAATCCCCTTTGCCACACAGCTCCCCACCTAAAACCCAAAATCCGGTGATTCCAGAGAGTAAAAACACTAAGGTTAATTTCTTATCAGGTAAAAGGAAAAGAGGGGTTGGTCCTCAGAAGGGTGGCTCTGCTAAAAGTTCGAAAAAAAATAGTTTAAACCAGGTTACACCTCACACAGTACAGCCCCCTTGTCCGACCATGGCCTTCCTCGACACAAATCAATTGTTTACTCAATGTAGTGCAAATGAGGGGCTTTTAGTAAAAATAGAAAAACTAGTTAAATCACTGATGCTTCCCCTTTTGGAGAGAACAAAAATGATTAATACCAAACTTGAGCAACTTGAAAAGCTAGTATCATCGAATACCAGCAAGCTGGATATCCTAGCGAAAGATATGAAGAGCCCAAGTGTAGAAGCCCCCACCTACCATGACCCAGGGGCTAGAAGCAGTGGAAGGGCAGCCCAGCAAGTTAACAATGATAGGGTTGATAGTCAGAATCCGCAACCCTGTGTTGAGAAGCGCCCAGTAGAGAGTAACTCATTGTGCACTACCCGGGTGCAGGGTATGGGGGCCACTGAGGTGGTAAGATCCCAGCCAGCACCGCTTGTGCAGATCGCGGAGAGACAGTCAAACGGCCCCCCATAATTGGGCAGCGTGGGTACTACACAGCGGCTGCCCTGTATTAACCTCCCCCCAGAGTCCGTACCGTATACGGTTATATTGGTGGGAGTCCCTGGGATTAGCGCTGAGAAACTGGAATCGCTCAGGGAGCTGAAAAACAAAGTTACGCATTGGCTCAACATGAACAGAACACTCCCACTCTCCTCAAATGCAGAGATTTTAAACGTGAGACGGGTGAGTTGGGTGAGCCCTAGAGAAAAGGACATAGAGGGCGACTGCGTAATTGTTAACTTCAGAGATCCGTGGGTGGTTGAGTACATTTGTAGCGAACCACGGTTGGGTAGAGTGGGACATATCCAATCCCTAGGTCTAAACTACTTTTATGGTAGTACGAATCGAGGTCCATGCCACCGCACTTACAACATCCGTAGGGGGAGATCATATGGCATCAATCCGTTTGACAGGGCTGAGTACTATCTCCCCCTGTCAAATCGATTTGAGTCACTAACAGGTCTAGAGGAGGTGGATTGACTCAAGAGCATTTCTAGTGGCATTATTGTGGCCCAGGCAAAGGGTGAGGTACAAAAAGATAGTTAATATAGTAGGGCGGAGGTCCACTTAGTGGATGGAACAACTGTGGATGTTGATACCGTTGGTAGTGGCTCCGCATGTTGTGTTCCTTCCAGGGTGGATTTAATACATCTTGGGGTGACCGCAATGGTGAAGTCGGGGGGTGGCCGGGTGGCTAGTCAAGGTATGGAGGGGGTCGACCTTAGGCCTTCCAGTTAGAGGGGCCCCCATAGCAGGAAGGAGGATACCAGGGTCAAACTTGATGGCGATTGAACAAACCCAGCCTACTAATCAGGACAATTTGTTCAAAATAGTCTTGTGGAATATTGCAGGGCTGAAGAGCAAAATTGCTGTAGCAGAATGGTCTGATTTTGTGGAGGACCACGACATCCTGATCTTCCAAGAAAGCTGGGCTCCCTACCCCATCCACCGCCTGGGGTATTAAAACTTTTATAAACCCGCTATGAGAGGCAAAAGAGGTAGATCATCAGGCGGCCTAACCATTTGGGTAAGGCAGTCGCTTAGCTAAAGGTCCACCGAAGTAATAGTGGATAACCCTGATATTCTTGTGATTAAGATGACTCGGCCCAATCAATTGGAGATCATTATTGTTAACATCTATGCTAGAGGTCAGCCAGGAGGGCGGAGCTCGGGAATTACAAATGAGCTGGATCTCATCTTTAACTCTGTCGGATTGGAAGGCTTTGGGATTGTGGCATGGGATTTGAATTGTACATTCGAACCCCTAATTCTCGAGGGGGAAGATATACTAGCAGATGAAGATGCACAATGGGATATCCCCCACCTCAACTTAAATCCATTAAAAAAGTGGACAGAGGCTGCCCTACAGTGGCTGGGTTTGTGCCTTGAGTGGGGTTTGAGAGATGTTAATGGTCGTTCTAGCTCTGATAAAATTGGACGGGTAACTTTTGATAATGGGATCCACTCTAGTCGAATTGACTATATTCTAATAAAAGTTGAGTATTGGTCCCTTCTTGAGGACATGATAATATCTGCTCGTCCCGAGAGTGACCACAACCCGCTCCTACTTTGCTTAAAAACTGAGGGCGGTTTGGATAGTGTTAGAGCCATCGAGATTGTCACAGTAGAGGCCCTCCTTACCAATGATAGGCGTAGAGTTCGGTGGGATAGGGTAGTTGATGACCCCCAAATTCTAGTTAGGATCTCTCATGAGGTCTCTACTACTCTGAGTGCCTTACAGGCACTGGGCGAACATGAAGAACAGGTTGCGATCACTAGTGTACTTTTTTGGGGTCTTGAAATCTCCTTTCTCCAAAAGTTGCAATTCCAGTAAACTCCCATCCAAAAAACCAGGGAATTCATGGTATACCAGATCGTACCGTACGGCATATGGCTCCCTGGTTAAAGCTATAAAATCAAGAATTACCGAGAACATTAGGGTAGCAAGGTTTGTGTATCGAAAAACCCAAAGGCAGGCCAAGAAGGATTGGGATGATCACCACTGGCAGGATTTACTTGAGGCCAGTAGGTCGAGAAACCAGACTAAGTTCTGGCAGGTAGTTAAATGGGAAACGCAGTGGATTTGCAAGTTCTGGCAAACCACGTGTCTGCCGCAGATTAAGTTGAACACTTTGGGTCCCAGTTTCGGGGCCTGGAAACAGAAATAGCTCTTGCCCCGGCTGATTCTTTACCAAAGTCACCGACCCTGTGCCGTTAGTGTTCGACAGTAAAGACGCTGAGAATGCACTTAGGTTGGTACAAGGCGGAAAAGCACCAGGTATGGATTGTATCCCGGCAGACCTATATAAATATGACTCTCATAATTGGGTGCCTTATATCACCTTCCTAGCCAATGCTATAGTGAAGGGTGCACCAATCCCGGATTCGTGGCGGGGTGCTGAGATATTGGCTATATTTAAAAAGGGGGATCGTTCTGCCCCGGGGAACTATCGTCCCATCAGTTTAATAGATGCCATCCAGAAAATAATAGCCAGGATGGTGCTGGCCAAGATTCAGGTCTGGATGGATCAAGAGAATGTTCTGTCCCTGCTACAAGCAGTCTTTAGATCCTGTGTCAGCACGATCGATCAGGTGTTTAGATTTACATTAATTTATTGGAAGGTTGTCATCTTGGGTGGTGGATCTATTTATGCAGCGTTTGTAGATCTAAACTCTGCCTTTGATTTAGTTCTTAGAGCCAAGTTATGGGATGCATTAGGAACTTCTTGAAATAGTAATTAGACTACATGAGTCAAACTTTGCACAGGTTAGATGGGGTAAACAGGGGCAGGTTACAGAGAGATTTCCCGTCTCCCGTGGTGTACGTCAAGGGTGTATACTCGTACAGACCCTGTTTTTGTTGTTCCTCAATAGGGTCGTGCAGTACTTTGCAGCATTCCCAACAGATGCCCCAGTCTTAGGAGGTACCAGGTTCCCGCTTCTTATTTTCGCGGATGAATCTTATCCAAAACCCAGAAGGGTCTTCAGTCGGACTTAAACAAGTTTGAGGAATTTTGTCAAAATAATGATCTACAGGTCAATGTAACAAAGACAACATTTATGGTGTTAACCAAAAACAGGCCACTGCAGAGTCAAGTTAGTATGAATGGATGTGAGTTAGAGCAGGTAAAAGTTATGACTTACCTTGGGGTTGTGTTGGAAAATAGGCTTAGATGGAAACCCCAGCTCAATACACTCTCCCTGAAGTTTGCACAGCTGACAGGGTGTTTAATCAAGGAACAGAGAACTGCTCTGACAAAAAGGATAGGTCATGCTTTAAAAATCAATAATGCTAAAATAAGTTCCACAATTTTGTACGGCGCGGACTTATGAGCTTTTTCGGACCTATCCTCGCTAGTTAGAGTCCAAAATAAATTTCTCCGAAACTTTGTAGGCCTTCCCCAATCCAGCTCCATGAAGTCCCTGCTACTTGACCTTGGATGTCACTCTATTGACGATGTTGCACGTTTTAGAACAGTAGCCCTATGGAGGAGAATATGGACAACCCCTGAACTGGCACTTTTTGCCAATGAAATTTTGGATCTAAGATCTGTTGTGGGCTCGGGTAATATTCCCTGGTTTAGAAAATTAAGATCACTATTGGAAAACATGGGACTAAGTCACCTGTGGTCAGCACCAAATATTAATGCTTTTCCTTCGAAAAAGGAATTTAAAGCACTTTATTGGGCTACAGTAAGACAACAACTCATTGTCCAGACAGATGCCACCTCTCTGTCTGGTAGGTTTTTGGAACATAAACTCGACCCTTTTTTAGAGGATTACTGGGATATCATCACTAAGAGCGGTGATAGGAAGCTATATCACCAGTTTAGGGTCGGGTCGCTTCCGCTGAGATCATTTACCATTAAATGGCGAGGTCAGACAAACGAGTTCTGCCCATGGTGTAGGGACCAAAAAGAGTCACTAGGCCATGTCTTTTTTGTGTGCCCTGCATACTCAGCCTCCCGGAGTAAATGGCTAAAACCTATATGTAATAATATGAGCACACGGGTGGGGTTGGAGGCTTTGCGGATTATGAGGGTTGACACAACAGAACTGGTGGTCATAGCTGTAGCAAAGTTCTTGGGTTGGGCGTGGATAATTAGAGCTAAGCACCCAATAGATAACTGATTAATTGTTTTAAATCTGCTTTTATATATACCTTAGTACGTCTCTAATTTCATTCATGTCTTACTTGTTGTAATATAATCCTACATGTATGATACTTTTTGTAGCTTTTTACAGATGTAAATCGTGTTGTAGGTTTTATTTTAATTTAAATTTTTTATGTTTAATACTTAATATTTTGCTGACTGATTTTAATAGATATGGCAATTAGTGTAAAAGTATGTAGACTGAGCTATTTTTATGATTGTCTTTTAAGATGAAATATTTCGAAATAAAGACGTATGAATTGAATTGAGACAGATCTCTGCTCCACAGAACTAATCCGTCCATGAACTATGAAAATTGTCAACACCTTTCACATTCACAGCAATTTTATTTACTCCAGCCACTGTCCCATTGCTTGTATTTTTCCTGAAAGGTTGCTGGCTCCATAATATAAATAAGAATTAATTTTTAATTGTGTGCCATCGCTCACATTACCATCTTGACTGCTTAGGTGATTTAGAAAGTGCCTTGAAAACTAATTTGAAATCAGTTATGGCCTAGCCAAAGAATCTGATCCAGTGTCTTCATTTGCATGTAGGTCATATGGCTCGACATTCTGTCTATAACTAAATCTACAGTAATGTTTTTCACTGTATCTGTAAAAGAAATGTTACAATTTGATAATCAAAATAAAAGCCAACTTTGCCTGCCGAAACATACTTGCAACAAGGTAACAATATAACAAACTTCTGGTCAAACTGAAAGAGTAGTGCTTGTCAAAATACATCAGCAGACTAAAGTTTTAAGGTATTTAAGCATAGAGCCTAATCTGCCTCCCTTTGTGGGGCTGAAATTTGGGGCCCTTTTTGTAAAAAAAACTTTTGAGTTAGGAGAAAATAAATGTTTTTAGAAAATACTATGCCTACCATTACGAACACCTTTAATCCCTATTGTCAAGGACCTAATGGTCAAACATATAGACCACCATGCTATATTAAGACCTTTACTATTCTGGGTGCGACTCTGGTCTACAATAGAACTTGCCTACTACAAAGAGGGCCTAGAGGAGAGTTTAAGAATTGACCAGAGCAGGAGCATTCCGTGGCTTAAGCATGTTTGTTCCTGGTTTGGAAAATTAGGACTAATACATTTTGGGGATAAACCTACTCAGTTGACATTATTCTCCAGGAAATGTTAAAATCTATTTTCTGGGCTTATATTCAAAATAGTGTGCTATATAATTCGGCCTCTGGTACATTGACAACTAAGTTCCTTCTTGTCAAACAAATAGCAAGTTTTGAGCCTTTTCGGGATGAAGTACGCCCACAGTTAGCAAAATCATTATATATTAAATTTAGATATGGTGTGCTGCAAATTAATGTGAACACATCGAAATGGGCTAGCAATCAGGAGGAAAATAACAATGAGTGCTGTGTATTATGTCAACCTGAGACTAAGGAAAAGTACTTGCATGTATTTTTTTTTTTGTTCCGCATATGACAAACACAGGAAGTAATGGATTAAACCCCTTTGTAGAAACTTGAGTACTAGGTCTTGTCTGGAGGCGGAAAGAATATTGAAAACAGATACATCTCAAAAATTGTTTTTAGTGTCAGCAGATACTTATTTAATGTGAATTTCATAAGAGATAAAACTGGGTTGAAGTTTTAATAATTTAGGAATATGTGTACTCAAGACTATGGCTTAACTAAGCTGTGCACAGGCAGTTTATAATTACATGGTGTTACAAGGTAAGCCTTGTGGTTTTACTATTGCACTAAAAAGCACTCTTACCTTTCGAAAGACATATGACAAGGAATTGCACTGAAAGGATTGTATGATGGATGCATAAGTTACTGCCATATAACGGACATTTGATTCAAGCATTTTACTTAAATGATTTTTACAAAATAAGTAAGGCCTAGCTTTTAATATATTTATTGTCCTATATATTTTAATTATTATATTGAAGTTTGGTCATTTACATTATCTATTTTCTTTAAGCTTCCTCTCCTTGATCAAGTGCCACCATTTGAAGGCTCAGGTCTATTAATCCCACTTAACCAATTTGAATGTGAATATTTTACACATCTGTATGTGATCATTTATGATGTATCTTTTATGATTTTAATTAGAACCGAAATTAAGAATTTTAAATTTGAATTTGACTACAGTTTTCTGTTAAATTAATGGAAATCTTCCTGTTTTTAAGGATAAGGCGAGGAAAAAAAAGAAGCATAAGAAGCACAGTAAAAAGAAGAAAAAGAAGACTTCTAATTCGGGCTGTGAGTCTGAGTAAGAATGAGGAAGCCAATAATAGTCTGCCAACAAAAGTGTAATGACTGAAGAAAACTTCAACTGTGAAAAGGATACTATTATTTACCAAAATGCATGGCGCCTGCTGTGTTTTTTTTCTTGTTTAAACTGTTTCAATAGCCACAAATATGCGTTTGTGTCAGAAAATGTTACAACTACAAATCATATATATATATATTTATAATTTATGACTGTTTTGAAGCGTATTCCTAGTCCAGTTTTCTGTATATAGTATCCTTTGTCTAGAGTTCACTAACCTAAATTTGTGGTGGACTGACGTCAACTGCCATTCAACACCTTCATTTCCTCTGACATTGACCTTTCTGGGACGTTTTATTGCAGTAAACCGAGTGTTATATTGCACCAGTTATTTTACCTCATAAGACTCAATAGTAACAAGATCCTATCATTAGGAATACGCTTCCTTTTAATACATTTTAATGTTTTTAGATGCGCAATTTTACAGTCCATTTAGTTGTAGTGCACATTTATTTAAAAAAAAAAGAAATGGGCGCGTTGGCACTGATCAGTGGCCAGTCAGTGAGTAAATGTATTATGAGCTAAGCTGCTTTAACCAAAAAATTGATAGAACACAATGGGCATTTTATGCATATGGCAGAATTAATGAACAGAACAAGTATTTTCAGTAAAACAGAAAAGCATATCTTAATAATCGTTGCTAAATATCATGGGATAATCATTTGTTGAAAGTAATGTTTGAACAGTACAATACGAGTAAATTAGCATAATTATGTAAAGGAGAATACCTTGGGTCTTTTCTACTATTGTGATTTATATTGTCTGTCTGGGGAGAATAATATATCTCAATGCTTAATAGATTACGCATGAAGTGAGACCCTCTGGTGACTGTGTAACATCAGTCCTCTCTGTTATTGTTCATAATTTCTTCTATGGACTTTTAATGTATTCCATATTTTACATATTAATGTACACACATAACAGTACATTACATGTGTGCTAAAACAACTTTACCTAATGGCGGCATACAATGTGCTTTCCAGTAGAGAAAATCCTAAATACAATGAATGTCAAACCTCTTTCTGATCAGTTTATCCTCTCTGTTAAACAGATAAACAGTATAAACAGAACTGAGCTATACCATGTGTACTAAACTTCTGTGAACAATCTAGAAATAATTGCCAGTTATAGATACCAAAAGTAAAAGAGCAGGTTACAGTAACAAATTTTAGTAGTAGCTTTGAAACTCATATCAAACCTGGTACGTCATTAAGTGCTATGAATAAATCTGTGAAAACGGGCTTTTCTTGTAAAAAATAAATTGATATTTTAGCAAGTTACTAAACTGAAACAGATTTTAAATCTTCTGTGGGTCCAGATGTAAGGTACTGCTCTTTAATGGACAGTGTCATTAAACTGTGGTTCTTGAATTTCCTGTAAATTAAACACCCTAGTTATTGTGTTTGTAAAAGTATTTCCATTTGAAAGCATCCTTCCAGTCAGGGTCCTCAGCAAAACAGATTGAAATAGGTATGCATAAATGTAACATTACTTAATATCTTTCTTAAAAACCGCAAATTGATTACATGATTTTCAAATTGTTTAGTTTGCGTTTAACTGATCAATCAAAGCTCTGCTTTCCTCTTGTGTAAAAAAGTTTGTCAGAAAAAATGTAACCTAAATATTTTATTTTTGAATCAATATCAATGACATAGCTAATCCACAATAGCTTTTTTTTTAAAAATTGTTCGGTGTGAGAAAGCAGGCTTTATTTTTGCCATTGTTGCCTAGTAGGTCATTAGCGTATAGATGTAATTTATTGATGACATGTACATTTTTATTGAAATCCAGATACTGACGGAAGACCTAAAATCCCTAGCATCAAACCCCACTCCTATATTTTCCAACACATTTAAAACCTAAATCTTTTTCTGTGCTTCTTTAAAATGTGTAATTATTTTCTAGAAATACTGCAGGTCTGTTTAAAAAGGTTTGCATGTATAAACATTTCATTTTCATATCCATAAGCTGAAGTCTCTGTACTGTTGTAACCAGCAAACAGCCTTTTTTCAATGAATTCCATTCAGGGCACACTATTGTTGGTATGTAATTATCCTCTTCCTTTAATAATATTATACTTGCATTGCTGTGTTATATTGCACTGTTATTGAGAATATTAGCATGTACAAAGCCATTTTTTTTATATTTAACAGTTTCATATTGAAGCTGATTTACTACAGAGATACATTTAGTAGGGGCCTGATAAGCGGTTGTCTCTTAAAGCTACTTCCAGACTCTCAATAAAGACACTGTGTAACTTACAATTGTGTTATTTATTTCCCTTTTAATGCATAAATGTCATTTTATGCTTTACAACATTTTTCATAACACGTCCATTTGAAGAGAATTTTGATTACAGGAGATTTAGCTCATTTGTTTCAAATATTTGTCATTTTCTCAAATTAACATGCGTTAGGCAATAATAACACAACTTTCACAACATTCCTCTAAGAAAACAGATCTCATGTTGTACCACTTATGCATTTTGTGCCAGGTAACCCGCTCCCCATGCCAGCTGTTCGCAATCCATATTAGTACTGCAATTATCAGTAATGTTACTGCACTCTTTGCATATGGTGCCTTTCCCCAGCATAGTACCTTCTCATTAATATAATCTTACATGTTATCTTCTGCATTTTGTGTTAGTGTATCCATTTGTGTAATCTGGACCCCTTGTTCCCAGGGGCCTGCAGTATCGTCGCCTAAGTATTAAGATAGTCTGCCAACATGTCATCTGTTCAGGATAGCCTGATGTGTCTCAGCCAATGCCACTCTGTTGTATCTCTGACTTGTGGAACTGTGTTAGGGTTTCTTGTCCCCAACCATCCCGCAACGGTGTGTCTTTTTGACAACACAATTGCTAGGTATTATATTGCATAATTTAGCTTCTTTGGTCTTGCTACAACACCCAGTAGACACTGTTTTGCGTAGGATATATATATATATATATATATATATATATATATATATATATATATATATATATATATATATATCTATATATATATGTGTATATATATATATATATATATGTGTATATTTACACAAGCCTACTGATCTGGCAAAAAAAGGTATTTACTTAGGCAAAGAAAGACCTCCTCTTGGGTCATACACTTCAATCAATCAAACAATCAAAATGAGCTTTATTCGATTTTGAAAAGTTAAATTCATAAAAGCATACACATAATACATTTCCATACAATGCATAAAAGTTTTCAATTATAAACAGTAATCATTTTAAAAACATATAAAAAGTTAAACTAAAAATTGGGGTAATTTTATTTTTCCCTATGATATGTAATGAAAATTTGCCTAGCCCCCGGTGCTAGTAAGTTTCAATTCTATTAAGGACTCGGAGGCGAGGATTATGCCTTTCTTCCTTCGCTCTTTATTTTTACAGCCGCAAGAAACAACCACAAACAACTGCATTTCCCATGAACAGTTGGGAAAAAAAAGACAGTCTCAGCATAGTCCTTTGTTAGTCTCCGCACTCCTGCTGGCTCCCATCATGCCCCACTGCATCTAATCCAGTATTCTCAAGCATCCGGTTTGGCACCGCCATTCCCTGCAAAACCCGCAGTGTCAGAAACAGAACTACAGCCAGCACTAGAATGTCGCATAGAGACAAATGTGCAAAACATCTACAGTCCAAATCCAACATAAGAAATGCATGAAAGATTTACTTACATCTAGTACGGGGAGGGCCCACTTCTTGGAAGTCATTGGGAGGGATAATCCTCGCCTCAGAGTCCTTAATATAACTGAAACTTACTAGCACCGGGGGCTAGGCAAATTTTCTTCTATGGCAGGACCGGAGGCTTCGTATTATGTCAGTTCAAAGCTTGTCGACAACTAAACGTGCCACATCCAGAACCAGTTTGAAATAAAACCGCTTAAAAGTGGAATCTGAGGACCAATTGGCCACTCGCATCAGATCCTCCAGTCGGGCCCCAACGGCAAATGCTTTAGAGGCCATCGCCCCTCTCGCTGAATGAGCACCAAATTCCTTAGTATCAATACCTGCCTCCTGCATCACCCAACGCACCCACCGAGCGATAGTTGGGGATGAAACAGCCTTGTACGGTTTACGTAGGGCAATGAGAAGTTGTCTTTCGCCAGGAGGGAGGGTATCATCAGTCATATCCTCATATGCACGGAGGCACTGTACCACACACAGTTTAGGGGAATCTGGAAAAGCCGGGTATGAGATAACTCTTGTGTTGGACTTAGTCTGTCTACTCGCCGTGAAGGACACCCCCTCAGGGGAAAAAACTCTGACTGAGATGTCTAAATTCGTACATCCGAGACTCGCCTGCAAGAAACCAGGCATAACAGCATGGCCAATTTAGCCGTGAGTTCTTTTCGTGATAGAAATCTATTCGGCTGCCAAGACAGAAACAAGTTCAGAACCCTGTTCACGTCCCTAAGGACAGAGTAGCGCGGTTCCTGAGGCAGCGAGAGCCTACACACCAAAGGGTGCTCCCCAACAGGGGAACCCTGCACCAGCGCATGACCAGCCGATATTGCAGAATGAAAGGTGTTTATTGACCTATAGGCCAGGCCATCTTCCGCCGAGCATGCCAGAAAATTAAGCGCATGGACTACATCTGTCCCCATGGGATCGACACCCTGTCGCACACACCAACGATGCCATCTATGCCAGGCTGACCAATACCTCTTGGATGTGCTCTCGGCCCATGACCTGGAGAGCAAGTGCTCCGCCTTTCCCGAAAGGCCTGGGAGCGAACAGCGACGCTGGAGATCCTTCATGCCATCAGGCGCAGCGATCCCTCTTGGACTAACCGGTGGGGAACCTTGTCCGGATTGAGCAGAATGTGAGGATAATGGGGGAGTAGGATTGGAAAATCCCAAGAAAGTTCCAGGAGGACCGGAAACCAAACTTGAGATCTCCACCATGGCGTGATCAACACCACCTCCATCAGCTGGCGGCGCAGCAGCGCTGACACCTGCGTTATCATTGAAAACGGATGAAAGGCATACCTCTGCTCGCCCAACCAATCCTGCAAGAACGCATCCGTTGCCTCCTCGAACGGATCCGGGCGCCAACTGAAGAACCGCGGGAGCTGGTGATCTAGGCGCGACGCAAACAGATCCACCGTGAAGGGACCCCACTTCTCCGCCAGCAAGGAGAACACCTGAGGGTCCAGCTTCCACACGCTGGCATCCAGGATGTGCCCGAAGTGCCGATCGGCCACCTTGTTCTGCTGACCCCGGTAATACTCTGTCATGACCGAAACCTGATGATCCAGGCGAAAGTGCCAGAAATCCCGTGTGAGATCCGCTAGCATCTTGGATCTGGTACCCCCAGATGGTTGATGTACCTGACCGCCGAAACGTTGTCCATCCGGAGGAGGACACACTACTGCAATCTGTACTTCGTCCAGCATTTTACCGCAAAGGACCCCGCTAGCAACTCCAAGCAGTTTATGTGTAACGGCAGCTCGAGTGTGGACCAGGCGCCACCTGTGGAAAAATCCCCGCACCTGGCCCCCCAGCCAACACGACTGGGGTCCGATTCGATAATGATGTCCTGTGCTGAGCCAAATATTGCACAGCCATTCCAACCCTCCATGTGCGTCAGCCACCACTGCATCTCGTGCCTCACCTCCTCCGATAACGGAATCAGCTGAGAGTACGTCAGGCCCTTCCTGAGATGGTAAGCTTTGAGACGTTGCATGGCCCGATAATGAAGAGGGCCTGGGAAGATAGCCTGGATGGACGAGGATAGAAGACCTACCAATCGGGCCAATTGGAGGAGAGATATCTGCTGTTTTGCCAGAGTTTGGCGCAGTTCGTGTCTGATCTTCGCCATTTTCCTGGCCGGAAGACTTAATGTCGAAGCCACCGAGTCTAAGTTGAACCCCAAAAAGGTGGCACACTTGACGGGAACTATCAGGGACTTTTTCTCGTTGATGACGAAACCCAGTCCCTGAAGGAGATCGACCGCCACCTGCACTTGGGAGGAAAGCGGCTCTGGACACTGGTCCATGAACAACATGTTGTCCAGGTAAACGATCATTCGCATGCCCCAAGCACGCAAAGCCTCCACCGCCGGGCAAAGCACCTTTGTGAAGCACCACGGCGCAGAGGAGAGCGCGAAAGGAAGCGTGGTGAACTCGTAAACTCGACCGTCCCACCTGAACTGGAGGAAACGCCGATGAGGGGGAAAAAACGGTACTGTGAGATAAGCGTCTTTTAAGTCGAGCCTGACCATCCAATCGGACAGGCGTAACACATCCCTCAGGAGGTGGATCCCCTCCATCTTGAAATGTCGGTACACCAGCCACTCGTTAAATTCCTTCAAGTTGATGACTGGGCACCGGCCTCCGTCGATCTTGTCGACTAAAAAGAGATTGCTGAGGAAACCCTCTGGATGCTCGCGAGCGCAACAAACCGCCCCTTTTTGGATCAGGGCAGAAACCTATTTGTGCACCAACTCTGCATCGCGCTTCGAGAAAACAATGGGACGGGTGCGATGTAGCTGACACGGACGGCCATGGAACTACAGCTGGAAGCCCTGAACCATCTGCTGCACCCAAGCGTCGCTTGTAAGGGAAACCCATGTGTTGTAACTTGTGCATGTCTATCTTTTTTGAACAAGTGGTACGTCCCATTCCCCCTCCCTGCCCCAGCCACTTGGTATCTTCCCCCCAGTCATCCTTGGAATGTAGACCTATTCCTGTCAGTGAGGAGAGCAGGGTGACAGCAATAAAGAAGAGTTAACTCACTTTTGGTTCACGTGTCATCTTTACAACACTGGCGACGAGGAGAAGAACCTGGCGCAGGGGGCCCAGCTGTCATCTCCCCTTTCAGTGCTCTCTCCAACCGGTGCACGAGTAATGCAGTGAAGTTCGTGCTTGGTACATATGAGGAGAAATGTTCTGTTGGTGATCTCTGTTCGACGGACTAGAAGGCCTGTCATCTTGTGATTTCGGGAGATTAACTGCAGCAGAAGCCGTGATAAAGCCTGTCACGTCCATCTATTAGTGCCCTCATCAGACCTTCCAGCTGTCGAGGTGGCGGAATGACAGTCTGCGCCGTGCTACACTGATTTATGAGGTGCCAGAGAGACCTTCGAGATCTGTGCCGTGTACAAACTCCAGCCAGCGCAGGAAGAAGGAGTGAATGCGATATAATAAATTAAGGAATACCTATTTAAACGGGTCAGTGCTATATAAGGAAGAGACTCTTATTCTTGAAGCAAATTGTAAGCCTGGTTAAGCGCTTGCCAAAATATGTTCAGTCGGGAAATAAGAAAAAGAAAATTGCAATTCTGACTGACTGGAACGTTTATATCGTAACGTCTTCATATTGGTTGGCATGATACCAGCGGACTTTCAGGAGATGTAGTGTCACTTGAAGAGACGCTTTTGGAGTTCTGGTATGAGGAGCGCGCGGCTTTTACTGAAGTAATTAATTACCGGCGGAGGCACTGTCAGGTTCTCAGTGAGACAGGAAACTGTTGGAGGTTCGTCATAGAAGCGGCGCAAATTAGTTTTCCTCAGCAAGCCTCTCGTCAGTTCACATGAGCACCAGCTGCGTGTCTATGGTCTGGTGATTGCAGTGCAGTTAACTTTTCGCATTAGTGTGCCTCGTAACGTTATCTCCGAGTCTAGTGAAGAGGTTGATTCCTTCAGCGGGCAACTCGGGGGTGCTGCTATCAAGTGTGCTGTTTTTCAATTGGAGCGCAACCAGCCGTTTCCTCAGAGCGCCCCTGTCCATTCCCTAGTGCACCAGCTGGTGTCAAAGTCCCGGTCATCGGAGCACTGCCATTAGTTTCCCCAGTGTGCCTTTTGCTCCCTGTGCCTCTCGTCTGCTTCAAAGTGCAACGGCTGCGCCCGCCAAATCCTCCAGGGGGCAGCTCTTTGGCGCGAGTGTTCCTGTCAGCATCTGCGTGTCAACTTCTTCAGAGCACTTCTCGTCTGTTTCCCGGCGCCCCAGCCGCATCAGCGCCGGTCCTGTCTTCCGGCCATATTCTCATTGTGTCAATCCTCAAGAGTTCCTGCCAGCACAGAGGTGTTCGTCATTCTCTCCTGGGCACACGTTGCCAGTCTCCCGCCTCAGCACTGGTCCTGCCTTCTAGCCTGTCATCTTCCCCTGTTCCTCCACACCGTGTGCGTCCATTCCAAAAGAACTTACTTCAAAAAACCTCCACACCTTCAGGCAAGACTTTCTTTGCAGGGTGGTATCTATCCACTTTAACTTCTATTGTTACGGCCGAATTATATTTACAAGAGATCATATTGTCAACTGTACTTTCAAGTACCTTGCCAAGGGCAGTCCTTCAGGAAAACTTTGAACCTATCTCATCTGCCCATCAAAAATTGTGCAATGGTTTCAACTTGACAATTGCTCTATTTGAAATATGTGTGACTATTTGTGCTGATTCCTGATTTGTTTTCCTCATCCATTTCTTGGTGGGTTTCATTTCCCCCCCCCCCCCCCCCCCCCCTGGTCTGGTGCAAACGGATTCCTCCAGTTTCGTGCTATCAGTACACAACTATATAGTATAGTTTGCATTCTAAAGTACAATTTAGGCAGTATTTCCTATTGTGGTTCTTCCTGCATACATTTTCTACCTTGGAGAGGTGTTTTTCTTGTAATTTTGGTAATTTGCGAAAAAGCCTTACATTATACTGTGCAATAGTGACAAATGTACCTTATTGATGATTTGTGATAGTCAGGTAGTTTAGGTACATTCCCCCGTGTACCGTGCTGAGCGTGACAGTAAGTGCATTTCAAGTGACGTTGTGATTCTCCACTAAGCAGCATAGGTGTTGGGAAACCCCCCATCAGTTTCAGGTGCAAGAGGTATTTTGCTCTATGTCCCAGGTCATACAGCTGTGCTCCCCTACCATTAGTAGTGGTGTTCCATTGTGTCAGAGGGAGTTGATCTACCCCTTCTGGGTGACGACCTTCCCCTATACATACTCAGTCCACCATTTTCTGTGAGCTAGACTTTATACACCTTAATATCTGCAAGGACCACCCAGTTTCTCCTTCCACCTCCTTCCTGTGCAGTGGTGCTCACAGCTGCTCTTTCCACCTCCTTCCTGTGCAGTGGTGCTTACAGCTGCTAACTTTCCCTATGGCGGCTTCTTCTATGAACCCCCCCCCCCCACCTTCTTAAATGACATCGGCGATCCAGTTATACACTGGAAGGATTGGATCAACTTGTTTGACTCATATTTAATAGCCATAGGGGGGGGGGGAAATTCTCAGCAGTGCGGAAGCAGCATGTTTTGCTTCACAATCTAGGAGTGCAAGGGAGGAAAATATATGACACCCTCCCTAACCCAGCATTAGAAGACGACGAACTAGACTCAGATGTCTTCAAAATCACAATGATTAAACTAGAGACTCATTTTGGGGACAAGGTCAACGTGGTGCTTGAGCGTCACAAGTTCTTTTCAATAGTGCAGGCTAAGGGGGAATCCATAGCTAATTACATTGCCGCTCTCCGAGGTCTCACACAGCTGTGTGAGTTTGGGGAGTTGAATGATTCCCTCATTAGGGATCAAATGGTGAGGTGTACCCTCAACCCAAAGATAAAAGAAAAGCTTTTGGCTAAGAATCCTTCGTTGAGGGAAGCGGTGGCTATCGCACACTCCATTGAGCACACCGCAAAATGCATCCAGGAGATGACCATCCAAAAGAATCCATGGGTTGTGTTAATAAAATAAAAGGGTCGGTGTTGGAAGACAAAAGAGAAGGAGAAGATAACAGGACCAAATCTAAAGAGGTAAAGAGTGATAAGCCCTTTAATGTCACAGAAGGGTTGAAATGCTTCAGGTGCGGAAGCAATAATCATCTTGCTAATAGCATGCATTGTACTGCTCGAAATTCCATGTGTATGAAGTGTAACAGAAGGGGCCACTTCGCAAGGGTGTGTAAGGATGGGGAGAGGAGTCAAGTAAGAATGGTACAAAGCGAAGAGGGGCCGGATCCAAGTTTTGTGTTCTAATATCCTTTTCTACCTGTTCTAGGATGAGGTATCTTGCGTACAGTTTGGAATTAAGGGTGGGGAGGTCTCTGTTTCAGTTTTTCAGGGACATGCCCCCCTTAGCCTTTCCTCTGCCCCGTGAGGTGTGGGTCTGCAGGGTCCTTATCCCTGCGCGTTAATGTTTTTGCGTGCCAGTTGTTCCCCCCCTCTCTTTCCCCCCCCCCTACCTGACTTCTCTTTCCCCCTCCCCTCCCTCATTATTCCTCCTCCGCTTCGGTCCTAGGGAGAAGTGTTGCATCTTAAGCTGATATGGTTATGCTTTGTTGGTTCAAAGGGAGATGTGTTGTAACTTGTGCATGTCTATCTTTTTTGAACAAGTGGTACGTCCCATTCCCCCTCCCAGCCCCAGCCACTTGGTATCTTCCCCCCAGTCATCCTTGGAATGTAGACCTATTCCTGTCAGTGAGGAGAGCAGGGTGACAGCAATAAAGAAGAGTTAACTCACTTTTGGTTCACGTGTCATCTTTACAACACCATGCGGGATAAAACAGCGCCAAGCGCCCCCAACCCACAAACTCGTTGAGGGCAGCACAGTCCCCTCTCCCAGCACCTTGCTGCTGGCCTCTCTGGCCTCCACGGGCACGGAACTGTTGTCCCCTTTTGGGGTAGAAGTTGTTGAAGCGGGTGTTGTCTTGAAACTGACAGCGGCCGGAGCCTTGCCCCCGTCCTGAACTGTTGTCACGACCGAACAAGCGGCCCCTGCCACATCCGGTCCTCTCAAAAACCCGAGGGGCAAAAACTTTTTTGATGTTAGATTGTGCCCTATCTAGGGAAGTGAACGTGGCCACGAATTTGCCTAATTCCTTAATGAATGGGTCCCCAAACAGGCCCCCTTGCGCCACAGCACCGACTTCTGAGGAGGCGTTGAGAGGGCACAGTTAGCGTTGCCAAGGAAAACTATGGCCCGCTGGGCCCAGTTGGGGAGGACCTCCGGGGAAATAAGATCCCCCGAGACCTTGGCCTCCTCGGCCATGTCCAGAATCTTTGTCATGGGCCCCACTGCGTCCCAACAGCTTGTCCTGGCACGTACGCCAGGACCTATCTATACCCTTCCGAGGGTTCTTCACAAACTTGGCCATCTTCGGGTCGATGTCTGGAGTCATTGGCACCTTGCCCTCCAAGGAGAGACGAGGGCACTCTGCTCGGAGACTGCTGCAGGTGTCTTTATCCACCGGCTTGCAAAGGCGGTTCACCACGAACTGGGCTACCTTCTCCCCGGGCTACCTTCTCCCCGGGCACCCAATCCGAAGACCGGGGATGGACGATATCTTCCGGGTCCAGCATGTCCGATGGACCTGCCGAGGATGAAGCCTGGGACGGAAGCCACGATTGAGAGGAGCAAGCCTCTTTGTCCGTGTCGTGGGAATCCTTATCATCCCGCGGCTCTGGTGTCACAGTCCGAGGGGTCGGTGGGGAGCCTCCGCTGGGGTCACGGGAGCGGGCGGGAGTCCCGCATGTGCCAAAAATGTGCTCTTAACTCTCGCGAAAGCCTCGGTATCCACCCCCTCCGTGCAGGGATTCTCAATGGGAGGGAGGAAGGGTAAGGCGCGGGGCTGGCACAGGAATAAGGGTCGCCAACTTGGCGTACGCCTCATCCAACCTAGCCGTAAGGCGCTGTTCCAAGGGAACCATAGCCTGATCCACTGCCCTATAGATCGAGTCATCGACCACCTGGTAGAAGTCCTCATCCCAAGAGGCGTAATTCAGAGGGTCTTCCTCTGCATTATGGTCCTGCTCGCCCTGCATTGTGAGGTAAATAAGGCTCTGCAGGAGATAGAGCTGCGGCACCAGTAACCACTAATGGACCCTCACGGGCACCAAATTTAAGCTGGGGGGAAGCCCAGGTAAATATGGGGGCACAAAAGCACACAATTCAAGGGCTAGTCCTGGGGACGCTGCAGCCCACTCAGTCACTGGGCACCACCCGGCACACAAGCATCCCACCGCACTAGACCAGTGCTGCTTAGGACACCGCAGGGTGTTCCAGAAGCCCACTACAGACCCACCAGGGTGTTCAATGTCACAAGAAACACGGGAGAATTGCGACCCCACAGGGTGTCAGGCCCGGTGGCAGGGGCAAGACGAGCTGTCTGTGCCAACGCACGCACAACCGCTTTTAAAAAGCACTCCACAGTCGCGCTAGACATAGAGAGGAGCAAGCTTCGCCTGGCGGTGGGAGGACTCCACCGCACCTCACTGGGATCGAAAATCGCGCGCGGAGCGCAAAAACGCATCCCGCGATTGCCAGGGGGAATCTGAAACACAAAATAGACAGAGCTACAATAACAAGCACAAACGCTGTAACCACAAGCCCCCAAACCCAGGAGAAACGGAAAAAAGCACTTAACTTGCTGCCGAGCAGTGAAGAAAGAGGAAGAGGAAGCTGCAGTGGGGCTTGATGGGAGCCAGCAGGAGTGCGGCGAGTAACAAAGGACTATGCTGATACTGTCTTTTTTTCCCAACTGTTCATGGGAAATGTAGTTGTTTGTGGTTGTTTCTTGCCTCCAGTCCTGCCATAGAATTCCGAACGTATGTCCCATGATTCAGTTGTTAACAGCTTTCCTTGTCCTCATGACATTCTTTAGGAAGCCCACCATAGACCCAATACAATAATGATTTTCAAGCATCTGTAAATATATAAAGGCAGGGCAACATTGTCTCCATCCGCCCTGGTTTAATAGAGGTATTAACCATCTTCTCCTCTCTTTGTTATATAACTTACAAAATAAAAGTACATGCATTTTGCTTTGTCTGGATCCTTTGTCACAGGGACATTGACATAATACTCTTGACCAGTCATTTACAGTTGGATATGAGATTAAATGATGGAAGGTCCCAAACCTAAATCTTGTCAGAAGGTATCTGTCATATCCACCCTGGACACACAACAAATAGGGTTGTATATATACAGTCGTCAGGGTCAATTGGTGGCTAATCACCATTGGTTTACTTAGCTCGGATGTTAATCTGTTTCCTTCTAGGTGAGACATGGCTTATTTAAAGGTACAAGTATCAGTGTAGTGACTATGTGATGCATCACTAGACGTAGAAGAATTGAAATATAAGATTGCAATGTAAAAATAGATGCCTGGAAACAATCGACAATCTACTACATTGTTAATTAAATGCTCGTTGACATGACTGTTTGATTACTTAACACAGGAAATCGTTTCAATTGTAATCTGAATACCGTTTTTAACCTGTGTGAATTTTACATAAAATGTTATAAATTCAAAGTCTTTAAAACTTGAAAATGTTCATAGTTCACAATGTAGAAACGCAGAGAGAATCGTAACAAATTAGACAAGGCTTAGAGGCGTTCGTATGTACGTCTTAGGTTACATTGAGTTAATAGATTCAGCTTGGGTATAGGAAACTGTAGAGATGTTCAACTTTAGAGGAATCAATGTGACTGGTGGTTCGTATGGTGTTCATTGGGTACGCTGGAGTGCAATAGACTCCTATTGCAGGTATAGTACCCATAATTAGCCGTCCCACATGACCGTACAAATATGATTCATATCATACACGTGAGGCGCATGTATTTCAATGAGTAGCAGTTCCAAAAGTGAAGACTGCTCATGAGTAAGGTATCCCACGGCACACTGGTCTAGCGCCCCACCTTACTATAATAGTGTTTTTTAAATGTAACTATGCCATGGTAAAACCTAATGTTGATAATGAAGTAGAAACGCACGGAGCCATAAATAAAGCTAAATCAAGAAAAGAATCTGTAGATGTAAGCAATCCCTACGTGACTTTATTGACTAGGAGTAGTGAGGGTTCACTGGAAAGGTCGTCCACTGCGCATAGCTTTAGTGCAGGTGAGTCAATTCCATCATTGCTATCTGCCACACATTTCCTGTAAGAAACGAACCATAAAAAAGGATAATTTAGCAAACATTTCCTATATGTCAATAATAATAAGAACACCTAGTAAGCACTACCCCAAGAAAAATGATAACTGGTGTAAATTATTAGCTCAGACAATACAGGCATCTAATGTCTAAAACTAATACAGCAATATGAGTGTAGAAGAAAAGAAATGGAGGGGGGATACTGCCAAAAAAGAAAGGAAAACTTCAGGTATTGGTAAAAAAAAAATCTATAGATGATAGTATCAAGCTTCAACCCATTAGGAAATTTGGTACCAACCTGTAGAATGAAACGGGATTCCAGTTTGCGTAAAGCTGCTAACTGTTTACCACTCCTCTTGTTCAGACTGAGTCTTGGCCAAAGTACTCTGCCTGTGTCCAGTCACCCTCATGTTTATCTGTGAAAGGCCTGGCTGTGCTATAGTTCTGATTTTTGTTTGTGATAGCCCTCCAATGCTCTAAGATTTGGGATTTTCACTTTGTTTTCACTCTCTCCAGTATAACTTCTGACACTTTGCAGTACCTGCAAGCCTTGCAGTTACCGCACCTTCGAAAACCTCTGCCTTGTTTTAGCCAATTTGTTTCTTTCCTCTGGAGATGGCTATGGACAAGGAGGTCTCTGAGTGTGGAGTTTCTCTTATAGAGCATAGAGGGATTGGAACCTATTTTATTCCTCAGGATAGAATCCTGTCTCAGAATACCCCATCTCGATTTAAGTAGCTTGCGAAGTTGACCTGCTTTGCTGCTATATTTCGTGATGAACCGTATGGGTTCCTGCGTGACTTCTTTGGGAATTTTATCAGAGGATTGCCTGAACAGAATGTCATCTTTTGTCGGTTTCTCAACCCGAGCCTCCACTTGTTTAAGTGCTTTGCACGAGTAACCTCTCATCCTGAACCTAGCAATCATGTCTTGCTTGGTACGTTGGTAGCTAGTCTTCAAGCTGCAGTTACGTTTGGACCTCAAAATTCGCTATAAGGTATGCCCCATCTGGAACTGGGAGGATGGTAGCTGGAGGCCTGCAATATTGAGTTCCCAGCTGTTTCTTTTCTATACAGATCAGTTTGAATAGTGCCGTTCACCAAGGTCCAAGAAATCAATGCTTTTTTTGCTGTGGTGCATAGTAAATTTCCGGTTAACAGCATTTATAATTGATAGCATCAACAAACAATTTGAGTTCCAATTCGGTTCCCTCCTAAATAAAGAAAATGTCATCAATATACCTCCGCCACTTACTTACATTGAAGATCCAATATTCTGTCCTGTCATTCCATAGCACCTGCTTCTCCCACCAGCCCACCATCAGGTTGGCGTAGCTTGGGGCGAAGCAGGTGCCCATAGAAGTCCCCTGCAACTGTTTGATATGTTCCTTCTAAAAGATGAACATATTTTTCCTAAGACATATATGGATCATAACTGTGTGATCAAGATGTTAGATGCTGCGTGTTTTAAGGAAAAATGTGCACGCTTTCAGTTCATCTGAGTGTCTGATGCTCGTATACAGACTTTCAATATCTAAACAAACAAGCCAATGGTCAGTATTAACGCCTTAACCGCGGCGGTTTTTCCGCCGCAGTATGGGCATTCTATTAGGTGCGCTGGGCTCAGTCGGCCGTTGGGCGATGGCAGCACTATCGAGGGCCCGCAAGGGGTTACGGGTCACATCTTGTACTTTCTGCAAACTATCTGTGGTATCTTTCAAATATGAATTGAGAATCTTTACAAAAGGGAAGAGAACATGGTCAACAAAGATCGAGGTGTTTTCCAGGAGATTGTTTTTTGATGAAACTATAGGTCTCCCTGGTGGTGTGTGTATGTAGATATATATATATATATATATATATATATATATACACACATATACATACACACCACCAGGGAGACCTATAGTTTCATCAAAAAACAATTTATATATATATATATATATCCATCCTACTGGCGATCGCCAGTAGAGAGTTATAGCTAGCGTTTTTCTTTTTCCAATATCTTTGCCATCATTTGACGTAGCTTCGCGAAGATTTCAAAACTAATACACCACTCCGTTCAGCTGCTATGTTGAAAGCTTTGGGGTGATTCGTCAAGCGAGGGCCCAGAAAAAGGGGGGTTCCCAAAACACTTTTTTTCCAGGTTATTTTCCATAGGAAACTGTTGACGCAGCTACTGCACGAACTGCTGAACGGAATTATACAAATTTGGCAGAAAGGTAGCTCTTGTTCCATAAAGCACTCTTTGGTAAATGGTGTAAATCCATTCAGTAGTTCCTGAGAAAGTTAAAGATTTCTCAGATATACACCTGGGGACACGGAGGATCAGCAATCCCTCCTGATCTCGTGCCTGAGTTCTGATTGGCTGTCAACACTTCAAACAATTCACAACAAGATCCCTGTACCAAGGACAGATAGTATTGTCTATCTACTCAACATGAGTGTACACTGTTCTGGAAATATTACTACAATGTGCCAGAAACATCCACCTTTCTCTTCACAGTGAGGTGTGTTTTCTCTAATGTCTTGCTGTCCACAACAAACCAATGTTTGTATCTAAAAGACCTAAAAAAGTTTCAGGGTGGCAATCAACTCAACGTGCCCAAGCATGTTGTATGTGAGAAGCACAATACAATTTTGATTTCCGTGAGACCCAGCCCCCTCCTGGTCAACTTTTAACATCTCATTACAAGGCGGTAGCAGTAGCTCCCACAATAGCACTTCCTATTACAAAGACAATTTTGAGCGGGTTAAAACAAAGTTTGCGATGTATAAGAGAAATGGCGCTGTTGGATATCAGACACCCTACTACCAATGGTGTTCGAAAGGGCAATGGACCAAGAGGATACCTGCTCTTAACAAGAGTATAAAAGATATCACAGCACTCTATAGGTAGTCAAGTAGTATGATTTGGTCCAAAAAGTCAGGATCACAGTAAGTTCAATCCAAGTCTTGTTTGTTGCTTGTGACTTGACATCTTCAGTCATAAAGTAACATCCGAAGGTACAGCCAACATGTACTCTTAAAGGATTGGCGACCAGGTCACAAGTCAGGCGCACAGCACGGGGTAAGAAATAACAAATGAAATGTAATATAAGTGAACTCCAAGAGAGATAAGGGGACCGGTTACCATACAATCCCCAGAAAACCCTGGATAGCAATCCAGAGTTCGTCACAATTTTACACAAGTATCTCCCTGAGCTCTACAAAAATATCCAACAATGCAATCTCTGCAAAAAGGTATGAAGAACAGTTCCACTCAAGTGCAGAAGTAATGTCTTTCGTTCTTGATAATATATCCGTTGAAGTAAAGTGATCCACAAATCTAATATTATGATTATCCAATAAGTTTTAATGTTCGTTTCTTTAAATAAATCCTTTAACAGGCTTCTTCAAATCAATCCTTTAACAGCCAACACGTGTTTCGTCTGATGCTATATAATTGCATCTAATGACTTCATCAGGGCTTAAACGTAATTTAGTCCTTCCCTGGACTATTATTCATAATATTCACAGTTTGAGACAAGTTTGGACATTCCTCATTGCTGCCTCATCTTTAGAATCCTCGTATCCTACGTATGTAAATTTTACTCAAATAGTGATAGATCCGAAATACAGGATACACGTGTACATGTACCTGCGCATATCTTCAATGCTCCCGCGTTCAACTCCTTGGCTTTCGCCAACATGTGTTTTGTCACCCACATGACTACTTCAAGGCTGCAAAAATTAGTACAATAAAAGGTATACAAAAAGGCAGTCAAAACCTTCATATTCTTATATACAAAGTATATGTCAGTAGGCAGGCACAGACCTGATTAAAAGTGGAAGAATTGTAAAAGAGAGTAAAACTCCAAATAGTCCTAGAAAGAAAGACGCATAGAAAAATCACCATAATTTGTTGTTATGTTAAAGAAGAAGGGACGTACAAAAAAGTGGAAAAAGTAAAGTTCAGTCCAGCTTTCCAGTGTGCAAGGTCCTCAAAAAAGAAACCCATTAAGATCAATGGGGTGCATTTCATTTGTGCAGTTGCTGGTGTTTAAGACAACCATCACCCGAAATTGGACATGAGAAATCTGGTTAAGAAAGGGAGGAACAAACCTCTTGATATCGTAGAGATTGCCAATTTCTGTAAAGCTATAGAACAATCGTCAAAATGAATATTCAGATCCCCCAACAACAGCCTTTTCTCATAACGCAGTGCAGGTTGAATCATTTGCTCGATAATGCTAGATGCAAACCGCATGGAGGGCCCAGGAGGTCTATAAATCAGAAACCCATTTATAATGTAATTATTGAATGTCATAATAGAGAAGAAGCCTGCTCCTCTATCCTCAATGTTTGTGGGCTCTACAGTGCACTGAATAGATAGCCTGTGAATAATAGCAATCCCTCATCCCCTGTTAGTCGGCCGATCCACTCTAATAATTCCCTAATTATGTGGGAGGTATTCAAGGATTTCTGGAGCAGAGTCCTCATTTAGCCAGGGTTCTGTACTTGGGAGCAAGTATCAAATGTGTACAGAGCCGGTGAATCTCTCTGAGCTCCCAGGGTACGTATAACAAAGTGCATAGGGCGATGGCTGCCGAGAGCGCTAGCAGCAGATCTCAGCAGTGGTGGGCCGGAAGAGACCCAGTATTGGTGAGCCGCAGGTCGAGGGGCATGACAGATCCCCGCAAAGACAGCAGGAGACAGTACGCATCCACCGGTCCGGCAGACAACTAAAGGATGCATAGAAGGGCAGATTTGATGGTCCCCTGAAGCCCAGACAGCTATTGGAGACTCCTGCGGCAATCGAGGCCCTGCTAGTTGGACCTATAAAAGTGAGAAGAAAACTGCAATGGTGCAGGGCTGCCACATATATCCCTGCTCCTTCCATCCCGGCCTGTCTTAGCCCTTCGCAATGACAGCATCCCCACATACCAGTGGCGGAACAGATGCCCCAAGGCCTCTGAGGAGCACCTTGACCTCTTCTGGGCTTCCCGGACCCAGACATTGAAACAGGAGGGGAGGCGCCCGCCAGGCGAACAATCAGCGAGTCCCAGCGGCACTGGAGACGGTGCCAACTCTGCCCTGGTAACCACAGGGCTGAAGAGGACAGCAGGTGTGGAAGGTGGCTCTCTACCCCCCGAGAATGCAGTGAATCAACCCTGCAGCCACAAGGACCCGGCCTATGGAGACAGGCCAAGGTGGCCTACACAAGAGTGGCCCAAGCACACCTGGTGAGTAGGGAGCAGCGAGTGACTGGGGAAGTAGGCCAAAACTTGAAAGCTCACTGCCAAGGACAAACCTAGGTGGCACACGCACCCAATCTTCCCCTGTATGAAGACAGAAGAATCGGGCCCCCTAGACCACCAGAGTGGGCATCCTCCAGCGCAGCTGAAACCCCAAAGCCTACCTCACTTTGCTTCACCCGATCAAGACTGCACATGGAACCCCGTTATCAGAGGAAGGGACCTCTTTGGCACTGGTAGTTCTCCATTGATTCCCCACATCGATATACAAGTGACTGCATCCTCCCCAGGCATAGGAAGGACAGTGGGACCTCCCGCCTATGTGAAGCAGTTTTGTCGCCATTGAGGCCTCACCTACTCTTGAGAGTACGGAGTTGGAGGAGACCCCACTACAGGAGAAGATATGGCAGCACCCTAGGCCAAGAAAGAACGCTCCCTGAAAGACAGGTACACCAAGTCCTCTGCTCCACCCGCGCTGCGTATCGCCCCTGCCCTTGTACGGCCCACCGCATCCGGAGGATGAAGATGGGAGTGGAAGCACCGGTCACCTGGACATATCTGGATACCTTATTTTCATCCCTTAGAGAGGATCCACAGTCGATTAAGAGAGATCTTGCACAGGATCAGAAGGGGGTAGAGAAATAAGTCTTGGTCACTGGGGACAGAGTGGATGCACTATAAAACAATGAGATCACCAGAGAAGAGGAAATTGAGCAACTCAGGCAGGAACTCATCTGTCTCACGGATCAGCAGATCAATATTCAGGCCCATGCTGAGGACCTCGAAAACAGATCAAGGTGCATTAACATTAAAATCAGGGGTGCCTTGGTGGACGCAGAAGCAGGGTATGTGAAGGAATACTTCCCTTCTCTCTTTGTCCAGGTCTTGAGCGACACACAGGCATCCGACATCCAACTGGATACAGTCCACCGAGCAAGCCCTCCCCAAGCTGCAAACTTGTCCCCCCCTGACATCTTGGCATGTGTACATAGCCAGAGACGCCAACCCGGTACACTTTCGTGGCCAACCACTTCAACTCTTCCAGGACCTCTCAATAATCATGCTGCAGAAACGGAGAGAATTTCGCCCGGTGACTGCCTTTTTTCGAGAACACAATACTACATACTCATGGCACCACCCTTTTTGCTTGGTCTTCACCTGGGAAGGAAAAACTCACGAACTGCGCTCCATCAGTGCGGCCTATGATCTTCTCCAGATTTAACCACTGGCAGGGGCCCCTGGGGAGTGTGGTGGGATCAGGAACCGGGTACAAACGACAGTCTTGATGCAGACAGATTGAGAGGTTGTGAGGAGGTGACGCTCACTTGGGCGAATGCAAAAAGAGCAATTGATGGACAGAATGCATAACAATGTCATACATTCACTCCAGTACAGAGATCAGGGACTAAATCCATAGTTTCTTTTGCTCACCATGCCATTCCAGTTTGGACCGAGCCATATGCAAATCAGTCCTGACCCTGTGCCCAATGGGAACAGTCCAGCCCGAACTGCCCTGGGTCGAATGGCCACCACAGACCCCACCTTTTGTCTTTCTCTTAGAATGGCTCGGGTCATCCAGAAGGTCCCGCCCCTTCCAGAGACTGCTCTTGTTTCTTGTTCAATTGCTTTTTTTTGTATGTACCAAGCTAAAGTGCCATCCAGGGTTTCAGAGTCTGGGAAATTAGTGTTCTATAGGCACAAACTCTTACAGACAAGGGGCCCACTTCACTCTATAGTCCAGCTTGCAGACAAACACACAGATTATGGTGTTGGGTGATTACCTGAAATTGGTCTCCCTAAATGTAAAGGGGCTTAACAATCCGATCAAGTGGAGGGCTTTTCTTTTGTTTTTAGAGCACAATGGGGTGGATATCTGTCTCTTCCAGGAGACCCACCTCCTCGCAAGCCACTTTCACAGGCATAAATCCAAGGCTTTCCCACATCAATTTTTTTCCTCAATGGGGTGTAAAATGTGTGGGGTAGCAATTCTAATTTCCCATAAAATTCAGGGATCAAATGGCTCTAAACTCATCGAACTCAAAGGACGTCTCCTGGTATATCAAATACGACGCACCTAACAAGGGACAGGAACATTTCATTCACACACAATAGAAGATGCCCTCACAATTCTCAATTGGTTAGTCTTAGTAAGGGGTGGCCTCAACATAATGTTTAATAATAACTTTGATTGCTCTGTCCTCAGCGAGGGACGGGCAGGGGCGCTGTTGGACAAGGGACTGATTTGGATGAGGGGGGTGGGTTTGATAGATCTATGAAGGGCATCCCATCTCTACACCCGTGACTATACATTCTTCTCACATGCCTAATAATCATATGCTTGATTAGATTACTTTTTAGAAACCCAGGAGCTTCAGAAATTACTCACTTGAAGGAGATTGAACAGAGATCCCTCTCTGACCACTCAGCTCTCATACTTGAGTTCCATAACCCCCAACAGAGAGACGTGCATCGACGAAGAAGGCTCCAGGAGACATTATTGCAAACATCGGAGGTGGTTAGGCAGATCAAGAAAGCTATTATCGACTATATGGACTCTTAACAATTGATAGAATTGAAACGTAACATTGCTATCTTACTCGTGTTTTACACAATATTATGTTAGCATTTATATAGCTAATACATTATATTTGCATATTGTGTGTAGAAGCAACCAGTAGATGCAGATGTTGTGTTAGTTAGGTTGACATCTGTACCCCCATTTTAGTTTTCAAAGACGCCATGTTGTATTATAATCAAAACTATTACTTGCTCATTTAAGAGAAATGGTCCTTGGTAAGTTTTGTTTCTTCAATGCTGAAACTTGCTCATTAACGCATGCCTTTTCTTTTACATAGAGGCTTTCTCCCACCTGTCTAGAAGGGAGGGTAGACCAGACGACCTTGGATAGTAGATAGCTTGTACCAGGCTGCGGAATTGAAACTTATGTTCTGTTCCCCCCATTGTATTACGACAGCTACAAGTACTTTTCCATAATAGGCGGGTCTTTGTGGGCTCCGCAACCTACAGAATGTAACTTTATGCTTGCTAGAGTCAGTCCCTTGTCATCCATCATAGGAGACTGGTCAGACTGGACTCCACTGCAGTATACTTTGTGAATAAACTAGTTTGCTTGTATTCTCTACTGCGTCATCAACTCTTCATTACTGGAATACACGAAGAGGTCGACAGTGACCTGGGTGACCCTAGTTGGGCCACTTCCTTCGGTTGGTGCCCGAGCAGGGACTCCACCAGGTGACCCATCCTGCCCGTAATCTGGTCGAGGGGGTCGTGGTTGCATCCGGTCGGATGAGCGGATTGGAGATCCCCATATGATGACTTGGTTCTCTCGGCTGCCCCGCCTATCATCATTCTTTAGCTCACTCCCCCGCCCCAGTTCAGAAATGACCATATGCGAATCCATGTCTTCCCTGGACAGGAAACAAGCATCCTGGGACCGGTTTCTGGCTAATCAGCCGTCATCAGCCAGGCTAGCTTGAATCTAGTGGCAAAATGAGCAAAGGACCTACGTCTGGGTATACCATGCCAACTTAGGGCTAACAAAGCAAAACCAAAGTGGATGATGGACGGAGTGTTGAACATTGCAAGCACTCATCCCCAGTCAACTGATCTGGGTTTAATCCATCATCATTTTTTCTCTCACTCAGCCACCCCAGTTCAGATATGGCCATATGAAAGTCAGTCTGACCCTGTGCCTAATGGGAACAGTCCAGCCCGAACTGCCAAGCCATGTCTTCCCTGGACAGGAAACAAGCATCCTGGGACCAGTTTCTGGCTAATCAGCCGTCATCAGCCAGGCTAGCTTGAATCCAGTGGCAAAGTGAGCAAGGGGAATCATTGATTCTGAATGGGATATATCTTTGAGAAAAGGAAAAAAAATCTTTTGTAAAAAAACCCTCACTCACCAGCCTAGTGGTGACATGCTTCATCATTAGGGTCCACCCTGGATAACCGAATGTCATCGGGGTGTGCTGCGACACCTGAACTACAGTGGAGCTGGTTATTGTGAGTGATAAGTGCAGAAAAAGTGTTAATAATTGTCCTGGTATGACTGGTATGAAAAAAACTTTATTCGCAAGCTACTGCACAATGTTAAAAAAGTGATGAGATACTTAGTAGGTGATTATGACCAAGAGTATCTATGTGGGTCCACCGCAATGATGAAGCTTGTCACCACTAGGCTGGTGAGTGAGGGTTTTTTTACAAAAGGAAACATTTTCCTTTCCTCAAAGATACATCCCATTCAGAATCTATGATTCTCCGTGGTGATACTCCCTTTTTTTGTTACATAGATACCTAGCGAAGGGGAATAGGAGTATACTCCCTTCACATACCGTGATTAAATCCCTTTCTCTCCCCATTTGTTATCATATATAAAGTGAGCAAGGGACCCACGTCTGGGCATAGCCTGCCAACTTAGGGCGAACAAAGCAAAACTAAAGGGGATGATGGACGGAGTGTTGAACATTGCAAGCACTGACCCCCAGTCAACTGATCTAGGTTTAATCCATCATCATTTTTTAGCTCACTCCGTCACCTCAGTTCAGACATGGCCATATGCAAATCAGTCTGACCCTGTGCCTCCTGGGAACAGTCCAGCCCGAACTGCCAGAAACCGGTCCCAGAATGCTTGTTTCTGGCCCAGGGAAGACATGGCAGCAGCGGGTAGAGGCGCATTTTTAGGAACATTGGGTATGTACCCCCATGGAAGGGAAGTGACGTGCTTGCTCTTAAAAATTCAGTCTAATTGCATACAGAGGCTGCCTCCTCGTCAGTTATGACTTTAGCAGACATTGAGATGTTTATGTGGCTTTTGGTGCCTGTGGACATTTGGCGGCAAGAGCATACGCAGGATCATGCGGCGGAGCTGGGTGGTACTTGGAGTGAGATTAGGGCATGGGACAAGGAGAGAATGGCTGGTGAAAAGCCCAACATGGAAGTTTTGGCTTTTCCAAGCCCCATTATAACCTATATGCACTCTTTAATCCCATCTAAATGGGTGGATTGGGACAAGTTAGAGGCATATCATAAGAAGAAAGAGGAGAGTGTAACAGATTTTTTTCACTCGTTTTGAAGGGGTGTTTCTAGATTTCAGTGGGCAGGATTTGTCAGTTGAAGGAGGTGTTTGTTTGTTTGTTAATAGGTTTGTTACGAAGTTGCTTCCTGAAATTGCAGCTCGGCTGCAAGCTTCTGAGAGTACTTGGACTATTTCCTCCTCAATATTATTAGCATCGAGAAAATTAAGAAAAAGATAAAGTGGAGAAAAAGAATAAGGATTTGAAGACAAAGGCGTTGCTGCAGTAGGTTGTAAGGGGATCTGGAAGGGGTCGAGGCACTGGTCCGTACTCAAAGGTCCCAGGGTGCTGGTGGAGGCGGTACACTCTTGGGGCTGAATCAGTGCATGTATTGTAAAAAGGAGGGACATTGGCGAAGCAGGTGTCTGGAACTGTTGCAGAAACTTGCAGTACCCAGGGGGTGGGGTCCAAGAGGAAGGGGTTGTGGGCAGGTTGGTGGGGATGAGGATCAAGTTGGTACATATTCGGGGGGTCATTCAGATCAGAATTATTTTGATGACCCCCGGGGAAGGCAGTACTATCATGATGATTATGATATGGATGAAGTTACAGGGATGGCTTATAGTGAGCACAGCAAGGAACAGGGTGAGGGACCAGTCCAAATTCCTGTAGATCAGATTGGTCCTTATGGCACAGCAGATTTACATGGTTTGGCACAGAAATTGTTTGTCAATACAGGTGCAATGAATAGCTCTGTTTCTCATTCGCTGGTCCCTGGGTCAGCCCTGTTTGGCCGTAATAATAGCTTGGTGGGTTTTACAGGCGTACCGGTTGTGTGCTCCATTTCCCGACCTCTTGCTTTTACTGTTGGTCCTTTTACTGTGGACTCCCTGTTTTTGTTGACGGCAAATTGTGGGGAAAATGTATTACGATTGGATTTGTTAAAGAAGTTACATGCTACCATTTATTGTTCCCCTGATGGTGTTTCTCTGACTTTCAGCCCTAATGTGGTTAGCACAAAACAGTTTTTGGTGAAAGATTCACCGCTTCCTGTTGAATTTAAGGATGTGCCGTCCTTATTGTTGGCCACAGAAGATACGGATGTGGGGTTGTAACAGATACCACCAGTTTTAATAAAAATCAAAGATAATGTTGTGCTCCCTCATACGGCCCAATACAAAATATCACAGGCTGGGGAACATGCTTTGATGCAGATTATACAGGACCTGATCAAATCGGAGGTGGTAGAGGAGACCGTAGCGAACATGTGCAATAGCCCCATTCTCCCTATTCTTAAAAAGGTACCTGTGGATTCCCCTGATGCACATCCTGATGTCTATCGTTTTGTGATTGATCTGCGGGAAATAAACAAAATAGTTGTCCCTCAGTTTCCGGTAGTCCCTGATATTACCGTTCTTTTAACAATAATTCATTCCACAGCTAAATTCTTTTCTGTCATTGATTTGAAAAATGCTTTTTAGCATTCCTGTCCATCCTGACCGCCGGTATTTATTTGTCTTTGCCTCAGCCGGCTGAAGTTTTCAATTCTGTAGAGTTACTGAGGGATATATTGACAGTCCTAGTATTTATAGCCAAGCTTTGAAAAGTCAATTGGACTCTCTCTCTCTTCCCACAGGTAATGTATTATCGCAATACATGGATGATATTTTAACAGCCTTCATTACCGAAGAGGGTTGTCGGTGTGCCACTGTACAATTGTTAATGCATTTGGCGAAAAATGGACATGAAGTGACCCTTTCTAAATTCCAATACTGTCAAAGGAGGGTCGTAGGCTAACACCTGGACGAGTTGATGCCATTGTTAAGATGCTTGTCCCTCTGACTCAGAGGTGTGTGCGTGCTTTCATAGGCATCACCTCATACTGTTGGCACTAGATACCTGCTTATTCTTTATTAACACAGCCTCTACTTCCCTTAACAACTAAAGATGTACATGAACCTTTGCCTTTGTTCTGCACCTGTGCTTGGTATACCTGATTATAAGAAGCCTTTCATGTTGTACGTACACGAAATGGCTGGATGTGCGCTTTCGGTGTTAACACAAACTTTTGGAGGTAAGCAGAGGCTGTGTGCCTATTTTCCTGCTACGCTTGACCCTGTCGCCAGAGCACTTCCGAGTTGTTCGAGAGCCATGGCAGCTGCGGCAGTCTCTATCTGACAATCTGATAATCAGCAGGGCTCGTTCTCAATCATGATCTCACAGTAATGGTACTGCATGCTGTGGATGTACTTGTGAACAAAACAAAGACGCAGCACCGTACCTGTGCCCGTCTGACTGGTTATGAATTAACATTGTTTGCACCTCATATTACTATTAAAGGATGTGTCACACTGAATCCAGCCATATTACTACCCCTCCCTTCGGAAGAATAGTACAAGGATGTCCATAATTGTCTATTTCGTACCAAGGAGGAGACGAAGGGACGGTTAGACCTGACTGATGATCCCTTATCTGATCCTCGAGGGGAGCTCTTGTTTCAAATTGTCAGATGGCACCACAACAGTGGCTTATGTTGTCACCACACTGCTCACTGTAGTTGAGATGTCATGTGTTCCTTATCAATCATCGCAAGCTGATATGGCTCGCCTCGGGATGCCTGCCCCGCCAAATTTCTGGCAAAAATGGCAGCTATCATCAACCCTTACGTGAACCCCCTGCTGAACTGTTCTTTAGTACAGGGTGTGGTTCCCCAGTCTTGGAAGCAGGCGATGATTATCCCCCTGCTCAAAAAGCCTGGTTTGGATGTGGAGGTGTTGGCGAATTATAGGCCTATCTCGCTCTTGCCTGCTTTCGCCAAGATCATTGAAAAGCATGTGCACAGGGTGCTTGCCGACTACCTGGAGTCCCATGACCTACTGCACCCTACTCAATCGGGTTTTCGCACCAATCTCAGTACCGAAACAGCTCTCCTGGAAGTCTCGGAGGCGATTAAGGAGGTGCTGGATTCGGGAGGCAGAGCGATGCTGGTGATGCTAGATCTGTCGGCGGCCTTCGACACCGTCCCCCATGAGGGTCTTCTTGTAAGACTCTCAGAGATTGGTCTCAGGGGGACGGTGCTCCAGTGGTTTCGTTCTTTCCTGGCAGGCCGTCGACAAACGGTCTGGGCCTCTGCTTGCTCCGCCGAGATGTCGCCATTGGGGGTCGGAGTTCCTCAGGGCTCAGTATTGAGCCCAACTCTATTTAACATCTTTATGACCCCTCTGGCGGCTCTGGAGGAGTCTTTCGGGGCCCAGATCGTTTCCTACGCTGACGATACCCAGCTCCTCTTCACCTGTGAGAGGGGTGCGGATTTCGATGGAGGTAGGATTCGGGGTTGCCTTGAGGCTGTATTTCAGTGGTTCCAACATAACAGCCTCAAGTGTAACTCTGACAAATCCGAGGTCCTCTTTTTTGGGTGCAGTTCGGATCCGGACTGGAAAGTGTGGTGGCCTGAGAACATGTTTCCACCAGCAAGTTCGTCCCAGGTGGCAAAAAACCTTGGGATTAAGATCGACAACGGCCTCTCACTGCGCTCACAGATAGTCGGCCTCACGGGCACCTGCTTTGGTCTGCTCCGGATGCTGCGTAAGTTTCTCCCTTTGTTATCGGAGGAACACAGGAAGATCACAGTGCAGGCGATAATTGGCTCGAGAATCGACTACTCCAACGTTTTGTATCTCGGCCTGCCAGAATATCTGCTTCAACGGTTACAGGTGGTCCAGAATTCAGCAGCACGAGCCATTTTTGGATTATCTCGCCGTGCTAGAGCCTCGTGCCTCTTGGAGGCATTGCACTGGCTCCCTGTCCGGAAGCGGATAATGTTTAAGACCTTGACTCTGGCACATAAGGCCCTGCACGCCTCCGGAGCGAAATACCTCCAAAAAAGACTGACCTTTTACCACCCAGCCAGGTCGCTGAGGTCAGAAGTCTTGTTTCTTGCCGTTGTGCCCCGTGTCAAGAGGGCACGCATTGGAGGCCGCTCCTTTAGACTGTTGGCGCCCCAGTTGTGGAATAAGCTACCAGTGGCCCTGCGCAGCACTTCAAACCTGCTGGCCTTTAGGAAAGGGCTTAAAACCTGGCTTTTTACTTCCTAGTTTTCCATGATTTTTTGGTTTCTTTTCTGTTCTTTTGCTCTGTTTTTTTGTTTTTCCTGTTATGTTATTAGATTGGTGTGCAAATTAAAGCGTCGGGACACTCGCTGAGTAGCCGTACGCTATACAAAATACAGCTTAACATAACATAACATAACATAACATATGCAGGCATATGAATTAAGTGAAGGACTGGCTGTCAATATTTATACTGACAGCCAGTATGCCTTCAGGTGGCCCATAATTTTGGATGCTTCTGGCAGAGAGAGTATTCTTGACTTCACATTGGACCAAAATTCAGCATGGTCCATTGATAGAGAGGCTTCTAACAGCTTTGACTCTTCCCAAACGAGTGGCAATAGTAAAATGAAGTGCTTATAAAGCAATTACTGATGATGCGGGAGAGGAAATACCCTTGGAGATCAGATACCGAAAGAGACAGCCAGGTGGAGAACAACAAAAATGTTTGTAGCAGGTCCCGCAAGATGAGTGCCAGATGTTGGTATGTTTGGAATTCCCTGCAGAGTGTTAGAGAAATCCAGAGTTAGGCAACAGTAGAGGAGTTGGCAGTGTGGTAGGAGAGTACAGGGTGTCTAGATGATGAAGGATGCTGGACTGACAAGTCCAAGAAACAGAGATGGATGCTACCAGATGCATATGTACTTCCCATAGTTACCATGGCACATGGTCGGCTCATATTAGCGCCAAAGGCATTTGTAAATTGTTATATCCTGTGTGGCAGAATGATAATCTTTCAAAAGTTGCTGCCCACCTGGTGAAACACTGTATGATTTGTTTGAAACACAATCCTGGGAAGGGTACCCCTACACCTTCTGGTAATTTTGCAACCCCTTCTTTCCCTTTTGAGGTACTCCAGATGGATTGCATACAGCTACAGCGAGGTGATAGTTTGAAATATGTGTTAGTGGTGGTTTGTGCATTTAGTAAATGGATTAAGGCTTACCCAACAAAGGAAAACACTGCCATGGCAACGGCAAAGGCTCTTATTAAGGAGTTCTTGCCACGCTACGGCTTGCCCCGTTTGATTTGGAGTGACAACGGAAGTCACTTCAACTCAAAGGTGATCCAATTGGTGTGCAATGGTCTGCACATCAAGCAAAAATTGCATGCAGCCAATCACTCTCAGTCAGCAGATTTAGTTGAGAAGTAGAACAGTACTCTCTAGCTAAAATTGGCAAAGATTAAGGAAAATACTGGGTTGCAATGGCCAGATGCCTTACCCATTTCCCTGTTGTCCACCAGAATGACAGCCCATTCTCAAACTGGATTATCACCCTATGAGGTGATCTTTGGTCGTCCAGCAAATGTGTGGGGGTGTCCTTAGACCAAAGAAGTTTTCTGAGATAGATTATCCTTTATTGGTCGATTATTTGTATGAACTCACAAAAAGTGTGCGTTCTATTCACTAACAGATAAACAAGGTTTTACCTTCAGCACCTGAGGGGTCTGGGCACATGATTCAGCGTGGTGACTACATTCTCGTGAAAAGCTTCCAGAGACGAGACAGTTTGGAGCCTAGATGGAAGGGTCCCTATCTAGTCCTCATTACAATGAGGACAGCAGTAAGAGTGGAAGGCCGGAAGCCCTGGAATCATACTTCCCACTGCAGATGGGTGCAGTTACCCCTTCCCTACGATGCCTGGGTGCGTGAGTACATTGGAGACCATGAGACTGAGAAAGTCCCAAGATTTCTTCCGTTCTCCGATACCCAACTACTTTGGACGCAGATAGAGGAAGAAAATGATGCTGTTCTGAATGCGGCAGTTCCCCCAGAAATTAGGGATGCTCAGGTTTCCACTTCATCTGATCCGCAGGAATCTGAGTCTCCGTCCCCAGCGCCCCCCAAATTTCAGATTCTTCTTCAAGATGGGACAGTGCCTGGAGTAGAACGGTACAATTTGTGTCCTCGACAGAAAGGTAGTGCACCAGCAGAGAAGTGAGTGTAGTTAGGGATGGACTTCATTGGATAAGATTAGCACCAATTCCCCTTGTGTCTGCATGTTTTATTTAGACTAGGGATTGGAAGATTTGGTGCACTGCTTGTGATGCAGGACAGGATACTCTGAGGGTATTTTCCAGGGAGGGAGAGTGCCCTATCCTGAGAACATTGAACATTTGCTGATGGGCTGCAACAGTGTGGCTCCACCGTGTCGTGCTCAATAGCACCACCGAGGATTGGACAATAGAAGCCTGCCAGGGTGGCTTGGAACGGTCCCTGATTCTTTTTTTGACATTTTTCCTTCTTTTGTTTTTTTGTGTCCTTTTCATCATTGGCTCCATCATATGACATCTCTTTCTCTGGTGATTTGATTCGTGAATTTGTAGTAAACATGAATTGTTTGGTCGTCCTCTTGCAGCAGATGAACAATTCCTTGTCGCCCTGCACCAGGGGGAAGTTTGGTTTTAAATGGTTTCTCAGGAAGAAGATATTTTGGGTTGTAGTTATATTGTTTTTCTTGTTGGTGGGGGCGGGGGCTGTTCTGGACATTGGAGTGTTATGGGGTTACCTCATCATGTGTCTTATATCAGGCTGTTTCCTCAGCCATAGCATAAGAGCAATTTATAGCAATGTCTTCTTAGACACACATCGAAAATGCTTTGGGGATAACACAGCTTGTTATCCCACTGAATCGGTTACAAATTTATGGACCGATTATCCCTTATCATTGGTGAATTACACATATGTTCTTCCTCCCCAATTCGTGAAGGTAAAAGGTGAATTCGGCCTAGGATATCCTGGACCTAGTTCATACGACAGAAAGTTGAGGGGAACAGGGTATCCTGGATGCATGCCCAAAATGTATTGCAGAATTCTGTACCTTATCAAAAGAATTATCACCCTGACAGGTTGGCACTACTAAGATATGACTGTCACTCAAGAGGCAGGTCTTTATCCTGCGTGTTGCCCTGTAATAAATAGCATTGATGCTTATTTGTATCTCAATTGATCTGGAGAAATAGTGTACCAAAATGTAATGCGTTTAGGGAGAAAGGATGATCTTAGTATGAATGAAGGAATACTAGATATGCGCCATTAGATTATCAAGGTCCACTCTATGCACATCCAGGTTTTTATTTTTTATCAAATAGTATGTATTCTAATATGTACAATGGTTCAGAGGACGTGGCTTTGGGAATGGTGCTACCTCTTGGGGTACTTTGTAGGTATAGTAGACCAAATATAAGATGGGTAAAAAGAACATTGACCAAAGAATACTGTGAGGGAGTTACCGATTTGGAAGTTAATAATTATAGTAATGGTATCACCTGTGGATATTTTCCTTTCCTCTATTATTAAATTTGGTGGTACTGCCATGGCCAGGGGTAAATGAGCTAGAGAGTATTTTGGGTTTAATTTGCATATTTTATCCTTTTCGACAGTTGCAGCTTTACGGGACATCACCACTCAGTTGGAAAGTATGTGCATGAATTCGGAACAAATGAGATATGCTGTTGATTTTATTTTAGACAAAAAATGGTGGTGCATGCACAATAATAGGGGAGCAGTGTGTGGTCGGTATCACTAATATGGAAAAGAATATTATATAGCATATTTTAGACATTTTGGAAAATGTTAAAGGGATGGAGAGCGGAAATTGGAGCTGGTCATTGTTCAGTGGTTTGGTTTGGATTTTAGAAAAGGTGATATATTTCATTGACCTTTTAATTTGCTGCTGTGTTTTGATTCTGTGTTTTCCCTTATGTTGCTCATATTGTGCTTCTTATCTCACTCCCAAAAGACTTTCGGTTCATTATACAAATGCAGTCATAATGCTTCAAAAAGAGCTTGATACTATCATGCAGTTGGATGAAGGAGTCTTTGGTTCAACTACTTCCCTTGCAGGTTCTGTGCCTGATGTTCTTTGTACTGCTAATGTTTAGTGTCATATTTTTCTTTATGTTGGCTATATCTATATACATATTTGTACCTGACATATTATCGTCTGTATAACTATGTTTTCCTTTACTTTGTTAGAATTGTAAAGACCCTTAACTGATAGGAAAAAAAGGTATCCTTGTTAGCATAAAATACTAAAAGGAGGGTCTGATAGAAATGAAATGCAACATTGCTATCTTACTCATGTTTTATCCAATATTATGTTAGCATTTATATAGCTAATACATTATATTTGCATATTGTGTATAGACTCAACCAGTAGATGCAGATGTTGTGTTAGTTAGGTTGACATCTGTGCCACCATTTTAGTTCTCAAAGTTGCCATGTTGTATTATAATCAACACTATTACTTGCTCATTTATGAGAAATGGTCCTTGGTAAGTTTTGTTTCTCATATGCTGAAACTTGCTCATTAACACATGCCTTACACTTAACACTTACATAGAGTCCTTCTCCCACCTGTCTAGAGGGGAGGGTAGGCCCAACGACCTTGGATGATAGATAGCTTGTACCAGGCTACGGAATTGAAACTTATGTTCTGTGCTCCCATTGTATTACGATTCAGAAAAGGGGGTGGTGATGGACAGAGTATCTGAATTAAGCAGACCACTCCTACCCAGTCAACAGATCAGGGCTTGATCCATCACCGTTTTTTAGCTTACTGCACCATCCCAGCTCAGAACCTGGCTACATGCAAATTAGTCTGTCCCTGGCCCAGTGCATCATGGGAACAGGGCAGACCAAACTACCAAGCCAATTCTTTTACTGGAAAGTAATCAAGCTTCCGGGGACCGGTTTCTGGCATTACAGCCGTCTTCGGCCCGGCTTGCTTGAATCCTGATGGTGCAGTGATCAAGGGACTCATGTCTGGGCATACCCTTCCACGCTTATGGTGGACAAAACGATTCAGAAAAGGGGGTGGTGATGGACCCCTTATTGTTAAATATTTTGTCCACCCTAAGCGTGGAAGGGTATACTCAGATGTGAGTCCCTTGTTCATTGCACCATCAGGATTCAAGCAAGCCGGGCCAACGACGGCTGAAATGCCAGAAACCGGTCCCCGGAAGCTTGTTTCCTTCCCAGTGTAAGAATTGGCTTGGTAGTTTGGTTTGCCCTGTGCCCATCATGCACTGGGACAGGAACAGACTAATTTGCATATAGCCAGGTTCTGAGCTGGGATGATGCAGTGAGCTAAAAAACGGTGGTGGATCTAGCCCTGATCTCTTGACTGGGTGAGAGTATTCTGCTTAATTCAGAGACTCTGTCCATCACCACCCCTTATTGTTAAATATTACCCATTGTATTACGACAGCTACCAGTACTTTTTTATAATCGGTGGGTCTTAGTGGGCTCCGCAACCTACATAATGTAACTTTATGCTTGCTAGAGTAAGTCCCTCGTCAGCCATCATCAGAGGTTGGTCAAACTGAACTCCACTGCAGTGCACTTTGTGAATAAACTAGTTTGCTTGTATTCTCTACTATGTAATCGACTCTTCATTACTGGAAGGCAAGAGGAGGTCTAGAGAGACCCGGTGACCCTAGTTGAGCCACTTCCTTAACAATACCACTTACATATCCGCATCCACTCTATGGGATGCTCGGACGCGGGGTCATCAGTGGGGAGCTTAAAGCTCTCTCAGCGGCCGAAAATCAACAATGAAAGGTAAAAAGCGCAGAGCTCCAGGGGCAAGTCCGAGAGTTAGAACATATTCATCACCGCACGGGGGTTCCCAGGATTTGGCACCAGCTGGAGTCTGCATGGAAGCAACTGGCAAGCCTAGACTTAGATAGGGCAGTATATTCACTCCTACGCCTAAAACATTCCTTCTATGTGAATGGTAACAAGTACGGAAGGCTCCTTGGTACCAAGCTTCGGGCCCAGAGGCAATCCACTAGAGGAAACTTCCTCCTTTCTGCAGAAGGAGATCTGATAGAAGGCGATGCTTAGATAGTGGCCCTCTTCAGAAAATTATATGTGACCCTGTACTCTGAGCAGTCTATCCCTCCCGGAGACCCCGTCATGCTATTTATTTATTTATTTATTTATAACACTTGTAGAGCGCACAAATACCAACCGGTGTCCTGGCGCTGAAGTGGTAACTCCCTGAGATTGAGATTCCCCGGCTAGAGGGTAAAGAGCCATATTTTGAGGTTTTTCTGAATGGTAACAGATTGGTGTTTAATTTAGGGTCAGGGGGAGGGAGTTCTATGCCTTTGCTGCTCTCCCAACAAAGCTCCTGCCCCCCCCCCGCGTGCCTTCCTGATCCGAGCTGTTTTAATCAGTCCTACACTGGCCGACCTCAGTTGTCTCCCTGGTCTGTACCATTGGAAATGATCCTGAAGAAACACCGGGCCTAAACCATGCAGTGCCTTGAAGACAATGCAGAGGGCTTTAAACATAATCCTCTTCCGAATCGGGAGCCAGTGCAATTTCTCCAATTCCTTAGTGACTGATGAGAACTTGGGCAAGCCCCCACTAAGGCGGCCTGCTGCGTTTTGTAGGACCTGAAGTTTGTTCAACACCCCCTGTTGAGTCTCGAGAAAGAGGCTGTTACAGTAGTCGAGGCGCGAAAGAACCAGTGCCGTCACCACAGTCTTTTTGCTTCCCTCCGGTAAGAAGGGGAGAACTTTCCTAATCGTTTTCAGAATCCAGTGTATGGAGGAGGTCAGCGCCTTAACTTGGGGTTTGAAGGAAAGTTGGTTGTCTATAATGACTCCCAGATTCTACACCTTTTGAGCCGGAGAGGGCGGAGCTCCCATATCTGTCGGCCACCATCTGGGGCTCCAAAGGTTAGAGTTGGACCCAAAGACAAGGAGGACTTTAATTTTAAACAGCTTTTTGCCATCCAGGAGCTGACTGCAGACATGCAGTCCTGAAATTTGGCTGCCAACCCCAGCTCTTTCCCCGGTATTACCAAGACCACAATCTGGGTGTCGTCTGCGTAGGATGTTAACTCAAACCCGAAGGATCGGATCACCGGGGCAAGAGAGGATACATAGATATTAAATAAAGTGAGGCTAAGGGAGGATCCCTGAGGGACCCCCCCCCACCCCCAGGGAGTTCGAAAGGTCTTTATTCGAAGTCACCCATAGCCACCACTTGTACCCGGTCTTTCGGGAAAGCCTTCAGAATGTTGAGTGCTTGCCCCTGGGTCCCGCAGCCCTCCAATCGGTCCACCAACATAGCGTGGTGAACCGTATCGAAGGCCGCTGACAGATCCAAAAGGATCAACACTGCTTGGCCCCCATCATCGAGCACCTTCCGGACCTCCTCTGTGGACTTGATCAGGGCGGTCTCAGTGCTGTGTCCTTCTCTAAACCCATGTTGGGCCGGGTCTAGACCCTTCGAGTTACGCAGGAAGGAACAGACCTGGGCGTTCTTGATTTTCTCAACAAGTTTTGCCGGCAATGGTAATCTGGCAATTGGCCTATAGCTGTTGGGGTCCATGATATCCAGCGAGGGTTTTTTAAGTAGTGGGCGGATGGATGCCCGCTTCCACACTGTGGGGAAAGTCGCCCTTCTCAAACATTAAATTGAAAATGCCAGTAAGCGAGTCTGCAATAGGGACGGCTGCCAGCTTTGCAATTGACGTAGGGCAGGGATTTTGAGGTGAACCGGACTTGGTTGCCATCAGAAGTTTTAAAACATCACCAGAGTTTACTGGCTTGAAGGCATCAAATTTTTCCTCCGAGGACCCGGCAGGAAAAGCCCTATGGGACCCCTCCGCAAGGCTGAGGGTCACCTGTTGTTCAAGTGTAGAAAAAATTGCTTGAACTTTATTCAGAAAGAAGTCAGCCAGTGATTCACAAAGTTCGATATTAGGAGGCACAGTCATCGATTTAGGGGAGGTTAGACTGACCACGGTATCAAACAGTTCCTTGGCTGAGTTCTTGGCCTTCTCAATTCTGTCCGTATAATAGGCACTCTTGGCCTTCCTGATATTCTCTTTATATGACCTAAGGCTGGTTTTTAATCTTTCTTTATCAAATTCGTGATAGTTCACTCGCCAGATCCTTTCTAACTTTTTACATATTGTTTTTCTTTCTCTAAGCTCATCTGAGTACCATGGGGCAGAAGGAACCGACCTAGTAGGCCGACACTGCTTGGGCGGAACTAACCTATGACAGGCCCTATCGAGCCACTCCGTATACTCGGTAGTACCTTTATTCACATCAGTATGCATGACTGGCCTAGAGGCTATCAGCAAATCCTCCAGGGCTGAAGCATCAGTGTTTTTCCATGCCCTGCACATTCTGATTGATTGCCCCACTCTCAGAGTCTTCTTGACCAGAGGGCTGAGGATGGTGAATAGCACCACCTCATGGTCTGACCAGGACACAGGTTCAGCCTTGGAGAATACCAAATCGGGATTATTCGAAAATATCCCATCTAATGTATGGCCAGCCTGATGCGTTTCCCCAGAGACCAGCTGGGTCAATCCCACTGCGGACATCACTTCCACTAGAGCCATAGTGTCCACATCGGTGATACCTTCTAAATGAAAGTTAAAATCGCCCAAAACCGTGAAGAAGTTGGTGCAAAGGGCTTCCTCCAAAATACTACCCACTGTTTCCAGGAAACTAGACTTCGTCCCAGGAGGTCTATACAGGAGGCAACCCTTAAAGGATTGATGATTGGAGAGCTCCAACTTAAACCCCAGGGCCTCACATGCCACTGTGGTCACTGGGAAAAAGGCTCCTTGAAGGGACTCTTGGTAGATGATAGCCAAACCCCCTCCTTTTTTGCCGGGTCTATCCAGGACAAAGTTACAGTAATTTGGTGGAGTGGCCTTTACCAGATCGGGACCAGATGCTGCATCTGTCCACGTCTCGGTGATGAAGGCTATTTGAACGTTTCTGTCCAAAATAAGCTCAGCACACTCAATGCTGTGCTTTACCAACCTTAATGAGGAGACAATTGGTGATTTGATCCCTTCGACTTTCTTTGGACATGTGGGAATGGGTTAAGGCCCTAGTTCTCCCTTCGATGATCGGTGGAAGATTAACTTTACATACAGGACAGTGTTGCGGGCCTCCCTGCAGCTCTTTGTCTGGGGCCATCATAATACAGCCATTTTTTTCACCTGCCCCCCGCAGACTCCAGAGCTGCGCTCGATTGTATGTGACCCTCCTATTGGGATCGGGGGGAGTCCGGCCAGGGGTGGTGGCGCTGAGCGCGGGCCTGGCGCGGACGGGCGCAGACGGGCTTGCCTTTGGCGTGCCTTCGGCGTGCCCGCTGCGCCCACGAGTCCCTATGGTCATTTTATAGGGGCGGGAGGAGGGCGGGAGGCTGCGACAACTAGTCCGCAGACCTTCCCCTCCCTCCAAGATGGCGGGCCCCTGTGCCTCCTTCCATGTCAGCGCCTACTCAGCTGCATGAGGGTCGGGAGATAGTACACAGGCAGTGTAAATGACCGGCGCCACCAGCCAGCGTGTTGAAATCTAAAGTGGTGAGTGCAATTTAAGTTTAAAACGATAGTGCAAACAAGTTTGTTTTAAAAGATGTCAATTAAAATCGTGCAATCCACCTTAGTGCAAACAGAATCCTTTAAAATAGATTACAGTTAAAATCGTGCAATCCAGAATCCTTTAAAATAGATCACAGTTAAAATCGTGCAACCATCAATCACAGTCAGTGTTTGAGCTCAATTTCCGACCTTAATCCCCCGGCTTTCCGCCTCAGGGGTGTACCAGAATGAGCCCGCCGATACCTGCTTGCTTTATGCCTCTGGGAGGGCGGGAGGCTGCGACAACTAGTCCGCAGACCTTCCCCTCCCTCCAAGATGGCGGGTCCCTGTGCCTCCTTCCGTGTCAGCGCCTACTCGGCTGCACGAGGGTCAGGAGATAGTACACAAGCAGTGTACTATCTCCGTGCCAGTGTGCTACCTCCGTGCCATGGCTACAACCCGTTTGACGCATAGGCGGCTTTCCTTGATGACCTGATCCGGATCGAAGAGGCCATCTCAGCCATTTCCAGGCAGAAACCTTTGAAATCCCCGGAACTAGATGGCTTTCCAGCGGGCTTTTATAAAGCCTTTTGCTCTGAGTTAGCCTCAATCCTCACACGGCTCTTCAATGCCATTGCAAGTATGGCCACCCTTCCGCCCTCAATGCATGAAGCAACCATCGTTGTTATCCCCAAGCCTGGGAAGGCCAGATGCTCATGTGCTAACTTCGGCCCTATTTCACTCTTGAATGTGGATTCGAAATTGTTTGCCGGAATCCTAGCAGCTAGCCTCAACCCCTTTATGCAGGGCATGATAGGCATCTGGCCTGATAGGCGCTACCAAGCGGGTGATGTCCAGCAGAGACTATGCACAGACAACACCAAAAGGCTCCTCCACATTATTGGAAAAGCAAATCATAGAGAGGGTTCCAGAATGTTGCTCTCGGTTGACGCAGAGAAAGCCTTCGACCAGATCCACTGGCCTTTCTTCGAAGCGAAACTGACCCTCTTGGGGATCTGGGAACGGTTTGGACCCTGGGTCCTCAGCGCCTTTGGGTCCCCAAAGGCCTTAGTGCGGGTGAATGGGCAGGGTTCCAAGAGATTCCCAATACGTCGGGGCACATGGCAGGGTTTCCCCCTCTCACCCCTTCTCTTCACTCTATACATGGAGCCCTTCGTGCAGCAAGTAAGAGATCATCCGGGGATCAAGGGAATTCCTCTTGGCGAGGAGGAGCATCACATTAGCTTATATGCAGATGACATAATGGTCATGCTGGACAACCCCTGTGAGAGCTTACCCCATTGTCTAAAAGAGCTGGAAGAGTTCAGGGAGGCATCCGGTTCTGTATGAGCCTCCACATGTCCCAGGCTCTCAATATCTCGGTCCCCCCTCCCATAGTCAAGGTCTTGAAACAGACCTACTCAATCTGCTGAGGGACTGAGTCCATCCCCTATCTGGGAGTTCCATTGGGCCCAACTGTGGAGAGAACAAACGTCCTTAATTACTGAGAGCTGACGAGATGGGTAAGGACTGAGTTGGATCAATGGCAGCAGTACCCGCTCTCCCTGCTGTGCCTCTTCGCAGCCTTAAAGATGACCACCTTGCCTAGAAAAATATTTGTATTCCAGGCTTTGTCCTTGAACCCCCCACCTGCTGGCACAATCCTGGCCCTGCAGGCCTTCCTCCATCACTTTGGCTGGTCAGGTAAACGACCCAGGATGAGCAAGGAGCTAAACTGGCCCCCCCAGTGTAGGGCTGATTGGGAGTGCCTTGCCTGCTCCAGTATTTTCAGGTGGCCCAGCTTTGATACCAAGTTGAGTGGTCCAGAACAGAGTCAGATAAATACTGGCTGTTCATGGACAGGGCTCTAGTGGGGACATCATGGAGAAAGTTCTATTCCTCCAGTGAACACATTGGGCACCCAGCCTCTATATCTACCCAGTCACGAGCTACCTTCTGAGGGTGTGGGACTGGTGCTCCTCCAGAGGGAGGTTGACCGCTTCCCCTCCCCTCTGACCCTAATCGTGAACAATACCGCCTTCACGCCCAGACTGGGTCATCCTTTCTGGTGTGGTGGGAAGCAGCATGCAGAGATGCAGAGTGGCAGGGCATTTCTTTGACTTGGAGGGTCGCATCCCCTTCGACACTCTCAAGAAGGACTACTCCATTTCTGAGGATGAATGGATATGATACCTCCAAATTAGACATTGGCTACTGCATTCATCAGTGCGAGGAAGAGTGGAGCGACCACTGACGCCATACGAAAAATGTCACATAGGCAAACACTCAGACTAACGCCTCATTTCAGAACTGTATGCCCTTCTCTGACCTGCACAGACTGGGGACAAATCCCCAGCCCAGAGGCACTGGGAAAAAGAACTAGGATGCCAACTATCCCACAAGGAGTGGCATGAAATTTGCTGGGCCTCCCTGACCCTCTCACATCACGCAGGGGCCGCCAGATAGCTTTAGCGCTGGTGGCGGCTCACCAGGCCATCATATTCCTTTGTGGGTCTACCACCACACCAACATACCTGGGTTGGCTACAACTCATCTGGGGTAGCCTAGGGATGGAGAAACTCACCCTTAGGCTCACAGCCTGGGGCGACACATTCAGAACTACCTGGTGACCATTTATAGCCCGGGAATTTAGAGAACTGACCTGCCTTCGTTACTTGGAATTACTAAAACTCACTGATCCAGTCTTAGACTAAGAAAAGGAGGGCATTTAATGAGCGACTAAAACACTTGGCATTGTATATTACATAGCTATCGGTACCGGGGAAGGGTGAGGGGAAAGTTACTGTTGGGGGGGTTCTTTTCTCTTTTTCATCTTTTGATTGAAAAGTTACTCTCTGTATAGGTGCCGTGGAGGGGTTACCTCTAACACCAAAAAATAGCTTATTATTTTGTATTTTGAGCTAAAACTGTAACAATAAAAATAGATTTAAACCTAAATTCATTCTCTAAGAGCAAGGTTTTATTCAGGTGAATGACATATGAGCTCCTTCAGATCTGGGAAAATGTCTGTAGCACTGCATTCATGTGGCACAAGCAACACTAAGTCGGTTTTCTTTTTAGCGGCCTAAGCCTATTTTTACTTGAGTCCCTTTATTAACTTGGAACTTGAATGGAAAATCTGTGCCATTCAGAGAATGGAAGTCAATTTTATGTTGGAGTTATAAGGATTTTAAAATGAAATATAAAGATACATAACACATATATCCTATCTCTCCTTAAAAATTCAAAATTCGAGACGTGGCCGGGCCAGATGGCCGAACGGACGTAACCCGTCTCGGCTCCCGGTCCGCGCGCTGTTCCGGAGCAAATAACATCGGTTTCCCGGAACTCTGAAAGCTGAGAATCGCACCTGTACTGCGCGGAAGATGTAGCACATCACCGGACGACCTTAGCTACTCGCAACCTGAGGAAATTACCCTCCACTCATCAGCACCAACCACACAACAGGCCAGCTTGCCCAGTATTCGGAGATCCTTGTACCGACGGTAGGGTTGCCTGCATCTCTGGGTCTTCAGCGGTTTGCATCCTCACTACACCTCAGCATTAATGGCCCCTCACGTTGGCACATGGAATCTCTGGCCACTTTCATTGTGACGGCAGTGGTCCTCTAAGGCCAATCAAAGAAGGGGACGAACAGGACAACCACCAAGGTATCAGACTTCTTCACTACAACAGATAGGCGCCCGACGCTGCGCAGAGACGACGAAGCAACCACCATGGCCCTCACGAAGGCAGACCTCCTTGCCATGTTCAAAGTCTTTAAGATGGAGTTGCGCAAAGACCTTGGCCAGGACATCAAATCCTCCATGGAGCAACTGAGGACGGACCTGACTGAAAGGCTGACTTCCCTCCAACAGGAAGTGGACTCTGTGGGCACTAGAGTGTTAGATCTGGAGGCGCACCACCAAGAACAAGAAAAACTCACCACAGAACTCTGTGATGATGTCCAAACACTCCGGGACCAGCTACTCCAGACGCAGCTCAAGGCGGAAGATGTCGAAAATAGGGCCCGGAGGGAGAACATGCCCGTTAAGGACCTGGAGGAGGGCGTGGAGGGGTATGACCTGGGAACCTTCATGGAGGGGCAATTTTTTCTTGCACTGCTCTGGGATGGGCGCGGACGGGGCCCTCGGATCCGCTGTCCTCCTCATCCCTGAGGGGTTTCATGCTCCCTGGCAGGGACCTGGTAGCCATTTTCTTATTGTATTTCTTGTTCAGATTCAGTTTCTTTTCTTTTCTGGGGTTCGAGGGGAGGGAGTGGGTGGGACAAGGTGGCGACTTTTTAACATTTTGTATGGATAGGTTTTTTGATCACAATGTACTTATGGATTGCATTAGATGGTGGTGTACTCTTTCCTGGGGACACGCGGGGACACAGGCCATGACAGGATGGATGGGACCATCACCGAGATGCTGTTTTTCCCTCTTACACCATGATGATCACCATTGGAACTTGAAACGTTAAAGGTCTTAATTCCCCTCAAAAACACCAAAAGGTATGGAAGTATATTATTGATCACCATCTTGATGTAGTGGCCCTACAAGAAAGACACCTAGCTAGAACTGAGGACACACGTCTCCGACACAAACATTATCCTCTAGTTTACAGATCCTCAGCACAAACAAAACATTCCTCCATAAAATTCCAACCATTGGAAATCCAACACGACAAAGACGGCCGCTGGATTATGGTTAAAGGCCGTTTAATGGGGAAACTTTGCACATTCGTAGCAGTATATGCCCCCAACACTGGACAGACGATTTTTAAAAAAACTCTTTTGGGGAAGCTATTAAATTTCGTGGAGGGGCTGATGGTTCTCATCAACGACTTCAACTTTACCTGACAGAAAGATTTAGATAGCACACACCCACAGCGCTCAGAAACAAGCTCCTTTTCCACTGACACGCAACAACATTTCCACAACATGGGACTCTCAGATGCCTGGCACACCCTCTATCCCCACTCCTGAGATTACACTTTTTATTTGCATGTTCATCGTACATATTCCCGACTTCATTACATTTTTATCAGCGAATCACTAATGGGCGCCCTACAAGAGGCCATAAAATTCCCACTCTCAGTGTCAGACCACAGCCTCCTTTTAATCTGTATATCCTGGAGCGGAAATGCCTCTGCTACTCCCAGGTGGTACTTCCCGACAGCATTTACACAAGACAAGGAATCCTGCACTAAGCTAAGAGAAACCACCATTGAATTTTTTTACATTAACAAACCGGAAGACACATTGGAATATATCACCTGGGACAAGTTTAAGGCGGTCTTCCTAGGGAACTGCATTTCCCTTAATTCTGCAATAAATGTGCAACGCACTAAAGAGAGGGAAATGCTGGAGAAAGATTTGGATTCCATTGAACAAGCCCATAAACTGAATTCCACAAGGCAAACTCTTCGCAACTTGACAGCGCTCAGAGGTAAACTCCGAGTTATATATAGCAACAGGGCTGAATTCACACTCCTCAAACTACGACACTTATCTTACTCCCAGGGCAACAAGATTGGCTAGAAAGCTCAAGGACAAGCGAGAGAGTGAATACATAGGCGGTATACAGGGACCCCTTGGGGAGCTCACCTATAGAGATGAAGAAAAAGCTGAGATCTTCGGCTCCTTTTACAAAACCCTCCATTCTAAGGATTGCTTAGACCTCGATGCCCCAACAGGATTATCTCCAGATTCTTCATCTCCCGCAGGTCGCCCCTGAATGGAATGATTTACTTTCCGCCCCATCATCTCCGAAGACTTCACCACTGCAATAAAAGCTCTTAAGCCCCATAAAGCTCTGGGACCAGACGGATAAACCACCGCATTCTACAAAACGTTTGCTCCCGAGATCACCCTGCATCTTACATGGCTCTTTAACAAGATGGCCGAAAAGGGGGAGGCCACCGGATCTATGTCGGAAGCCATGATCACTGTTATACCCAAACCTGGGAAAGACCCCCATGTTTGCGCCTCATATCGGCCTATCGCTCTGCTCAATCTTGATGTGAAACTATACTCCTCCTTTTTAGCTAAACGATTGAACGATCTCATGCCTGATCTCATACACCCAGACCAATTGGGATTTATTAAGGGTCAACAAATACACGATAATATCCGCCTAATTATACATTTAATAGAGAAGGCCAAGAGACGTCAAATCCCTGCTGTCTTGGTGGGATTGGATGCTGAGAAAGCCTTCGACAGGGTAGACTGAACATTCCTCTTTCATACCCTCAGGGCCTTCGGATTTGCGCCCAAATTCATTCCTATGATCCGGGCTAATTATCTTCAACCCCACTCTAAAGTTGTGGTCAACGGTGTGCACTCGCCCTCCTTCTTCCACTCCAGAGGCACTAGACAGGGGTGCCCCATTTCACCCCTACTCTTTGCCCTCAGTAGTTCGCCTTTTGCGACGGCAATTAGGGCTAATCCTGCAATCCAGGGGATACCATCCATTCACTGGGGAACAGCATAAAATTTCCCTTTTCGCAGACGATGTCCTATTGCCGCTCTCAGATCCAGCCACGTCCCTTCCACCTTTACAGTTGGAACTTGTATGGTTTGAAGCGGGAGCAGGCTTTAAAATAAATCTAGGCAAACGTAGATGCTCATCCTTACACTCCCACAAACGGAACTCGAGCAGGCTCCAGTCTCTTACGCCTCTCCAAAGGACCACTTCCTCTATACAATACTCGGGAGTCCTGCTCACACCAAGGGTAGAGGGGCTCTATGCCACTAATTTCACCCCCATTCTTACCCGTATCCAAACAGAGCTCACAAAGTGGCTAGGCCGGATACACCCTGTGAAAATTACTTCTCCCTAAGCTCCTCTACTTATTTCAAGCTTTGCCTATAGAATTGGAGAGAGGCTTTTTTCGACGAGTTAAAGCTATGATCTTGCACTTCATCTGGCAGGGGGAACGCGCCTGCTTTTCTTTTTCCCCATTACGTTGCTCTTGAACAGAGGGTGGGGTCGGACTGCCAGATATCCAACTATATTATAATGCTGCACAATTGAAAGTCCTGACTGAGTGGTCGAAACAGGAATCAGATAAACACTGGTTACATATGGACCGCAGTATGACGGGAAGGACTATATGGGACCTGATTTGGTGCCCCAAACAAGACAGACCTAGAAATACTTACATTAACACCCCTACACGCACCACCCTGAAGGCACGGGACTCAGTGGCAGGGGATGATAGATGGACCTCTTTCCCCCCACCATTCACACCACTCCATTTTAACCCTGCATTCCCACCGGGTTTACAAGAGGGACGTTTTGATGTTTGGAGGGAGGGAGGGTGTTTGGCCCTGACACACCTTTTCCACAATTTTGACCCCCTCACCTTTCACAGCTGCAAGAGGGACTATGGCTTAGAGAACACAGAAAGATACAGCTACAACCAGCTGATGCACTGGGCACTCACACCCCAGGTGCGAGAGGCGGCTACCCGTCCTCTCACAAAATTTGAATCCTTCCTCACTAAGGCCACTTCTATTAAAGGGGTGATTTCCTTTCTCTATAACTTCCTCCTTACCACTACACTCTCCCCACAACCATAATATATGTCCATGTGAGAAGGAATATTGCAGCATGGCATTTCAGAAGTCGAATGGGCCCGTTTATGTTGTGACATCATAAGGTTCAATCAATCCATAGAACGCCGGGAAGCCCACCTTAAGACCATAATGGACTGGTATCCACTCGCACGCATTAAGGATATGCTAGGATACCCCATCCCAACCACCATGGCAGGGGTTCTTTTGGGACTTCAGGACCCTTCCTTGGAACACCAGACCCCGGGCTGATAAGACTTTATTGTGGCTCTGTATAGGAGCGGCGAAGGTTACCCAGGCGGCCGCCTGGAAGAAGAGGGAAGCTCCAGCAGTCTCCCTCTGGCATTCTAGATTATGGAAACTGCTTAGCTTAGAACGAATGTCGGATATTTTCAGGGATACTTTCAAGAACTTTGAATTTAAATGGGGCCCATTGGTCACCTTCCTCTCCCATGGACAGCCATCAGCTGTCTGCCCTTCTTCTGTCAGAGCCCTGCATCTCTTTCAGATGTGAGTTGCCTCCTATCAACACAAGTTGAAGAACCTGTTTTCTTTGTGCCACCACCATTGTAGGGGAGGGAGAGAGAGGCGGGGTTGTTTCTTTTTTTCTTGTTTTTGATGCTCCACGGTTGGGAGCTGTTTTTATATGACTCGTAGTACTCCTTATGTAGAACCCTCTGATTAGAAGGAATTGAGGACAAGCCATCACAAAAGAAAGATGGGACATTGACTTACCTCATTTGCTACCTAGTAGGGAACACAAGATGTACCCTAAGCCCCAGTGATGCTAGAAACTGTACCCTTTAGTTAAGCACTACAATGAGAATGGGTCTAGGCCAATCCTTAGTGATGTGTAACTCTGTACAGTTTAAGTCCTGTCAAACATTACAGCGCCCCCAGTTTGAGGTAAAATTATGGTAATATCATATGATGTACTATCAAAATCTTCAACAAAAATATGTTTGGAAAAAAAATATTCTAAATTCAAGCTTTTTCCATGCTTTAGAGTAGTGATCATGGCCCCCTCCTCCTTATTAGTGGCATGGAAAAAAGATTCCGACCGTGGGGAAGGGGTTAGTAACTGCCCTACAATTTTTAGAAATTGCTACAAGACTACCTATTTGTATGTTGTATGGGTAGGTATGTGGTATAACACCCCTATGACATATCTGCAAAGAGATTGTCAGCTAGATTCATCAAGCATTTTTGCGTGCGCAAACGGTGCGAATCGCTGAATTCGTCCGTTTGCGCCCGCAAAAATGGCATTTGGAATTCATCAATGGGTCATGAACTCGCAATTTGAAAAATCGCAAAAAATTGCGATTTTTCAAATTGCGATCGCATTTAAGGAATCTCAATTTGAGATTCCTTAAATTCTATTCATGAACCATTAAAAAATTGCGATTTCGCTATTTTTTGCCGCTATTTACAGCGAAGTCTGACTTTGTGGTAAATAGCGAAAACTGAGAAAAATGCACTTTTGTGCATTTTTCTCAGTTGTATGTTACACACACACATGCCCTTTGGACATGTGTGTGCACAACATAAGTCTAAATTTACATTTCACGGGTGCTACAGGGTGTCCTTTGGACACCCCTGGCACCCTTGAAATCGCATCCTTATTTGCGATTAGCAATTTTCTAATCGCAAATAAGGAATGTGTAGGAATCACAATTTATTTAGCGATTCCTACATGAATACCGTTTTGAAAGTCCTTAATAGCGATTCCTTAATAATCGCTATTGAGGACTCGCAAAACGGGACAATGATGAATCTAGCTGTGTGTCTTTTGGGGTGAACACCTTTGTCCAGTCTTTTCTTTCTTTCTTTTTTTAGCAAGAGCGCTTTACATTTTGTGAACAGCTGCATCTTAGTTTAGCCATTAACCTTTCCCTATCTAACTATGGGCAGACCCTATTCCCACTCATGCAAGGCAATTTAAACTTCTGAAAGTCTGCAGTCCAATGAGCCAATCTCCCCAGACATTCTCCAGAGACCTTTTAGCCAGGTCTGTCAGAGAGACAGTTATTGGTCCATGACTTGGTAGGATCTGTTTTCCAGATACGAGGTGAGCCAATCTCATGCTTTGTGCTGAATTCCCACCTGGCAAAACCTATCTCTTAGGATCTTGTGATCCACTGTGTTGAATGCCGCACTTAAATCCAGTAGTAGGATAGCGGTTGAGTCTCTGTTACCCAGTATAGCTTTGAGCTCCTCTGTGATCACCAGAAGTGCTGCTTCCGTGCTATGGTAGGTACGGAAGCCCATCTGGGTTGGATGAAGAATGTTGTTATTTCCAGAAAGTTTGCTAATGTCCGATTGACATGTTTCTCTAGTACTTTTCCTAGAAAAGGGAGTAATGAGATGGGTCATAAATTGTCAAGGATTTCTGGCTCTAGCTGAGGCTTTTTTAATAGTGGCCTATTTACTGCATGCGTCCATTGCTTAGGGACCAAGCCAGCCTCTAGTGAGAAATTAAGAAGCTCCATAAGTAATGGGAATATGACCTCTGTAACTTTGGATAAGGTATGTGGGGAGCAGGTTGTAATGGAGATCCGGATTTGATTGCCTTTTTAAAATTATGGATTGTCTCTTTGTCAAGCGTAGGGAATTTGGCGAGAATTGGAGGTGGTGACAGATCCCTGCCCTTAGTTATCTCCCCAGCTCAGGTTTGGGATTAATCTTGAATTGATCATAAATATTGGTCACTTTTTATCGGTCATGCCTAATTAATTGCCTTTATAGCAACAGACTCTTACTCCAGGTGTCGGTGCTTTCTCCACTGTGGCTGTCTTGTGCCAGGGTCAACTAATGGTTTTGGGTTTAGTCCATTCTAAAATGTTTAGCAAGTGATTTGATATGATACCCCCATAAAAGACATATCTGCTAATTAATAGGAAAGTCACCTGTTGTGCAGAATAATACCTGTTGTGTCCCCCAACGAGAAAATGTTTGCCCTCGTTGCCCCTCCCAACCTTCACACCTTCTCTCATTAGCATCTCACCCTCAGATAGCTTTAACTTGAGCAAAGTCTTTGTCAGAATCAGCAGCAGCTCCTCCGCTAAGGCGAAGGAGCGTCGCCTCCAAAAAACAGCAGGAAAGGAAAAACAGCTCTTTATTTTGTTTTATTTCTCCTTACCTGCCCAGAGCTTTGGGGCCTGGTCCAGGGGGGTGACAGCACAGAGGGGAGTGGTAGTGCACTCCCTTCTCTGCGCATTTTTGTTTGGCCGGATGTCTCATGCCGGCCAAACCCTCATGCACAATGAAAGTTCTCTCCAACCCCACCTGGGTAGGCCAGAGCAGGCGCAGGCTCCCAGTCTGTCCTGGATTGCTAATCGAGAGTGCTTAGGCCAATCTTGGAGCTGTTCTCACACCCCCTGCCCTGCCACTCATAGCTAACACTGGCCGCTACTGGTCAGAACCCTGTTCGGAGGGCAAGGCTTACTGGGCCTAATAGTGAAGTTTGAGGCAGTTTACTCTTGATGTTCATGGGCCTGGCCTACTATGGCTACTGAGCAGGTCAAGCAGTTCAAGGCTTCTTGGGGGAAAGTAGATACAGGGGGTGAACATGGGCACACAACTGAACACGGGCAGTAGAAACAATAAAAGATTGTCCAGTAAAATACTTACTTTTATGAAAAAAGGACTAATTATATGTGAACACAAAATAAAGTGCAGTATTTACAAACAATACACATAGTCCAGAGATGTCAGAGCTCTAGTGTTTCTTGGGTACTTCCTTGAGATCCACTCCCTCCATACGCTAGCGGTAGTGGATTTCCCCATTCACTATAGGCAACATTCAGGTAAAGGCCCACCCATAGTTAGATTCTCAAGACTCCTTTTTTGTTTTTTTTTATTGAACGAAAAAAAAAGAAACACATTACAATACACATTGCAGAATAGGTTTTAAACATAAAGTAAGAAAAAAAGAACCATTATTGAAAAAAAAAAGCTTTGCACATCCTTATAAATGATCAGATGAGGAATACTAAAGTGGCAGTTTTAAAACATAAAAAAATCGGTATTAACAAGGGGATAATAAACAATATTCCTAAAGAACAAAAAGACACACATCAATCAATAGCCAATAATGCAATGAATCTTTAGCCAACCCATTCAGCCACCGGTGCCCAGATTCTAGTTGCCAATAGCCGGTTCCTCCCCCCTTTGCCCGAAAACACAGAAAATTCTAGCCGATGGAGGGCTAACAGTCTTGCTCGCCATTGTGCAAACGTCGGGGCTTCAGCAGATAGCCACTGAGAGGTAATACATAGACGTGCCTGGGACATAGCAATGAATAGCAGAGCTAATTGGTAGAATGAATGGGTACCAGCTAAGCTATTACCCAAGTCAACCCCGAATATGACTAATGCAGGAGTCACTGAGCAACTTATCTTAAGTATAAAATTGATAAAATACTCAATATCATCAAAAAACCCTACAAGTACTGGGCAGGCATAGAACATATGTATTATGCCAGCTGTCGATGACTGGCAACGAGCACAAGTGATGCCCCTGCTAGCCCCCCATTTTGCGATCTTCATTGGTGTATAGTACAGGTCTAACATGGCCATATAGCTTTGTGACTTTAATGAACCTGATGCGATGACCTTACTAGCAAGTTCCAATACCAGGGCTAAGTCAATACCTGTCAGACCCAATTTGGCTTCCCACTTGGCACTTTGTAGTAATAAATCATCCGGAAAAGTTGACACTATATATTGATAAAGTACCCCAATTCTACTTCTTTTCAGAATCAACTCAATGATTGGTACCTTATCAAGAGTAACTGATGAGGTCTTCCGTTGTTTATGCACAAAACTTTGTATTCGTAAATATTTTAAAAAATCGCGCGGGGGTAGTTTATACTTATTCCTAATATCACTATATACTAAAATTAGCCCATCTTCTACCAGGTCACCCAGCATATAAACACCCTTCCTTCGCCAGCCAAGCATTACATGGTCTTGAAATATACTAGGAAACACTCTACTACTTTTAAATGGCGTATAGTAATTCAAATTCGGAATAACTAATTTCTTCCTAATCTTCCGCCAGATAGAGCACGCAGCAATCAATACTTTGAAGCGTGTCCTTTTATAGTAGCTAGGCTCCAAAATTTCCAACAGTATACCCTTAGCAGCTTCACCTAGCCCTATCTCATATATAGTAGGTTGATTGGTTATAGGTACATACGCCCTATCGCCACATATCAACACTCCCATAGTTTGTAACATAGCTGCCCAATAATAGATAACTAGACTGGGAACCGCCCAGCCCCCCCGATCTCGAGGAAGATACATCCACTTAGCTGCTCGTCGTGGTCGTCCATATCCCCACAAAAACCTACTGCAAACCCTCTCTGCCTTAACCAAGCTGTTTTGAGAAAATAGCAAAGGAACGGTTCTAAACAAATATAAAAATTTCGGGAGGACTATCATTTTCAGGACACTGCAGCGGCCATATAATTCTCAAGACTCCTACTCCGACTATTTATTAAAGTCAAAAGTGTTCCAGATTCGGAGCACTACCTGGGAAGCAAGTTTCCCTGGGGCAGACTGGCCCGAAATCAGTCATACCCATACAAGCAGGATCGGAGCAACCGGAGTCTCTGAGCATGCCCTTTCCACGGGCGGTAAGTTCTTTGCAAGTGGCCCAGGCAGGCTTGGATTGACAGTCCTCGAGTTCCTAACTTGCAGCCATGCAGCCGCAGTGACCGGAGGTTCTTCTTTGCTTCTCCAAGCAAGGTACGTTCTTTGAATCCTCTCACAGGTGGTGTGGGGGGAATGTGAAAGTCCTGACGCTGGTTCCATGCAGCACATTCACACTGGCTGAGCAGCTAGGGAGAAAAAACAGGATGAATATATATACATCTGAACCTAGAAGAACAATGCTTCTTCAACAGAGTCTGACACAGAGAGGCGTCCTCCAGTCAGCTCTCAACTCGAGGAGCAGATCTACGACCCCAACACATGGCCACCCTGCGTCTAGCCAGGACCAGCAGCGTCGGGACACATCGGGACAGAATTTTATGAAACCAAGGAGGCACAGGGGAGGGTCAGGATGCACTGTGGTACTAGTAATGTCAGAAATAATGGAACACACCACCCGCCAGAATTCAGAGACCTTAGGGCATAACCACGCTAAGTGTGCGAAGTCCGAGGCAGGGGCAGAGCAACGCATACAAGTGTCACTTGGAATGAGCCAGAGTTTGTGGAGCTGAGCAGGGGTGCGGTACAACCTGTGTAAATACTTAATATGTATCAGGCAGAACCGGTAATTTGGTGACAGCTTTTTCGTCTGGTTACAACAATATAGCCAGTCGGCCTGCATAATGGCCACACCAAGATCCTTGCCCCACGCCTCCCTTGCCCGGTCTGAGGAAATAGATGTGGACATTAGAGTAAGGGCATATAATTTGGTGACTAATTTGTGCGGGGACGGGGTTGTATACATGTGGTCTAGAGCCGGGATGGTGGGTGGGGGCTGAGAGAATGTAGAGTGTAGGTTCTGGCAAATAGCATAGCAGCTGGAAGAATAAAAGAGTGTACAGCAGCCCAGAGGAGTCAGGAAGAGAGTAGAAAGTGTTCCCTGGGTAAAGGTCCACTACCTAAACATGCCAGAAGGCTGTAGTGGGGGAAAATCTGGGTGGTTCAATATTAGCACAGCATTGGCAGTGAGTAGGGGAAGATTGGAGAGCCGGCGAAGGCCGGACCAAGCCCAGCACAACGTCTCGACCGTATCGACCTCCGCCCGCAGGCACAAAGCGAACAAGACCGTGGACAGAGGTGAAGGGGATGCTATATCCAACTGCAACATGAGGTTGATAAGGGGTAGGATGGACCCAAAAGTGCAGAAAGCTGGCCTGGCGCACAGGGCATAGATCCTGAAGTCAGGCACGCCCATACCTCCGGCAGACATGGGGAGTGTGAGGATGTCGTGCATGACTCTTCGCTGTTCACCCGCCCAGACAAGCGAAATGATTAGGGAGTGTAATTTGCGAAAGAAGTGAGAAGTGAGGGGGATTGGGATGTTTAAAAACAGGTAATGAAATGCAGGCAGGGCCACCATCTTGGAGATTGTGATCCGGCCTGCCTGGGACAGAGGAAGTCGGCTCTGAGATAGAATCCTAGATTCCAGCCAAATGACTGCACAAGCAAAGTTGGATCTCCACAGTTCATACAGATCCCTACTCAACCAAATGCCCAAATAGAGCGTGGGGCCAGAGGCCCACACAGATGGAAAGTCCGGAGTGAAAGGCATGGTGGCATCAGTTAAGGGGAATAAAACAGACTTGCTCCAATTCACTTGAATGCCGGAAAGTCAGCCAAAGCGTATGATTTCCTGGACCAGAGGGCTGAGGTTTTCCTGAGGATGACAGACGTACAGGGTTACATCATCCGCGTACATGGCGACAAGAAGGGAGCGGGCGAAAAACCAATTCCTCCGTGGGTATGGTGCTGCCAAAGCTTGGCTGCCAAGGGCTCCATTGCAATGGTGAAGAGCATGGGCGATAGAGGGCACCCCTGCCGGGTGCCACGAGCAATACTAATGGGGTCAGAGACATTGATACGGATATGTGCTGAGGGATCGGTGTAGAGGAGTTTGACCTTCCGCACAAAAATTTAGCTGAAGCCCATGCGTGGCAAGAGGTAAAATAAAAAGGGCCACTCCAGCCTATCGAACGCCTTTGTTGCATCCAACAGGGCAGCCACGGCCGGAAGGTTAGAATTATTTTGATGTGAAACTGAGAAAATTGTGCATAGGTTGTGCAAAGTTGCCCTACTGGGAATAAAACCTGACTGGTCTGGAAGGGCAACGAGGGGCATGAGTAACAGAAGACAGGAGTCAATCAGTTTGGCAAAAATATTGTTATCAATGTTAATTAGGGAAAGGGGGCGGTAGGAGTCACGACGGTCAGCCGGTTTGTCGGGTTTGAGAAGCAAAGTTATCATTGCCTCACGGAGCGACAGCGGGAAGAGGCCAGCATCGAAGGATTCATTATACATAGCCGCCAAGTCTGGTTCTAGGAGATCAGCATACATTTTGTAGAATGAGGCTGGTAAGCTATCCAGGACTGGGGCCTTATCCTCAGGTAAGCTACTAATGGCTGCGAGTATTTCCCCCAAGAGAAAGGTTCATCTAGAAATTTCTGGTGGTAGTCCTCTAGCCAGACTAGCGCAATAGGCTCAAAATATTGATCAAAGGTCTCCCGAGGCAGAGGAGTACCGGCAGAATATAGCTGAAAATAAAAGTCCAGAAAGCAGGACTTAATTTCCTCTGGGGAAGTAGTCCTGCATGAGCCACCATCACTAAGGGCCATTATATAAGAAGCAGCTTGTGTTAGGCGGATGAGATTGGCAAGAGTATGTCCCAGGTGGTCTCCCTCACCGAAACGGCGAGCCCGACCCTCCCTTCCCAAGAAGGATAGTTCGCGGTCGACTTCCTCAGAGAATTCAGTGTGTTTTTGACATATTAACGCCAGCGTCTCAGGACTGGGGTGTGCAGCCTGGGCGGCATCTAGATCTTTGATTTCCGCCTCGAGCTTAGCCAGAGTAGTGCGGATAGAGCGGAGGACACCGGCCTGTTTAGAAATACATTTGCCCCGAATGACGGTCTTAAACCCTTACCATAGTACGGGAACAGAGTCCATGGATCCCGTGTTTAAGTCAAAGTAGTTGGTTATAGCTGTGTGAAAGTCCGCACAAAAGACAGTGTCCCAGAGAGCGTTTGGGGGGAGACGCCAGGTGAATGCCCGTTGCAGGGAGTGGGGAGGACGGAGGCGGATCTGGACCGGCGCATGGTCGGAAAAGGTACGTGCCGTGTGTGCTGCGTCGGTGAGCCAGGTGAGGGCATCCGGGGAGGTCAGCCAAAATTCTATGCGCAACCAACAGCCCCTCGCACTAGTAACGCAGGTACCCTCAAGGGCATCAGGAGGAAAGTGGGCAAATTATCAAAAAGTAAAAAAAAAACAGGCTTTATTCGATTCAGAGTTCAAAATCATAAAAGCACACACATGTTAAAAACACTTATTACAAAGTACGTCATATTATAAAACAAGTCCAAATCGAAATAATTAATTTCACAAATAGAGAATTCGGTATTTCATTTCTAGCAACTTGTGAACATCACATTGTATTCCAAAACTTTACAACAAGGTTTAAAAAACAGTGTACTGCATGGATAACATGGTCTTCTTCCAGCTGTTGCAATTTGAGGAAGGTCAGCATGCAGGTTCGGATCCCCCATGCCTTAAGGATAGGTAGTAAATACGCGCTGCGTGGTGCCTGATAAAATTTGCAGAATAGCACACAACGTATGTTTGATTGATGGGAAATGTCATCACAGGGGCATACAAGATTAGCCATTGGACCAATTATTACAATGAGGAAAGGTGACCAGGCGAAAAAAGGTGCCTAGCCTAAAGCGAGTGAGCAACGTGCGGGCATAGGGGCTACTAACTGATATAAGGTATTTTTGTAGCCCTTCATAAGAGGTAATTTGCTGATATCTGATGGTGGTATTTTTTTCTTTTTGAACGTTCCACCTAGAGGTGACAAGGTGCTCCAGAGCCATCTTTTTGAGCGAGCATCTTGGTACCTTCTCCATAGTAATTGGCCTTTCAAAGAATTCCGGGTGGCCTATCCCCTTGAACATGTTTCTCACATAATGTATCCATTTAATTTTGGAAACTCCGTCAAGGGAGAGACAATAATTTTTTAGATCTCTGTTAAGTGAAGTCTCAGGGGTAACCCAAACCTTATGCCAAAGGAGTATGGGGGAGATCCTTATGGTGTCTAATATGTAAGGGAGGCCTGCTTCGATATGCAACATATACGAGGATGAGGTTTTGGGGACAACCAGTAAATGAGCAATGAACTGGTTTTCACAGCTTTGGATCACCTGGGCATTTTCAATTCCCCACAGACCAGCACCATAAGTAGCGGTTGAAACGCACTTAGCTTTATAGATGTAAATTAGTTCTTTAGCTGGCTTCCCCCCTAGTTTAGTTGCAAGGTTTCTCAGAGCACCAATGGAGCGCACAAAAGCTAATTGCCTTGAATTCACCGCTGTTTGCCAAGAGCTCCTCCTGTAAAAATGTACCCCTAAGTAAGAGAATCTGTCCGTAGTTTCAATTCTCTTACCGTCAAGGAAAATTGGGCAGGGCACCCTTTTTCTGCCATTCCCGCAAGCCATTGTGTAGGTTTCTGATATGTTGACTCTTAAGCCACGGAGATTCATGTAGGTATTAAATGTATCCACAGTCCTCCGCAGCCCAAGTCTAGTCCGTGACATTAAAGCTGCATCGTCTGCGTATAGTAGTATTGGGATAGGGGTCCCTTTGATGGTGGGGTAATCGTGCTGGGGGTCCCTGAGATGTTGTCCAATTGAGTTAATATATAAGGTAAATAACAGGGGTGCCAAAATGCACCCCTGCCTGAGCCCCCTCTTTATAGGGAATTTGTCGGAACACTCCCCCCTGCGGCCATACCTCACCCTTGCACCTGCGTCTCTGTAAAGTTTCTTGATATATAAAAGGATTTGACTGTCGATCCCCATGTCACTAAGTGTTAGCCATAGGAAATCATGATCTACGCAGTCAAAAGCCGAACTTAAATCAATAAAAGAAATAAAAAGGTTCCCGCTCTTTGCCTGAGTGTATTTCGAGATGAGAAGGGCCAGGTTTAGACATTGTTCCATAGTCCCCTTTCCTGATCTGAAGCCGTACTGTAGATTGGAAATAACTTGATTTTCCTCCCCCCAGGTTTGTATTCTATTTAAAATAATTCGACCTGCCACCTTCGCCAACGCGTCCAGCAACAAAATTGGCCGATAGCAAGTTGGATCATTCCTATTACCTTTTTTGTAGATAGGTATAACTATAGCGTCAGACCAGGTGGATATAAGGCCATGTTGATTCGCCTTATTTAAAACATTCGTTATCATGGGGGCCCACAGATCTAGCTCAGCCTTGTAGACATCGATTGGCACGCCATCCGGGCCTGGTGCCTTACTTGATGAGCTATCTTATATGTTATGTTATGTTATGTTATGTTAATTGATTCTTTGAGCGCACAGCTGCCCCAGCAAAGGGGCGTCCCGGCGCTATAACTGAGAAGGTAACATAACTAACAGAAAAAGAGAAAGTAGGGAGATTTTAATAAGGCAGAGGGAAAAGATATGTTTTAACAGCTTTTCTACAAACAAGAAGATCTTCTAAAGATCGAATATGCACAGGAAGCGCGTTCCAAAGCTTAGAGGCCAGCACAGTGAAAGAACGGCCACCTAATCTGCATTTTTGGAAGCGTGGAACAAGTGCTAGATTTTGACCTGCCGAGCGAAGGCTTCGTAAGGGAGTGTACAGAGTCAGGAGGTGCTGGAGGATGGTAGGGGTGCCTGTTTTAAGGATTTTGAACGCGAAGCACAGAGTCTTAAACTCTATGCGTCTGATTACAGGCAGCCAGTGTAGTTTGGAGATTGTACTACGGGCAGAACAGAAACGTGGTAGGCCTACCAGAGCCCTGGCGGCTGCGTTCTGAACCCGTTGGAGTCACAGGACCTCCGCCTGATTAGCGCCCAGGAACAGTGAACTCGCGTAATCAAGCCTTGATGACACACTGGCTTGAATCACCATCTGGCGAGTGGAGGCATCAAAAAATTTGAGGATAGGCCTCGAACCACGAAGAATGCCGAAGCATGTAGATGCCACCTTCTTAGTATGACACGAGAAGGTTAGTTTAGAGTCCAACCGGACGCCAAGATTTTTAAGTTCAGAGACCGGTCTAGGGGGGGGTCCCAGCTCATTAGGCCACCAGCTCGCACCCCACAGATCAGGATGTTTCCCAGTACCATCACCTCAGTTTTGAGGGCGTTGAGCTGTAAGCAGTTGGAGGTGAGCCAGCCAGCAACAGCCCTCAAACCATCCGCAAAGTTTGATGCCAGTTGGTCAGAGTCCCCATTAAGAACCACCGCCAACTGGGTATCATCGGCATATGATACCATAGTGAGACCCCAGCTCTTCGCAACCGCCGCCAAAGGTTGAACATATAAGTTGAAGAGAGTGGGGCTCAACGCCGAACCCTGCGGAACTCCTTGAGTGATGGCATGAGGTTTAGATCTAAACGGTGGCACTACTACCTGAAATGATCGTTCCGAGAGGAACGATTGGAACCAATCCAACGCCTTGCCCGATATGCCAGCCTCACCAAGTCTGCGGATAAGAATGGTGTGGGATACAGTGTCAAAGGCGGCACTCAGGTCTAATAAGTCCAGTGCCGCCGTTTGACCTGCATCCAGTACAGAGCGGAGATGTTCAACCATATATAGGATTGCCGTCTCTGTACTGTGCCCAGATCTAAAACCATTCTGTGTGGGATCCAGTAGGTGTGCAGAGGTCAGATGTTTCGATAAGATGTTATTCACATGAGCCTCTGTGATCTTAGTCACCCATGGAAGAAGGGAGATGGGTCGATAGCTCTCCGGCTTCACTGGATCCAGCCCCGGCTTCTTTATGATGGGCATAACACAGGCCGCCTTCCAACTAGGTGGAACTAGCCCGGTGGTAAGGGATTGATCCACCAGTTGTCGAATCGGTGGGAGGCAAATGGACGCCGAGTCCAAAAACTGGGCCGGTCTCAAAGGGTCATCTGGCGAGCCAGACTTAACCTTGGACGCTAGGAGATTGAACTCCTGTTCCGATGGAATGGGGAGCGAAGCCAAGCACTGTGAGGTACGCAATGTGAAAGTCGTACTGTCAGGGTCGACTTTGGGAAAAGAATGATAAATGTTGTTTACTTTCTCCACAAAGAAGCCAGCTAACGACTCACAGTGAGCAAGGGAGCAAATCTCCGTGACAGGAAGCCTGCTCGCTGTGAGCTCCTTCAAGACTTTAAATACCAGTTTGGACGGATTGGAACTCGCCTGGAACTCTCTGGCATAGTAGTCAGCCCGAGCCCGGCAGACAGCCCTATGATATATCTTTACCTTAGTCAGGTAGCATGCCTTTAGATCTCTGTCATAGTTCTTCCTCCATGCCCTTTCGGCTTGACGGCAAGTGGCTTTAATCCGCCTAAGTGCCTCCGAGTACCAAGGGTTAGACTGAGAAGAACGGTTTCTGCTCCAGCTGGCCGGGATTAATGCGTCAAGCGCTTGGACAATCCAAGCGCAGAAGATGTTGTACCCAGTTGTAACGTCATCCTTAAGAACCAGAGGAGTGGTGGCCAGGACACGGTGGAAGTCCTCCAGTTTGAGCTTTTTCCAGGGTCGCCTGAAAGATGTTTTATCGGGCTTCCTGGTAGCACGCGTTACCATTGTGACAAAAAGCTCAATGAGATGGTGATCACTCCATCCCATAGGTCTAGGGGGAGAGACCTCGGCCAGTTGGAGATTAGTAAAAACCGGGTCAAGAATATGGCCAGCCTCATGGGTCGGGAGACGAACCAGTTGGGATAGTTGCACTGCTTCAAGATCGTCCAGCAGGCTTCTAACCACTTGTAACTCCGTGGCATCAAAATGTATGTTGAGATCGCCGATGATGGTAATGTTGGAGGAGGAGAGACAGAGAGCTGACCAGCTCAGGAAGAGCTTTCCTGAAAGCACAGTCAATCCCTGGGGGGCGATATATCAGAAGGCCTGATAGAGTTTGTGTCTGCCCAATGTTGATAGAAAAATGGGCACACTCAGCTCCAATCAAGTCCATGGGCTTCCAGGTACAAGTGTAGCAAGTTTTAAAAGCCACACCTTTAATAACTTCCTGGCAGCTGAAAGTTATGGCTAATGGGAATGGGCTAGGGTGGTTACCTTCGGAGGAGTTATTAGCCCCATCAGTAGAGGCGATTCCCATATCACAAGGGGTGGATCTACCATAAAGATGTTTAAAATGAGTAACCCAAACATCGCCCGTGATTGCAATATCAATGAAGACAGCCTCTTTGGTTTGGAGAAAGGGGTCATTTACCACCTTCCAAAAGGCCGTGTTGTCTCTTTTAAACTATGCCTCTTTTAAAGCTGCCCATACCTCTTTCTTTAGGGCGGCTTTTCTCGTTTTTATTATATTTTTGTATGACTTTAAGGCTTTGCGAATTAAGGGGGTCATTAGGATCGCGGACAGACTGGAGTCCGTCCGCGACCCCTGAGTAGGAGGGAACGTCCGCATGGGCTGCGGCATTCCCTCTGTGCAGATTAGGATGTGACCGCCAGGGTGGCGGTCACATCCTCTATTTTTACCATTGCCGCGGGTGGAGCTCCAAGCTGCACCCGCAGCAATGTTAAAAATGCACGCATTGCATTTGATGTAGAAAGTGGCAGGCACCGCGCGTTGCCTGCCGCTTACTGCATACAAATGCAGGGGGGTACCATAGGTACCCCCCTTGTGCCCCCCCCACCCCCCCTTCACCTAGGGGGCCCGCAAGGGGCCCCTGCAGTGAAGTTACACATGCTTTTCCATGGCGGAAAAGCCGCTGCGGAAAAGCATGTTTCCGAGCACATCCTAATCTGGCTGACGGTGTCTGAGAGACACCGTCACCATATTAGTGCTTTTCCGCCCCGGTTGTAAGCCAACCGCGGAGGAAAAGCTGCGGACAGAAACCAGGACCCACCAGCCATCCAAATGTGGCGGTGGGTCCGCAGAGGATTTTCCGCATCCTCCAGGCCGGCGGTGGCTTCCGCCGGCCCGGAGGATGCGGAAAATGCTCCATCCTAATCAGCCTCTAAGTCAGGATTTTTTGGAGTTGTCTGCAGCACCTTTTTAAGAGATGTTAGTGCTTTAGTGCACTTAGTGTCAAACCACCTGTGGGCGTTTGTTACGCCCGTCAGATATTTTCTTATGAGTGACCTTTGCCCCTGCCTGCAGGGCCGGTCGCTCCACACACGGCGCAGCTCCCTCCGTGACTGCCAGGACCCTTGGCCCACCCGCTGCTGCCTCGCACAGCTGTGTGCCTACATCGCCGTCTGCCAGCTCTCTGCCGGTTTGTGCCCCGTATTTGCATTCTGCCGTGTCTCACTTACTGTTAATTGTTGTGCCTTACTGTGCCTGTGCCCCTTAATTGTTGTGCCACTGTGCCCTTGGTATTTTTGCCGCCCCAGTGTCCTTTTTCCGCCACTTTTTTCCCGTCCCCGCTCCCCGCCGCTGCTCCCCTGCGGCCCGCCCCCTTTTTCTCTGGTAACCCACCCATTGGCCACTCCGCTCCCGCCTCCCAGCTGCTCCTCCCTCCCACTTGGCAATTTATTAACGTCGCCGCGCGGTGGTGAGCTGTGACCTTTGCCCCTGTCTGCAGGGCCGGTCGCTCCACACACCGCGCAGCTCCCTCCGTGACTGTCGGGACCCTTGACCCCCCCGCTTCTGCCTCGCACAGCCGTGTGCCTACATCGCCGTCTGCCAGCTCTCTGCCGGTTTGTGCCCCGTATTTGCATTTTGCTGTGTCTCACTTATTGTTAATTGTTGTGCCTTACTGTGCCTGGGCCCCTTAATTGTTGTGCCACTGTGCCCTTGGTATTTTTGCCGCCCCAGTGTCCTTTTTCCGCCGCATTTTTCCCGTCCCCGCTCCCCGCCGCTGCTCCCCTGTGGCCCCGCCCCCTTTTTCTCTTGTAACCAGCCCATTGGCCACCCCCCTCCCGCCTCCCAGCTGCTCCTCCCTCCCACTTCGCCATTTATGGAGGTTGCCGCGCAGGAGCGCAGCGGGCGCGCCGATTGTGCGCCGAAGGTGCGCCAAAGGCAAGCCCTTCTGCGCCCGTCCGCGCCTGGACCGCGCCCAGCGCCAGTACCCCTGGTCCCCGACGATTCCAGCCCACCCGCTGGACCTACGACGCAGCAACCATCTACGCACTCAACACCGGCCGAACCCCCGGCTGCCACCGAGCCACCCCAGGACGCACCCACGGACCCTTCACCTGCCAATCCCGCAAGTTCTCCTGCATCCGGACTTGCACAGCATCCGCCAAGCCGAGCACCAGCAGCCACCACCTGAAGTGCATCCTGCTCAACACCCGCTCCGTCCACAGACATGCCGTGGAACTCTGGAACCTCCTCGACACCACATCACCAGACGTCGCCTTCCTCACGGAAACCTGGATGAACGCCGCCTCAGCGCCGACATCGCCATCGTCATCCCGGACGGATACAAGATCACCCGGAGGGACCGCGTCAACCAGACAGGAGGAGGCATCGCCATCGTTCACAAGAACACCATCCGCATCACGACCAGCTCCGACGACACCCTCACAGCCGCCGAACACCTGCACTTCCAGATAATCACCGACCCCAAGACCACCCTCAGAGGCACCCTCATCTACAGACCCCTGGGACCACGCACACAATTCAGTGAAGACATCGCCGATTTCATCAGCCCGCACGCCCTCCCCTCCGCTGACTACATCCTCCTCGGGGACCTCAACTTCCACCTAAAGAACAACAATGACCGCAACACCACCACCCTGCTGGACAACCTCACCAACCTCGGACTCAAGCAACTGGTGACCACCCCCACCCACTACGCCGGCCACACACTCGACCCCATCTTCTCCTCCAGCAAGGACATCACCTTCAGCCACGCCACCGGACGGACCACAGCTGCGTCCACTTCAGCTTCAGAAGGACCACGATCCACGACCGCCCACAACAGGTCCCCTGCAGATGGTGGAACAAGATCACAGCCGACCAGCTCGCCACATCCCTGACACAGAACCCTCCCGCCAGCTCAACGAACCCAAACCAAGCCGCCAACAACCTCACGAGGTGGATCAGCAACAGCGCAGACGACCTCGCCCCACTGAAGACCTCCCCCGCCAGACACGGCACCAAAAAAGCATCATGGTTTACCGACGAACTCAAGAGCTCCAAGAAGAACTGCCGAGCCCTCGAGAAAGCCTGGGGCACAGACCCTACTGCAGACAACATGGCCACCCTCAAGCTCGCCACTCGAAAACACCACCAGCTGATCCACACCACCAAGAAAACCGCATTTAAGGAACGACTTGACAACAACGCCCACAACAGCAAGGAACTCTACAACATCGTCAAAGAGCTCTCGAACCGCAGCGCCGGAGACAACGACATCACCCCATCGCAAGAACCCTGCAACTTGCTCGCCTCGTTCTTCCACAACAAGATCGCAGACATACACAACAGTTTCAGCACACAGCCGCCGCACCCTACGACCGCACCAACGCCCCCCACCACCACCATCCGTGCCTGGACCCCAGTCAACACCGAAGACACCATCCGCACGATGAACTCCATCCACTCCGGATCTCCAACCGACCCCTGCCCTCACCACGTCTTCAACAAGGCCGGCTCCGTCATCGCACCACACCTGAGGGACATCATCAACGCCTCCTTCGACACCGCCACCTTCCCAGAGAGCTGGAAGCACGCCGAACTCAGCGCCCTACTGAAGATACCATCAGCGCACCCCACCGAACTCAAAAACTACCGACCCATCTCGCTCTTCCTTTTCCTGCCAAAGTCATTGAGAAGACCGTCAACAGACAGCTGGCCGCCTTCCTCGAGACGAATGGATCCCTCGACCACTCACAGTCAGGCTTACAGGCCAACCACAGCACCAAGACCGCCCTCATCGCAGCCACCGACGACATCAGATCCCTGCTCGACAACAGAGAAACAGCGGCCCTCATCCTCCTGGACCTCTCCGCGGCATTCAACACGGTCTGCCACCGCACCCTAGTACAACGCCTCAGCAACATCGGGATCCAAGAGAAGGCACTGGATTGGATCATCTCCTTCCTCGCCGGAAGAACCCAGAGAGTCCGCCTCCCCCCGTTCAGATCCGAGGCCACCGAAGTCATCTGCGGTGTACCCCAAGGATCATCACTCAGCCCCACGCTGTTCAACATCTACATGAGCCCCCTTGCGGTCATCGCACGCCAACACAACCTCAACATCATCTCCTACGCCGACGACACCCAGCTGATCCTCTCCCTCACCAACGACCCCGCCACCGCCAGAACCAACCTACACGAAGGGATGAAAGACGTAGCCGAGTGGATGATTAACAGCCGCCTGAAACTGAACTCTGATAAGACGGAAGTCCTCATCCTGGGATCTTCACCCTCCGCCTGGGACGACTCCTGGTGGCCCCCGGCCCTGGGCAGCGCACCCAAACCGACAGACCACGCACGCAACCTGGGCTTCATCCTGGACTCCTCACTCTCCATGACCAGACAAGTCAACGCCATCTCCTCGTCATGCTTCAACATCCTCCACATGCTACGTAAGATCCTCCGGTGGATCCCCACCGAAACCAGGAAGACGGTCACCCAGGCCCTCGTCACCAGCCGTCTGGACTATGGCAACTCCCTCTATGCCGGAACCACAGCCAAACTTCAGAAGAGACTCCAACGCATCCAGAACGCCTCGGCACGCCTCATCCTGGACATCCCCCGACACAGCCACATAGCCGAACACCTGAGAAACCTGCACTGGCTCCCCGTCAGCAAGAGAATCACATTCCGACTCCTCACCCACGCACACAAAGCTCTCCACAACCAAGGCCCAATATACCTCAACGACCGCCTGACCTTCTACACTCCCACCCGCCATCTACGATCGACCAGCCACGCCCTCGCCACCGTCCCCCGCATCCGAAGAGTCACAACGGGAGGAAGATCCTTCTCCTACCTGGCTGCCAAGACGTGTAGCGGACCCTCTTCCCCCAGCGCCTTGAGACCCCACTGGTGAGTAGCGCGCTATACAAATGCTTTGATTGATTGATTGATTGATTGATCAGTAGGGTTTTTACGGCGGCTTGTATCTTAGCAAAATAATTCATTATTCTTTCTGGACAAATATGTATGTCTTCGGCGTTTGAGGCAACTAATTTTTCCAGGAAGCCTGTAGGTTCCACTATCTCCCATTTGATAATATAACCATTTTTTTTAGGCTAATCTTATTTCTGGTGTGTATGATGTATTGGCTGCAGCCCTTCGTTTCAGTTTTTTCACTTTTATACTAAAGACTATAGGATAGTGGTCAGAATACAGGGCCTGACCCATTTCCCACGTTGTTACCAACCCAGCGTGGGATGTGGAGATTAATGTAAAATAAGCATGGGCGGAAAATCCGTTACGCTCGCGGATTTTGCGGATTTTCGGGAAATTCGCAATCCGCGAGATTTGGGAATTTCCCGCAAAATCCGCAAATTCGCACGCAGCGGATTTTTTTTGCGGCGCGCGGCGTTGGTGATACAATTTTTGCGGCGCGCGGCGTTTATCATCGTTTGCCGAGTTGTTTTTCTCAATAGTTTGCGAGTGCTGCGCCATTTTGGATCTTGCTGTGTGATCCCGCGGGAATTGGCGAGCGCGATTACATCATCGCGGCTTGCCAGCGATAGTTTGTCAACGCGAGTACGGCGAGATCACGTCTCGCGGTACTTCGCAATTGCGAGATTTGAGATGCGGCGTGCAGCAAGAATCTCGCACAAGCGAAAATATAAAATTTGCAATTCTGCACAAGAAATCCACCAGCAAGCAGCATAAACCTTCTTGAAATGATGATTTTTATCTGAATAACTCCTTAGGTTGACATTTGCCTGCACTTTTTTAGCGAGGAGTCCATTTTGGGGAGGGGGGGAGGGGGGTGGGAGGAAGGAAGTGCCCCACAGTCTTCAACTTCCTGTTCCTGTTCAGCAGGCTCCTCCCAGTGCTTTGTCCATCTCCTGGTCACTTTTCATTTGGATCTGGAGCTGGAAGGATTACTTTTTGTGGATGCTGCTGGATCTTTGGATTTGAGGCCTTTTTGACTTTCTTTGGATCACTGTTGGATTAGAAATTTTACAAGTAAGTTTGTTTGGGGCATTACAGTTGCTGCAACTAAAATTTTGGAATTTTCGATTTTTGGGCTGTTTTGGGGCCTTTTGCCCAGGGGTACTCAGTGGTGTGTGGACTGAGTCTTTCTGTGGGTTGTCTTGAACTTAAACATCATGGAGGGCATGGATGGATTGGGATTGTGCTGATTTTTCAGTGATTTTCGTTTTTTGGGGCTGTACTTGTGGCCTTTTCACCAGGGGTATTTGAGTCTAGCATGGGCCTAGTCTTTCTGTGGGGTGTCTTGAACTTAAACATCATTGAGGCCATGGATGGAATGGGATTGTGCTGATTTTTCAGTGATTTTCGTTTTTTGGGGCTGTACTTGTGGCCTTTTCACCAGGGGTATTTGAGTCTAGCATGGGCCTAGTCTTTCTGTGGGCTGTCTTGAACTTAAACATCATGGAGGGCATGGATGGAATGGGATTATGCTGATTTTGCAGTGTTTTTCGATTTTTGGGGGTGTTCATGGGGAGGGACAGGCCATGTGGCTGGTGGCCATTTTGAGTGCTGCTACAGGCACTGGCCATGTGCTGGCAGGCAAGTGGCCATTTTGAATGCAGGCTTTGTTGTTAGGCCTGCAACCATTTTGCCTACTTTTCAACCTTTATGCCCAGGGGTAGTGAGTCTTGCATGGGCCTAGTCTTTCTGTGGGTTGTCTTGAATTTAAACATCATGGAGGGCATGGATGGATTGGGATTGTGCGGATTTTTCAGTGATTTTCGTTTTTTGGGGCTGTACTTGTGGCCTTTTCACCAGGGGTATTTGAGTCTAGCATGGGCCTAGTCTTTCTGTGGGCTGTCTTGAAGTTAAACATCATGGAGGCCATGGATGGAATGGGATTGTGCTGATTTTTCAGTGATTTTCGTTTTTTGGGGCTGTACTTGTGGCCTTTTCACCAGGGGTATTTGAGTCTAGCATGGGCCTAGTCTTTCTGTGGGCTGTCTTGAACTTAAACATCATGGAGGGCATGGATGGAATGGGATTGTGCTGATTTTGCAGTGTTTTCGATTTTTGGGGGTGTTCATGGGGAGGGACAGGCCATGTGGCTGGTGGCCATTTTGAGTGCTGCTACAGGCACTGGCCATGTGCTGGCAGGCAAGTGGCCATTTTGAATGCAGGCTTTGTTGTTAGGCCTGCAACCATTTTGCCTACTTTTCAACCTTTATGCCCAGGGGTAGTGAGTCTTGCATGGGCCTAGTCTTTCTGTGGGTTGTCTTGAATTTAAACATCATGGAGGGCATGGATGGATTGGAATTGTGCTGATTTTTCACTGAGTTTTCGTTTTTTCGGGCTGTACTTGTGGCCTTTTCACCAGGGGTATTTGAGTCTAGCATGGGCCTAGTCTTTCTGTAGGTTGTCTTGAATTTAAACATCATGGAGGGCATGGATGGATTGGGATTGTGCTGATTTTTCAGTGATTTTCGTTTTTTGGGGCTGTACTACTTGTGGCCTTTTCACCAGGGGTATTTGAGTCTAGCATGGGCCTAGTCTTTCTGTGGGCTGTCTTGAACTTAAACATCATGGAGGGCATGGATGGAATGGGATTGTGCTGATTTTGCAGTGTTTATCAATTTTTGGGGGTGTTCATGGGGAGGGACAGGCCATGTGGCTGGTGGCCATTTTGAGTGCTGCTACAGGCACTGGCCATGTGCTGGCAGGCAAGTGGCCATTTTGAATGCAGGCTTTGTTGTTAGGCCTGCAACAATTTTGCCTACTTTTCAACCTTTATGCCCAGGGGTAGTGAGTCTTGCATGGGCCTAGTCTTTCTGTGGGTTGTCTTGAATTTAAACATCATGGAGGGCATGGATGGATTGGGATTGTGCTGATTTTTCAGTGATTTTCGTTTTTTGGGGCTGTACTTGTGGCCTTTTCACCAGGGGTATTTGAGTCTAGCATGGGCCTAGTCTTTCTGTGGGCTGTCTTGAACATAAACATCATGGAGGGCATGGATGGAATGGGATTGTGCTGATTTTTCAGTGATTTTCGTTTTTTGGGGCTGTACTTGTGGCCTTTTCACCAGGGGTATTTGAGTCTAGCATGGGCCTAGTCTTTCTGTAGGTTGTCTTGAATTTAAACATCATGGAGGGCATGGATGGATTGGGATTGTGCTGATTTTTCAGTGATTTTCGTTTTTTGGGTCTGTACTTGTGGCCTTTTCACCAGGGGTATTTGAGTCTAGCATGGGCCTAGTCTTTCTGTGGGTTGTCTTGAATTTAAACATCATGGAGGGCATGGATGGATTGGGATTGTGCTGATTTTTCAGTGATTTTCGTTTTTTGGGGCTGTACTTGTGGCCTTTTCACCAGGGGTATTTGAGTCTAGCATGGGCCTAGTCTTTCTGTGGGCTGTCTTGAACTTAAACATCATGGAGGGCATGGATGGAATGGGATTGTGCTGATTTTCCAGTGTTTTTCGTTTTTTGGAGCTGTACTTGTGGCCTTTTCACCAGGGGTATTTGAGTCTAGCATGGGCCTAGTCTTTCTGTGGGCTGTCTTGAACTTAAACATCATGGAGGGCATGGATGGAATGGGATTGTGCTGATTTTGCAGTGTTTTTCGATTTTTGGGGGTGTTCATGGGGAGGGACAGGCCATGTGGCTGGTGGCCATTTTGAGTGCTGCTACAGGCACTGGCCATGTGCTGGTAGGCAAGTGGCCATTTTGAATGCAGGCTTTGTTGTTAGGCCTGCAACCATTTTGCCTACTTTTCAACCTTTATGCCCAGGGGTAGTGAGTCTTGCATGGGCCTAGTCTTTCTGTGGGTTGTCTTGAATTTAAACATCATGGAGGGCATGGATGGATTGGGATTGTGCTGATTTTTCAGTAAGTTTTCGTTTTTTGGGGCTGTACTTGTGGCCTTTTCACCAGGGGTATTTGAGTCTAGCATGGGCCTAGTCTTTCTGTAGGTTGTCTTGAATTTAAACATCATGGAGGGCATGGATGGATTGGGATTGTGCTGATTTTTCAGTGATTTTCGTTTTTTGGGGCTGTACTTGTGGCCTTTTCACCAGGGGTATTTGAGTCTAGCATGGGCCTAGTCTTTCTGTGGGCTGTCTTGAACTTAAACATCATAGAGGGTATGGATGGAATGGGATTGTGCTGATTTTTCAGTGATTTTCGTTTTTTGGGGCTGTACTTGTGGCCTTTTCACCAGGGGTATTTGAGTCTAGCATGGGCCTAGTCTTTCTGTAGGTTGTCTTGAATTTAAACATCATGGAGGGCATGGATGGATTGGAATTGTGCTGATTTTTCAGTGATTTTCGTTTTTTGGGGCTGTACTTGTGGCCTTTTCACCAGGGGTATTTGAGTCTAGCATGGGCCTAGTCTTTCTGTGGGTTGTCTTGAATTTAAACATCATGGAGGGCATGGATGGATTGGGATTGTGCTGATTTTTCAGTGATTTTCGTTTTTTGGGGCTGTACTTGTGGCCTTTTCACCAGGGGTATTTGAGTCTAGCATGGGCCTAGTCTTTCTGTGGGGTGTCTTGAACTTAAACATCATTGAGGCCATGGATGGAATGGGATTGTGCTGATTTTTCAGTGATTTTCGTTTTTTGGGGCTGTACTTGTGGCCTTTTCACCAGGGGTATTTGAGTCTAGCATGGGCCTAGTCTTTCTGTGGGCTGTCTTGAACTTAAACATCATGGAGGGCATGGATGGAATGGGATTGTGCTGATTTTGCAGTGTTTTTCGATTTTTGGGGGTGTTCATGGGGAGGGACAGGACATGTGGCTGGTGGCCATTTTGAGTGCTGCTACAGGCACTGGCCATGTGCTGGCAGGCAAGTGGCCATTTTGAATGCAGGCTTTGTTGTTAGGCCTGCAACCATTTTGCCTACTTTTCAACCTTTATGCCCAGGGGTAGTGAGTCTTGCATGGGCCTAGTCTTTCTGTGGGTTGTCTTGAATTTAAACATCATGGAGGGCATGGATGGATTGGGATTGTGCTGATTTTTCAGTGAGTTTTCGTTTTTTGGGGCTGTACTTGTGGCCTTTTCACCAGGGGTATTTGAGTCTAGCATGGGCCTAGTCTTTCTGTAGGTTGTCTTGAATTTAAACATCATGGAGGGCATGGATGGATTGGGATTGTGCTGATTTTTCAGTGATTTTCGTTTTTTGGGGCTGTACTTGTGGCCTTTTCACCAGGGGTATTTGAGTCTAGCATGGGCCTAGTCTTTCTGTGGGCTGTCTTGAACTTAAACATCATGGAGGGCATGGATGGAATGGGATTGTGCTGATTTTGCAGTGTTTATCGATTTTTGGGGGTGTTCATGGGGAGGGACAGGCCATGTGGCTGGTGGCCATTTTGAGTGCTGCTACAGGCACTGGCCATGTGCTGGCAGGCAAGTGGCCATTTTGAATGCAGGCTTTGTTGTTAGGCCTGCAACCATTTTGCCTACTTTTCAACCTTTATGCCCAGGGGTAGTGAGTCTTGCATGGGCCTAGTCTTTCTGTGGGTTGTCTTGAATTTAAACATCATGGAGGGCATGGATGGATTGGGATTGTGCTGATTTTTCAGTGATTTTCGTTTTTTGGGGCTGTACTTGTGGCCTTTTCACCAGGGGTATTTGAGTCTAGCATGGGCCTAGTCTTTCTGTAGGTTGTCTTGAATTTAAACATCATGGAGGGCATGGATGGATTGGGATTGTGCTGGTTTTTCTGTGATTTTCGTTTTTTGGGGCTGTACTTGTGGCCTTTTCACCAGGGGTATTTGAGTCTAGCATGGGCCTAGTCTTTCTGTGGGCTGTCTTGAACTTAAACACCATGGAGGGCATGGATGGAATGGGATTGTGCTGATTTTCCAGTGATTTTCGTTTTTTGGAGCTGTACTTGTGGCCTTTTCACCAGGGGTATTTGAGTCTAGCATGGGCCTAGTCTTTCTGTGGGCTGTCTTGAACTTAAACATCATGGAGGGCATGGATGGAATGGGATTGTGCTGATTTTGCAGTGTTTTTCGATTTTTGGGGGTGTTCATGGGGAGGGACAGGCCATGTGGCTGGTGGCCATTTTGAGTGCTGCTACAGGCACTGGCCATGTGCTGGTAGGCAAGTGGCCATTTTGAATGCAGGCTTTGTTGTTAGGCCTGCAACCATTTTGCCTACTTTTCAACCTTTATGCCCAGGGGTAGTGAGTCTTGCATGGGCCTAGTCTTTCTGTGGGTTGTCTTGAATTTAAACATCATGGAGGGCATGGATGGATTGGGATTGTGCTGATTTTTCAGTGAGTTTTCGTTTTTTGGGGCTGTACTTGTGGCCTTTTCACCAGGGGTATTTGAGTCTAGCATGGGCCTAGTCTTTCTGTAGGTTGTCTTGAATTTAAACATCATGGAGGGCATGGATGGATTGGGATTGTGCTGATTTTTCAGTGATTTTCGTTTTTTGGGGCTGTACTTGTGGCCTTTTCACCAGGGGTATTTGAGTCTAGCATGGGCCTAGTCTTTCTGTGGGCTGTCTTGAACTTAAACATCATGGAGGGCAGGGATGGAATGGGATTGTGCTGATTTTTCAGTGATTTTCGTTTTTTGGGGCTGTACTTGTGGCCTTTTCACCAGGGGTATTTGAGTCTAGCATGGGCCTAGTCTTTCTGTAGGTTGTCTTGAATTTAAACATCATGGAGGGCATGGATGGATTGGGATTGTGCTGATTTTTCAGTGATTTTCGTTTTGTGGGGCTGTACTTGTGGCCTTTTCACCAGGGGTATTTGAGTCTAGCATGGGCCTAGTCTTTCTGTGGGTTGTCTTGAATTTAAACATCATGGAGGGCATGGATGGATTGGGATTGTGCTGATTTTTCAGTGATTTTCGTTTTTTGGGGCTGTACTTGTGGCCTTTTCACCAGGGGTATTTGAGTCTAGCATGGGCCTAGTCTTTCTGTGGGCTGTCTTGAACTTAAACATCATGGAGGGCATGGATGGAATGGGATTGTGCTGATTTTTCAGTGATTTTCGTTTTTTGGGGCTGTACTTGTGGCCTTTTCACCAGGGGTATGTGAGTCTAGCATGGGCCTAGTCTTTCTGTGGGCTGTCTTGAACTTAAACATCATGGAGGCCATGGATGGAATGGGATTGTGCTGATTTTTCAGTATTTTTCGATTTTTGGGGGTGTTCATGGGGAGGGACAGGCCATGTGGCTGGTGGCCATTTTGAGTGCTGCTACAGGCACTGGCCATGTGCTGGCAGGCAAGTGGCCATTTTTAATGCAGGCTTTGTTGTTAGGCCTGCAACCATTTTGCCTACTTTTCAACCTTTATGCCCAGGGGTAGTGAGTCTTGCATGGGCCTAGTCTTTCTGTGGGTTGTCTTGAATTTAAACATCATGGAGGGCATGGATGGATTGGGATTGTGCTGATTTTTCAGTGATTTTCGTTTTTTGGGGCTGTACTTGTGGCCTTTTCACCAGGGGTATTTGAGTCTAGCATGGGCCTAGTCTTTCTGTAGGTTGTCTTGAATTTAAACATCATGGAGGGCATGGATGGATTGGGATTGTGCTGATTTTTCTGTGATTTTCGTTTTTTGGGGCTGTACTTGTGGCCTTTTCACCAGGGGTATTTGAGTCTAGCATGGGCCTAGTCTTTCTGTGGGTTGTCTTGAATTTAAACATCATGGAGGGCATGGATGGATTGGGATTGTGCTGATTTTTCAGTGATTTTCGTTTTTTGGGGCTGTACTTGTGGCCTTTTCACCAGGGGTATTTGAGTCTAGAATGGGCCTAGTCTTTCTGTAGGTTGTCTTGAATTTAAACATCATGGAGGGCATGGATGGATTGGGATTGTGCTGATTTTTCAGTGATTTTCGTTTTTTGGGGCTGTACTTGTGGCCTTTTCACCAGGGGTATTTGAGTCTAGCATGGGCCTAGTCTTTCTGTGGGTTGTCTTGAATTTAAACATCATGGAGGGCATGGATGGATTGGGATTGTGCTGATTTTTCAGTGATTTTCGTTTTTTGGGGCTGTACTTGTGGCCTTTTCACCAGGGGTATTTGAGTCTAGCATGGGCCTAGTCTTTCTGTGGGCTGTCTTGAACTTAAACATCATGGAGGGCATGGATGGAATGGGATTGTGCTGATTTTCCAGTGATTTTCGTTTTTTGGAGCTGTACTTGTGGCCTTTTCACCAGGGGTATTTGAGTCTAGCATGGGCCTAGTCTTTCTGTGGGCTGTCTTGAACTTAAACATCATGGAGGGCATGGATGGAATGGGATTGTGCTGATTTTGCAGTGTTTTTCGATTTTTGGGGGTGTTCATGGGGAGGGACAGGCCATGTGGCTGGTGGCCATTTTGAGTGCTGCTACAGGCACTGGCCATGTGCTGGTAGGCAAGTGGCCATTTTGAATGCAGGCTTTGTTGTTAGGCCTGCAACCATTTTGCCTACTTTTCAACCTTTATGCCCAGGGGTAGTGAGTCTTGCATGGGCCTAGTCTTTCTGTGGGTTGTCTTGAATTTAAACATCATGGAGGGCATGGATGGATTGGGATTGTGCTGATTTTTCAGTGAGTTTTCGTTTTTTCGGGCTGTACTTGTGGCCTTTTCACCAGGGGTATTTGAGTCTAGCATGGGCCTAGTCTTTCTGTAGGTTGTCTTGAATTTAAACATCATGGAGGGCATGGATGGATTGGGATTGTGCTGATTTTTCAGTGATTTTCGTTTTTTGGGGCTGTACTTGTGGCCTTTTACCAGGGGTATTTGAGTCTAGCATGGGCCTAGTCTTTCTGTGGGCTGTCTTGAACTTAAACATCATGGAGGGCATGGATGGAATGGGATTATGCTGATTTTTCAGTGATTTTCGTTTTTTGGGGCTGTACTTGTGGCCTTTTCACCAGGGGTATTTGAGTCTAGCATGGGCCTAGTCTTTCTGTAGGTTGTCTTGAATTTAAACATCATGGAGGGCATGGATGGATTGGGATTGTGCTGATTTTTCAGTGATTTTCGTTTTTTGGGGCTGTACTTGTGGCCTTTTCACCAGGGGTATTTGAGTCTAGCATGGGCCTAGTCTTTCTGTGGGTTGTCTTGAATTTAAACATCATGGAGGGCATGGATGGATTGGGATTGTGCTGATTTTTCAGTGATTTTCGTTTTTTGGGGCTGTACTTGTGGCCTTTTCACCAGGGGTATTTGAGTCTAGCATGGGCCTAGTCTTTCTGTGGGCTGTCTTGAACTTAAACATCATGGAGGGCATGGATGGAATGGGATTGTGCTGATTATTCAGTGATTTTCGTTTTTTGGGGCTGTACTTGTGGCCTTTTCACCAGGGTTATGTGAGTCTAGCATATCCCTAGTCTTTCTGTGGGCTGTCTTGAACTTAAACATCATGGAGGCCATGGATGGAATGGGATTGTGCTGATTTTTCAGTGTTTTTCGATTTTTGGGGGTGTTCATGGGGAGGGACAGGCCATGTGGCTGGTGGCCATTTTGAGTGCTGCTACAGGCACTGGCCATGTGCTGGCAGGCAAGTGGCCATTTTGAATGCAGGCTTTGTTGTTAGGCCTGCAACCATTTTGCCTACTTTTCAACCTTTATGCCCAGGGGTAGTGAGTCTTGCATGGGCCTAGTCTTTCTGTGGGTTGTCTTGAATTTAAACACCATGGAGGGCATGGATGGATTGGGATTGTGCTGATTTTTCAGTGATTTTCGTTTTTTGGGGCTGTACTTGTGGCCATTTCACCAGGGGTATTTGAGTCTAGCATGGGCCTAGTCTTTCTGTGGGTTGTCTTGAATTTAAACATCATGGAGGGCATGGATGGATTGGGATTGTGCTGATTTTTCAGTGATTTTCGTTTTTTGGGGCTGTACTTGTGGCCTTTTCACCAGGGGTATTTGAGTCTAGCATGGGCCTAGCCTTTCTGTGGGCTGTCTTGAACTTAAACATCATGGAGGGCATGGATGGAATGGGATTGTGCTGATTTTTCTGTTTTTTTCCGATTTTTTTTGTGGTGTATAACTGAACTGATGTTCCTCTGTCTTCCATTGTTTTTAGGTGCACAAGACTCAAGAGAACCACCAGTGCCAGGAAGAAGTCCTGCAGTGGTGTGTGTGTGCAGCATAACGTCACGCGACGTCACGTCTGGCCTCAGACAACTCTACAATTCGTGCAACTGCGGCCTGCTGTCTGACCTGCTCTGAAGAAGATGGCCCCAAAAAAAGTTCTCCGTAGCTCCTCTAGCAAGAAAGTTGCTAGTAAGGAGCAGAAGAAGCAAGTTACCAAGGAGGCTGGTGTGCCAACCGCCACGTTTTTTGGGAGCAAAAAAAAAAGTACGCCTGCAGCAGCAGCAGGATCTGCTGGGGACCAAGCTGGGAGCAGCACCCCTGCTCCATTGGGTTCAGTGCCTCCACCACCACGCCAACTTAAGTCAAAGCCCTTGAGTGCTTCAGAGGCAGTCAGTGCACTTCTCCAATCACCATCGACCAGTGATGTTGGCTCATCGCAAGAAAGTAGCAGCAATGTCCCTGAATCAACACAGGTTGTTGTAACTCATCTGACAAGTGTTGAACAACCACAGCCGCAACAACAACACCATGTGCAAGTACACACCCAAGTACATGTGGAAGGAGAGGCAGCAAAAGGAGATGCGCAAGCAGAGGTGCGTGGAGGGTCACAAGTGCCCACAATAGTTGTTCCTCCCGAAGTAGGGGCACATCAGGAAATCGACAATGAAGCTGAGGTATCATTGGAAGCCACTCCTCCTGATGATCATTCATTGTCTTCCACATCCCTAGCAAGGAAAAGATCAAGGGGGGTGTCTACATCTTCTTCAAGCCCACCTCCTTCTGATGATACGGATCCAGCTTGGAAACCACCACTGCGGTCTGAGAGTGAGGCACACCATGATCTGACAAAGGTACCTAAGCGTAAAAGGAAGGTCGTCGAAAAACTCATACCTATGGAGTGTGATGAGGCTCAACAAGAAGTGACAGATACTGCTGGTGATGAAGCCTCTCACGATGACGACGAGCCAGTCATCACTAAGGTCACTGCAGCCCCACCGGGCATGCAGCAAAGAGACATTTTGACCCTATCCCGAGAAGCTGCTGAGCGTGATGATGATGTCGACGAGGAGGCAATGGAAATGGAAACACAACAATCATTAGATTTGGAGTTAAGTAGTACACCAACACCTACCACTTCCATATTTCTTCCTCGCAAGAAGGTACCCACCTCGACCTCAATTCGTGGTGGTGAAAGTGCAAAACATACTGAAGTTCGGCAATCCACATCCTCCACTTCATCTGGCATTAGCAGCAGGACCACCACCACCAGTATCGCCGCCTCCTCCGGCCCCCAAAGACATTTCAAGTCTCCAGTTTGGGACTTCTTTAGTGTTTGCCCAAAAATGGAAAACGTAGCCATTTGTAGCCTTTGTAAGGTTCGAGTTAGTCATGGTAAGCTTGGTTCTAACTATGGTACCGGAGGCCAGAGAGGTCATCTTAGGAGAGCGCACCCTGTCCAATGGTTTCCGCACCTAGAGGCGGTCAAGGAAGCCGGAATTGCACGTAATGAAAACGTTGATTTTTAATCTGATGATGATGAGGAGGAAGAAGACGATTCAAACACTTCACTTACACCCAGTACCCCTGTCAGCAGCACACCCCATGTGAGGCACACTAAGAGTGTGGGAGAGAGTGAGACATCAATGCAGAAAAGTTCATCAGCGAGCGTAACTGGGTCGAAGATATCATCATCATCCCGTAAATCCTTGGTCCAGGGCAACATTAAAAAGATGTTGTGTACAGAAGCGCAATATTAACGCAACCACCCACTGACGCGTCTGTATAACACTAAGCTGGCTAAAATGCTAGCTCTGGACCTTCTCCCTTTTTCTTTTGTAGAAGGGGTTGGTTTTCTAGAATTAGTGGCAGCGCTCTGCCCTAAATGGAAGGTTCCTAGCCGGTTCTATTTTGCCCGAGTTGCGGTTCCAGCACTACATGAAGATGTTCTGAAGGTGATTGGGGCAGCTTTGCAGAAGAGTGCTGTTCACACTATACATATGACAACAGACATGTGGACCAGTGGCGCAGGCGCTGATTACATGTGCATCACTGCACACTGGGTCTCTTTTTCAGGGGCTAAAGCAAAGCTAAACACAGGTGTTGACATGGACATTGTTTTTAAAGCTGCTCGGAAACATGCAACACTAGCCATGTTTGGTTTGGAGAAACGTCACACAGCAGAAAACATTTTGGATGTCTTTAACACAAAGGTCCTTAACTGGCTGTCAATTAAACACTGGAAGGGGACCTGCCCGCAGTAATTTTAGTCAGTGGCCTAGGAGAGGTCCTTTATATTATAAAAACTGTCCTGAACCCAAGCAGATCATATAACACGTATAGTTTTATCAAAATTTATTTTTTTATTATTTTTATGAATTCATTGTCATTTGTAAATAGATATAAATAGTTTAGCATCGAAAATAAATAAACATCTTGGCAACAATTAAATGGTGGTTCTAACTTCATACTAACATACCCTTAACATTCATACAAGAAACATTCACACTTCATGCATCCTACAACACTAGGCAGAGATGGTTTTAGATGACAGGGGGACCGATGGTCTAATGTCCGGGGTTGGTTCAATGGGTTCCTAAATAGGAACAGACGCCAACGCGCGTTTCGGTGTGTAGCCCCGTCCGGGGCAGCACCTTCATCAGGGCGAAGTGGGGTAGAGAAGAAGGAACCACACGTGTACAAAAAATCTTCTGGTAGCAAACGAAGCTGGCATATGATTAATCGAATAGATGGCGATTTATTAATGCCAGGAGGTGATAGCGTGGTCGTGGGTAAATATTTGCAATGGACGTCCCCAATTATGTATGGTAGAATCAGTCCCAAGGGGGGTGACACATAGATAGGTAAGGAAGTATATCCCTTGACGTCAAGGGGGGGATGCCTTGGAGGACTGTAAATGGGTGCTAACCTTGTCTGCTATCCGTATAAAATAAGTATACCTTTTCAAGGGTGGGGAGACGACCACGGTGGGATTCTTGTCAGAGCTGTGACCGCCGGCTGGGGGTATGGGTTAAACTGATCATTGTAGAAGTCTTAGCATTTGTTTGTTATGCCGTCAAATGGTTTTCAGGAGTTTAGTCAGGTCCCATCTAGATGGAAGCTGGTGCGTGGGCCGGGGGCAGTCTCCAGTCGGCGGTCCGGGTCGCTCGCGTTCAAACAGGCAGAAGGGGTTGGTTTTCTAGAATTAGTGGCAGCGCTCTGCCCTAAATGGAAGGTTCCTAGCCGGTTCTATTTTGCCCGAGTTGCGGTTCCAGCACTACATGAAGATGTTCTGAAGGTGATTGGGGCAGCTTTGCAGAAGAGTGCTGTTCACACTATACATATGACAACAGACATGTGGACCAGTGGCGCAGGCGCTGATTACATGTGCATCACTGCACACTGGGTCTCTTTTTCAGGGGCTAAAGCAAAGCTAAACACAGGTGTTGACATGGACATTGTTTTTAAAGCTGCTCGGAAACATGCAACACTAGCCATGTTTGGTTTGGAGAAACGTCACACAGCAGAAAACATTTTGGATGTCTTTAACACAAAGGTCCTTAACTGGCTGTCCCCACTAAAACGCCAGGTTGGTTATGTTTCCACGGACAATGGCTCCAATATAGTTAAGGCCATGAGGGACGGTAACTATTTCAGAGTGCCGTGTTTGGCGCACTGTATAAACCTGGTTGTCCAAAAATTCTTGGGTAATAAAGGCAGTGCAGCGTACAGTGTATTGGACACCTGCCGAAAAATGTGCAAGCATTTCAGCCATTCTTTTAAGGCCCGGAAGCAGCTGAGGAGCCTGCTATATCAACGTAAAATGCCAGTGAAAGCACTCATCCAGGAGGTGGTAACACGTTGGAACTCAACCTTCTACATGCTTGAGCGTCTGTATGAGCAGTATACGGTACTCGATCAATATTTCCTTACAGAGGGTACAGAGGAGCTGAGGATGGGTGCGGCGCAATGGAACATACGCATGCTTCGTCCTTTTGAGTTCTTCACGCGTGCAGTCAGCAAGGAGGACTCTAATTTGGGAAAAGCGATCCCATTGTTGTACATGCTGGAGGACCAACTGAAGGAGGTGTGTTCTGTGTTTGAAAAAGATTAAAAAAACCAAGACTCTTTTCTTCTGGCTGAGAAATTATTAGAGCTCCTACAAGGTGATGAACGTCTTAAAAAGATCCACTCAGAAGAGCATTACATTTGTGCTACTATTCTGGATCCACGCTACAAAAAGGCGCTGGCAGGCCAAGCATTCTTTCCTTTTGATGATGAACATGTTCCAAAGTACAAACATTGGCTAGCCTTGTCAGCCAAGAGGTTTGAAAGAGAACGGCTGGAAATTGAAGGAAATGGCAGTACATCAGCAGGCCATCCCCAGTCAAAACAATCCACTTCTGCACCTGTGGCTGTGGCACAATTGACCGCTCAGCCGTTAAACACACCGGCAACCGGATCATCTGCACGAGACACAACAGAAACATTGGAGGCTGAAGAGGATTGGCTAGCTCTGCGTGGGTTTGGTTCTCAAAAGGTCAGAGGCAAGCAAGAGCTAAGCAAAGTGGAGGAACCTTGGATGAGGACCTTGAGTCGATGGTGAAGGACTATCTGAATGACTCAACAGAGGTCTATGTTAATTCTGACCCATTGGCGTATTGGCATGGGAAAAAAGAATTGTGGCCACAGCTCACCAACCTGGCTTTAAACTACTTGTCTTGCCCACTCGCAAGTGTGTCTTCTGAACGGGTTTTCAGTGCTGCTGGTGGCATTGTAACTCCCAAACGGAGCCGCCTCTCGCACAAAAATGTGGAGAGGTTAACAATGATCAAGATGAATCAGCACCTCATACCACCAGATTTCAGAGTACGAGAAAGCGTGCCGGATGAAGAGGAGGTAGCCAGCAACATAGATGAGGGAATTTCTACTCTGTCAGGTGACACTGAGCTCACCCTGCCTGAATTCGCAGAGTATGATGACGAAGCCTTATTCTTATTCCTGGACCGTGATACCGAGCCCTGAAAATGAGACAACGAATCAATAACTTTCTTTTTCGTCCTTATTCACTTTTATTCCTGTGTGTCTGTCTTTCTTTGTTGTGCACAGTTAATATATTTCAAACTTTAATCAGATAATCACAAATACAAGCCCATCAGCAGAACTGTCTTCACTGGTTTGCTAATTGATTTGAAGTTGCCGCAGTCTGCATTCCTCAGGTTCACAAGTTCAGAAGAACATGCTCCTCTATCCTCCTCCTCCAGACTCCTATTTCCATCAAACCAGAGGGCTGGTTTACGCCCAATGAAGAAAGACTCAGCACTTGTGGGGGTGTTGTTGTACCTCTTTGCAGGTGAGTTGACGGCTCTGGGACCATTGTTGGGAAGCTCTAATACCGGATAAAAGTAGTTTGGACCAAATCCCAGACGGAAATATTTTTGTGTTTTTGATGACTTGCTTGCCTTTTAGGTGCTCTTAGGGGGGGTTCCGTCTGTTTTTGGGTGAGTTTCGTGGTCTGGGAGCACTGCTGGGACACTCTAATCTTGATTGCATTTGCTTTTCAGGAAATCCGTGGTGGCAACCCCGACTTATGGCCTAGCCACGCAGCGCGTTTGGACCGAAGGCCGAGAAATATTGCAAGTATGAGATTTTGCTTTTGGCCTGTTTGGGGGTGTTATGCTTCTTGGCGGGTGGGTTGGCGGGTCTTGGGGCATTCCTGGGAAGGTCTAATACCGGGTAGAAGTGGTTGGGACAAAATCCAGGCCGATTTTTTTTTGCTATTTCTGACATTTTGCTCAATGTAGCGTTTTCAGGGGCCTGTTTGTGGGGCTTCCTGGTGTTTGTGGGTGAGTTTCGGGATCTGGGAGCACTGCTGGGACACTCTAATCTTGATTGCATTTGCTTTTCAGGAAATCCGTGTCGGCAACCCCGACTTATGGCCTAGCTACGCAGCGCGTTTGGACCGAAGGCCGAGAAATATTGCAAGTATGAGATTTTGCTTTTGGCCTGTTTGGGGGTGTTATGCTTCTTGGCGGGTGGGTTGGCGGGTCTTGGGGCATTCCTGGGAAGGTCTAATACCGGGTAGAAGTGGTTGGGACAAAATCCAGGCCGATTTTTTTTGTGCTATTTCTGACATTTTGCTCAATGTAGCGTTTTCGGGGCCTGTTTGTGGGGCTTCCTGGTGTTTGTGGGTGAGTTTCGGGGTCTGGGAGCACTGCTGGGACACTCTAATCTTGATTGCATTTGCTTTTCAGGAAATCCGCGGTGGCAACCCCGACTTATGGCCTAGCTACGCAGCGCGTTTGGACCGAAGGCCGAGAAATATTGCAAGTATGAGATTTTGCTTTTGGCCTGTTTGGGGGTGTTATGCTTCTTGGCGGGTGTGTTGGCGGGTCTTGGGGCATTCCTGGGAAGGTCTA